>NC_064925.1:297928596-298568318 GCF_023897955.1 Schistocerca gregaria
CTTTAGTACCAGCTGTATTCGTAATACCTTTTTTAGACAGCATCCACGTACACACCGAAGTGCCAAGGACACTTGTATAGGCATGTATGTAAACAGGCACAATTCGGCGCTGCGGTTGGCGTCGCCTGAATAAGACAACAAGTGCCTGGCGCAGTTGTTAGCTCGTCCCGGCGAAGGTTCGAGCCCTCCTTCGGGCATGTGTGTGTATGTTTGTCCTTAGGATAATTTAGGTTAAGTAGTGTGTAAGCTTAGGGACTGATGACCTTAGCAGTTAAGTCCCATAAGATTTCACACACATTTGAACATTTTTTTTTAGTTGTCTGACCGTTTACTGCTGCTACACTGGTAGATCATCAAGATATTAGTGAGCTAGAACTTGGTGTTATAGTCGGCGCGCGAGCGATGGGACACAGCTTCTACTATGTAGCGATTCTCCCGTACGACCATTTCACGAGTGTACCGTGGATATCAGGATTTCGGTAAAACATCAAACCTCCGACATCGCTGCGGCCGGCAAAAGATCCTGCAGCAACGGGACCAACGATGACTGAAGAGAATCGTTCAACGTGACAGAAGTGCAACCATTCCACAAATTGTTGCAGATTTCAATGCTGGGCCATCAACAAGAGTCAGCGTGCGAACCATTCAACGCAACATCTTTGATATGTGCTTTCGGAGTATTCAGGTATGTATATATATATAAGATCCATAGTAAATTCCCCGTCCTACATGTAAGTAAATACAAATAAAAAATATAGATGCTCCATTTGCATGTAAGGTTCGGATAATTCAACCATTATTTACGTCTCGGCAGATGTGTACTACACTACTGAATGCTATTTCAATATTTGATGTATAATGTATAGCTAAAAATAGTCCAGTTACGATTTGAATTACCAAACATAACCCTAATAGGGATCCAAAATTTCATCAAAATGAAATATTTGTTGGGGCAGGTAAGTCAATTAAAGAGTTATTAATAATTTTAATTAAAGGATGTCTTAATCGTAAGGGTTTATTCATTAGTAATTATCTTATTTTACGAATAGGTCCCTGATTAATATTGGTGATTTTAACAACTGCTATATTTATAGACTTTTTCAAAAACACCGAAACTATAAATATTGATAATTCAATCAATTATCAAGAAATAACAATATCTTTAGAAAAATTATATAATAGACCAACATTCATTATTACAATAATAATAATAATTTATTTATTTTTAGCACTACTAGCAGTTGTTAAAATCACCAATATTAATCAGGGACCTATTCGTAAAATAAGATAATTACTAATGAATAAACCCTTACGATTAAGACATCCTTTAATTAAAATTATTAATAACTCTTTAATTGACTTACCTGCCCCAACAAATATTTCATTTTGATGAAATTTTGGATCCCTATTAGGGTTATGTTTGGTAATTCAAATCGTAACTGGACTATTTTTAGCTATACATTATACATCAAATATTGAAATAGCATTCAGTAGTGTAGTACACATCTGCCGAGACGTAAATAATGGTTGAATTATCCGAACCTTACATGCAAATGGAGCATCTATATTTTTTATTTGTATTTACTTACATGTAGGACGGGGAATTTACTATGGATCTTATATATATATACATACCTGAATAATTGGTACAGTGATTTTATTTTTAGTTATAGCAACTGCATTTATAGGATATGTCTTACCCTGAGGCCAAATATCTTTTTGGGGTGCAACAGTAATTACTAATTTATTATCAGCAATCCCATACTTAGGAACAGATTTAGTCCAATGAGTATGAGGAGGATTCGCTGTTGATAATGCAACATTAAATCGATTCTTCACATTCCATTTTGTATTACCATTTATTATTGCTGCTATAGCAGCAATTCATTTATTTTTTCTTCACCAAACAGGATCTAATAATCCTCTTGGACTAAATGGAGATATTGAAAAAATTCCATTCCATCCATACTTTACCTTTAAGGATTCTATTACATTTGTAATAATAACATCATTATTAATTATACTATGTTTAATTAATCCTTACCTATTAGGAGATCCAGATAACTTTGTACCTGCCAACCCATTAGTAACACCAGTTCACATTCAACCAGAATGATATTTCCTATTTGCATATGCAATTCTACGATCTATCCCTAATAAGTTAGGAGGTGTTATTGCATTATTTTTATCAATTAGAATCTTAATAATTTTACCATTTTATAATAAAACACCATTCCGAGGCATTCAATTTTAGTTTCAGCTAAGCAAGAAGCAAAACAAGCTAAAGCTAAAGGAAAAGAAATAATAATAAATCAACAATAAAGCTGATAGTTTATAAAATCAAACATATTAAAACTACCAATTAAAATAATTAAAGACAATAAAATTAAAGCTAAACTAACTTCATAAGAAATTGTTTGAGCAACAGAACGAAGAGAACCTAATAATGAATAATTTGAATTAGAAGATCAACCAGCAATTATAACAGTATAAACACCTAATCTAGTACAACATAAAAAAAATAAAAATCCATAAGAAAAAGAACACATATAAGTTAAATAAGGAAAAATTACTCAAACGGCTAAAGAAATCATTAAATTAAAAACAGGGGAAAAATAATAAAGTAGGTAATTAGATATAATAGGAATTGGCTGCTCCTTACAAATTAACTTAATAGCATCTCTAAATGGCTGAGGAATTCCAACAAAACCTACCTTATTTGGACCCTTTCGAATCTGAATATAACCTAAAACCTTACGCTCTAATAAAGTTAAAAAGGCAACACTAATTAAAACACAAATAACCAATAAAAGAAAATTCAAAATAAATATAAATAAATCATAAAGTATCAATACTATTTGTAGAAAAAATCTACATAAATGAATTCTAAATTCAACACATTAATCTGTCAAAATAGTAAATAAATTAATATTAATCAATATAACAAAAAATATTTTAACCATATGGTCCTTTCGTACTAATATGGATTAATAATCTTAGGATAGAAACCGACCTGGCTCACGCCGGTCTGAACTCAGATCATGTAAGAATTTAAAGGTCGAACAGACCTAATCATTGGGCTCCTGCACCCAAAATTTTTCTTAATCCAACATCGAGGTCGCAATCTGCTTTGTCGATATGAGCTCTCAAAAACAATTACGCTGTTATCCCTAAGGTAACTTAATCTTATGATCATAAATTATGGATCAAAATAACAAACATAAATAAATGATATAATAATGAAGAGTTTATCTATTCTTCATGTCACCCCAACAAAACATCATCATTAAATATAGAAAGACAAACAAAAAACTATATAAAAGTAAAATGTCAAGCTCTATAGGGTCTTCTCGTCCTAAAGAAGAATTTAAGCCTTTTGACTCAAAAGTTAAATTCAAAAATTTATTAAGAGACAGTTGATTTCTCGTCAAGCCATTAATTCCAGCCACTAATTAAGAGACTAATGATTATGCTACCTTTGCACGGTCAAAATACCGCGGCTCTTTAAAAATACGCTCAGTGAGCTGGCCAGACCTCAAAATATAAACAAGAGGACATGTTTTTGATAAACAGGCGGAAATCAATTTTGCCTAGTTCCTTATAATAAGTTCACAAGGTAAAAATTTCATACAAATAAATATACTAATTCTATCATTATTACAAAAATTTTAAAATTAAATTAATAATCTTAATAAAAAACCTAAAATATTTATAAAATCAAAATAAAAAATAATGAACTAAAACGTAATCTTAAAGATAGCTGGTTTAAAGCTTACTATTATATTTCTATAAAATAAATTATAGGTTATTAACTTCAAAGCTTATCCCTTAAAGAATAAATAAGTTAATATTTTTACTTAAAAAATTAAATAAAAACAAATAACTTTAAAAAATTAAATTTTTTCTTAAGAAACTAAATATCTTGGGAAACGATTAACATCTCATTTCTATAATAGAGAAGTTGTTGTGGTCATACACAGGGGCGTTTCTTTTTTTTTTTTTGTTAATGTTTGTGGTTTTTTTCTTTTTTTTCTTTAAATATTTGAATCTTTTATTTTTTCCTGAATTAATAGATTTAAAATTTTCTTATTTTTTATTTTTAAAAGTTTTATTCTTGCTTGTTTATTCACTTTTTCTTTGTATTATATGTAAGTTTTGTTAGACTAAATGTTCTTTTTGCAGTAATTTGATTTAATTATCAAGTGATTTTGGATTTAGCAATTGATTTAGTATCGGCATAATTCGTGCCAGCAGCCGCGGTTATACGATTGATACAAGTGAATATTATTGGTTAAAACAGTTGTTTATATTATTAGGGTTGAAATATAAATTTGTAAGGTGAAATGTTAAAATTTATTTGTGGCCCTTTTTATGAATCTGTGAAATTTAAATAATAAACTAGGATTAGATACCCTATTATTTTAAATGTTAATTATATTTACCAGGGTACTATTAGTTAAGGTCTTTAAACCCAAAGAATTTGGCGGTATCTCATTCCATTCAGAGGAACCTACCCCATGATTGATAATACACGATTTACTCTACTTAATTTATTTGTTTGTATATCTCCGTTATCAGAGAATCTTTTTAGAGTTATAATTCTCAAGATTTATAATTATAAAATATTTCAGGTCAAGGTGCAGCTTATAGTTAAGAGGAGGTGGGTTACAATAGATTTTTGTTTATAACGGATTTGATAGTGAAATACTGTTAATGAAGGTGGATTTGATAGTAATTTAATTTATTTAATTTAACTGATATTGGCTCTGAGATGTGTACACATCGCCCGTCGCTCTCATTATTGATTATTCTATTTTATTTTAAATTAGCTTCAATTTAGATGAGATAAGTCGTAACATAGTAGATGTACTGGAAAGTGTATCTAGGAAGAGTTTCAAGATATAACTTATTAGTAAAGTGTTTCATTTACACTGAAAATTTTTCTGTGCAAATCAGGATATCTTGATTATTTATTTTATTATATTTATTTTTTGTTTATTTAATTATTTAATATAAATAATTTTATTGTATTTTTGTCTTAGTATATTTTATAGAATTGATTTTTTAAATTATAGTTTATTGGTAATGTAAGTGTTTTATGAAATATTATTTTAAATTTTTTTAAGTAGATTTTATTTATTGTACCTTTTGTATCAGGGTTTATCAAAATTTTAGTATTTATTTTACTTGTCTCGATTTGGGTTGATTTATAAATAATTTATAGTTAATGTATCATAATTATTATTAAATTATTTATAGAAATGAGATGTTAATCGTTTCCCAAGATATCTAGTTTCTTAAGAAAAAATTTAATTTTTTAAAGTTATTTGTTTTTATTTAATTTTTTAAGTAAAAATATTAACTTATTTGTGGCACAAACTGACTAGAAGAACAAATCGGTTGATAGGACGCGTTCTGAAGCATCAAGACATCATCAGTTTAGTATTGCAGCTAAGCGTGGAGGGTACAAATTGTACAGGGAGTCCAAGAGATGAACACACTAAGCAGATGTAGGTTGCAGTAGTTAGTCGGAGATAAACAGGCTTGCACAGGATAGAGCAGCATGGTGAACTGTATCAAACCAGTCTCTGGACTGAAGACCACAACAACAACAGCCTTCTCTCTCATGGTGGAAACTAACTTTGTATACGAAATCTTTAATTCTTTTAACGCTTTTGTTAGTGACTACTCTTTTAAAAATAAATTAACTAACTCTGTTGCCTCAGGCACAGAGTTTAAATAATTATTGTGTTCTAATTTCATTAATAAAGGATTTTACATATTTTTCTGATAAATTATTTCCTTATTAATGAAATTCATTGAAGTAAAATAAACAGACGCAGGTAATTACGTTGTGCCGCAACATGTTTTTGGAAATTTTGCTTTTATTTTTTTTGTCTCAACAGTTGCCATCAAACAGATTTGTTATTACTTATCTCTTAATGGGATTTATTTTATCTCAATAGTGACTAGCTGTAATCACGTAATACCTTCAGTTGCTCTAGTTTCCTTGTTTCCTTTCTTTCCAGTACTCCTTCATCTTAGTTCTTAGTCTTTTTTCTTTTTTTTTACTTTAATAGCCTAGAAAATTGAGGTTAGCACTTCTTACAAAGTCTCTATCCGATGTTTCATAAGATTTGATGTGGTTCCTTTTCAGTCCTTTTCTGATTTCTATGATCCAGTCTACCGATGACTTAGTTTTCCAGAAATGAAGGAGTTTTTGTTGTTGATGTTTTTCTTTTTTTTGACTCGGTAGGAATGAGGAAGGAATCTTATGATTAGTGCCCTTCAAGTTCTTTATGTAGGTGTTGACGTCGTGTTACATTCATATGAATTGTCGGACTAAGTCCTTTTAGAGTTTGATAAACTCTAGTGTCTTAAATTAGCTTTTATTTCACCCTCATCCGAGAAATACCTATTTATAAACTGAAGAAAATAATATGTTCAGATTTTTTAAGGTACACTACCCGACAGAGTTATTCCGGAACTTGGCATGAAGTCATGTTATATTACTTGCTTTTCAATGAAACGACGTTCTTTGGCAGTAATCGTTATTTTTAAAACATTCGTCATAAAATGAATGCTTTCGTGGCGCATATTTACTAACAAACCGTGGAGGAGTTTAGGAAGACTAACACATGATTTAGGTTGGACCTTCACACCACTGTTAAATATTTCTGGATTTTAATATTTTTGCTATGGGAAAAGAAAACGAAGAAGAGCGTAGAGGAATCATTCTCTCGAATTTCCGTGTAAACTTAATTATTATAGTTCGTTTATAAGTTTTAATGACTGAGTCTACGAGTATCAAAATATGTAACATAAAGGGCAGCATTTTCCCACATAAAGGTTTAATATTCCCATCAGTATTTTTCCAACAATTATCTCCGTGCCCTAATGTTATTGACAGTGGGGCTCAACAGCAGCCTTCTTTGTGAACTTTAGAGAGTCCATAACGTCTATGCAGCACAGGTCCTTGAGGTAACAGGTTTTGGTAGAATCCTGTGGTAAAACCGCTTCCTTGAGAAGAGCCCCAGTCTTCTTCCCCACTTTCTTTGTGGGGCCCGCGTTTATATTTCTGTAGAAGTCGTCATCTAGCAGGCTCTGCATCTTCTCAGTCTCAATATACTCCTTGTGGGGAAGAACAATAGTAGAGTAGCATACGTCTGCAGGTAAGACAACAATCTAAGGGCACTCTCTCAGATCCCAAATAGCCGCCCTCTCTCTGGTAGTAATGTTCGAATTTGTAGCCTTAGTTCTCGTCAGAGCGCGTGAGGTTTCGCGTCTCACCTCTTCAGCTGCTTTAGGCGGGCGGTCACGTCGCAAGTTGTTCTACTGCGTTGACGATGTCCGCGAGCGGTGTGAACTTAAGGCTGTGAGCAAAGTTAAGTCCTTTTCTAGCACTGAAACTACATTTGTCACAGAGACGTGATAATTTTGTTATCTGATGTCCTGCGGCCTTCCATGGGCGGAATCGGCTGCCATCCAGGTAACACCTTCAATCCAATCCCAGGTCCAGGAAGTAAATTGATTGGCCAGATGTAAATGTAGTCTGAATAGTTTACCGAGAGAAGTGAAACAGTGGTTAGCACACCGGACTCTCATTCGGGAGGACGATGGTTGAAACTAGCGTCCGGCCATCCAGATTTACGTTTTCCGTGATTTCCCTAAATCACTACAGGCAAATGCCGGGCTGGTTTCTTTGAAAGCGTACGACCGATTTTCTTCCCCATTCTTCCCTAATCCAATGAGACCGATGACCTCTCCGTTTGGTACCCTCCCTCCACAATCAACCAATCATCTAAATTGTTTCTGGAAGTCATACTCAAGGGGAAGGCGGGTAACCTGCACCCTCTCACATACCAAAGCGAGGTCGGCCCGCTTCTTAATTCTCCTGGCCGCTACAGAATTGAGGTGATGTGTGACCTTAGCAAAGTTTGCACAACGTGCTGGGCACATCTTCTCAGAAATGCAAGAACGCTTAGCAGAAGGCATCTTAGGTTCTGCAGGTTTTCGAATTTCTTCATGTTGCGATGTATTTCCTACCAGTAAATGTGTATGATGTGATCCTTCAGTTTCTCCAGTCCGCTACCAGTTCATAGTATCCAACGGGCACAAGATTTCAGCCATCAGACATGTTGCCATAGTCAGGTGCGCTGACGAACTGAGCTCCTGAGGACGAGCGTGCAAGCCATGCGTCCGTGGTCGCGGAGCACACTTCATCCGAGAACCACGGGATGGAGTACGAGCGTACCAGGATCTTGGCACAGACATCCTAATATTGGGACAGAGTCGTTGGAGAGGCGATAGAAATTTGTACCACGGACGATCTCATCACCCGAGACCGCGACTATAATCGTAGCAAGGGAACCAGCACTAAGTTTAATTAAGGAGACTTTCAGCAGACAATGCGATCTGGTGACCAGGACGGACAGAGAACTTACATCAACGAGGATACTAGCGTCTCCACGACCTCCAACACACGTCCGCGAGCGCGAAACGTGGAAGGAGTTTGAGATTAATAAACATTTAAAAAATAATAAAATAATATTTTATAACGTATTTTTTCCGTTTTTCGTAATCACTAATCACTAATACGTGGCAGAACATCCAAAGAGAATCTGGTCGTATGTGAAGTATGTTAGCGGCAAGAAACAAGCAATGCCTTCTCTGCGCTAAAGCAATGGAGATACTATCGAAGACAGTACTGCCAAAGTAGAGTTACTAAACACAGCCTCCCGAAATGCCTTCACAAAAGAAGAGGAAGTAAACATTCCAGGATTCGAATCGAGAACAGCTGCCAACATGAGTAACGTAGAAGTAAATATCCACGGAGTAGAGAAGCAACTTAAATCAATAAAAGCAAGCTTCTGGTCTCGACTGTATACATATTAGGTTTCTTTTGGAGTACGCTGATGCATTAGCTCCATACATAGCAATTATGTACAAACGTTCGCTCGACGAAAGATCCGTACCTAAAGACTGGAAAGTTGCAAAAGTCACACCAATATTCAAGAAAGGTATTAGGAGTAGTCCACTTAATTACAGGCCCATATCGTTAACGTCGATATGCAGCAGGTTTTTGGAACATTGTGTTCGAACATTATGAGATACCTCCAAAAAGTTGTCTATCGACAAACTGTCAACATGGGTTTAGAAAACATCGTTCCTCTGAAACACAACTAGCTCTTTATTCACAGGAAATGTTGAATGCAATTGACAAGGGATTTCTTATCGATTCCGGAATTCCGGAAAGCTTTTGACACTGCACCAAACAAGCGGCTTGTAGTGAAATTGCGTGTTTATGGAATATCGTCTCAGTTATGTGACTGGATTTGTGATTTCCTGTCAGAGAGCTCACAGTTCATTGTAATTGACCGAAAGTCATCGAGTAAAACAGAAGTGATTCCTAGCGTTCCCCGAGGTAGTGTTATAGGCCCTTGATTTTGGAGACAATCTGAGCAGGCGTCTTAAGTTGTTTACAGATGACACTGTCGTTTATCGACTAATAAAGTCGTCAGAAGATCAAAATAAATTGCAAAACGATTTAGAAAGACATCTGAATGGAGCTAAAAGTGGCAGTTGACCCTAAATAACGAAACATGTAAGGTCATCCACATGAGTGCTGAAAGGAACTCGTTAAACTTCGGTTACACGATAAATCAGTCTAATCTAAAAGCCGTAAATTTAACTAAATACCTAGGTATTAAAATTACGAACAACTTAAATTGGAAGGAACACACAGAAAATGTTCTGGGGAAGGCAAACCAAAGACTGCAGGCCACTTAGAAAATGTGAGAGACCTGCTACGGAGACTGCCTACACTACGCTTGTTCGTCCTCTTTTAAAATATTGCTGCGCGGTATGGGGTCTTTACCAGATAGGACTGACGGAGTACATCGAAGAAGTTCAAAGAAAGGCAGCACGTTTTGTATTACCGCGTAATATGGGAGAGAGTGTCACAGAAATGATTATTTGGGCTGGAAATCATTAAAAGAAAGGCGTTTTTAGTTGCGACAGAATCTTCTCACGAAATTCCAATCAACAACTTTCTCCTCCGAATGCGAAAATATTTTGTTGACAGCGACCTACATTGGGAGGAACAGTCACCACGATAAAATAAGGAAAATCAGAGCACGTACAGAAAGATATAGGTGTTCATTCTTTCCGCGCGCTATATGAGATTAGAATAATGGAGAATTGTGAAGGTGGTTCAATGAACCCTCTGCCAGGCACTTAATCGGGATTTGCAGAGTGTCCATGTAGATGCAGACTTGGTGTTTACAAATATGCAGGGTGTCCCAAAAAAGCAGCGACAGGCTTTAGGGACAGCTTCCTTTTAACGAAACAAACAATTTAGTAAACATGGCCTCTAAAATCGGCTATGAGCGCTTGTTCATCCTCGATGCTATGAAATACGTATATTCTGCTTCAAATTCTTTGCTTTCCATATGTTAGAAGACGGTATTACGGAGCAAGATCAGAAAGTATGTCTAGTAAACATGTGCTCTAAAATACATACCTTAAGATAATAGCTATGAGCAGTTGTTCATTAGAAGAGATGTGTTTGAGACTAGCGAAGATGAACCAGTGATCATAGATCACATTATGCGTTTTAGAAGATATGTTTACTAGACAGTTTTTTCTTGGTTTGGTCCATACTCCTCCCAAAATATGGAGAAAAAAAACATTGCAGTAGATCAGTTTCATAGACCCGAAGCTGAACAAGTGCTAAAAGCTCATAAAGTATGCTTTTCAGAGCTCATTTTTACTGGACCTTATTTTCGTTTTGGTGTAAGGATCCTAAATCTTGCACTGCAGATATGCTGAAAATGTAAGGTTGTATTCATGTGAGGTTTTCACAGAATGGATTCATAGTCGGTGGCTTGTATTTTTAGCCACTCGACAGATTGCAATAATACTTAGAAAACGTATTTCTCGTGGAAACATATACTTTTTTTTTTTAAATGGAACAATTCTTATTGGCACTGACAAACTACAAGTAGGGAAAATTAGAATGTCAGCACTGTTTGTTGCAGGATTCTAGTGCTAATCGTTTATGAGACATCATGTTTTGAAAAGTTCCCACAGTAAAACTTGTGCAATATCTGTAGAAGCGCTAATAAAATAACAACACAACTGCATACACTAGTTATGTGGATTCTGACCAGTAATGGGACAACTGAAGATCACAGGTTGTGCTCAAAATACCCACCGGCAGGGGCAATGCACTCTTCCAGTCTGGTATGGAAGGACTACTTCACAAGCGATAGTATTTCAGCGGAGATGTCTGAGCAGGCTGCAGTAATACGTCGTTGCGTATCATTAGGTGTAGTCGGTACGTCCTTGTAGACAGCGTATTTCAGTTTTGCCTACAGAAAATAAACTACAGACGCAAACCTGAGGAACGGGCTGGCCAAGGTACAGGTCCTCTGCGTCCGATCCAACGATTTGGTAAGAATTCGTGAAAAAAATCTGTACTACTTCGCCATTATGGGCTGAGCAGTGACCATGTTGATACCACAGATTCATCCTCGTCTACAGAGGAACGTCTTCTAGCATCTATGGAAGATGGTCTGCTAGGAGGCTGTGATACTTGTGGGCGTTTAATTTTTCATCTATGAAAATGGACCTTTGTGCTAATGGATCACTATTCCACTCCACTCGTTTACACTCCATGGACGCTGACTTACCATCTCACGAACCCAGCGGGATTATCATAGTGCATGTTTCGGCGGTTAACACGATTCCCATAGTAGTTCCCGTGCAGCTCTCGATGAAGAGATATGTGACACGCCTGGACCCTATGTCGATGGAGGATTCGTAGAACACTTGCCTGACTCATACTTCCTCAGGCAATTGGATCAACTGCAACAGCAGCAAGAACATTAATTTTCCCTCTTCTGTTTCACTTGTTTCCTTCTGTTACGTCGTCTACGTGTTACACTACCACTTTCACGAGACTGCTTGAAGAGGTTGATAAGTTACTGGCGAGATGGTTGACGTCTATTGGGATATCCTGCCGCATACACCGTACAAGAACAAACAACGTTTTTCCTACACTCCCCACACACAATGAGCATCTCGGTTTTTTCTGCATTGGTAAATCCCATCGTCCACACACGACCTGCTTGGACTATCACACACTGACTGACTACCAAGTCGCAAAGCACTCAAGGAAAACACAAGCACAATGGAAGCAAACATAAAGACACTCGTATCCAGCAACTACGCGTATTGAATGGCACAAAAATGTGTCCGTATGGAAACTTTTCAAAATACGATATCTAGTAAACTACTTGCTCCAGAATCCTGCAACAAACACCACTTACATTCTGATTTACGCTACTTTCAGTTTGTTAATGTCAATGGGCATTGTTCTCTTTAAAAGAATATATGTTTACATAAAAATACACTTACTGAGTATTGCTAAAATCTGTTGACCTCCTGATTACCAATGAATTTTGTGAAACCGCACATCAATAGCACTTTCCGGTTCCGCAATATTTGCGGTACAAGTTTTAGGTGCTTCACTCTGCATAAAAACACTTGCCTATGTAGATGCAACCTTTCAAAGCAATCAGTGAAAAACTTTTGGAGGATATACGATTTTGAACAAACGAACATTTACATCTATATAAATAAAGATATAAAGATCATTAAATCTCCAAATGTTTATCACCAATTGCTTTGAAATGTTGACGCAATGTTGCATTTGAACGCGCCCGTGTTTTATATACCTATTAGAGCGCCAAGTATTATATATAAGCATATACATAATAATTATCGAAGTAATCTACATAAAACTTATATGTTCGTGTGTTCAAAATCTTAAATCTCCGGCAGTTCATCGTTTCCTTTGAAATTTTGCCACAAAGTTGCATTCGACTACACCCGTATTTTTATATATCGGGAAGTATTTCTTAAATATATATAATATATAAATAAATGTGTATTACATAATATGGATACGTTATTACAAAACATTTCGAAAATTTCTTGAGTGATCTGCTTCAAATTTCTACGATGTACTCTGACGGGCAAACGCTATTTTTTTTACGTATACACTACATAAATATATATACAATATATTATAGTGAAACATGACTAGCAAACAGGAAACTTATATTTATGGCTCATCGGCTTATGATTAGAAAACTACTACAGAATCTGAATTTGCGGTAACAGTAAACAAGGCCCGTCGTAGACAGAGGGGAGAAGAAGAGATTGACAAAGGAGTGAGAGGAAATTGACATAGCAAGCAGAATGCAGATGATGGACACAGAGAGGTGGAGAGAGAGGTGGCTGAAGGAGATGGAGAGAGGGGTTAAGGAGAAAATGGACGAGAAAGAGGCAGGAGGTGATGGACAGAGAGTGGAGGGGGAGAGGGGGGAGGAAGAGATGGAGAGAGATGAGATAGGAAAATGTTGATGGAGAAAGAGGAAGGAGATTATGGAAAGAGAGAGGGGGAGAGATAAAGAGATGGACAAAGAGAGAGGGAGAAGCAAATAAGACAGAGACAAGGGGAGAAGCAGGTTAGGACGTATCTCCAATTTCCCTACACATTAGAAACGTGTGCTCTCTCTTTTGCATCTATTCCAATTAACTAGACTGAGCCAAGGCAACGTGTGGCCTTGAACGGCTGGTGCTTGAGTTAGTTATGACATGGATAAATCGATGTGATAGTTCAAGTTATTCGTTTGTTTCATAACACAGATTCATGCTGGTCTAATATTGTAAGTCATCTCTTCGGCGCAATGCAGACTAAACTGTTAAGAGCCGAAAGCAACCTTCAAACAGTGATATGGAACTGACAACTGTTCCGAAATGTAGCATTGTCTTTCGGAACAAATTATATAAGTAGCTACGTGCCGAAAGGCTCTAACATATCATTAAATCCAGCAAATCAGTGAAGAGACTTCCAAACATGGTTTGTAGAAAATCACTTTACGTAATTCTATTTAGTAATATATCCTTATTCGTTTTCACAAAAAATTCACATGGATTCCAAATTACTTTATTGCCATTTTATTACAAAACCTTTTCCACACTTTATTATGTTTTTTCCTATGGCTGTAATCAGCACTGTTTTGATCGTAAATCCGTGGATACTTTTCACTAGCCCAAAATTCAATGAGACCGATGACCTCGCTGTTTGGTCTCTTCCCCAAAACAACCCAACCCAACAAAAAATTAATATTGTACTTAGAAGCGCTTATGATTTTGGAAATTTGTGGTAAGGTCTTATGGGACCAAACTGTGGTGGTCATCGGTCCCTAAACTTACGCACTACTTAACCTAACTTAAAAAAACTTACGCTAAGGACAACACACATACCCAAGCCCGAGGAAGGACTCGGACCTCCGACGGGGGGAGCCGCGCGTATCGTGACAGGACGCCTAGTCCGCGCGGCTAATCCACTCCGCGTTTCTGATTTTCCTAGGTACGAAGACAATAGCATAGCTAAAGTAGAAAAGTTTATGAAATATAAGTAGCACAGGCGTGGTGAGTGGCAAAATGTGGAGCAGGCTGCATTCAATTGGCAGTGGCGTGGCTTGTCATGCGACGGTCTGGAACCGTGCGGCCGCTACGGTCGCAAGTTCGAATCCTGTCTCGGGCATGGATGTGTGTGACGTCCTTAGGTTAGTTAGCTTTAAGTAGTTCTAAGTTCTAGTCTCATAGTGCTCAAAGCCATTTGAAACATTTTTTGTCTTGTCATACGACTCAGCTTGATCGCATCAGTCCGGTAGGCTCTGTTCTATTATACTCAGATTTAAATTACTTTGTGATTGACGTTCGGAAACGTGGAAAATGACTAAACGAGAAAAGGAAAGAGTATTAATATTTGAAAGAAGAATTATGAGGAAGATTTGGAGACTGATCTTAAAGGAGAATGGGAAGAAGGGTAAATGAGTAAATGTACCTCTTGATGCAACAACCGACAATCGTATAGAAGCTGAAGAGCAAAAGAATGCACTGGGTTGGCCATGCAGCAGTAAGAAAGAACAAAGATGAAGAAAACACTTGAGGGGAAACCAAACAGCTGAAGCTCCATAGGAGGACCAAGGCAGCGCTGGATGGAAACCTGGCAAAGAAGCTGGAGCCTTGGGGACTGAAAGCACCTGGAGGAACGGAGCACAAAACAGATGGGAATGGAGGTAGTCTGTGGAAGCAGGGTATCGTCTGCTGGGCCTGTGATGACTGAATATGTCAGTGTGTTCGACGTCTCAGCGAGTCGATTGGTAGGAGCCAGCCGCCATCAATCGTATTGCTTTCTCGAATGCCATGTGCTTACTGTGTTGCAAGTTTTGCAGATATGTGCCGCTTTTTCTAGCATGGCTAGCTGCAAGCCAGCAACACTGCCCTCGCCTCTTCGGTCTGTCAGTCACAAAATAATTTTAATGCGAGTATAGACCGTCTGTGCGTTCCATCTGAAGCTGCAACCCACGTGCATGCCCTCCGTCACGCCTCGTGTCACTCCACTTGCCGCGTCTCTCCGATGGTTGACTTAAATAGGCAACTTGGACAGAGTGACCGCTTTAGCTGTTCAGTAATGTTTTATCTATCGCGTGATTGCTTGGCCATCACAGCGTACGTTATGGCTGGCATAAGGCAAACGCAACGAACATCACGCAGAGAAACGGCAGGGAGAGGCAGTTATCACACGTGGCGTTCGTCTTTGGCGTTGTTTGTTACCAGAGTAGACAAAGGCAGCGGTCCGTGGGGTGGTTCAGAGATAGAGGGCTCACTGCCGACGCCCCATCCCTGGTCGCAGAGAACGCACAACACACCAGCGTTCTGGCTTGCAAACCACTACAGTTGGTATCCGTTACACGGTGTGGCTTCATTCAAACTACAACAGAACTGATCTGTTCTTCGGTTTCGCGAAGGAGGGTGTGAGTTCTGTGTGAGAAAATTTTTCTTTTTTACCCTAGGAGCTGGTGTGACAACTGGTGTTACGTGCCACGCTCTGGCTACAACTCTGTTCACTCCATGGTCGAGTGGAACAGGAAAGAAAATTGTTAGTAATGGCACTACGTGCATGCAGTGTACAGTGCCCTGCTGACGTTGTACTTCGATGTATATTCACGTAGATGCAGATACAGCGCCGACACTTTGTCAGACCAGGTCTTTCCACTTTTCCTGCAGCGCACTCCAGTTGTAATTAATTCTGTCTACAGAACCGCAACACCTCATTAACAGCTCCTCAACGTTGCTCCACTTTCTTCTGGGGGTACAGTCAATTAAGCAGATGGTGCAGGGAGCAGTGTGTGTGTGAGTGTGTGTGTGTGTGTGTGTGTGTGTGTGTGTTGAGGAGCGCAGCGCTCGCGTTGGAGAAGAGCGAGCTAGGCGCCTGCGGCTTGTCTATTAAGGCGGGGGCGGCAAGGCCATTAGCCGACCCCAGGTGCGCCGCTAAAAGGCGAAAGCGACCCGAATGAAAGAGCTGCGGGGGACCCCGGCTTAGGCGTTGCAGCGCGTCAAAGCTTGCTGCCCGTCCGCTCATTACCAGAGTAGCTGCAGCTCGGAGGGGCTGCACTGGACCAGCCCCGGCAATGCCCCCGCCCATCATTAGACCAGCAGGCGGGAAATACGGGGAAGTCCCTAACAGGTGGCTCTGGTTTGAAAGGCTGCTGATGGCGCTCAAGCGATTCTCTTTGCTGGCCAGGACTGCCAACAGTATGGGAATCAAGTATACACCAACACTGGGAAACAACTCGAAGAAAACGATCGATTAACAAATCGGACATGTTGTTGTGGTCTTCAGTCTGAAGACTGGGCTGCGCAGGGTGGCCGCGCGGTTTGAGGCACCATGTCACGGATTGCGCGGCTCCTATCCTCGGAGGTTCTAGTCCTCCCTCGGGCTTGGTTGCGTATGTGTTGTTCTTAGCATAAGTTAGTTTAAGTTAGTTTAATTAGTGTGTAAGTCTACGGACCGATGACCTCAGCAGTTTGGTCCCTTAGGAATTCACACATAACTTTTTTTTCTGAAGACTGTTTACAAGCGGCTCTACATGCTACTGTATCTTGTGCTCTTCATCTCCGAATAACTACTGCAAATTAAATCGTTCTGAATCTGCTTATAGTAATCTACTGGTCTCCCTCTATGATTTTACCCCCCACCCACACTTCCCTCCAGTACTAGATTTGTGACCCCTAGTGTCTCAGAATGTGTCCTATCAAATGGATTTATCTTCTAGTCAGGTTGCACCACAAATATCTTTTCTCCCCAATTCTATTGAGAACTTTCTCATTAGTTACATGATCTACTCACGTAATTTCTAACACTGCTCTGTGGTCCCACATTTCAAAAACTTCTATTCTCTTCACTTTCTATTCACTCTCCAAATTCGGTGATTTTATTACGAGCTTACACCACTGGTAACGTGCACCCGCTCTTTCGGTCTGTTAATTCACATCCCGGCGATCACTGTCTATATTCAATGTCTCGGGACTTGTGATGAAAACCACTTCATTCTGAAGCAATACCGTATCTCTAGTTCTGAAGCTTGTATAGTTTTTAACATGGATGTTGTTAGCGATACTTGTATGCGCCGGTAGAACCAAGACTGCCTGTCACGGTCACATAGTTATTGCTATCGTGTTTCTTTAATAGGTGGTCGCTTATAAAACGATTATGTCTCTCTTCCTAGGACACAACCAGTACCACTCGCAAGAAAAATAAGACATATCCATCCATCGCTAATTTTTATTCAATACTGTTTGGCGTCACCAGCGTTCAATTTTTGGTGAAGTATTACACTTACTGCAGGATTTGTGATAGATTCACTGTGATCAGAGCATTTATAAAATGCGTACGTGTGTTCCAACGTGTGCAAAGAAAATTACTATGTCCCGTAGTGAAGAAGGTATGGATTTGACATGGAAAACTGAATAGCCATCAGGGGAATGAAATATTTTTAATGTGGAATAGAATAGTACAGATATTATTTCCAGAGCCGCAGCCGTCAGGAGGGGCAATTTCTTATACTTGTCGAATGTCATCAAATTGGGGCTGCAATCGTAATCTTTGATTATAAGTACAGTGATAAAACGTGCATGGGTGGTTTCCTAGAACAAGTCTGTCAACGGAACGATTGACATTTTCGGCTTACGGTGAGAGCCGTCCAACTGTAGAATCGGGCTGGGGTACGGTAATGTAGCTGACCTAACCCTGTCGCCCTCTAGGCAGATGAATAGCGAACTAGTACTCAGTATGTGCTGGGCAGCCTTCGTGATGCTGAGTGTCTCTGTGAAGATTTGACAAGCTTCTGTAAGGACATGTCTTTAAACTGGACCAGTATTCTCTCCCATATAAATTGTCCAGTTGATTGTTTCTACATATTTCCCATCTTTCCATGCTGAAAGAGAGATGGAAGACACGTTTGTTGGCTCTCTAGACATGAGAAACACGTTAGTTGACCATGTAATGTAGGTGGATCACTTGGAATCTGTTATATCACTTAAATCGCTATTCACGAGTGGAACTATCAGTATCCTTTCTCACCTAAAGGTCTTTGTAGACGAAATAAGTTTCTAGTTACTCAGTGGTTTGCAGCACATTCCACCTCACTACAACTCGCTAAAGTTTCTTGTTTCTAGAAAAGTAATTTCCACTCTTTATCTTCGGAATTATACTGTGCATGCGAAATTGCTATGCAGTTGATATTGCTATGTGCTTAATATCGAGAACTATAGCGTAAATGGTATGATATTCTGGCAAATCTTGAAAATACGTGAGTTCTTGTAATTCCAGAGTACTGAGATGTGTGTGGAAAGCATGGCAGTAGCAAACAAGCGAGCAGGTCAGGGCCAGAAACACTAACGCCTTTGTGCCGATGGGAACCAGCCCAGACTTTGTACAACGGTTTGGACACTGATTCCTGTCTGTGGATCTGATCACACGTTGTGCTAGCACGTGAGCAGGGCATTTGACTCATGACCATTGGATGCAGTGGGCTAGAATGTGAGCAGGGCATTTAAGTCGTGACCATTGGATGCAGTGGATGATCGACCGGCCTCACAGGAAATATCAAGTGCTGTGAGGATTATATGCAGTTCATGTGCTTTTTTTAGATATGTCTGTCTTCGTGGTATTTGTACATGAGTCTGGTGGTCGATAGCTACATACAGGATGCAAAAGTTATGATTTTGTAAAGTGCAGGATATGATTTGTGTATTTAGTACATCGATATGGCATGTGGTGATGTAGCCCAGTTGGAGATCGGTTTCATGCTGAAATACTCAAGAATTCCTCGACAGTACCAGAGCAGTGTAATTGAGGAAGTGTCTTTGGCGATAATTTCCGTAATTAATTATCTGTAGAGGACTTCTGCAGAGTTTAAGTATCAGCGCACCATGACTGCTGTACATAATAGTCAATCCGCTGAAAGTCTCGTCTGCAGAAAATAGAGGACAGCGCTCCCACACCAGAAGTAGCAGCAGTTTGGCAGATAAATTCAGGAAGGACCAATCAAAATGCTCTATTTCCAAGATATCCTTCGTGTGGGGCATAGGAGCCTCTACAGACTAGTTCCAACAAGATGGGAGCAAGTTATCTTCAGAAAGTGCTGTGACGTCTGAGAGTAACATGATGTCTCCTTTGTTCGAGTGTTCAGAGACATGTCCAAGGAGACCACCCATCTCTTGCAAAATGTGGTCCCTCACCCCATCAATGTGGTTTTAGAGCATCTCCAGACCAGCAGCTGTAAGACATCGAAAATTCGCCGAAAATTCCAGCCATTTTTCTCGTCTGTAGGACAGTCTTCGAATTCTGTTTGTGAAATTGTTCTGATTTTCCCCTCTGTGCTTAGACAGTGCTTCGAGAAGTGAGGAAAATTATGTTCCAGACTCCAGCAGCAAATATAACACTAAGCCCACTCACCATTTCAGAAAAGTGATGAACACCACAGCAGCTCTAGCATTAAGAATTTTTTCTGTCTCTCCGGCAGTGACTTCAGACAAGTCATGAGCTTGCTGTTTAGAATTACAGAGGCATTTATATTGATTTCCAAATATCATTGTTTTGACGTGTAAAATCAGATATTGCAGCTGATATTGGTTTCAGAATCTGTTTCCCACAAAAGCGTGTGGAGTGTCTCAGGGAGGTTTCACAATGTACAGCAATCGTTTTAGAGTCCATGTTCGAGTGTGGCGGTATATATCGCAAAATTGTTCACTTTCATTACACGTTTTTACAAGTAACAATACTGGCCATTAATTATTTGCTCGTATAGAGTTTATGGGATTTAGTGGAATATGAATGCATGACTTCAGTAATAACTTACAACACTCAAAAGTGAATATATGAACGTGGCTGACTTTGGAGTTGAAAGTTCGAACAGCCATTAGTGTTTTAAGGGATCATAATAAGCTTGAAGAGTGAGTGTGTTAAAGAAAGTAAAGATTAAAAGTTTTATATGTGAAAGTTGGTTGGTTGGTGGAGTGATTCGGGGGAGGAAACCAACCAGCGAGGTCATCGGTCCCATTAGATTACAGAATGATAGAGATGGAAGTCGGCCGTGCCCTTTCAAAGGAACCAGCCCGGCATTTGCCAGAAGCAATTGAGGGAAATCACGGAAAACCGAAATCACGATGGCCGGACGTGAGTTTGAACTGTACTTTCGCCAAAAGCGAGTCCAGTGTGCTAACCACTGCACTTACACTCCTGGAAATTGAAATAAGAACACCGTGAATTCATTGTCCCAGGAAGGGGAAACTTTATTGACACATTCCTGGGGTCAGATACATAACATGATCACACTGACAGAACCACAGGCACATAGACACAGGCAACAGTGCATGCACAAAGTCGGCACTAGTACAGTGTATATCCACCTTTCGCAGCAATGCAGGCTGCTATTCTCCCACGGAGACGATCGTAGAGATGCTGGATGTAGTCCTGTGGAACGGCTTGCCATGTCATTTCCACCTGGCGCCTCAGTTGGACCAGCGTTCGTGCTGGACGTGCAGACCGCGTGAGACGACGCTTCATCCAGTCCCAAACATGCTCAATGGGGGACAGATCCGGAGATCTTGCTGGCCAGGGTAGTTGACTTACACCTTCTAGAGCACGTTGGGTGGCACGGGATACATGCGGACGTGCATTGTCCTGTTGGAACAGCAAGTTCCCTTGCCGGTCTAGGAATGGTAGAACGATGGGTTCGATGACGGTTTGGATGTACCGTGCACTATTCAGTGTCCCCTCGACGATCACCAGAGGTGTACGGCCAGTGTAGGAGATCGCTCCCCACACCATGATGCCGGGTGTTGGCCCTGTGTGCCTCGATCGTATGCAGTCCTGATTGTGGCGCTCACCTGCACGGCGCCAAACACGCATACGACCATCATTGGCACCAAGGCAGAAGCGACTCTCATCGCTGAAGACGACACGTCTCCATTCGTCCCTCCATTCACGCCTGTCGCGACACCACTGGAGGCGGGCTGCACGATGTTGGGGCGTGAGCGGAAGACGGCCTAACGGTGTGCGGGACCGTAGCCCAGCTTCATGGAGACGGTTGCGAATGGTCCTCGCCGATACCCCAGGAGCAACAGTGTCCGTAATTTGCTGGGAAGTGGCGGTGCGGTCCCCTACGGCACTGCGTAGGATCCTACAGTCTTGGCGTGCATCCGTGCGTCGCTGCGGTCCGGTCCCAGGTCGACGGGCACGTGCACCTTCCGCCGACCACTGGCGACAACATCGATGTACTGTGGAGACCTCACGCCCCACGTGTTGAGCAATTCGGCGGTACGTCCACCCGGCCTCCCGCATGCCCACTATACGCCCTCGCTCAAAGTCCGTCAACTGCACATACGGTTCACGTCCACGCTGTCGCGGCATGCTACCAGTGTTAAAGACTGCGATGGAGCTCCGTATGCCACGGCTGTCACTGACGGCGGCGGTGCACAAATGCTGCGCAGCTAGCGCCATTCGACGGCCAACAGCGCGGTTCCTGGTGTGTCCACTGTGCCGTGCGTGTGATCATTGCTTGTACAGCCCTCTCACAGTGTCCGGAGCAAGTATGGTGGGTCTAACACACCGGTGTCAATGTGTTCTTTTTTCCATTTCCATGAGTGTAGTAGTCTTACATTTTCAGCTGTCCTTCACGAGTGGTAGTAGAAAGCGTGGTTACGATGATTTTGTGGAATACTTTGGGTGAATATCATACGCAGTCACATACATATTCAGCAGTCACAGGCCGCGCAGATCACGTTTGCTCCAACAAACAGCCTACATTCTTTTCTGTTTTGTGTGCAGTCCCCCAGGTGTTTTCAGTTCTCAGGGCTGCTATGTCCATGCCATGTAGCCCACCCAACGCTGCCTTGGTGGTCCTAGGGGGCATCTAATGTTCCCACAAATGCTTTCTTCACCCGTCTTTCTTCTGGCACTACGACTACACGTCCTGTCCACTGGATTCTTTTGCTCTTCGGCTTCTGTAGTGCTGTTGATTCTTGCATCAAGTGGTAGATTCACTCATTCTTCCTCCTTCTGCATTCTACTTTATCTAAGGTTGGTCTCAGTATCTTCCTCATTACTTTTCTTTAAAATATTAATAGCTTTTCCTTTTCACATTTTGTCATGTTCCAGTTTCTGACAGCTGGGCCAATCACTGTGTTATATATTCTGGTCTTAGTATTCGCTGATATTATGGGTTGAATGTCTCCCTGAGGGAGTACATGCATTTCAATCCCATTGCTACTCTGTCATTGTCGCCCATTTCTAAGATGTTGTTGGCGGTAAACAAAGTATTTGAACTGGTGAACTCTCTCGAACCTCATGCTATATACTTCAAGAAACTGTTTGAAAATTGCTGGTCATATGATAAGAAAAGTCTATAGTCCAATTGCCGATTTTTAATGTGCATACGACATCATCCACAGGAATAGCCTACATGGGTCAAAAGCAGTAGTGTGTTTCCGAGTCGTTTGGCCAGAAACGATCGAAACTGAGACAGGTCTGAGACAAGGGGTTGCTTTCTCGTGTTTTCTATTCAATGCCATCTCAAGGAAAGAAATAAGGGAATATAGGCAACAGGAATAGGCTGAAGTACAGATGGATGGTAATTTCAATTGTCTTGCATATGCAGATGATATAGTACTGTTACATGAATCAAAAAGTGAGTTGAAAGAAATGTACCAGTAAGTGAACAAAGTTGGGCTAAAGGTGAATCAAGACAAAATGAGGTTCATGCAATTAGGTATAAGAAAAGAACAGTATATAGCATGAGGTTCGAGAGAGTTCACCAGTTCAAATACTTTGTTTACCGCCAACAACATCTTAGAAATGGGCGACAATGACAGAGTAGCAATGGGATTGAAATGCATGTACTCCCTCAGGGAGACATTCAACCCATAATATCAGCGAATACTAAGACCAGAATATATAACACAGTGATTGGCCCAGCTGTCAGAAACTGGAACATGACAAAATGTGAAATGGAAAAGCTATTAATATTTTAAAGAAAAGTAATGAGGAAGATACTGAGACCAACCTTAGATAAAGTAGAATGCAGAAGGAGGAAGAATGAGTGAATCTACCACTTGATGCAAGAATCAACAGCACTACAGAAGCCGAAGAGCAAAAGAATCCAGTGGACAGGACGTGTAGTCGTTGTGCCAGAAGAAAGACGGGTGAAGAAAGCATTTGTGGGAACATTAGATGCCCCCTAGGACCACCAAGGCAGCGTTGGGTGGGCTACATGGCATGGACATAGCAGCCCTGAGAACTGAAAACACCTGGGGGACTGCACACAAAACAGAAAAGAATGTAGGCTGTTTGTTGGAGCAAACGTGATCTGCACGGCCTGTGACTGCTGAATATGTATGTGACTGCGTATGATATTCACCCAAAGTATTCCACAAAATCATCGTAACCACGCTTTCTACTACCACTCGTGAAGGACAGCTGAAAATATGTTGTTGTTGTGGTCTTCAGTCCTGAGACTGATTTGATGCAGCTCTTCATGCTAATCTATCCTGTGCAAGCTTCTTCATCTCCCAGTACCTACTGCAACCTACAGCCATCTGTTTAGCGTACTCATCTCTTGGTCTCCCTCTACGATTTTTACCCTCCACGCTGCCCTCCAGTGCTAAATTGGTGATCCCTTGATGCCTCAGAACATGTCCTACCAAACGATCCCTTCTTCTAGCTAAGTTGTGCCAAAAACTTCTCCCCAATCCTATTCAATACCTCCTCATTAGTTATATGATCTACCCATCTTATCTTCAGCATTCTTCTGCAGCAGCTGAAAATATAAGACTACTATTTCAACCCAAATTAATTTTATATTCTCTTTACAAAATCGACAAATTCAGAATATGACATCAAGCAAGAGAAACTTTATCCTCCAAAATGTTATTACTGTCCATAATTCGTCGCATATACAGTAAGTGCAGTGGTTAGCACACTGGACTCACTTTCGGGGGAAGTACAGTTCAAATTCGCGTCCGCCCATCCTGATTTCGGTTTTCCGTGATTTCCCTCAATTGCTTCTGGCAACTGCCGGG
This sequence comes from Schistocerca gregaria, assembly GCF_023897955.1. Classification (NCBI taxonomy): domain Eukaryota; kingdom Metazoa; phylum Arthropoda; class Insecta; order Orthoptera; family Acrididae; genus Schistocerca; species Schistocerca gregaria. The sequence goes on from NC_064925.1 coordinate 297,953,101, forward strand.
CTGGTTCCTTTGAAAGGGCACGGCCGACTTCCTTCCCTATCATTACATAATCTGATGGGACCGATGACCTCGCTGGTTGGTCTCCCCCCCTGAATCACTCAACCAACCAACCAACTTCCACATATAAAACATGTAATCTTTACTTCCTTTAACACACTCACTCTTCAAGCTTATTATGATCCCTTAAAACATGCATGCGTGTTCGAACTTTCAACTCAAAGTCAGCCACGTTCATATATTCACTTTTGAGTGTTGTAAGTTATTTCTGAAGTCATGCATTCAGATTCCACTAAATCCCATAAACTCTATACGAGCAAATAATTAATGACCAGTATTGTTACTTGCAAAAACGTCTAATAAAAGTGTGTAATGTTGTGTGCTCTCAGTACAGGTTGTGATACCATATAATAAAAATTAAAACTGAAAACCGCTGCAGAAAATATGGTTTCAAGAAAAAGGATGAAAACTAATTATTACTGAAGCAATTAGAAAAACCTATATTATACACCACGACAGGATCGTCCAGGTATATGTGGTTTGTTGTGTATGAATTTGTCAGGTTCTAATAGGACTGGAACACTGAATATGTATCTTTACAGTTCATCCATTCCAGAAATTGAGAATGTCGACCATTTTTGTCTTTTATCGGCATTTTTCGCACCTCACATAAGAGTTCATATATTGTAACGAGAAGATCAATATGATACCTAACTTACTTCAGTGGTAATGAGCAGATTTGCCTTTAAGTATGTAATAAAAAAAGGGATGACACTAAATGGACGGTGCTAATACACTATTCCTATATAATGCGGTCCAATGAGCAGAAGGTGAAACAAGCAGCGAGAGGAAACATTTTGTGCGGAAGCCAGCATAGTCAGTGGCTGCAATCCGGGAGGCACTACAGAAAGCTCTTAAGGAAGCATGTCCCGCAGCGGGTCGGCAATCGGACAGGTGACATACTGCAGGGCGAGTAACGGACCATCAGAAGGAGGACAGATAGAAGCTTTACAAAACTGCATTTCGGAATGCCAAAGGGATACATACAAAACTAGTGATGCATTCGATCATATGAACTGCAAGCGGTACACACGTGATAGACACACGTAACATTTTAAGCATCTGGAGCAGGCACAAAACGTCCGATAGGCGGAAACGCACCGAGAAGGAGTAAAGTACTGAGATTTCAATGGTTCCATGGTAGGACTCTTGCGATTGGTAGAGAGAGTTTCCATAAAATAAGAGTAATGCTGCTATTGGTAGAAAAAAGCTGTGACATGGAGAACGAAAGAACCCAGGTGGGGAGAAATTTCGGTTATGAGAAAGATAAGGCGGAAATTCTGGGAGGACTCTTCTCTGAACTGGAGTCAAGTGTAGAATAGAGCACATAACGCTCTGTAGAACGCAGAGGAGAAATTTGTGTGAACACTGCGTTCACAGTGGCTGACCGAATAGGTAGATGGAGCGGGGAGTTATTGTGCGGTGGAATGCACGGTCCCCGACTTGACGGCATTAGACTTCGTCCTCTGGGGCGCAGCGAGAGACATACAACCCCCAAGAACAGTAGTAAGCAACAAAGTATTACTGCAACGTGTTCGGCAATATCTGTAGAAACGCTACAATCTGTACAACACTTTCTCGTTACCAATCTGCAAACGTGTATTGATTCACACTGAGAGCACTTCGAATATATGTTGACGTGTCAAGGTTTCGTTAGTCAAGATGTAGGTGTATTTTCTATACTGGATGTAATGCACAAGAGTACAATTTCTGTGGGCGACAGGGAACTAGCAAATGTGTTCATCAAAGTGAAGTCAAGTGTGTTATCTCTAATTGTAGCTCTAGAAGTCACTTCGTTAGAATAAACATGTTTTGTTGTTGTTGTTGTTGTGGTCTTCAATCCAGAGACTTGTTTGATGTGGCTCTCCATGCTACTCTATCCTGTGCAAGCTTCTTCATGTCCCAGTACCTACCGCAACTTATATCTTTCTGAATCTGTTTCGTGTAATCATCTCTTTGTCTCCCTCGACGATTTTTGCCCTCCACGCAGCCCTCCAATACTAAACTGGTGATCCCTTGATGCCTCAGAATATGTCCTACAAAACGATCCCTTCCTACAGTCAAGTCTTCTCCCCAATTCTGTTCAATTTCTCCTCATTAGTTATGTCATCCACCCATCTAATCTTCAGCATTCTTCTATAGCACCACATTTCGAAAGCTTCTATTCCCTTGTTGTCAAAACTATTTATCGTCCATGTTTCACTTCCATACATTGCTACACTCCATACAAATACTTTCAGAAACGAGATCCTGACAATTAAATCTATACACGATGATAAAAAATTTCTCTTCCTCAGAAACGCTTTCCTTGCCATTACCAGTCTACATTTTATATCCTCTGTACATTTCTACGGAATCCAAACTAATCTTCCGCGAGGTCGGCTTCTGCCAATTTTTCCATTCGTCTGTAAAGAATTCGTGTTAGTATTTTGCAGTCATGGATTATTAAACTGATATTTCGGTAATTTTCACATCTGTCAACACCTGATTTCTTTGGGATTGGAATTATTATATTCTTTTTGAAGTCTGAGGGTATTTCGCCTGTCTCACCAGATGGTAGAGTTTTGTCAGGGCTGGCTCTCCCTAGACTATAAGTAGTTCTAATGGAGTGTTGTCTACTCCCAGGGCCTTGTTTCGACTTAGGTCTTTCAGTGCTCTCTCAAACTCTTCATGCAGTATCATATCTCCCATTTCATCTTCATCTACATCCTCTTCCATTTCCATAACATTGTCCTTAGGAACAAATAGTTCAAATGGCTCTGAGCACTATCGAACTTAACTTCTGAGGTCATTGTCCCCTATAACTTAGAACTACTTAAACCTAACTAACCTAAGGACATCACACACATCCATATCCGAGGCAGGAATCGAACCTGCTATCGTAGCGGTCGCGCGGTTCCAGACTGTAGCGCCTAGAACCGATCGGCCACCTCGGCCGGGTGTCCTCAAGAACATCGCCCTTGTATAGACCCTCTATATAGTCCTTCCATCTTTCTGCTTTCCCTTCTTTCCTTAGAACTGAGTTTCCGTCTGAGCTCTTGATATTCATGCAAGTGGTTTTCTTTTCTCGAAAGGTCTCTTTAATTTTTCTGTAGGCAGCATCTACCTTACCCCTAGAGATATACGCCTCTACATCCTTACATTTGTCCTCTAGCCATCAATGCTTAGCCATTTTGCACTTTCTGTCGATCTCATTTTTGAGATTCTTGTATTACTTTTTGCCATCTTCATTTACTGCATTTTTGTATTTCCTCCTTTTATCAAGTAAATTCAATATCTGTTCTGTTAACCAAGGATTTCTACTAGCCCTCGTCTTTTTACCTGCTTGATCGTCTGCTGCCTTCACTATTTCGTCCCTCCAAGCTACCCATTCTTCTTCTACTATATTTATTTCCCCCATTCTTGACAGTCTTTCCCTAATGCTCTCCCTGAAACTCTGTACAACCTCTGGTTTAGTCAATTTATTCAGGTGCCATCTCCTTCAATTCCCACCATTTTGCATTTTCTTCAGTTTTAATCTACAGTTCATAATCAATAGATTGTGGGCAAAGTCCATATCTGCCCCTGGAAATTTCTTAGAATTTAAAACCTGGTTCCTAAATCTCTGTCTTACCATTATATAATCTATCTGACACCTTCCAGTATCTCCAGGCTTGTTCCATGTATACAACCTTCTTTCATGAGTCTTGAACCAAGTGTTGGCTATGATTAAGTTATGCTCTGTGCAAAATTCTACCAGACGGCTTCCACTTTCATTCCTTAGCCCCATACTATATTCACCTACTACGTTTCCTTCTCTTCCTTTTCCTACTATCGAGTTTCAGTCACCCATGACTATTAAAGTTTCGTCTCCCTTCACTATCTGAATAATTTCTTTTATCTCATCGTGCATTTCATCAATCTCTTCGTCATCTGCGAAGCTAGCTGGCATATAAACTTGTACTACTATAGTAGGCGTGAGCTTCGTGTCTATCTTGGCCACAACATTGCTGTTTGTAGTAGCCTAGTCCGCAGCTCGTGGTCTTACGGTAGCGTTCTCGCTTCCCGCTCCCGGGTTCGATTCCCGGCAGGGTCAGGGATTTTCTCTGCCTCGTGATGACTGGATGTTGTGTGATGTCCTTAGGTTATTTAGGTTCAAGTAGTTCTAAGTTGTAGGGGACTGATGACCGTAGATGTTAAGTCCCATAGTGGTCAGAGCCATTTGAACCATTTTGTAGTAGCTTACCCGCATTCCTATTTTTTTATTGATTATTAAACCTACTCCTGCTTTACCCCTATTTCATTTTGTATTTATAGCTCTGTATTCACCTGATCAGAAGTATTGTTCCTCCTGCTGCCGATCTGCACTAATTCCCACTATGTCTAACTTTAACCTATCCATTTCCCATTTTCTAACCTACCTGCCTGATTAAGGGATCTGATATTCCACACTCCGACCCGTAGAACGCCAGTTTTCTTTCTCCTGATAACAATGTCCTCCTGAGTAGTCCCTGCGCGGAGATCCGAATGGGGAACTATTTTACCTCCGGAATATTTTACCCAAGAGGACGCCATCGTCATTAACCATAGAGTAAAGCTGCATGCCCTCGGGAAAAATTACGGCTGTAGTTTCTCCTTGCTTTCGGCAAGGCCGTTTTGGTTAGTGTTATAAGGCCAGATCAGTCAATCATCCAGACTTTTGCCCCTGCAACTACTGAAAAGACTGCTGCCCCTCTTCAGGAACCACACGTTTGTCTGGCCTCTCAACAGACACCCCTCCGTTGTGGTTGCACCTACGGTACAGCTTTCAGTATCACTGAGGCACGCAAGCCTCCCCACCAATGGCAAAGTCCATGGCTCATGGAGAGGAGAATAAACATACATTTACAATTTGAGAAACATAACTTCGCGTTGGACGTGTTACTTGTTTATTTTTATGGATTGTGCATACCTTCCCATTGTGTGAGTCCCTGACACAGGCAGCATGAGATGCACGCTTGAGTTTCAGGACGTGCGCTAGCTGTGTGTTTCATTTATTTCAAGCGTCTACTTCACTTCACAGTTTCTCGGGATGTATTTGACTTATTGCCATGTAACCAACACAATTCTTTTTGTAATTTTTGGTGCTATTGAGTCCATATGTAACAATAGGGGGTGTCTATTTAAAAATACACAAGTTTGTGTTGAAAATAATATTTGTTTACGTTTTAAAACTTCGCATAGTATTTGGTTTCCTAAGCCCCTGCTGTACGTTCACGCTGGTGAAAACCGTTTTTGAATATCTACTGTTGTTACAGAGATACTTGAGTTGGCAGAGTTAGGTGAGACATTATGTATATGTTGTTTTCAAAACACCATAGATGATCCACAAAGCGCAAAGCACTCTACCAGAACTTGAACAGAGTAACAAAGTTATACATTCTCAGCACACGACTTCTAGCAAGACAATAAATCATTTATAACACAGGAGAGGATGATAAGTTTGCATCTACAAAACGGTGGATGGAAATGATATTACTCGATTCTACAATCACCTCTCATTTCACGAAAAGGGAAAACACTATGAATCATCGCTCCTATACGTAAAAGGATATCACTGAAAATTCTGTATACAACCGATCGCAAGGTAACTTATAATAGTATATTATTAGACACCACAGCAAGTAAATGAAGACGTCTCACGCATAATCTTCAACGTCGTAGATGCTAGGAAACAGTTCGCTTTCTCCCAGAGAAGCAAGAAGTAGAATAGACCAGACTGTATCCCAAACGGAAAACCAGGAACGGAATGGCGAAATCTCATTTGAAACTAAATCATCTAGTGGTTGCACACCCGAAAACATTTCCAATTCACTTACTGCCTAAACTGACCTTTAAAGGTACAAAATATGTCAGTGTAGTTACAAAGAGTTACCTCAAAGAACTTTTTTCGTCTAATCGAAGCTGACTATAGCAAAAACACTCAAAGCATTGCAAAGATAATCTCGCGAGTTGAGAAAAGTAATAATATTGTGGACCAAAAATAAAACTGCAACTTTCAAGGTGCACGTAAAAAATTGAATGGATTTGTAAACAGGGAAATTACGTATGCACAAAGGTAAGTACATGTAATAACATCCTTTTATGAGTTTAAAGTCAAGATATACAGTTACACTGCAAACTAAGATCTGCAAAAGTATAAAATGGAGACCGCAGATGAATGTGATCATAAAAATATTCTAAAAATTCCATTTTTGTCATCAAGTATTCGAAACGCCCAGTGTCTGTGCAACATGTTTACAGTATCCGACAGACTTCTATAGACTGATATCGCTGTACATGTTGCAACAATATATTGTTTTAAAGTTTCTTGGGTCATTGGAACTTATGCATAAGATTCATCTTTGAATTTTTACAAGAGAAATGAGTTCAGTAGTGTCGAATAAGTTAAACGTGCAGGCCTATCCAGAGACTAGGAAATGTCTTGGTGAGCGTTCCACTAGATACGAGCGACGTGTGAGCTGTGCATCCACCGCACTGGTACCACATTCCCGTATGTCAAGTGATACTTGCTCTAAGAGAGCACTAGCCCTTCGATTAGAAACTGTGCATGTCTTTTACCTATTAAGGTTTCTCCAATGAAGTAAGGACCAATCAAGTAGTCTCTTATTATCCCATTCCAAACGTTCACATTTCACTGCCTCCTGATGTTCAAGCTGTCTCATCCAGTGATTATTCTCGGCGGCTCAACAATACATATTTCTTATATTCATCGTCGCATAATTCGTAAAGGTGAAGGGGATCCTTTGAAGAAAGAACATGTAGTGATTGCCGTATCAGAACTGAGCGACGGGACACTGCACTGCACTGCACTGCAACATCTCTGGTTAATCTATTGGTGAAGAGACACACATTACAGATGGAAGCTGTTTGCATGGAATATGCGAACAATGTTGGAATGATTTTTCCAGAGGTATAACTCTTTATCTGAGGTACATCTGGATTCTGAGCAACAGCGGCCAGAAGATTTATTTCGTTCACTCGTCTTGTTGCAGGCTTCTTCGTTACTCTCTTTCTTGTTTTCCAGTACCATTCCAGTAACTTTTTCTCCCTAATTTGTCGAATTCTTATCTTTTTTCATTCTGTGTAGAGAGTAAGCATATTTAGTTTCTCTTGGATTGCGGTAGACATTTTGCTTTTTGAGACTAACCTTACTCGATAGACCTGAACGACACAGACAGAATGAAAGACCCATTTCTCTCTGCCCCTTTTATGCTGGTACTGGAGCAGTATCGTGTTCTTATCCGATGTGTCTTATTTCCTTATTTCGGTATGAAATCACGACTTTTCGCAAAAGACAGCAAAACGTTTCTTGTTCAAAACAAGTAAATCCTTAGTTCTAAAAACTGTAATTACTCGAAAACTAGTAATAGTATTTTGTAGAAGAAATATTCGTTGAATACACCTTCTTTATAACTGCTATATGAACAGCAGAAATAACCACATATCCATAGGAAAAATCGAAATTGATACCGATATCTCTGTAATTAATATAACTACGAAAAGAGGCTATATATTGTATAATAAGAACTTTCTCACAGTTAATTCGACCATAATCAGAATTACCATATACGGATCCAGAAATATTTGAGGTGAACAGCTTAGCTGATTTGCTCTGTATGTTCAAGAGATGGTGAGTTCCTAATATCTTTTTATTTGCTCTGCAATCCTTCCATCAAGTTGTCCTGTGAATGTGCTCTCATTTTATGCTTATGTTTAATTGTTGGAGACTAGTGAAATTTTTAATAGTCATAGATGCAGGTAATCTTTAAAAATGGTTCATATGGCTCTGAGCACTATGGAACTTTACTTCTGAGGTCATCAGTCTCCTATAACTTAGAACTACTTAAACCTAACTAACCTAAGTACATTACACACATCTGTGCCTGAGGCAGGATTCGAACTTGCGACTGTAGCGGTCGTGCTGTTCCAGACCGTAGCGCTAGAACTGCTCAACCACTCTGGCTGGCACAGGTAATGTTACTTACACTTCAAGTAAGTCTCATCTGGAGCATAAACAGAACTGTAGTTTTGGTCATGACACTCTTATACGCAGTTGCCCAGTAAAAGAAAATATATATTTAGGGTACTCTTCTTTCCATGGATTATCGTTTTATTTTCAGTTTAATAGTGCATAAGGATTATTTATGAAATATACAATAGCAATACTAACTGTTACACTGACATAATATTGATTTCATTACGACATATATAAGTAATATACATACCAAATCTATTAAATACAATATCGAATTCTATTGGCAACAATAAAGAGATGCTGTATGAGACAACAAACCTAATGAAAACAAAATTTCGGTTACAAATATTATAACTAAACAATCGTTTTATTTTCAGTTTAATAGTGCATATCGATTACTTATAAAATATACAATAGTAATACTAACTGCAACACAAACCTAATATTGATTTCATTATAAGATATATAAGTAATATATATATATAAAATCTATTAAATACAATATCGAATTCTATTGACAACAATAAAGAGATGCTGTATGAGACATTAAACCTAATGAAAACAAAATTTCGGGTACGAATATTACAACTAAACAATCGTTTTATTTTCAGTTTAATAGTGCATATCGATTATTTATAAAATATACAATAGCAATACTAACTGCAACACTAACATAATATTGATTTCATTATAAGATATAAAGTATATATATGTATAAAATCTATTAAATACAATATCGAATTCTATTGACAACAATGAAGAGAGACTGAATGAGCCATTAAACCTAATGAAACCAAAATTTCGGTTACGAATATTATAAATAAAAAAATAATTGCCTATCTCGAGAACTGATAATGTTTCATTATATCTGTTATAGTTACCAATAAAAAAATCGTGAAAATTAAGTAATCAAATATTGTTTCCATTGGTCTCAGTATTAGTATAATCGTGATTACCAGTATCTCTACACATATAAAATATATTAAATACAATATCACGTAATATTGATAACAATGAGCCATTATACCTCATAAAATGAAAATTTCGGTTACGAAAGTTATAACTAAAAATTGAATACTTGCCGATGTCAAGAACTGATAACGTTTCATTATTTCTGTTATATCTAAGAATATAAAAATCATGGAAACGAAGTAACCAAACAAAGTTTTCATTGATATCAGTATTAGTATAATCGCAATTATAAGTATCTGTAGACATATAAAATATATTAAATACAATATCACGTACTATTGATAACAATGACGGGATACTGTTTGAGCCATTATACACAACAAAACGAAAATTTCGGTTATGAATGTTATAGTTAAAAAATGAATAATTGCATATGTGAAAAACTGACAATACTCCATTATTTCTATTATAGTTACCAATACAAAAATCGTTGAAATGAAATAAACAAATATTGTTTTCATTGATGTCAATACTAGCACAGTCACTATCATAAGTATCACTGTCATGTGATGTGCTGCTGGTGTCACAGGGTGAGGGAAGCTGCTCCAGTCCTGAGTGCTCTGTGACACTGGGTGGCCAGATCTCCACAGCCACCTCTTCTTCCTGCACCTAAACAATAATATGCCAACTGTCAAAAACCCAAATGGTGGAGGAAACAATGGAACATTTATTCAACTTTCGATCTTCCCACATCAATTTTGTAACAGGTGGACAACTTCAACTGTGTGAAACTATTGTACTACCACAACTATATCAGTAAGATATTGACTTTATTGTGAAAGAAGAAAATATAAAAATTCAGTAAAAGAACCAGGCAAAAAGGAATTTAAACGTCTAAAATATCAGACTGGAGCAAAGTGTATAATGGTTAAGCAGGAATCGTTAGAGAACAGATGCAAGGTTACAGAAGCAAATATATTTTGAGGATAGATAGAAACCACCTATAGAAAAATTAAAGATACCTATGAATGTCAAGAGTTAAGATGGAAACCACTACTAAGCAAAGAGCGGAGTGTTGAATGAAAGAATATACGGAGCGACTATACAAGGGAAATTAACTTGAAGACAATTTCACAGAAAGCAAAGATGAAGACGATTTGGGAGACATGTTACTGCAAGAAGAATCTGACAGAGCACTGAAAGAGCTAAGTAGAAACAAGGGTCCTGGCATATACGAAATTACCTCAGAACTACTAATATCCTTCGGAGAGCCAGTCATAACAAATTTATTCCACCTAACGTGCAAGGTATTTGAGACCGGTCAAACATTTTCAGAGTTCAAGAAGAATGCAAGAATTCCAATGACAAAGAAAGTAAATGTTTATGGGTGTAAATATTACTGAACTACCAGTTTAATAAGTCAAAATACTGACATGAATTATTTGCAGAAGAGTAGAAAAACTGGTAGAAGACGATTTGAGGGAAGATCAGATTTGGATTTCGGAGAAATGTAGGAAAACATGAGGCAATGCTAGCTCTGTAACTCCTCTTGGGAAATAGATTAAGGAAAGACAAGGCTACGTTTATACCACTTCTAGATCTAGTCATTGTTGACTGAAATACATTCTTTGAAATACTGCAGGTAGCAGGGGGAAAATACAGGGAGTGAAATTTGCAGCTTGTATGGAATCCAAATGGCAGTTATAAGAGATGAAGGACACAAAAGGGAAGGACTGGCTGAGAAGCAAGTGGGACATGGTTGTAACCTCCCACCACCATTATTCAATCTGTACATTGAGCAAACAGTAAAGGAAAAGAAAGAAATAATCATGGAAATCAAAACAAGGGCAATGGAATGTAGTCCAATTAAGTCAGGCATTGTTGAGGTAATTGGATTAAAAAATGAGGCATTAAAGGCAGTTGATGTGATTTGCCATCTGGACAGTAAAGTAACTAATGATGGCAGAAATGAAAAGGGTGTAAAACGAAAACTGCCAATGGTTACAAAAGCATTTCTGCGAAACAGAAACTTGTTAACATCGAATATAATTTAAGACTTTTCTGAAAGTAATTGTTTGGAGTGTAGCCTTGCATAGAAGGGAAACGTGGAGACAAGTAGTTCAAACAAAAAGGAAATAGAAGCTTCTAAAATGTGGTACTACAAGAGAATGTTGAAGGAAAGATGGATGGATAGCATAACTAATGAGGACATAATACATACAATTGGTGACAAAAGTTATTTGTTGGACAAATTGACTATAAGAAGTCATCAGCTGATAGGAGACATTCTGAGAAATCAAAGAATCATCTATTAAGTAAATTGGCGAAGTATTAGAGGTAAAAATCGTAGATAAGATGAATATGGTAAGCAGATTCAAATGAATAAATACTGCAGTAACTTCATTTCGAAGTACTTCCACAGGATAGAATAAGATGGAGATACACATTTAACCAGTCTTTAGAGTGAAGACCATGGCAACGTGATGATGTTCTCAGCACAATTTTAAAAATCTGTTGCCGATTCAGTGGGATATTTTCCAATTGAGATTAATATGCTTTGGTAACATCCATCTATTCAGTTGTAGATGAGCAAACTACCCCTAATAATGGACCATTTCATTCTCCCAAGTTTTCTAAAATGTGTTTGAGGAAGTTATCGTGTTAAACTGTGCATAACTTGCTAATCGCTTCTTAGTTTGGACATTTTAAAGGATTCTCCTTAGACAAAACAATACATGATCTCATATATTAGTTACTGGTAGAACTAAAAAAAATATTTCCAGTTATTATAGTTTGTGATGTTTCTACAGACTTTGAGTAAATCATAATATAATACTTGGCAAACTAAGGTATTATGGCAGTAGTTTTTGCAATAACGGATTCTTAACCTCATAACAAAAGGCAGAGTGTCTCATTGACAGAATGTCACAGGAAACTAGCCTAAGAGTGTGTAATCACAAAAAGTGGGGTTCTCAAAGATTGGCATTAAGTCCATGCTTATCTTAAACTTACACAAACATGCTTTCAGTGAATTAGAGACCCCTTCAGCACTAAATTTTTTGATCAGATAAGCATACCACTACTAATCAAGGGTCCAAACTCAGTGTTAATAGACACAGCTCAGATGGTAGCTGATCAAGTCAACATCTAATCCATGCCAGGCATTTTGTCTCCATCTCTCAAACACTCATGTTGTACAAATCTCAAAATGGGATCTACTAGTACAGAAGCAGACTTAAACGATCATACCCGTAATGAAGTACAGCATGTAAAGTTTGATGAGGTTTCCAGTGGATAACAAAGTCAAAAGGAATAAGCACACAAATAAGTTCATGAACAAACACAGAGTAGCATATTCTCCCCTTACAATTATCTGTCATTGCAAGTAGATAGTTAGTTACATGTTCCACAGAACATTTTGCGTGATATATTGTAATGATGTGGAACAAGTCATTTTACATTCACATCGCAAATGAACTTGTATATACAGCTACATTCTGAAGTTTGGTAACTTTTTTCACTAAAAGGGAACACATATACAGATGTGAGTTAGTACTTCCAACCCACCAGCTTTTACACAACTCAGTAATAGAAAGTCTTCTACAGAATGTATGGAGTTTTCAATGATAAACTTTCTCCGTTTGTTACCAATTTTTATTTTCCTGTCTGCCAGACACTTCATGTCACTTGATAAGTGTTGAATTTTTTTTTGCAGTGTTATGCACTCCTTTTTGTGCTAAAAACAACCTTAATGTGGTGTAATGAATGTCATTTTTCCTTCTGGTATTATAAATATGTACCTCAATATTCGTTTTGAATTGTAGTGCATTAATTATAACAAACTTCATGAGGGAATAAATATATGGTGAAACAATAGTCACAATGTCCACCTCAAACACATGTGCACAGGATGACCACAGGTGAGCACCAAATATTATACTTGCAGCACGTTTTGCGCAATGAAGACTTGCTTCCCTAAAGATAAGTTGTTCCATAACGTTTGTCCATATGACATTACTGAATGAAAATATGTGAACTTACTGATTTGTCTGTCAGAAAAGTTTGCAATCATTCTAAACGCAAGTGTGGCTGAACTAAGTTGTTTTACCAATTCCAAATGCGTTTTTTTTTATAAAAAAACCGTGGTGTAGGGGTAGCGTCTTTGATTCATAATCAAAACGTCTTCGGTCCCGGGTTTGATCCCCGTCACTGCCTAAATTTTGATAAATAATCAGCATTGACGGCCGAAGACTTCCGGCATAAAAAGTCAGCCTCATTCTGCCAACGGCCTTGTCAAAGAGGGCGGAGGAGCAGATAGAGGTTCAGGGCACTCTCTTGTCCTAGGTGTGGGAAAATGCCCCTAAAGGTGGAAGAATCAGCAATGATCAACGACATGAGGATGCAGAAGGCAATGGAAACCACTGCATTAAAGACACGTAACGTGTATCCACAGGACATGTGGCCTGTAGTTGAAGAAGTGTCATAAAGATTCCGGAATAGTCCCCCATTCGGATCTCCGGGAGGGGACTGCCAAGGGGGAGGTTACCATGAGTAAAAGATTGAATAATCAACGAAAGGATAACGTTCTACGAGTCGGGGCGTGGAATGATGTCAGAAGCTTGAACGTGGTAGGGAACTAGAAAATCTGAAAAGGGGAATGCAAAGGCTCAATCTAGATATAGTAGGGGTCAGTGTAGTGAAGTGGAAGGAAGACAAGGATTTCTGGACAGATGAGTATCGGGTAATATCAACAGCAGCAGAAAATGGTGTAACAGGTGTAGGATTCGTTATGAATAGGAAGGTAGCGCAGAGGGTGTGTTACTGTGAACAGTTCAGTGACTGGGTTGTTCTAATCAGAATCGACAGCAGACCAACACTGACAACGATAGTTCAGGTATACATGCCGACGTCGCAAGCTGAAGATGAACAGATAGAGAAAGTCTATGAGGATATTGAAAGGGTAATGCAGTGTGTAAAGGGGGACGAAAATCTAATAGTCATGGCCGACTGGAATGCAGTTGTAGGGGAAGGAGTAGAAGAAAAGGTTACAGGAGAATATGGGGTTGGGACAAATATTGAAAGAGGAGAAAGACTAATTGAGTTCTGTAACAAGTTTCAGCTAGTAATAGCGAATACCCTGTTCAAGAATCACAAGAGGAGGAGGTATACTTGGAAAAGGCCGGGAGATACGGGAAGATTTCAATTAGATTACATCATGGTCGGACAGAGATTCCGAAATCAGATACTGGATTGTAAGGCGTACCCAGGAGCAGATATAGACTCAGATCACAATATAGTAGTGATGAAGAGTAGGCTGAAGTTCAAGGCATCAGTCAGGAAGAATCAATACGCTAAGAAGTGCGATACGGAAGTTCTAAGGAATGACGAGATACGTTTGAAGTTCTCTAACGCTATAGATTCAGCAATAAGGAATAGCGCAATAGGCATCACAGTTGAAGAGGAATGGACGTCTCTAAAAAGGACCATCACAGAAGTTGGGAAGGAAAACATAGGTACAAAGAAGGTAGCTGCAAAGAAACTATGGGTAACAGAAGAAATACTTCAGCTGATTGATGAAAGGAGGAAGTACAAACATGTTCCGGGAAAATCAGGAATACAGAAATACAAGTCGCTGAGGAATGAAATAAATAGGAAGTGCTGGGAAGCTAAGTCAAAATGGCTGCAGGAAAAATATGAAGACATCGAAAAAGATATGATTGTCGGAATGACAGACTCAGCATACAGGAAAGTCAAAGCAACCTTTGGTGACATTAAAAGCAACGGTGGTAACATTAAGAGTGCAATGCAGAGGAGAGAGCAGATAGGTGGAAAGAATACACTGAAAGCCTGTATGAGGGTGAAGATTTGTCTGATTTGATAGAAGCAGAAACAGGAGTCGATTTAGAAGAGATAGGGGATCCAGTATTAGAATCGGATTTTAAAAGAGCTTTGGAGGACTTACGGTCAAATAAGGCAGAAGGGATAGATAACATTCCATCAGAATTTCTAAAATCATTAGGGGAAGTGGCAACAAAACGACTATTCACGTTGGTGTGTAGAATACATGAGTCTGGCGACACACCATCTGACTTTCGGAAAAGCATCATCCACACAATCCTGAAGACGGCAAGAGCTGACAAGTGCGAGAATTATCGCACAATCAGCTGAACAGCTCATGCATCGAAGCTGCTTACAAGAATAATTTACAGAAGAATGGAAAAGAAAATTGAGAATGCGCTAGGTGACGATCAGTTTGGCTTTAGGAAAAGTAAAGGCACGAGAGAGGCAATTCTGACGTTACGGCTAATAATGGAAACAAGGCTAAAGAAAAATCAAGACACGTTCTTAGGATTTGTCGTCCTGGAAAAAGCGATCGACAATATAAAATGGTGCAAGCTGTTCGAGATACTGAAAAAAGTAGGGATAAGCTATAGGGAGAGACGATTCATACACAATATGTACAACAACCAAGAGAGAACAATAAGAGTGGACGATCAAGAACGAAGCGCTCGTATTAAGAAGGGAGTAAGACAAGGCTGTAGCTTTTCGCCCCTACTCTTCAATCTGTACATCGAGGAAGCAATGATGGAAGTAAAAGAAAGGTTCAGCAGTGGAATTAAAATACAAGGTGAAAGGATATCAATGATACGATTCGCTGATGACATTGCTATCCTGAGTGAAAGTGAAGAAGACTTAAATGATCTGTTTAACGGAATGACCAGTGTAATGAGTATACAGTATGGTTGCGAGTAAATCGGAGAAAGACGAAGGTAATGAGAAGTAGTAGAAATGAGAACAGCGAGAAACCTAACATCAGGATTGATGGTCACGAAGTCAATGAAGTTCAGGAATTCTGCTACCTAGGCAGTAAAATAACCAATGACGGACGGAGCAAGGAAGACATCAAAAGCAGGCTCGCTATGGCAAAAAAGGCATTTCTGGCCAAGAGAAGTCTACTAATAACAAATACCGGCCTTAATTTGAGGAAGAAATTTCTGAGGATGTACGTCTGGAGTACAGAATTGTATGGTAGTGAAACATTGACTGTGGGAAGACCGGAACAGAAGAGAATCGAAGCATTTGAGATGTGGTGCTATAGACGAATGTTGAAAATTAGGTGGACTGATAAGGTAAGGAATGAGTATGTTCTACGCAGAATCGGAGAGGAAAGGAATATGTGGAAAACACTGATAAGGAGATGGGACAGAATGATAGGACATCTGCTAAGACTTGAGGGAATGACTTCCATGGTACTAGAGGGAACTGTAGAGGGCAAAAACTGTAGAGGAAAACAGAGATTGGAATACCTCAAGCAAATAATTGAGGACGTAGGTTGCAAGTGCTACTCTGAGATGAAGAGGTTAGCAAAGGAAAGGAATTCGTGGCTGCATCAAACCAGTCAGTAGACTGATGACCAAAAAAAAAAAAAAACCTCTAGATGTATGGAACTGAATATATTGTGTCGTTTTAATATTGGGGGTGAGATCATACAAGGAACTTGTCAATGAAACTTTAAGAAACTTTGTTTACTATTTCTTCTGTTTATTCACATGTTCTTGGATTGATGGCAATACTTCTTTCATCTGCAAAAGGAACTAATTCTGCCTGTTGTATACTAAATGTAAGATTGTTGACACATTTGAGGAGCAGCAGAGGAATACATAAATGGTTTCTCCCATGTCCAATTTATGTTCCTGGACCATATTGCTCAATTTGCTAAGTACAACTTTCTGAGTTTTTTGTTGGAGATAACACTATCCACTGGTTCCCTATATTATCAATTCCATGAAACTTCTATTTTTCTAGGAGAGTGTTGTGATTTGCACAGTGAAATGCTTGCATAGTTTGCAGAAAATACCAACCGGTGCTATCCACTGGTTCCCTATATTATCAATTCCATGAAACTTCTATTTTTCTAGGAGAGTGTTGTGATTTGCACAGTGAAATGCTTGCATAGTTTGCAGAAAATACCAACCGGTGCTATTTCATTATTTAATGCTCCTAAAATTTGCTGAGGAAATATGTAAATAGCGTTTTCATTTGAGCAATTCTTCTGAAATCCAAGCTGTGATTTGCTGAGGTTATTATTGTTTTCCAGATGTGGTATTATTCTAGGCTACATCAGGTTCTCAAAAATTTTGGAAATTGGTGTCAGCATGTACTTACTGACACTGTTGCCTCAAAAAATTACTAAATGGAACACCAAACAGTTTTCAAAGAAACCTTGGATCACTACAGATATTAAAGTGTCTTTAGAAAGGAAAAGAAAATTGTATGAGGCAGCAAGAATTAGTAAAGACCCAGAAGTAATTTTATGCTTTAAATATTATTGTAACGTACTGGGAAAAGTTGTCAGAAAATCAAAAACTATGTATATCAGAGTTGAAATTAACAACTCGGGCAATAAAATTAAAACAGTATGGAATATTCTTAGAAGAAAGACAGCAAAAGTAACCACTGGGGTAGATAATATTACTATTAAAGATAATGATAGCATCTTAACCAAGAGCACACAAGTAGCTAACGTATTTAACAACCATTTCTTAAATGTAGGTAAAACAATTGATGAGAATACTGCAAAAGAAAAAGCCATGCAGTATATGGACGAGTCAGTCTTGAGAAACCCTAGTCAGATTAATTTTCGCCTAACAAATACTTGTTAAAATAAGGAAAATCAATAAATCTTTGAAAAATAAATGTTCTGTTTGAGTAGATGACATCTCTAAGAAGATATTAAAACAATGTGAAGCAGTTATAGATGACATACTGAGTCACATCTGTAATGCATCACTAACTCAAGACATTTTCCCTGACAGGTCAAAATATGCCATTGCCAAGCCTCTCTACAAATAAGGGACACCACAGATGTCAATTATAAAAACCAGTATACTTGCTCCAGCATTTTCAAAAAATTGTAGAGAAAGTAATGTGCTCAAGAATGGATAGCCATCTCAGCAGTAGTAGAGTACTTAGTAAATCACAGTTTGAATTTCAAAAATTCTGTTCCACTGAGAGAGCAATATACAATTTGACTGCCCACATAATGGAGAATTTAAATAGTTAAATATCACCAACAGGAATTTTCTGTCACTTACTCAAAATGTTAGATTGTGTGAACCATGATATAATGTTACAGAAATTACAATTGTATGGATAAATGGAATAGCATGTCAGTTGTCTAAGTCATATCTACAGAACAGGAAGCAAAAAGTTTCTTTATATGTTTTAAGTGATTTAAGGAAGTTTATCACTTCATATAACTGGGGTGAAATTCCAAAAGGTGTTCCACAGGGTTCGATCATGGGCCCCCTTCTGTTCTTGATGTATGTGAATGACCTCCCTTCTTATCTGAGACAAGAAGCTAAACTGACACTGTTTGCTGATGATACAAGCATCATTAATAATCCAGTTAAAGAAACTCCAATATCAAATTATACAAATAATGTCTTTGGAAAAGTTATTGATTGTTTTGTTTTTTTTCGAATGGGTATGCTCTGACCTTTGAAGAAATATTGTACATACAATTTTCTACTGCAAAGAGTACAGTTCCTTGAATAAATATAACACATCAACAGAAGTTAGTAGCCAGGGTAGAGCATACTAAGTTTTTGGATGTACATATAGCTAAGAATCTTAATTGGGAAATTCATAGTTTGAATGTCCTAAAGCGACTAGGTTCAGCAACTTTTGCAATCAGAGTAATTGATAATTTTGAGGATATAGAAATTAGGAAGCAATCATACTTTGCATACTTTCACTCTCTGGTGTCATATGGAATAATATTCTGGGGTAAATAAACACTTAGGCAAAAACTATTCACTGCTCAAAAGAAAGTGGTTAGAATAATGTTTGGGGCTCATAGTTGTACATTTTGTAGGGATCTCTGTAAAGTGTAAGGAATTCTTACAACAGTCTCACAGTACATTTACTAATTAATGAAATTTGTTCTCAACAACATGGTCCAGTTTAAAAACAACTTTGCCATTCATGATTACAATACCAGAAGAAAGAAATACATTATCCTCTACTTAACCTATCTTTGGCACAGAAAGGGACATAATATGTCGCTGTAAAACTTTTCGATAAATTACCAGATGAAATAAAATGTCTTACAGACAGCAGTAGCAGTTTTAAAAATTAATAGAAATCAGATCTCCTTGACAACTCCTTCTGTTTCACAGATGAATTTTTGAATAGGAATAAATAAATCTATAGGTATAATATATGTATTTTGCCTATTGGTTATGAACTGTAGATTAAAACTTAAGAAACTGCAAAAAGGTGGGAATTTAAGGAGATGGAACTTGGATAAACTGAGTAAACCAGAGGCTGTACAGAGTTTCAGAGAGAGCACAAGGGAACAATTGACAGGAATGGGGGAAAGAAATACAGTAGAAGAAGAGTGGGTAGCTTTGAGGGATGAAGTAGTGAAGACAGCAGAGGATCATGTTGGTAAAACGACGAGGGCTAGTAGAAATCCTGGGGTAACAGAAGAAATATTGAATTTAATTGATGAAAGGAGAAAATATAAAAACGCAGTAAATGAAGCAGGCAAAAAGGAATACTAACGTCTCAAAAATGTGATCGACAGGAAGTGCAAAATGGCTAAGCAGGAATGGCTAGAGGACAAATGTAAGGATGTAGAGGCTTATCTCAGTAGGGGTAAGATGGATACTGCCTACAGGAAAATTAAAGAGACCTTTGGAGAAAAGAGAGCCACATGTATGAATATCAAGAGCTCAGATGGAAACCCAGTTCTAAGCAAAGAAGGGAAGGCAGGAAAGTGCAAGGAGTAAATAGAGGGTCTATACAAGGGCGATGTTATTGAGGACAATGTTATAGAAATGGAAGAGAATGTAGATGAAGATAAAATAGGAGATATGATACTATGTGAAGAGTTTGACAGAGCACTGAAAGACCTGAGTCGAAACAAGGCCCCAGTAGTAGACAACATTCCATTAGAACTACTGACGGCCTTGGGAGAGCCAGTCCTGACAAAACCCTACCATCTGGTGAACAAGATGTGTGAGACAGGTAAAATACCCTCAGACTTCAAGAATATAATAATTCCAATCCCAAAGAAATCGGGTGTTGACAGATGTGAAAATTACCGAACTATCAGTTTAATAAGTCACAGCTGCAAAATACTAACGCGAATTCTTTGCAGACGAATGGAAAAACTGGTAGATGCCGACCTCGGTGAAAATCAATTTGGATTCCCCAGAAATGTTGGAACACTTGAGGCAATACTGACCCTACGACTTATCTTAGAAAATAGATTAAGGAAAGGCAAACCTAAGTTTCTAACATTTTTAGATTTAGAGAAAGCTTCTGACAATGTTGACTGGAATACAGTCTTTCAAGTTCTAAAGGTGGCAGGGTTAAAATACAGGGAGCGAAAGGCTATTTACAATTTGTACAGTAACCAGATGGCAGTTATTAGAGTCGAGGGACATGAAAGGGAAGCAGTGGTTGGGAAGGGAGTGAGACAGGGTTGTAGCCTCTCCCCGATGTTATTCAATCTGTATATTGAGCAAGCAGTAAAGAAAACAAAAGAAAAATTCGGAGTAGGTATCAAAGTTCATTTAGAAGAAATAAAAACTTTGAGGTTCGCCGATGACATTGTAATTCTGTCAGAGGTAGCAAAGGACTTGGAAGAGCAGTTGAACGGAATGGACAGTGTCTTGATAGGAGGATATAATAGGAACATCAACAAAAGCAAAACGAGGATAATGGAATGTAGTCGAGTTAACTCGGGTGATGCTGAGGGAATTAGATTCGGAAATAAGACACTTAAAGTAGTAAAGGAGTTTTGCTATTTGGGAAGCAAAATAACAGATGATGGTTGAAGTAGAGAGGATATAAAATGTAGACTGGCAATGGGAAGGAAAGCGTTTCTGAAGAAGAGAAATTTGTTAACATCGAGTATAGATTTAAGTGTCACGAAGTCGTTTCTGAACGTATTTGTATGGAGTGTAACCATCTATGGAAGTGAAACATGGACGGTAAATAGTTTGGACAAGAAGAGAAAAGAAGATTTCGAAATGTGGTGCAACAGAATAATGCTCAAAATTAGATGGGTAGATCACATAACTAAGAGGAGGAATTGAATAGGATTGGGGAGAAGAGAAGTGTGTGGCACATCTTGACTAGAAGAAAGACCGGTTGGTAGGACATGTTCTGAAGCATCAAGGGATTACAAATTTAGCGTTGGACAACAGCGTTGAGGGTAAAAATCGTAGAGGGACGCCAAGAGATGAATACACTAAACAGATTCAGAAGGATGCACGTTGCAGTAAGTACTGGGAGATGAAGAATCTTGCACAGGATAGAGTAACATGGAGAGCTGCATCAAACCAGACTCAGGACTGAAGACCACAACAACAACAACAAGGGCATGGGATGGGCAACAAAAATTTTAAGCATTTTTTTCTTTTCTTTTTTTTTGAAAAAAGAACCTTCATTCATTTGTGCATTTCTTATGCACTTGACACATTCCACATCATAACTGTTACCATGAGATTGACCTATGGAACTTGGAAGTAACTAACTAATTAACTCTCTCCATTAAGTTTCTTTGCTAGAATGCTGCTGGACCCTACTGTGACCTACAGCTGGATGACGCTCTTCCCCTCCCATGTCAGGTAACAAGTCAAATTTATTTGGCTTTGTTAGTTCAAACATAGATGATGTTGAAGAGCTGTTCTCCTTTCGTCTATTGCTTGTTACCTTTACTCAGTTCCCAAGATAATTTACCTGCTTCAGCCTATCTAGTTTAAATTTCATGTGGTCTAATTCTGCCTGAAGGGCATAAATCTTTGTCTCCAGCTCAGCATTTCTCTTCTAAATAGTAGAATGACGGATTAAGCTGCCCACGACAAAGTGGCTGCTATCAGTAGCATTAACAGAGGCTTCACCTATTGCTCCCAAGCTCACAGTTGAGAGGGGAACACCAGCAGGCAGTCTGACATGTTAGCAAACACCAGTCGATATCGTAAACCACTAACCAGGTATACGTTGTAGGTGCCAGGTAAGCAACAAGGGACCTGCTCAGACAATGCATTATGAGAAACATGACAACGTTCAGAAGCATTACATTGCGGCATGTTACAGCTTTCAAGCACGCATGTATGCAACCCCTGAAAGGAAACATTGTCATCTCTTTGTGCATTAATCTTTTTCATACTTGTCACTAATTCCTGAGAATGTCTTTCAGACAACTGTGCAACCTGTTTTGTGGTATTTTACACATTTTGCTCATTTTATATTCGATGCTAACAAGAAGTGCTTAATGTCATGATGTTTTCATTGTGTTTTGCTATATTTGATTTTTCATTTTTTTCGGTAATTTATGTGGTAAATGAAGAACCTGTAAAAGAAAATGCTGTAAAATGTTAAAATTATCTGAGCTATAATTGCAGCTGTGTCAACACAACTCTGTTGCTGTTTTTCATCATTAGCAGTAAAATTTGGAATTATTCTGGGATTTTAACTTTTAGAATCCTTTTAACTATGTTTCAAGTTCATTTATTGATTATCGAGGGATTTGCCGACAGCTGGTGCGAAGATACCTGTCATCTGAGGTAGGTGTGGTTTTGGTGCCCATCGATCTGCCTTGTTGAATTAGTGAGTCTGGCCTACCAAGCAGGTCACGGGGTGCATAATGATGGTATATAACATTGAAGTATGAAAAATAGGCAAGAACAGTAATATTTGTACACTTATGTCAGTTTTGTACGATTTGCATGTCAGCAGAGTGAGTCCAACTTGAGTGAGGTGTACTTAATCACATATTTCGAGTGGAAAATATACACAAAGATTTATAATTGATTTATGAGTAGTTTTATATTAAATGAGACAACAGACATTTTTTTGTGATGACCTTATGAAAACTGAAGGCAATGGATGCACAGAGGACACTGAGCAAGGTGGATCAGTGGCTAGCACACTAGACTCAGTTTGAAAGGATAGCGTTTAAAATCTGGATGAGGCCAACCTGACTTTAGATTTATCTGTGATTTCCCCAAATCCTTTGAGGCAAATACCAGGATGATTCCTTTGAAAGGGCGTGGCTCATTTCCTTGCACATCCTCAAAACAATCCGAACTTATGCTGTATATCTAATGACTTCGATTTTGACAGAATGTTAAACACTAAACTTCCTTCGTTGCTTTGCACTGATGTGTGGACAAACAGTAGAGAATGTGCGGATTTTCTTCTCTAAACATGAAGTACAATTCATTCGGAGTTTAATATAAACTGTTACTGATTATAAGAAACTTTTCTCATCATTTCAATGCATTTTTACAAAAGCTAATCAAAAATAACTTTAAACAACCATGTAAAAACGTATGGATCACAAGCAGGATCAACATCTCTTTAGAAATAAGAGGTGAAATGAATTTTGCTCGAAGGAGTAGAGATTCTGCAGCAGTTAAACACTACAAAAGCTACTGAAAACTACTGTGTAAAGTTATTAAAAATTAAGAAACATGCGTGTATGTAAGAAATCAGTAATTCTGACAACATTCTGAAGGCTACATGAAATTTAGTGAGACGAGAGACAGGGAAATTGGCTACAGAAAAGGATAACATCACTACAAAACTGAATGAAGGGACAATATATGATGAATCATAAGTAGCAAATATATTTAATAGTCATTTCTTAAATACAACAGAAAACATCAGAACAAACAGTTCAAGAGCAAAATCACAGCAGTAAGTTGAAAATGTAGCTTTCATAATATTCACTCATATGAGTGAATGTATCACCAACTTCTCCTTCTGAAATTAAGGAAATCATACATTCTCTCAAAAATAAAAGTTCATCTGGTTTTGATGGTGGTTCTTATAGGGTATTAAAGATTTGTTCCCTTGTAATAAGCACTGTCTTATTTATTGACTCTTTAAGAAAGATGATAGGAGAGATGTCAGTAACTACATGCTGCCATAAGTTTCCAAAGCTTCCTCATGATGCATATTGTAAATAATCCAATGCAGTTAAAAACAATTGTGCACATAAGTACCATACCTGAAGGAAACATACCATTGAATGTTTCATATTAAGGCTGTCTTTAGCACAACAAGGGGTGCACAATGGTGGAATAAAAATATTTGATCAAAGTAAAATTTGCAAGCAAACTAAAAAAAGTTTCTAACTGACAAGTCCTTTAATCTGTAGAAAAAGTTCCATTACTGTATGGTGTAAAAGTTTGTTGGCAAGAATTACTAACTTACACTGGTATACATAGTTAAGAAGGGACTTTATTAATGTTCACCATGTAGCCATTTTTAAAAATTAAGTTGTGATGTATATGTAAGATTACTCATACCACATTTTACAATTTGATCTGCAAATGATCAGAAGAACATGAAACTATCTAAGTACGTATTTACAGCATCACGTTATGTGGAGGAGTAAGAAAAACACTTTGATAGGGTATGTGTCACAAAGATACATCATTAGGAACTCAGTAACTGTCAAACGTGAACTTTTGGAGTAAGTAATTCTCCAGTACTGTGCAAAAAGTCGATAGCCTAATGCAACATCGAAAATACAGTAAACTAATAGAATTCAGTATTCAGAACCAGTAATTAACCTAAATAATAGGTAGGAAGAGTTACAAGTGGCGAGTCGCGATAGCCCAATGGCAGGTCCTTTGGCATTTCACTGATATAGGAAGGCTGTCATGTTACCATGGGAAGCAGCGCCCAAGTTGAGTTGCCTGCTATGTGCATCTCATCAACTGACTCGTCATGTACGCAAGCAGAATCTGATGCCACCTCGTCAACATCAGCTTCAATTTCTGTGTCGTTTACACTTCCCTGGTCACTCATTTTCAACTCTCTGAAATACAGAAAACACAATTTATAAATTATGGGTTCTGCCTTTTTGCCAACACACAGTTTTTTTCTTTTTACCCAAAAATGTTGTAGCACCTTTGTGCCATCATCAGTGGGTTTTTGTTTATTGAAAAACTGGAAAAAGTGAACGTATTTCAGGTTGTAACTAATTTAACAAAGTGAGTCTAAAAGAAGTTTTTGTTCGTTTTGCTTCTTATCGTGATTTTAAATTATATGGTTTTGCAGGACTACTAGCATGGTTTCCTGCACTGATAGCTTGTCATCTGCAAACCAAAAGATGTAAGTCTGAATTTCATGGGTGAGTTAACAGATCCCTTGATTTTTTGAAAACGTGATTTTGACATGTCAAATGTTTCATGTATATATGTGTTACTATTAATTTTTTGTTGTGACTAATCCTTCTTCTTTTGCATTCCAAGGACACTGTGTGCACATGTTAATGCACTTTGCGTAATTTCTTTCTTTATAAACGCCTTTTTATTACGTAAAATGCGGTGAACACTATGTTAGTCCTATGTATACTAACTGAAAAGTGATGCATGTCAGTTAATATATTCCTGATCTGTTGAGCTTGTCTGTGGGTGTCTCCTATGTTCTGAGTTTTTTCTATGTTGTATTGCCTGTCCTATATGCTGTTTGAAGTACCTCTTTATTCAATATGTTGCCTATTCTGTGGACAATTTTGTTACTGTAGGTGAATACGTACCATTTTGTTTTGTGTGTGAAGACTTCCAGCCCACATATTTTGCTTATGTTTTCTCAGTATTCAAATATCATGCAGTATTTTGGAAAACTGTGGCATATGAGTACAGAATTAATGGAAATAGTAGACCATATGTCATCATGCAGGCAGCTATTGAGGAAATATAAACTACTACCACTTCTTTGTATATACCTACCAGATAATGCAATAATAGTAAATGATACTAAACAGTAGCAGTCCACATATCACCCATAATGCATCTGTACATAGCTACTAAACATAAGAAATAAATTATCCACATATACAAAGGACAAATACAGCATTATCACATTCCCCATCCTGGCATCAAACTCTATAATACATTACCCACTTCCACAATAGTAATAACAGAAATAAACAGTTTTAAATAAGTCTTGAAGGGTTACTTGATTGAGCACCGATTCAATGCAGTAATGGAGTATCCAAAAAATAAAACTGTAACACAAATTAAAATTGAATTTCTTAAATATATAAGAGGCATACTGTATTGTGTGATATCACTTTTGTTGACATGATGTGTGGGAAAAATTTCAAAAATTGTGTTTAGTTACTAAGGCAAGATCCAGTATCTTTTTTATACTGCAGAGTCCTTGATTCACAGAACTAATAAATTATCAAAACTAAAGGGTATTGCATTTTGCACTCAGATAATTAAAGAATAATTAGTCCTATACATGTGGCCAGTTAAGCCAAATTCCAGCCAGTGTCAAGATTAACCTAACTTAATCTAACGGCTTAATAGTGTTGCAGGGGGAATCAAACTTAGAAGTTCACAACAAGTAAGATAAGTAGTAGTACAATTACAAAATCATTTTGAGCATGCTGAATTGATGTAGTTTGTACATACCTGAGATATATGTTGCTACAGTCCTTAAAAGATTTTCGACAGCAGTTACAAACACTTCTACAGTTCGAATCTTTTCCTTCAGTTAGATTTAGATTGCCCCTGTCTTTTATAATCACAGAACAGTCATCTCTTGCACTTTGGTTTCAGCTAACGTAGCTCCCGCCTTCCACTGTACTGCTTCGAGTTAAGGCCAGAATGTGGTTCCGGTGCTACTGACGTATGCCACGACGTCACCATGTAACGTTGACAGCTAAATTCACTGTGCTATAAGTCACTTAATACTGGCTGGTCAGAAACAGTCTGAAAATCTCGTAAGGGTGTTGCAGGGACGATTGTGCTGAGAAATAACTGTTAAGAAAAACATTTCATACGTTGCGCGGTTTCAGTGTTATTTAGCATTGAAGTTAGCCAATCAGGTCTTTCGCGCGCAAATTCAAACACTTTTACACGTTAAAATGCTTCAAGACATAGATATCTGTTAACCCGGGAGTTAAAATTGTTTAAATGTTCATTGTCAGTTAAATGCGCCTTTTTCGGAAGTGATAAATTTAAGCTACGTGAGCAAAAGCTAAGTGTTTTTGCTTTGGGGAAACAAAACGAAGATCAAGTTTGACAACAGTGTCTCTGGCAGGCCGCTCAAATTTGGACGCGCGACGATCTCATTGGCTAACTTCAATGTTAAATAACTCGGAAACGACGCAAAGTATCGATTTTTTCCTTACTATTTATTCTCAGCACAGCTTCCCCTACAACATTCTTACAAACTTTTCAGACTGTTCCTGCTAATCCTGCACACAAACCAAGGCTGTTTTAAGGGGGGCAGAGAAAATGATTAAACAAATGATCCAAGTCTAAGTTGTAGAAGAAATAGAGACAAGGAAAAATTATCACAAGAAAAAAGTAGGGAGATGAAATATGAAACAATATACAAGTAATGTAGGAAACACTGTCACACATATACCAGATAATTTACTGGGCTTTCTGAAATAGCAGCTGAAGGGTGGTGCCAACACATCAGTGAAGTAACACTTCGATATCCAGAGAAGAGCCAATCGACGATACTCCAGCATGTAAGGAATGTGAAAAATGTTTTCTGAAAGTCATCACCTGCATAACATTTAACTTTAAATGAAGTGAAAAATGATTCGACAGAAATATGCAGAATACGTGAAATCGGCAGACGTGTATGAACAGATTAATGTAATAAATGTAAGTAGAACTTACACTCATGAACAGAAATGAGTGTAACAAAACAAGTTTCTTTAAACTGGAAATTCTGTTACGAAAAATATCGATGCCCCAAACTGTTAAACCCATGTTCTACATAGCATTAGGGGCCATCATATGAATAAACACTTGAAAAACGTTTGAAGTACCAAACAAACCTCAAAGGAGGTTCCAATGTCTGCAAAGAAATTCATAGAGGTTTCTTTGCGAATTTGGGGACGAATTCTCTTCCTAGCACAGTGAAAGCGACGCCATAAACGAAACAAGAAATGTAATTAGAAAAGCCGAGAACATCCATTGCGAATTCTAGACAGTGATAAGTGCAGTCATGTACATCAAATCAGTGAGCAATATCTATATATACAGGATAATTGACTATGTGCTATATCAGGCGACACTTTAGGGGCAGTATTTCTAAATCATAATAAATGCATTACCAGTAATAACTTAAACCCAGACAAATTTCACTTGGGTAGTTAGGCTCTAAGGTTCGCAGTAAATGTTGACAGCTGAGCTAAAAAAAAAAAAAACAAGCCAAAAGGATTTTTAGCCAATGTGGTGATAATTTAAAGAAATAGAAAAGATGATAGGTCAGACCAACGAGTAGAAATGTTTAACGAGAAACAGGAATCTAAAAGCAAAGTACTGATAAATTCTCAACAAAGCAATCCAGAAAAAATGATTTTATGCTATTTTACCAGAATGTTCGGTCACTATGCAAAAAGTGAATAGAACTGGAAATGGTGATTTCAGATTGATTCTTCTCTGTTGTGTTCTGAATGATCACTGGTTAAGAGAAGGTGTATTACATAAATTTTACATACTGCTGCTTGACAGATAAAATTTAGTACAGATGAAGCATGGTCATAACTTCCAACTAGATGTAAGTAGCAAAGCAAATATGAATATTGAACAGCCACGATTTACATATAAATAATCTTATTTTCGTAGGGTACTTTATAATGGCAATTAAGCCAAAACAAGCCTGTCTTGTAAAATATTAATTATGTTAACTTATTGCAGTTGCTTTAAGAGCTTTCACTTACAGTATGTCTTATAATGACATATACTATCCTGTGGACCAATGGAACATATGACTGTGAAGTGACTGCCTACACTTGTAGAAACCAAATCCACTTCTTGGAAACTGCAGCTCAGTCAAAAGTGGTACACTGTAGCTACAAACATTTACAACAGTTTAAGACATTGAACTGTGGAACATACTGAAATACCTGCCATACAGTTACCAGCAATAAAACAATTGTAGTAAGGATATCCAGACTGATTTATTAACTTTCGTAGTCATAATTACTGTAATGACATCACGATCGCTAAACCCCTTCTTATACTGACATTTTCGATAAGGTCCGGCTTATTTGTAGCCGAAAGGTCTAGGATATGTCCACTGCGTGTGAGCTGCCGAGCTAGCTTTTTAAGACAATACAGTTTTTAGAAAACGTAGTCAAGCTATTTCGCATGACTGTCAGTCTCTACGCCCCCTCCCCCCCCCCCCCACACACACACACAAAAAGCCAGAGACATCCTAGTCTATACTCAGTAGATTAAAGTCGCCTCCAACTAGTATTGCATGATCTGGTTATTTACGCTCTATTGATCGTAGACTTTCTTTCAATGACTAGAACTGTCATAGCAGAATCGTTTGGCCGGCAAAAACATCCGACAATTAACTTGGTTTCATCTACACCTGCTATACATGACCAAATGTTTTACACTCAACTTCGACCGCAATATAGACAAAATTTTCGTGAAGTTCAATGAGCGTTCCCCTTCCTACGGCCTCTAATCCGTCTTTTCGATATACTCGTTAAACATATCAGAGTTTTCCATTTCAGGTTTCAGCCAGCTCGGTCCCAAGAATAATTTGTGAGAACTTCCCTGGAGGGCCGTAAATTCGGGAATTTTATTACGAATACTTCGGCAGTTTACTGATAAAGCTGAAGTGTCTTTATTCTGAAAGCCGTTTGGTTTCCCTTGCTACATATCGACCGGATAGTGTTCATCAGAGCACCTCAAACTACTGCCTAGCCTAAAAAACCCTCTGTGGACTTTACAAGTACTCTTCTATCCGAGTAGTTGCTTTCTTTGTGTAGTGCACCCCTGTCCTATCAAAGGGGATCCTACAAATTCCCAGACGATAACACAGGGTCTAGAAATCTGCTGCCAAGACTGTCACAGAGTCAACAAAGCCTTTGGCTGAGACCCTCCACTTGGCTCCAAATCAAAGGACACCGATAATTCTGGGAACGACGCTGTAAACCGCGAGCTCTGGTTGCACCCCGCGCGCGAGGCCGGCAGTCTTCACCCCCACCGCCAGCCGCCTGTATGAACTGAGGATCGCCTCAGAACCTATGTGGTAGGCGTCGCTGATGCCAACGTGAGCCAGAAATTGACTGCACTCTGATCGCTCGATAGCCTCAGGCCAGGCCGCTGCCAAAGCTCGCATGAGGACTCCCGGCAGACATACCGAGTGTACATTGGCTTGTTTCCTAGCCCTGAGTGGTCTCTTCCTAAGGGGATCCATAACGCGATAGTTTGAAACTCCCAGTAATTAGCTAATCCCTGCCCACGTGTTCCTGCTTGCACCCCGCAGAAGGAACGGTCACCTGTGCACTCAAGGGGTGAATGGGCCTTCACCTCGAGCGACGTGAACGCGTTACCACCCGCCACTCACCTTACTGTGAGGACGGATCCACAGCGTCGGGGCCACTAGGAGGTACCACGGAAGCATAGCCCGTGAACAAAACAAACGACACCTGAGATGTCCCACGCGACGTGCCAGATTCTCCGCCACCACTACACCCTGAAGCAGCGTCCTGAAGATGTTTGACCGTAGCCAAAACACATTCAGCTCTCCGCAAACTGGGGCAAGCTCCTCCTGCGTCCGCACAAAGCTTGCACACATCTCAGCCATCCTAGCAAGACTAAGTGAAGAAGTGAGCAATAAAAGCTGACAGAGTTCTAGATATGCAGCTTGCTACACTCCTGATGTGTCACCAATGGACGCTGATGCATTAATGAGATATGCAGCTGGCTGTCTAGTGAGCAACTATTGCACTTCAGACTAAATGAATTAACGCATACAAAAACGCGAGATTAAACCTCTTAAAAAGAAAAACACGCACGAAATTTAATAAGTATGCTACAAGGAAAACACAGAAAGGTAACACTTAACTTGCCGCTCTGCAGTTGTTGTATATCAGCCGAGAGCTGCAGCCTGACTGACTGGCTTCCTAAACGAGCGGAAGGTCTCTTACATGTCAGTGGCTGATATCTAGCTGACGTACACATGGCTACAGCCACTGAATAACCCCGATGATAACACAGGTCCCGCTTTCCGATAACACGTTTCCCTCCTTCGGCTGCGCTACCTTTCGCCTTTACATCAATTTCAAATGATCGTTTCAGTAATCCATTTAATTCGGATATTCTTTGGCGATAAAACATCAAACATGGGCGTCTGAGGCCTAGATTCGCTTCAGTGACCGACCTTGGTTTCGAATGACAGTCCGCGGTTCCCTTTATAAATGCTCACGGCGAGCTCTTAATACGGCAACAAACGGATATTATATTTCAGATCCCCCATGAATTCACGCCTCTTATCTTCATATAAAATTTGAGAAGCTCATTTCCAGAAGGTACCAAATCCGAAAAATTGAAAAATGTAATAATAGGTGGCAGTACTACATAGAACCATTACATATGTATTAAAAACCTGTTATTTACGCCAAAACCTAACGTATCCGTTATATATTTCCCTTAAGACTTGCTGTTCACGGTGAAGTGTACCAAATCCAGTCTTATTTCGTTTCCAAGGAGAACCAAATCCTAGCAGTCAATCGTTGTTGGTAATGACGTCACACATACTATGGCCGACATTCTTTTCATGACACTGTGTGTTATAAGGACGTGTCTGGCGCTTTTTATGTTCATTGTGAGTTTTTAATTAAATTATGGAGTCTGATGTATTATATGAAAACTGTGAGTCACCAATACAAACCCCAGAACAACAGTTCCAAACTTAACACAATTTTCTGCCAGAGGATACCAAACCCATTTTTATTTATGCAATAATAGTTAAACAAATAAACATTTAGCAGAGATACTTGGTATAATGCGTCTCGACATCTGTCTGTATATAAAAATGAAAACAAAGCTGTGAAACATATTCCCAAAATACTGTGGTTTTAAAACGTTTTGTGTATCTCCTGTTAAGTTACATTTTATGAATTTGGTACCTTTTGGAAATGAGCTTCTCATTTGTAGATGACGAATGGCGACCGGATGAAAGTTTTACTTTTCTTCTATGTACACTCCTGGAAATGGAAAAAAGAACACATTGACACCGGTGTGTCAGACCCACCATACTTGCTCCGGACACTGCGAGAGGGCTGTACAAGCAATGATCACACGCACGGCACAGCGGACACACCAGGAACCGCGGTGTTGGCCGTCGAATGGCGCTAGCTACGCAGCATTTGTGTACCGCCGCCGTCAGTGTCAGCCAGTTTGCCGTGGCATACGGAGCTCCATCGCAGTCTTTAACACTGGTAGCATGCCGCGACAGCGTGGACGTGAACCGTATGTGTAGTTGACGGACTTTGAGCGAGGGCGTATAGCGGGCATGCGGGAGGCCGGGTGGACGTACCGCCGAATTGCTCAACACGTGGGGCGTGAGGTCTCTACAGTACATCGATGTTGTCGCCAGTGGTCGGCGGAAGGTGCACGTGCCCGTCGACCTGGAACCGGACCGCAGCGACGCACGGATGCACGCCAAGACCGTAGGATCCTACGCAGTGCCGTAGGGGACCGCACCGCCACTTCCTAGCAAATTAGGGACACTGTTGCTCCTGGGGTATCGGCGAGGACCATTCGCAACCGTCTCCATGAAGCTGGGCTACGGTCCCGCACACCGTTAGGCCGTCTTCCGCTCACGCCCCAACATCGTGCAGCCCGCCTACAGTGGTGTCGCGACAGGCGTGAATGGAGGGACGAATGGAGACGTGTCGTCTTCAGCGATGAGAGTCGCTTCTGCCTTGGTGCCAATGATGGTCGTATGCGTGTTTGGCGCCGTGCAGGTGAGCGCCACAATCAGGACTGCATACGACCGAGGCACACAGGGCCAACACCCGGCATCATGGTGTGGGGAGTGATCTCCTACACTGGCCGTACACCTCTGGTGATCGTCGAGGGGACACTGAATAGTGCACGGTACATCCAAACCGTCATCGAACCCATCGTTCTACCATTCCTAGACCGGCAAGGGAACTTGCTGTTCCAATAGGACAATGCACGTCCGCATGTATCCCGTGCCACCCAACGTGCTCTAAAAGGTGTAAGTCAACTACCCTGGCCAGCAAGATCTCCGGATCTGTCCCCCATTGAGCATGTTTGGGACTGGATGAAGCGTCGTCTCACGCGGTCTGCACGTCCAGCACGAACGCTGGTCCAACTGAGGCTCCAGGTGGAAATGGCATGGCAAGCCGTTCCACAGGACTACATCCAGCATCTCTACGATCGTCTTCATGGGAGAATAGCAGCCTGCATTGCTGCGAAAGGTGGATATACACTGTACTAGTGCCGACATTGTGCATGCTCTGTTGCCTGTGTCTATGTGCCTGTGGTTCTGTCAGTGTGATCATGTTATGTATCTGACCCCAGGAATGTGTCAATAAAGTTTCCCCTTCCTGGGACAATGAATTCACGGTGTTCTTATTTCAATTTCCAGGAGTGTATAACTGGAGGCGTTTCTGCAAATTTTCTAATTCAAAAGCTTCTCTACCCTGAGGCGCCTGACTCAAATACCATAATGATGTCATCTTCCATGGAAAACAGAAGGTCCAGTGTCTGTGTTTTCTCCGTTTCTCATTCCTTGAGTGCGCCTTGAAGTGCCGTAAAAGGCCTGATGTTTTAAAAAGACTGCAATAATTTATAAGATAATGTACGGAAATTACAGAACAGAGTAGCATACGGAATGCGTAAAAATAAACTGGTTCGTTCGTCATCATGATATGTTATCCTTTAATAAGACTTAGTTATCCCTTCCTTGTAGGAAAACCAAGACGAGAATTGCGTTTGTACCATGCTGTAATGGTATCGTTCGTAGGTTCCAGCGTTCTGTCAAGAGAGTTAAGCAGGTCACTTTTATTTGTGTCCCGTAACCGCAATCATTGGGCATTAAGGCAATTCTCTTTAGGGTGCTCGTGTACTACTTCTTAGAACGTATGAGCTCCCACAAGGGAAAGCAGCATATCACTTAATAAGTTACAGCATAAGATGTGAGGATAAAGTTAGAGGAAATATTTTCCCCAGCAGTGTTATCTGTAAATGAACAAATAAGAATTGACACACTCAACCTACTTTTATCAAAACATGTTCGCTCTCATTAAGCAAAACCTAGCTGCATTAAGGCAGTTCCTTTCATTAATTTTCAGTGTACACGTGACTCAAAATGGACTTAGGTCCACTGCCAAGTTCAGAGGGAGGGTGAAACTATCACTCTTTGTATAAAAATGTACACAAATGCAAAAATAGCAAGACGGAGCTGAATACACTCAGGCTAAACACAATAACCAGTACTAGTAGCTAGAGCAGCAGTGGACGTAGTCAACACTTGCGTTATTAATTCTGATGCAGTTGCCTCTTTTATTTTCCGAGCTGTCCGGCTGCTTAGCTGCGAGGTAACGTGCTCGCCTCCCATGCAATCCGGGCCGGGTTCGAGTCCCGACCGGGTTGGAGATTTGCTCTGCTCGTGGACTGGGTGTCGTTATGTCCTCGTCATCACCCTCATCAGTGGCGTGCAAGTCGCCCGATGTGGCGTCGACTGAAGTGAGACTTGCAACTGGCGGCTCAGTTTCCCCGGATGGGGCCTCCCGGCCAACGATGCCACACGCTCATTTCATTTCCATTTCCCAAACTCTCGAACTTGTGAAGGTACTTTGAAAATATCTGCTCCCATGAGGGTACTGACTGATATCTTTACAACTCGTGTCGTCATTGCTCCTTGTCTCATTAATAAATAAACACTATTTCCTTGTATTTGTTTAAATAGTCACTGGCCCTCTCATATGCTTCCTTATGGAACCTCCTGTCATCGTTAATGTTACTAATTCGGAGCACCTATATCTAAAATTTGAATCCTCGTACGTTTTCGCACTTCAGTTACTTTGTGCACAAGTTGCGGAGCTCAGTAATAAACGTAATGTGGCTTCTTAAAGTAGCACTGGACTAACTTGGGGTGAAGTGTGTAAGTTGTGTCTGGCTTTAGACTGATAAATGAAAATAACTTGTCTCAAGAATATCTAGTTGGTGTTCAGGTGTAGAGTGTATCATGACACTAATAATAATATGACAATCAGATTTTCACTATTGGGCTTGCGTGTAGTACTGCCCCATGTGATTCATCCCCAGCGTTTGCCGTAGTTACATGAGTGTGTGTTTGTGAAAACCTGAGAGACCAAGCCGCTGAGGTCATCGGTCCCTAGACTTACACACTGCTTAAACTAACTTATACTAAGAACAACACACACCCATGCCCGAGGGCTCGAACCTACGGCGGAAGGGGCCGCGCAATCCGTGACCTGGCGCCTCTAACCACGCGGCTACTGGGCGCAGCAGTTACCTCACTCTTCCATTGTGATATTCTACGATACAATAGGGCAGAATATACAGATATGAAGAGTATCTCCAGTGTCGTGGGACCAGTACTAATCATCAAAAATCTGTAACAGCTTTGCTACTGAGTTTGATCAGTAAAGGTCTATTATGTATCGAAATGCGTTATTCCAGTGTGTTTGCGGCGTAGCGCCGTATACCGATCCCGCCTTGGAGGCGGTTACGTGGGAGATGTGTCTTAGAGCTGGATAGTGGCAAATGGTGACGCGAGACAGCACTTGCACGTAGTTTATGTACCAGCCGATAGAGGACAGTATTGCATAAGGGACTGTGATTTAGTTTCGATTGTGCCCACTAGAGTGCACTAAAATAATAGAATGTTTTTCATAAACTATTCTAGTATTTTCATAAAGTGTTATTATGTCTTTTGGTGTATGTAAAATGTTATAAATGAGTTTTAGCAGTATGAATGATGCGTGAGTGTGGTTTAAGGTTAATATGATGATAACTGTTAAACCAGTTATGTAGTGGGATTTAGTGTGGGAACATCTCGAAGAAGTATGGATGTGGACAAAGGGGATTTTTGTGGAATAGATTTGTAAAGCAAATTTATTCTAAAAAACTTTATGCATAAACAAAACTTCAGCATATTAGTTAATTACGTCGGTAAAAAGTGCAATCGTTAGATTTACTATTTTGTGATTGGCTATTGATGAAAAGCGCGGACTGACGCGTGAGAATGTTGTTTTGCTATTGGCTGTTGAGTAAACTGACCAATGGTAAAGCAATATTCTTGGCGCACCTTTCTCTGCTAGTAGAGAAGATTAGACTGCTCTAGAGAGGAGTCGGGGCCTAGCCATGAAACAGTTCGAACGTGTGTAGTAGTAGTTCCGATGGAAATGATAAGTTGCCGGATCTAGATGTGTCGTAACGTGACGTCATAATTATTCCGATGGGTGTGTAGAAATTTCGGAATTTTTAAGTGAATTTTGTAACGAGAAAAGACATAAATTCCGCGTGGCGTATTAAGCTGGTCGGTGGCTAAAAACTGTGACTTCATTAGGTACTGACAGACTTAATATTTGTCGAGCTTTCTCAATCAAAAACAATCCGTATTTTTGTAGCTATTACGTTTTCGGGAAATGCAACACCATAAACTTGCTAAACTGAGTGAAAGGGCTTGTGAGTGCCTGTGTTAAGACTAGCATGGGCTTGGCAGTGATACTTGTTCACCTAAGTTTCAGAATATATTAATTAAAGACAGAATTTGCAACGTTTTATTTCGTGTGAAAACTTTCTCCCGAAATATAGATTTGTGACTTTAGTAGCAGCCTGGTTCACGTCGAAGTACAGTAGGTTTCGCTCGGCCACCCTACTGATGATACGCTGAGACAATGTTCATAGGTAGGTACAGGTTCGTTACAAAGGGACGGAAGGAACCGCGCCGCCACATGTTGTACTAGTGTTATTTCGTTCAAAAGGTCGATTTAGCTTGACGTGAATGTCTAGCAGGGATTGCGTAATTCCGGCCTTGGGAGGTAGTTCCGCTACGGGCTCAAAGTTTGTAAAACGTCTTTAGTCACAGTTTCTAACAGTAACTCCGGTATATGTACTGCAACGCGGCTAGCGGTAAGCATATTGAGAAGGTATTCTGAGTCACGTGCGTGTTAAATTGTGTATAACTGCGTATATTAGCAAACTTTATAAGGTCGGTTGTGATGGGTCGCTAGGGCACTCTGTAGCGTATGACTCATGGCGCAGTGTTGCATATCGGGGCTTGATACGTGCAATCTCAGTGCCGCCGAGTTGCGCAACCGCCCCGGCGGATGTGGCGGTTCGCCGCTTCGGCTTCACAGGCAGCTGTTACGAAGAATATTCACTACTAGTAGGCGGCAATATTCCGTTTTATTAGGCGGTATCAACACCTATACTGATTCGTGGTACGCGCAGGAGGCGTCCATGGAATTCCTGTTTATGCTAACATAGAAATATTTCAATCAATATTTAATAATTTTGAAGTTGAAAATCAATAGCCTCAGTAATTTCGTAGGATGAATACACAAACTCACTTCAGAAAATATAGACATTTCCTAAGCAACTAACACATAAATAACCTATTTCATCTTGGTCTGATAGCAAAAATAGGGACGTTAGTCCGGAACAGGAATTGTTTGGATTAGATTTCATCATGACCATAATTTCATTTGCAGTGCTGTTGTGGTTCAAATATTTCATGCCAGGTTCGGATATTTGCTTATCTTCCTCGTAACAGGCGAATCACGAAGGTGCACACAGTAGCAGGGCCCTTGTTCGTATGTGCACCTCCATTAACGACTTAGGACACGATGATAAGTAAGGCAATCCAAGCCAACAGAAGGGGTCGCAATCAGGTCTCTTAGTAGGGTGGACAAAATTATGTTCAGCCAATAACTAAATTTACCACAGTATTAGTTCGTAGAAATCAAATGGCTAAGTCATATTACTTGTAGAACCTCATAAAATCTTTTCAAAGAGTCATGATTAGTGAACATCATTATTCAAAAGGCTTACGAGGAATTCACGAAAGAGCATTGACCATTCCAGTTAATGAGTCATGAATAGTTTATTCGGTATATGACAGTGGTACAAGGTATTAATTTGTCGATCATTACTCTAAATGAGCGATCGCTTCATCATCAAACTTTTGCGTTTTACTTTTTCCTCCCATTATTTCCGCAGAAGGACATTACGATGTAACTGGAATAGGAATTAAACCGTGTTTTTAGTGTCACGTGATAATATCAGGAATGTACGACATGTTGAGTTGGAGGCTACGTTACAGTTTGGATTCCAGTGTACTAAATATCTCGGCACTGGCGAAAATAAACTTCCCTTGGTTAACTCCGTAGTTCAGAAACAGATTCACATTACTGCAAAGACATGGATTACTGCGTGTGGAAAATTTCATCAAGACTAATTCCCTCCAAAACAATTCATTAAAGGAGTACAAAATGGTTGCGAATTATGCCACCTACTTCAGTGTCGGTTTTCTAAATAATTTGACCAAATACAGTTACCTTACATAGCATTTGCTGTTTCAGTGAGTGTTATTCAATTAATTATAAGTCTTCGTAACTGGCGTTACTTTTTAGACCTGGCTGTCTGCTTATTCAATTCATGAAACACACCAAATTAACAATGAATCCTTCGCAAGCGCATGGTCATTACCTGTGGTCGTGATCGGTTATCTGGTATATTCGAAAGGTCATTGCTTAGCTATGTAGTAGATTGACTGAGACCGGAGGGATAACTGTGTGTCGGTTCAGTGTCAAGCTTTCTATGTATCAGCAGAAACAATGTGAAACCTCAGTAGAATATCTTCTTCTATGAGTATTATTCAACCATCTCATTATAATGAATTCGTTGAGCGTCACTGTGAATCACATGGAAAGATAAAACTGATAACCTTTCTACTAGAAAGTTATTCACATCCTTTGCATACACACAGATACTTGAGTGAGGCTCGTATAGACCGTAAGTGTTGCTGTGAAATTAATTATTGGTAAGCATATGAGAGGCACTCCGAAATATTTGAACAGCTAATCCGTTTGGCTTATACTCATCAATTCCATCTAACATTTCGTTGTCACAAAACCGTACTGTGCTCAGTTCAGAATCATTTAGGTCGAACGGAAAAAACGTAGTAAAACTTGCAATAACCTATCTTCCTTAGTACGGAGTTTTGCTACATACAGTCGAGGTCATTCATAGCTTGACATTTTCCATCCGTTTGAATCGACGGATAATCTTCTCTTAGGCCTAATAGTAGCTTCACAGTTTTCCCCCGACTCCTTAGCACAAATTGTCACAATTGTAACAGCTTCTGCTGTTCGATAGATCATCACTTTAATCGTTTTGTCTTTTAAGACAACACATTTCATTTTCCACTGCTCTAGTTACCAATCCTTAACGCTATAACTTATTCTGCAACATAGCGCACTTATGTGTGATAAAGTGGTGCAAGCATCTTCTTCTCTCATTTTGAGAGGTAGCATGCATCTCTTTTGCAAATGAATCTGTTTGTCTGAAACATGTTTATATACTCGATGCAAATAATAAAACAGACTGGTTCTTCAGAAATCCTCCTCCTCGGTTGTGCTATAACATTAATCTCAGCTGAATTCATCTGCCTAGAAGCGTAACCTATAGGCCTTTCCTCACCTCTGTATTCCTGAGAAAGAATTCCCCCGAAGCGTATTGAGACGCATCTGTGGAAAGAATAAATGGTTTTCCAAAATCTGAGTAGATTAACGAAGGTCAGCTCGTTAACACCCTTAATTTTTATCATAGCTATGTCACATACATCTGTCCACTCAAATTCAGTACCCTTTTATAACAACTTCGCCAATGGCTTAGCTATCAGAGCATAATCCTCCACAAAACGGCGATAATAATTTTCTAGTCCCAGAAATGATTGCAACTCCGTCTGCAGTAACGATATGTCCCAGGTACTGGATATGTGACTTAGCAAATGAACACTTCTCTATCTTCAAACATAGTTGTGCATTTTGCAACCTAGACAACACACTCCTTAATCTCTCTGCGTGTTCCTCAGTTGTTCTTAAAAAAATTATTATGTCATCTAGAAACATGAGACACATAGTAGGCTTCAAACTTCTCAATGGTAAGTTTGCGAAACTCTAAAAAGTGGCAGGGGCATTCCTTAGACCAAACGGCCTACAGAGAAACTCATATACTCCAGTAGGAACCAAGAAAGCAATTCTGCGTCGATCTTGTGATCCAATAGCAATATGATGGTACTCAGAGCGCATGTCAAGAGCGGTAAAATACTTCCCTAATCGGTCCAATGTTCCGTCGATATGGAGTAGAGGGGTGGTGATTTTGTTTACCGCTTTCATATCGATATACATAGTATAGGATTTCTCTCCATTTAATGATTTTGTTTGGGATCATGACCACAGGTAACGACCACGCGCTTGCAGAGGTATGGATTATCCCTGATCCCTGCAGCGTGTTGCTGTTGCTTCAACAAATGATTGTAAATGATACGGTAATCTAAAAGGTTTCTGAACGATCGTTGTAGCGTCTCCCGTGGGAATTCTGTGCTGTAGAAGGTCGGTTGCTGGAAAATACTGCAGCTCCTCGAGTAACCAATATATTCCTCCAAACCTGCCTGACTTAGGCAAACGAGCCTATTTCTATCGCAACTTAACAGAGGCGTAATTGCATGAACCTTTCTTAATGGTAAAAGTATTCCTCCTACTTTGCTTAAACTATTATTCAAATTGAACTTCTGTTTCCATAACCTCTTCTCCAATTACCAACATCGTCCTACGTGGAATCTCAATATCTCGTTGGCCGAAATTGTCAACACAAACTGGTACTCTTAATTTCGTGCCTAAAACTTTTGCTTTCCTTATGCTTCTCTACATTGATTCTCTACATTGATTCTCTACATTGATTAGCGCCTAAAAACAACGCAGGAAGTCATTCGCTAAAATGATATCAAAATTTAGTCAGCGTCTCCTCACGACTTCAATGTCAAACAAATATTTTTTTCCGCTCGATTTGTAGATCGACAAAGTAAGTGCCAGCCGTTATTGTTATCTTCTCACCTAAGCCGCTTATATTGTACGCACGCTCTTCTTGTTGGGATACAAATAAAACACTAATGTGACCTCCGGTATCTACTAACATACGGACAATCCTTCCTCTGAGCTTACCTTCTAGCATTAAATTCTCCACTTCATTACTCCTTCCCTTTCTGACTGGATTCATAGCTCTGGCTGGGGGTGGGGGGAGGTGACGTTAGGGGGGGGGGAGAGGAGGGACCAGCCAGTAACTCATTCCTCCATTATGTATTGTTCCACTGAGGCCTCCCATTCCTTCTACCATTTTGCAGAGAATCCCTCTGTTCAAAACTTTGTCTTTTGTGTTGTGGACACTTGTCACTTGGCTACCCGATCGTGTGGCATTTTGTGCAACAACAAGAGCGATAGCGCTCTGCAACGTGGTTTGACTTTTCAAGCCGCTGTAAACACTCGGCCTGATTCCTTACTGCGTGCAGGGGTCGAAACGAATCGCCATGCTTCTTCGAGTATTAAGGCTAATTGAAATGCCTTATGTACAGAGGTGGGGGAAACTAGTTTTATCTCACTGCCTATCTTCAGGTTAATTTCCCGCTTAAGTACATGAACTGCTGTGGCCTCGGCTTCTCGATTAGCAAGTCATTACGGGTTTGGTACTTCTCTAAGGCATAAGTGCGGCAAGTATAGTGCTGATGCGATCAGCAAATGCATCAAAATCTTTTCCTTTCTTCTGCCGCGGTGTCGATAGCCGATCTCAGTAATGACTGACTCGCCGTTTGTTGGAGTAGAGCTCCGCCAACCCCTTCGCCAGACATCGAAAGTGGTTGCGTCACGCAACTCATCGACTCTTTATGCGTGTGTGCATCGGAGGAAAGTCTTAATTTTATGTTTAAAAGAAAGTTATCGGCCTAGGAACATGTTTGTCCTACATCACAGACATTTAGGTGAGGCGTGGTGACAATTTCAGGGAGAGTACTGGCAACATTAGCCACGCACATGACATGACATGAATCCAGAGTAGCGGCTTTGGAGGAGCTCTGCAGCAGTCAGTATTAATGCCTGCCTGGTTTCACGGCGGAAGTCATGCAAAGCTTCATCAAGCTACCTCTATAAGTATAATCTGTCAAGTGCCAGTTGATTAATCTGCTTTTGCAAGAGAGCGAAACGACCTGCCTCAGCAATTGAAGCAGCAGCAACTACAGAGGCTGTTTCTGGCCACTCTGGCTAGGTAGACGAATGTGTATCAGGCATAGTTACAATATTAGGGACAAAATTTCTGCAGACTAAGGATTTAACAAAGGAGGGGTCACAACAGTAACCTATACTGGACAAGCAGCGACGAGTTACCGCGGCGTAGGCTCGCAGCACAGGCAATGAAGGAAAGTAAGGACGAATTGCAGCGGCACTTAACATTAACATCCCGCGTCGACGGAGGCAGCAGTGAAGACGGCTGTGTCGACGGGTCAGCCGTATTGCGGTGCTGGGCGTCGAGATGATGAAGGCGGCTTCGGCAGCACCCACCTACAGCGAGAGGCGGCATGGGCCCTCGGCGGTACTATAGGATGGTGCGGCTACGAAGCAGGAGCATGGTGGGCAGCGTGCGCCAGACTGCGCCCGCAACGACGAGAAGAT
Source organism: Schistocerca gregaria (assembly GCF_023897955.1). Lineage (NCBI taxonomy): Eukaryota > Metazoa > Arthropoda > Insecta > Orthoptera > Acrididae > Schistocerca > Schistocerca gregaria. Next base: position 297,995,598 of record NC_064925.1, read on the forward strand.
TTCGACAGCAGCGTGGCGCGGTCCCCAGCCCAAACAGGACACCAAAGTTTTCTGTCATTGGCCAGGTTACAAGGTAACTACCAGGCTGGGGGCTCTGCCAACTCGTATCCATCAAATTAAAGTGGCTCTAATTCGGAAAGAAAACGTGTCTACCGGACCTAGCGGAGAGCTAACCCCACTTCAGCGGAAACCCCTATGTTCCTGCAAACCTTCGTTCGGATGGCGAAATGAGCGGGAAGCTGGTCGTCCGGTGGTGTTAGGAGAAAACCTTCGAAAGAAAAAACTGTTTCCAGACACCAGTCGAGATTTTATTCCTCAGAAAGCCTACGCCTAAGAGGTACACTAAATTCAAACTCGCTACAGCAACAGGAGGCTGACGTATTTGGAATAAGAGGCATTGGAACTAGTGAACAACTACGGTCGCGGTCCGAGCTGGCAAACGAGACCGCGTTCTCAGTAGCGACGCATTCTCACCAACCTGTCTGGCGCACACCACCTGATGCCCTTCAGCCGTCCCGTTTGTGGGCAGAGGGCGCTTGAATGGGTGTACCTCCGTCAGTGGTACTCAACATAGCGCCCCTATTCTTGAGACAATGTTCACGTGAACTGAGGGTGCGTGTTACACAAAACATCCGGTACCATGTTGACTCAGGCTCAGCCACTGTCTTACCAGTGAGGCAGTACCATGTGTCATATGAAAGGCAATTAAAATGGAAATACGAAAACACTTTTAAAAAACCGTTTTTTTTCTCAATAAAACCGCTCACCGTGCACAAATGAATACATTAATTTTATAAAAAAATTACATAACCACATTATGCATACTCTTATACATGGTGAGTTATTATGGAAAATACAACCATAATTGCTTTTTTAAATAAGACAGAATTTTAAAAATGAGTAACTTGCTACAACTTATTATATGTTACATTTATCAATACATACTACTGTAAGTAAAAATATGTAGTATGGACTGTTACTAAATATGAATAATGTATAACATTAAAATTGTTCATCTATCATTATGATATGGTTTTGAAATCATAAATAACTACTCCATATGAAAAAATATAAAATATGCAAAATATTATCACACCTAAGTATATGTTCTATTTGTGAGTATACATTACTATCCCCCCCCCTGTGGACCATGGACCTTGCCGTTGGTGGGGAGGCTTGCGTGCCTCGGCGATACAGATAGCCGTACCATAGGTGCAACCACGACGGAGTGGTATCTGTTGAGAGGCCAGAAAATGCGTGGTTCCTGAAGAGGGGTAGCAGCCTTTTCAGTAGTTGAAGGAGCAACAGTATGGTTGATTGAATGATCTGGCCTTGTAACACAAACCAAAACGGCCTCGCTGTGCTGGTACTGCAAACGGATGAAAGCAAGGGGAAACGACGGCCGTAACATTTCTCGAGCGCATGCAGTTTTACTGAATGGATAAATGATGACGACGTCCACTTGGCTAAAATATTCCGAAGGTAAAATAGTCCCCCAGTCGGATCTCCGGGTGGAGACTACTACGGATCGGAGGATGGAATGTCAGATCCATTAATCGGGTAGGTAGGTTAGAAAATTTAAAAAGGGAAATGGATAGGTTAAAGTTAGATATAGTGGGAATTAGTGAAGTTCGAGGAGGAACAAGACTTTTGGTCAGGCGAATACAAGATTATAAATACAAAATCAAATAGGGGTAATGCAGGAGTAGGTTTAATAATGAATAAAAAATAGGAGTGCGGGTAAGCTACTACGAACAGCATACTGAACGCATTAATGTGGCCAAGATAGACACGAAGCCCACGCCTACTACAGTAGTACAAGTTTATATGCCAACTAGCTCTGCAGATGACGAAGAAATTGAAGAAATGTATGGTGATATCAAAGAAATTATTCAGATAGTGAAGGGACACGAAAATTTAATAGTCATAGGTGACTGGAATTCGGTAACAGGAAAAGGGAGAGAAGGAAACATAGCAGGTGAATATGGACTGGGGCTAAGAAATGAAAGAGGAAGCCGCCCCGTAGAATTTTGCGCAGAGCAACTTAATCATAGCTAACACTTGGTTCAAGAGTCATAAAAGGAGGCTATATACATGGAAGAAGCCTGGAGATACCGACAGGTTTCAGAGAGATTATATAATGGTAAGACAGAGATTAGGAACCAGGTTTTAAATTGTAAGACATCTCCAGGGGCAGATGTGGACTCTAACCGCAATCTATTGGTTATGAACTGTAGACTAAAACTTAAGAAACTGCAAAATGGTAGGAATTTAAGGAGATGGGACCTGGATAAACTGACAAAACCAGAAGTTGTACAGAGTTTCAGGGAGAGCATAAGGGAACAGTTGACAAGATTAGGGGAATGAAATACAGTAGAATAAGAATGGGTAGTTCTGAGGGATGAATTAGTGAAGGCAGCAGAGGATCACGTAGATAAAAAGACAAGGGCCAGTACAAATACTTGGGCAACAGAAGAAATATTGAATTTAATTGATGAAAGGAGAAAATATAAGAATGGAAAAATTACAGATAAAATTGAAAGATGCTTTCGTAAATCCAACGCTAAAATAGGGTTCCGAACAAATAACACGTTAAAATTGAAGCTCTGGCACAGAATATGTAATAGTAGGAATAAATTTCAGGATTCCGGTGTATATAAGATCAAATGTAATGACTGCTGTAAACAATATATAGGGCAGACTGATAGGAACTTTGAAACCAGGGAGCACACGTACTCTCAAAACAAAACAGCTATTCGGGCGCATATGGCTGCGACAAAGAACTCACGAACATTGAACACAATTTAGGCATCCTGCATAGAGCTCATAAGGGACGGTTTCTTAACATTTTGGAAGAAATTGAAATATACACCCACAAAAATAAAGATCCGGATTTAATCCTCAACGAGCAAAGCGAATTCAATCATAATGCCTATTTTAGCATTTATGACGACCTACTAAGATGACAACTGTTGCGTGTGGAGATCCAGGCCGAGGGATGAGAGATGGTGCGCGGTGGAGAAGCCGGAAGACGCGTGCAGTGCCTGGCGTCGTTGACGGGGCCCTCCTGTGCGGCCCTCTTGCCCGCGGCGATGGACGTTAGACGACTGAGCGGACCGAGGCACAACACCGAAATGGCGGGAACCACGGAAGCAGACCGTAGAGGAAAACAAGTTCACACCAGCACCATAGATATATAAATCGCCCTATGTTTTTTAGATCGTATAAAAATGATAATTTTAGTGTTTTTTAATTCTGACAAGCACAGATTTTAACCTTGACATCTACATATTTTAATTAAGTATTTTAATATAAAAAAGATCTACTGAATACAGTATGTGCAAATGGAATGTAGCCAATGTACCAGACGCCAGCTGTCGGTAATAGTGTTATAATTAATATATATGACGTGCACTCTGCCAACCAATTTTATGTGACGTAGCATGTAAAAATTGCTGGATTTGGACGGGTTACTCCTGTAACTGAAATATCAGGTACGTTCTGGTACATTTGATGTTGATTAGATAGGATGAAAAAGATTTGCTTCCGTGAAATAGTAAATTAGTATCATTATTTTTACAGATCTGAAGATGGTTCTGAATGAACCGAAACTGGTCATATGAATAAAAAATTTGCAATCAAGACGGATTTTAAGTAACATTACATAATGTAACTGGTAAATGTGGAGTTCTGACATGTCTAATACACACATGCCGACACAAACTGGTTTCGTAAACAGTATCAACCATTTGGCATCTCCAGAGCTGTAAATTCGTTATGGAGATAGTTGCCCATTTAAATGCTGGAATGGGAAAGTACTGTCGAATGACAAACGGACCATCCCAGCGACTGATTAAATGAACTTTACCGTGATTCCTCATATTCTGCACTGTTTTTGGCAAAAATCGTGTTAATCATTGATTTATAAAAGCCTCTTTGAAAACTACACGACGCAGAAGCTCTTTTTTAATATTCTTTGTTTTTAACAGCATCTGGTGGGAATAGTTACACGGAATCTGATGCTCTGGACATAGTGGCAACTTGCTGTTCATGTCATGGAAACTAATGGGATACATATCCTTCACCAGCATCATCTGCCACAGCTGAGAAATAAGGTAACCAGGCGATTTCATCTTCAGACAGCCATTGAAACCCTCTAATAGGTAGACGCTGTTGCGTGGTATGTCCATACATATTGTTATCATCTAAGTATAGGATGTAACTTGAATCATTGGTGATTTCTTCGCAAGTTATTTGTCTTATTGTGTCTAGTTATACATGACACTCTCACCCAAAGAACAGAAACATATCAACATCAGTTAAAAGTTCAGGTTCCATATTATGTGTCTTTAAGCATGGCATCCCAGAACAACAGGTGCAGTGTAGCAAAAACCGGATCCAGATTGTATGTTTCCAGACATACTCTGCAATTTTTCAAACATCAACTAGGAAGTGTAGTTTTGTGTCCATGTAAAGCATAGTATTTTAACCCAAGCTGCAAGAATTAAATTCCCACCAGACTCTCACCACATCCCTGCATTCTGCCTCCATTATGGTATCACTTGTAAATCTACAGGTAAATGCAAATACATTGTGCAGCGTGGTTTCATTGAGTTTCTCCATGGAATCCAGATATTCGTTGGAAAAACTCACTTCTTCATAACAAGCTGGAACTTTAGATCATAAGGCTGTTAAGCTTGCATGAAATTCATATTCTCCAAATGTACAGATTCAGCAAGTTTCTGAAGCGGTGTCTGCATAAATCATGAGCATAATATCCATTCATATTATGGATGAAAACTGATATGTAATGAAGGGGGTTGATAATTCAGATGTGTATGGATTGTGCACTGCCACATGAAACTTGCTGGTGAGATGGCACTGATCCATCAACAGTGTTTCGCTAGGCTGAGAGAGTAGCAGCTCACAAAAAGACCAGTAAACATCATTGTTATATTGTTCCAAAACTTCCTGAGTTTTCATCAGCGGAATCATGTTGTGATAAACCGTATCAACTTCCTCTGGAAACGATTTTGGCTCAGAGAGTACCCTTTTGCTGAGTCTTCTCAGATATATGATATATGCAAATTACAGTCCCAGTCACACACGATGGTAACATGAGGTGCTGTGACGAAAGGTGGCGCTATTCGCACAGCCAATTACAGGAATGAGAAGACATTCAAGATCAGCATAAACTACAAAAGGTGCTCACTCCTTGTGTTGAATTTTCTTAAATTCCAGTAACTTGTTAGGTTCGGCAGGCATATCAACACATACCAGCTCCTAGATAGAGCAAATCCTCTGTGCAGTCAGTTGACCACTAGGATAAAATTCGATGAGGCTCCTAGCTCAAATTCATTTCTGATTAATCTCTTAAGTCAATTGGGAGAACATTAGTTCAGACATGCTTTTTATCTACCAGTAATGCTGTCAGGAACTGTTAGCTCTGCGTACCAGATTAGCAAGTTTTACATGCTGACATGCAGATAAGAAGAAATGGAGTGAAATAATAACTTTATGTTTAGTCTCATTTCAAGATTTAGCTTTTTTCAGGCTGTACATGTGAACTGAAAGTTGGGGGTTTTGCCTCTCAGTTTGAAATATCCTGGAGTTTTACAGAGTAATCATTATCAGTAAAACTGTTAAATTCATACATATCATGCATGTGATATTTACTTATATACCCTGAGTATTGCCAAATATTTCTCTCATAAGCCAGAAGGGACCAAGAAAAGCATTCATAATGTCCTTTTTACTAGCTGTATCACTTGAAACATGGAGATATGATGAACCGCCACACATAGCATCAAATACATATGAGTGTGTGTTGAGCCGTGGGATACAAATTAGAACTTTTCTGGACATTGTTTCCTGAAATTGGGAGAATATGATCGCTGTTTAATATTGAAATATCATGTAGCAAGTGAGGTGCTGTACAATATCGCATCGATTTTCCATCACAAATGTATGTGGACAGCAGTAATGCCACCATTCCTGTTTATCACAATAAATTCGAAGGAAAGGGAAGTGAGGCACTTTGTAGTGGGATATCACAGATCATTAATGATTTTGGAAATGTCAGATCCCAAAAACTTTGATATGCATTCAGGACCATGATTAGAATTGTATCCAAATCCTTGAAATGTGCATCATTGCTGCTATTTTCAAGTCTCCCCCCCCCCCAGATTACTGGAAATGATAAGCCTGTAGCATCGCGCTTGTCTACTTTATTGTTATCCTTATTTTCAGTAGAGCAGGCTGAGAAGATGCTGCTGGCTCATTGAAAAGATTTCCATTTAAGCATCCTTGAAGACACTGTTAGGTGGTGACGGTGATGTTGACCAGAACGAGCATCTGGGTGTTGGATTCCCTATAGGGGAATTGGCACTGGACTAGAGACTCAGCAGGTGACAGTGGCAGTGGTGACCAGACTGAGCACTGTGCTGGTGAGTCGGATTGTTGTACTGATTGTGACATCTCTGGAAATAATTATGCAATATAGTATTGTATAAACAACATTCATTGCATATGTACTACACAGGAACTATAACTTGGCAAACAGACTCCTCATTCCGATCAGTAACTGATGAACTGTCAGCAGCAGCTCAGAGACTTTGTGACATACTGATGTTTGGATGTTTGTTGCCAGCTGTGCAATGCACTATTAGCTGGTGTTGACTGCATTGTTGTCTGGTTTCTCGATGAGCTATTCATCTGAGTCTTTGATTTTCTACATTCTTTTCATTATTTCGAAAATTAGTGATGATGCAGTTACTGGCCTATCATGGGGGTAACCTTCCACTCCAGTTCAGAAAAATAAGTCAGATACCAGGAGCTTGTGTTACCTATGCTACATAGTTACATTACACTGTGGCATAGCCTGTTACCTCATGTACCCCATCTCTCCCTGCATCAAATCCTATCCACTCCGTCCACACCACCTACTAGCAAGATGCCAACTTATAATCTGTGTGTAGTAAATAGTCTGATACAAAATGTACTTTAGGAGTATTTTCCCACTTGCAATGACATAAATAACAATTCTAACACATTGTGATTGTCATTCAATTCAGGTAACTTTTACTGCAGTGATTCACCATGTCACTCGATACCAGCAGATGCATCCTTAGTAATCGCCTGAGCATTGATATATACAAAAAAATGCATTGTATTAGACCATAAATTTTACATACACATGAACCGAAAAAATCAAATTGAATAAATTGTAGATGGTGGGGTAGGTGTAGTGAATGAAAAACAACTTTTAGAGTTATAAAACAATTATTTAAAAAAAAAAACATTATGTCTCCATTAATGGGGCTGGAGTTCGGATCTGCATGTCTTGTAGTTTGCATCTGTGATGTATGAGAAAACAATCCTTAAACTATAAATAAAAAATGGAACATGAATTTAAAAAGTATTATCCATCACTTACCACCTTTCGCCATCCACCACTGCCAAGTTTTCTTTAATAATATTCAAATGAGAGCTGAGAGCCCTGTTTAGCTGCCTATGCAATAGTAGCAGCCCATTTTGTGGCTCTTCACTTTGAACTATATAGAATTGATATGTAGATTATATAGAGCCCTGTTTAGCCATATATGCAACAGTAGCAGGCCGTTTTGTGGCTCTTCATTATGAATTATGTAGAACTGCCACTTTATATATATAAAGTCTGACTAAAATATGCAACAGGTACTCACATGGATATGCTATTCATCCATTAGCTGACAATGCAGCTTATCTAACATGCTGTAACATTTGGAAGAAATATGCAGATAATGAACTTGTGGATACATACATATAATATATGTGCATAAGAGCAGACAGGAAAAATATGTTTTCTAGTTCTTAGATGAAACACTGCTTCCCTCAATATACTGTTCATTGTGACTAGTTGTGGTGAAGAAGCAATCGCCACAAAAGCCTCACAACACTTACATTGCAGTCGTAACATAAATGGGACGAATCGTTAGACAATAAACGACCACCCACACACACACACACACACACACACACACACACACACACACACACACATACATACACACATGAACTGATGAAAAATGTTATTGATACTTACATAGAAAACTACCTATCCTCCCCCGATAACCAGAACTGGGCTTTCAGATGCTCTGATTGGGCTCAACAACAACTGCTTGCAGCAGTGGGACAATCACAGCAAAAGCCTCGTTCTCATCTCCATACAGCATTTCAGCTGTAACATATATCGGATGAATAGTAGATAATTAACATCCACAAACATATATTTCAATTACTGACAATCCAAATCCTGATGTAACCCCACAAACTTACTATTGCTGCAGCTAGAATTTCTTGATGGTGATTGTTTGAAAGTGGATTGACTGACTATCTGGCTGGCTGAAAATATGAGACCAAAGCCACCTCTGCAGCTTGCTTATTCATCCTCATATGATGTCATTGAATTCCTAGCTGCAAAAATAACAATCATGGAACAAGAGAAGTGTCCATATTGAACTGTAAGGTATATGAAATTGATTAAAAGGATACATACAGTATTGAAACAATTTATTCACTAATAAGAACAGTACATTTATTCTTTGACCTTGATAAATTGCGTACCATGTAATGACTAAATCATTTATTCACCATCCAAAGTAATTACAACAAGACATTTTTGTATGAATTCCTAAATTTAGTCTTCTTGTTCAAGGTTTCTTGTTGATGCATTTTTGTAGATGGCTCTCATCAGAGTCACTTTTTCACCATGTTTTACACACTTAATAGTGTTCGTATATTCAAAGGTCCTAAGTTTGTAAGGAATATCAGTGTAATTTATTCCTGTAGCATACCAGTGCAATTCATGACAGTTTTTCATCAATCACATGGCACTTCTAATAGTCTTGTGACATTTAACATCTCTGAATAACTTTTTCCGTGCAACATTCGTATTAGAAGTTTTAACAAAACACCCATCAGTTCTAAATGTCATGAAGGCAATGTTTTTCATCGTAAATTCACGATTTCCGCCACTAAATACTGAGGTGTCTGCGACCTAAAGGTTCCATTGTGGAATGGTTTACAAGTTCTTTCTGTATAATTCTTGTCCTGTACTCGAGATCGGTGATTATCAAGCCTCTCTCTTGCACCTTTTGCGTTTTAACTGTCCAAGCGAGTGCTGAGGCTCTCCATGCAAGGACCGCTATGGCTGAAAGGCTGCTAACGTAAGTTTGGGTATGGGAAAAACTCCATTGATGTTTTAGGTATTTGTAGAACCCTGTGTGATTTAACTTGTGTTTTCCTTTTTCCTGCTTTATGACTCGTTTAACTACTGTCAGAGATTAGAGAATACATGTTGTCACTCTTGGCGTTTTGTTGGACAATGAGCAACAACTTTAATTGTTCTAGTTCCATATGTGTTAAATCTCACACTTGGCATGCTTTGAAAATCTCATGTCTGTATCATCAGTACGTCTCTAGAAAACAAGTCATTTAGTGCAAAAAATGTAGTTCAGAGATATTGAGGTTTAAAACTTTGTTATTACAAATTATTATACAGACTTACATTTCTGCGTCTTTTATGCGCTAGAATTACCCTGGCCCATAGTCTATGTCTTCATCAGTGCCACAACAGCCCAGTGCTTGCCACCTCCTTTTCTTTCTTGCTTCTTTTGTTATTTGCTGAGCAGCTAACTCTGCTTCACGTACACGCAGCTCAACCAGTTCCCTTAGTCCTTTAGCTGTGTTCTGTCCAAATCTTATCCCTAACTTCTCCAGAACCTTAAGTCTTTCATAGTTTCCACCATTAAAATTTATTACAGCATCAGACACTGGTAACTTTAGAGGCATAGGGCCAACATATACATTTTTAGGCACACAGCACCACACAACATTATCGAAGGACTGATTCACATATTGGGTCTTCCCATGCAAACCCTTCTTTAGTAGCTCAGGATTTGCCATATCTATGTAAATAGGTTTGATTGCCTCCATTACAGGAAAAGCAAGAGAATGTTTATGTGTAAATTCATGCACGGTGCCAGAAAATTCAGCTTGCCTATATTTACACCAAGTGTGTGGTGGAGGACACAAAGCATGACATGACTTTTCATCGGTTGATATTCGATGAAAGAAACTGCTCCACACAGCTCTTTTCATCTTCTCTAAATTGTCACAGTTATCTCTAATGGTCTCCCCTTAATATCCCTGTAATTCAACAATTTCTTTGTCCGTTAGTCTACTAGCACGTTTTGTTGTCTTGCCATCAGACAGATTTGTGTTACCCTTATTGCTTTTTAGGTTATGCAGACGTGTTGCTATCCTTTTCTTGACATCTCCTGCACACTCACGTTTTTGTATAGAAACATCTTATGGCTTACTGTTTCTTACTGCAATGAAAGCCATGCTGTCTCCATCACCTAAGTAATTCACATATCTGACACCTCTCTCCTTCTGGAAACGTTGGAAAATGTTAACTGCTCCCTTTACCTCCATTCCTCCACTTGTGGCATCATAATTTTTTATACACACAATATGTAACACATCCATGATGTGTTACATATTGAGAATGTACACTGTTTTTTGTCTTAAATATGCTTGGCAATATTGCTGGTGCTGACCAGGATTCTGATTCCTAACTTTTGTCAACTCCTATGAAGCCATACTTATTATGCTTCCAACAGTTTGTACAAATACTTTTAATGTCATTGAAACAATTATCCCTACTGACATGTACATCCTAAATATGTTTTATGTAGAAGTTGCCCTGTTTAAAGGTTAGAATAAGTTTTGGGTTATCCTGTACCAACTGTTTAAGTGTCTTTGACTATGTTTGTGAAATATAATAAATGTCAGTTGCCTTATGCCACCTAAAGCGAAAATAATTTCTTATCTGCTGTTGGTTTCCAGTAGCAACACGTCAAAAATTAACACCGAATCCGATTTTTCTTTGTATAGAGGTATTACCTTGGTACTATCACTGTACTTAGCATATGCCACTTCTTTAATGCCATCAATATATCTTTTAACAACTGATGTTTAGGGCTGACTAAAAATTTGGACTGTATGTATACAGTCTCAAAGTGAACTTTATCTGTATGAGTTAGTAGAGTCTTTATTATATTAGTTTAGCCCCAACTTGAAGATCCAACAGTAACTTTCTGTATGTCATCAGTTAGGAAAGAGTCGTTTCTTTTAGTCTTGTTTTTTTTTCTACACGTTATTTGAACAGTAGGTAACTATTATTTCCTTGTGAATAAATATCGCTTGAAATTTATTTTAATCTTTACATGCCAAATTGAATGTTTTACATCTGATGAAGGCACTCTTAGCAGTTGCAGAAACATAGGTCAAAAGACTTCATTTTTGCGACCAAGGGCTGTTATTGCTTTAATTTTACTTCGTAAACGGTCGCTAACAACGCAACCAAGTTCAAAACTTTAACATTAATATATATAGGGTTTTATAGGAATAAGGAAACACTTCATTATTTATACACACGTTCAACCAGAACACAAATCGGAATGTCTAGTTACACTTTATTCAGACTGATTGATGTCACTGTGAGCTAGTTCTGTTAAATCTGTCAATAGATTTTCATCAATACTTAGGAAATATAATATCAAAGTAATACATTCACCAATACCTCGCTGTTTAGCATAACTCTAGAACATTAAATACTTAAATTTCTTTCTTGAAGGCGTGTACACTAATTTTTGTTGAATATTTTTACTGACTGGAAAAACTCTCTACTGCAAACAGCGTAATATTCCAACTACACTTCTGGAGCTTCGGTGTTTCAGATACTCATTACTGCAGTTTGCACAGAGATTCCACAAAGTGGCGCCGCCTTATCGATTGATAATATCGCTCTACTACTGCAAAAGTGAGGATTTTCAGTTACTGCAACTGGGTAAAAATGACGATCCAGTAGCGTTCCAACATTAATTTTCGTACTGCTTGTGTTTCAAGTTATACAAATAACTGTTATTGCTTTAATTTTACTTCTAGGTCAGGTAGCAGTCGTGTTTGCTTCACCAAATGATACTTATTTTTATCATTTGAAACAATAACAATAATGAATGAGTAAAGATGTATGCATGAATAGAGGGATAGTACATATAACGTAGCATTACTTACATTATTCATGTTGTAGTGGTTTTGTCAATAGATACTTGCAGGTATCAATTGAATCATGTCTTAGTGGTGGTGGCTTTGTTGGAGGGTACTTGAAATTTTATATATTTGGTATACAGAGACTGTACACTTCATGTTCACCCTTCAGTTGTTTCTCCTTAACCAACAACGCTTCTTCATGGTAATAATAATTATTATTAACGTACCACATTGTGTGCACATTGGTGGAACAATTTGAAACTGTATGTACCTCTGCACCTGCCATAGCTATCAGCTCAGGGTTCTAGCTGCCAGGAGGTGTAGCAATGCAGTCGTCAGCTCTAGAGGCAATGTGGTGATTTCTGCTAGGCGGCAAGAGCGCCCATCTGAAGGTTTGTAGAGGGGCTGGAAAGGGACAAACTGAGTGCATGAAGTACTTTTAATATGTAATAATAGATTTCCAGTTCCAACCCTGTTGAAAACCTGCCTGATACCGTCTTTTAAATCTTATTTTTAAGAGAAACACCTGACTACACTACATTTTTTTCATTTTTTGAAGCCGGGGGAAGATCGCAGCTTTGCCATGCACCCAGATATGAGTGCCTTTGCTAGGCAATGCTGCCTGTATCACTTATGACTGCATACGTTCTTCCCAAAAAATGCATCACATCTATGTTATAGACTTTTATTTTAGTACCACATAGCTATGTTTTCATACGCTCTAATACAGCATTTTATTGGTTGTAATTCGTCTTGTTAATCCCCTAACTGCGATTCATTCCTGCACTCAGTTTTCACATATTGTGTTGTTAAAAGACAACAATTTCTGCAATGCACTGATGGGTCGGCTACAGATGTACAGTGGCTGTAGGTACTCAGTAGTGCGCATTATACAGGCATCACCTAGAATATTTTATTGCAGCACTTGCTGAAGTGATGCACTACTACTTGCCTTTAATAGCAATTGCCCCAGGGAGATGGTGGTGTCATAGTAATGTTTGTGATGGTTTGACTGGCTAAAGCTGCTTTGTAGTGCATACTATCACATCTGTACATTCGTAGTTTCAGTCCTTCTTGTTGTGTTGTGGGCAGAGGAAATGTATTTCTCTTTCTTTTTTTTTACATAAAACCTGAAACATTTGAATTTTTCAAATCCTGCGAAAATAGGTTATGTTCTAGTGAAAGTAGATCATAGAGTAAAAACTGAATTAAGTCGTTCAGCCAGTTAGAATAGTTTCAGTAAGTAAATAAAAAAAATAAGTTTAAGAAATCCAGGGTATCACCGTGGGAGCAGTTATGGTTTTTCCTATTCTTACACATCTCAGCATTTTGGTTAACGGTAGTCGTCGTAATGGGGTTAATGGCAGTCACCAACTACTGGTCACTATGCTATTTCATGGAAGCATCATGCAGTTTCCACAGTGTTGCGATTTAGTATTATCTGAAGATGACAACAAAAATTTTATACTCAACGATAAAGTTAATATCGTAGCATAGAGTCACTGTAATGTTTGACTGACTTTGAAAGTGGATCGTTGAAAGCAAAGCAATCGTTGTTTCTTATGTATACGAATGTGTATTGCTACTGTACCGTAATGTCTGGCGCTATCAGGACACAAAGGCGAACACCTTGTAATTCAAGATAAAGTCAGTAGCTTAGCATCGATTTACCATAATGTTTGCCTTACCTAAATGAATGTGTATTACTATTGTTCAGCATCCTATTCCATCAATGTATCTTGTAGTTTTCACTATGTGACAGCAGAAGATGACGAACATTTTGAACTGCAAGATGAAACTAATACCTTAATTTTTGGATTACTTTGATTTCAGATGAGCTTTTGACATGGGAATAAGATTATTTACTTTGCTGATTCTTAGGCTGTGGGTTACATCTGCAGTAGCGCTCATGAGTGTTTCACCAATAGACATCCAGAACACGGTGCTATACAGTTTGAAATGTAGGAGTGCTGCTTTTTGTGACCATTGGCTGTTGTCATTATTTACACATTTTGAAACGTAGGAGTGCTGCTTTTTGTAAACATATGCTTTTGTCATTATATAATTTGCGAACTCTTGGTGCACTTTAGGCTATGTGTTAGATTAGCAGTAGTACTCATGTGTGTTTAGCAAACAGTTTTTATACACTTAGACGAATTTAAAGTTGTTAATAAGCGAGCTGTATGCGTTCTAATAAGTTATACAGATAATTTATATGTGGAAATATTTAAAGTTCAATTGCGCTTACAAAGTGTGGTAGAGATATCGAGTTTTCCGTTCTGGAGTTGTGGGAGTAACATAGTAATTGGTCATCCTTATCGACAAGTGCATTTTAAGCTACAACTTAGATTTTCAGTAGGTGCATGTGTGTTTTGCAGGTAGGTGTTCTGATCACACTGCTATATTTTATGCATTCAAAGATGTACGGTGAACTCCTTTTTGACAGCATAGAATGTTATCAGTGTTTACTTTGCTAATACTGGGTGCACCTCAAACTGTAACTTAGGTCTGCAATGGTATTCACATGTTTGTTTTGCAACCAATTTATTTGAAATTAATACATATTACAAATATCGAACGATGGTAATCAACTAACCCATAATTTGATTATGTAGTGTCAATAAGCTAACTATGTGTGTTTTAATAAGCTACACATACCATTCAGAAGCGTAATGTGTACAGCAGTCGAACTTCTATAACATGTGCTGCTTAACCTAAAAGATTTGTTAGTAATGACAGTATGCAAGCTGCGTGTGCTTTAATAAGTAATAAAGAACTTTTCGATGTGAAAATATTTAATTTGAGAGTCATTGCTCTTTCAATGTGTGTTTTGTGCTTCAGATCATGCATATTTTCAAAAATAATACAATTTATTTGAGGGAAAGTTCGAATTTCCGGGATCTGATAAACAATTTTATTTGGCTCCCAAACGTTTTACTTCAAGATGTGAACTCAGTTTCCATCTTTGCTGATGTTTCATCTATCACCATCTTTTCTATTGCTGTGTGTAAACACAGCAGAAGTTCTCATTGTGTATTACAGTTTAAGTAATACATCTTAATAAAAACACCACGTTCTTTACTTCCTAAAATAGTGCATCGTAATGTTTTGTGTGTCAGAATGGTGTTCTTTACATCATGTACTTTTATTAGATTTTGGTGTAATTTAGTAGTTGACTATAGGAAATACAGTCTGTAAACATTTGAGAGAGCCTTGGTACTGTAATTCACATTACAATGAAATTATCACTCTGCAGCGAAGTGTGGGCTGATATGAATCTTCCCAGAAGATTAAAATTGTGTGTGGGACTGAGACTCGAATTCGAGCCCTTTGCATTTCGCGGGCAAGTGCTCTACCAACTGAAGTTTGGAAGGTAGGATACGAATTACTGGCGGAAGTGAAGCTGTGAGGAGGCGTTGTGAGTCATGCTTGTGTAGCTCAGTTGGTAGAGCACTTGCCTGCAAAAGGCAAAAATCCCGAGTTTTATAGTCCCATTGCTAAACGCTTTAGAGATCCTTGGCATCATAGATATGACTGCTAAATATTGTAGTCTTTTGTAGCAATATATTTTGTACTTAACTTTGAATAGGCCCATTAGTTTCTAATAACAAAATCACTGTCATCAATTATACTTTCCTGGGGTTACATTCTTTTCTTTACCCCTAAATTGATGCTTCCCCAGGAGAAACATTCTTAAAATCTTGTGAAAGCATTAAGTGATTACAGTATGTTATAGTGACAACACGGTAACATTTCCTCAGACTGAAATGACAGCACCCATCACGTATTTCAGATGGGGGCATACCAATGAAACACTTCACAAACATTGCATATCAATTTATATTTGGAAGATTGTGGTTTGAGGGCACATTGTAAGACCAGCAGTAGACCATTACAATGGCATTAAATATATTCTTCCAGAAGCGTTCACCGATTGAGACCACCTATTTGTTTGTGTGCTTGCATGTTTAGCATAGTATTTTAGCTAAAATGTATTTTCTGCAGTTAAAAAAATGGCTCTGAGCACTATGGGACTCAACTGCCGTGGTCATTAGTCCCCTAGAACTTAGAACTACTTAAACCTAACTAACCTAAGGACATCACACACATCCATGCCCGAGGCAGGATTCGAACCTGCGACCGTAGCAGTCGCACGGTTCCAATCTGCGCGCCTAGAACCGCGAGACCACCGCGGCCGGCTTTCTGAAGTTATAAGCCTGGTCAGGTTAGTGTTATAAAAACAATCTTTGAGACATACAAGTAACTTGCAATGTCAACTGTCCATTTAGCTTGCTATATGTAACTATTTAGGAGTGGAAATTGCATTGAGGTACTTGCTTCATCATGTTTTTGACAAAATTTTGTCAGATATGTGTGTAAATAGAAAATAACAATGTGATACTTGACATTAACATAGCACTTTTAGAGTTTCTAATTTATTCTTACAGACATTTTAGATTTGAAGAAAACGTGACACTTGACATTAACATAGCACTTTTAGAGTTTTTAATTTATTTTTACAGACATTTTAGATTTGAAGAAAACATTGTGACATTTGACAACCATCACACATGCGGGAAATAATTAATTTGAAGCTCTGTTGGATCTTAAACGAAGTATAGTTCAATTATAAAATGGTTAAAATGGCTCTAGCACTATGGGACTTAACAACTGAGGTCGTGAGTCACTTAGACTTAGAACTACTTAAATCTAACTAACCTAAAGACAACACACACATCCATGCCTGAGGCAGGATTCAAACCTGCGACCATAGCAGCAGTGTGGTTCCAGACTGGGTTCAATTGTAGTCGAACTTTGTACTTTCATAGGTGCAGCCATCTGTTACTGGCGACAGTCAACAGAAGCATAAACTGGCAGTTGATTTTATTTCACAGTCTGAAGTTCTGCAAAATAGTATTTCAAATAAATCTCGTCTTCATCATTACTAATTCGTTAATTGCTTTCCACAAGTAAACATTACTTTAACTACTCGTATCCTATTGTGAACACTGCATACTATCCTAGGAAATTTACATCTGTGACTGGTAAGAAAGACTGTAAAAAGTTTTTGGGGTCAGGAATGAAAAAATAGTGTAGAATAGTGTGTGGTTCAAACATTTTCCAGCACAACCAAGACAGATGCTGTGAGACTATATTGTAATTTCAGTTTTGACTGCGAAAATACTACACTATGATTGGATTTTTCATGCCAATGACAGCTAAAATACTAAGCTCTGATTGGAGAAGAGGGAGAACCCACAACTGGGCTAGTTTCACTATGTTACTTTTTTTAATTTCTCATTATCAAAACTGCGCAATTTCTACTTTTTGGAATTTTATTGGTTGTTTCATTCTAATGGCTCATAAAATACTGGGCTGTGATTGGTTGGAAAGGGGAGAGGAGAGATGAGAGGAGGCTGTGATTAGGCATTACGAACCACAACTGGGCTAGTTACACCCCTTTGGGTAGTTAAACATTTTATTTATTTATTTATTGAAATTATATTTTCACTAGCTGCCTCATTGAGTGGTAATGAGGGGGGGAGGGAGTGTGGTTCGATTATGTCATTTAAAGGATGGTGATGTCACTTGCAAGATTGCCCCTGCATGTAGGCAACCTCCTCTAAAACATGTGCTCTTCAAGGTCAAGTGGGCGCCATCATGGATTGTAGTGTAAGTGGTATCACATAGTTCAATACCGAATTTAAATGTGGTGTGTGTTGGACAGTGAATACCTATTTTGTAAACGTTTGTAAGAATATCGCTACTGATGTTTAATGTGGCTAGAGTTAAATGTGCAAGGCGTTATTAACGCTCTTATCACTATTAAATTAAGGAATGCAGCTACATATATCATTTAAAACCTTCTGTACATCTGCAAAATTCAGTCCACCAAGAAGTTTTAGTATATCAGAAAGGTAAATAAATAAAAGCATCGACTGTATTGCGACACATATAAAACTCAGGACCTGGACAACAGCTGCACAGAAATAAAGAAACTGGTAAAAAGATAATGGGATTCTGTCAGTCTAGTGGATGTGATACTGAAAATTAAATAATGAATGTACTGATTGTCATAAATAAGGCGTTTCATAAACAACTCTTTGCGCCAAGTGAGAAATACAGTGAATTCTCTCACTTACATGAAAGTACTCAAGATGTCACCTTCTGAGGCCTGCATGGATTGTATCGTATGCCGTTCAGCCGTATATTTTTCTTATGCTTCCCTTGCTAAAATTAATGACGTCTTCACTTTAGTGATCTCAACATCGAAAACACGACGAGAGGAATTCGTCGAAGCGTACAGTCATAAGACTTTCATCCATGTGTGAAGCCAAGAAAGATTCGGTGAGGCAGCTCTTCGAAAACTACTTGAAAGTCTCCTTGAAAGTCTATCCGTCGCACCTGGTAACCGAATTGGGATCTAGCGATTCGACTATTAACACTAAGAGTGTTGCTCGATGAGAACATTCGACATGAATTGAAAATCGTTGCATGTCCGTATAAGAAAGACAGTATTTACAGTATCATGAGTTGAAATCGTATTCTGTAGTCTAATGAAGCTTCCAAAGATTTTATCGGTCGTCTTTTGTTGTTGAAGGGTTCTCTTATATGAAGATAGTACACCTCTGTAGCCTAGTGGTAAGTGGGTCTCCTGCAATGTGGAGGGCGTGGCTTCACTTGCAGGTGCTACCAGGCTGTTTCCATCGTATCAAGACTCTGCTGATGAGGGTGGAGGGGAGCAAGGAGGCTGAGAAGTAGCGGCTCGACGGGCTGCAGATGTCGACGTCGGCTGCGAGACAACTCTGCTGATCCCATGACCATCCACATTGTATCTAAGGGATTCCTTGCAGCATAGCATGACACTGTGGCCCCTTTTCATCTCGGCTGTAAGGCAACGGCAGGAGCTGAAAAACCTTTCTCAAATACTTCTTATTTATTGTTTGGGAAGAGAATCAAACGTTTGATAAAATTTACACAATCTTATGCTAAATAACATAAGTTTTTTCATGATCAAGATCAAAAAATTATCTTCCATATTTACTCATGACGCTAAGATTTAAATTTCGTTTGAGTGCTGCTATACTGTTTTACATAATTCGGAACACATGAAGAATGGCAACATCGAGTCAATTCATTCTTTTTTGGGGAACAAATGCACAAAATATGATCACAATTTCCAAACTCCAGAAAAGAGCCATAGGAGTAATAACCAAAAATAGTAGTCGAGCTCACTGTAAATATCTGTTCAAAGCACTGGGGGTTTTAACTGCTCCATGTGAATACATTTACCAGTCGGTTGTACACATCAAAAATAACATTGGTAATTACTGGACATAAAGCTCTGTCTATGACCATTCAACAAGAGATAGATTCAACTTACATCTACCAAGAAAAAAACAAACATAAAACTCAAAACAGCATTTTCTACCAAGGAATAAAACTTTACAATAGATTACCAAAAGAGATTACATAAATTGCAAAAATACACTAATTTCAAAAGGAAACTAAATGTACCTGTTATCAATACATTTTATTCAGTGAAAGATTACTTAGATAAAATAGAGTAGAGGTTTGGTAAAAAAAGTTATACAAATAAATAATAACAGTAATTATAAAACATCCCAACATTCCATATAACACCTTCACGCTTTGTTTCTTTTTCCTGCTCTCTTCCTTACTTCTTTCCTTTTCTGTAAAATTTTACCCTCAAGCTATGCATAGCACAATACTAACACCTCTTCCTCTCTCTGGGCTCAGCATCTCACTCATTATAGAGGGATGCTGACTAAGTTTTTCACGATAGCAAGTGGGAAGTTTCGGTACAGAAAATGGCCCAGAGATCACCAATGTGTGTGTGTCTGTTTGTGTGTGTAGTGAGTGAAGTGTTAAGAAACAATGTTTGTATAGTGTGTGATGTGACTGATAGTGAGATATGAGTGGTGTGGCTTTACATTATTTAATAAGTCATTTGTAAAAAGAGCACTGTATACCAGGGGTAAATATAATGATTGTCTCTAAGTAGAAGTTAAATATGTGTGTATACGATTTAGCTTATTTTAAATTGTAAATACTTCGACATGTCCTATATCCTTGTAAAAAGACATCTATGGATGAATAAAGCTACTACTACCATTACTATTACTACTACTGATATTATAAAGATCCTTTCACGCAATCAGTTGTCAGTCCCATCACTCAATGTGATGTTATCGTGCGCATGGTAAGCGTCATAAATGGAAACCGAGTTTGCTTTCCATCGGTTACTGGACGGGAAATATAGTATACATGAATATATACCACTTGCACGCAGGAAACTGGCTTTTATTTAGAGTGCTTGGTACAGAGTTTTTCTCTTCTTTCTCTGCCTCTATGATAAATATTATTCGAAACACTATGACAGCTTACCATAGTTGCAATAAAATGTCTTCGAATAACATGGAGAAGAAGAGACAGAGAGATTCCAGCAGACAATTCCGTAACACTTTTGATGTTAATTCCCACTCCCAAAGCTGGAAGAAGACCACAGAAAATGCTGCGGTTCTTTTTTTTTTTTTTTTCAACGAACTGCGTCCAGATATGCCGAGTTTGTAAGATATTCATAGTTAACAACCGATGTTGTTCATCAGATTGTACATTTGAGGTTTTCGTGCTGCCAGTGATTTTTTCCATTGCGCGAAAAAAAATTAGTTTTGTATAATTCGGATTCCATAGAAAAAAAAAGGGAATCCGCGACCCTAGGACTGTACATTTCAGGGGAAACAACACGGTACTCACGTATCAATCAAAAATTTTTCAGTAAGGTATCTGAATCAGTTATTTTCAACTTCATTATCATATTTGTTGTATTAAATTCAACATTTCAATCCGTAATATTTGTATGAATAGTATTCCTAAGACATGACGAGAAAAGCAATTTTTTTTATAACTTTAGACTTTGATGGAGTGCTATTTTTAGCCATGCTAACCTACGGTGGTTTGAGATACAACATGAAGAGCATACTGCTTCTGGCAGTGCTTTTTTTTTATAAATTAGTTGCTGTAGTCCTCCGTGATAGTGACGTCTCTTTCCACCGGATCTTTTACAACTAGGAGTGCAGAGTTAACGAAATCTTCATTTTTATGACACTGTGATGCATCTGTTTTTTGATACTGTGATGCATCTGTTTTATGGATCTCGTCACTGAAGCCAAACCAGCCTTTTTTATAGAAGTAAACTGTTCAATCCCATTACTGATGATTTCTGGGATTTTATTGATTTCTACTTGAAACCTTTTAAAATTTTTGTATAATGGTTCCGTTTCACGATTCAATGCACTAACGATTTTTATTTTTGAAGCAGAAGACAAAGTCAGGATATAGGCAACCTTGTAAAACCTTACAATAAATGTTACTGCAAGACAAATTAATAAGGCTTTCGCCATTTCCTCATCTTGGAAACCATTCAGAATAGCGCGTATCTCAATACGAATTTTTTCGCTTCGAATGATCGTCTCTGTCACATCCCTGGATACTGACCATTCATGCTGGGACACCTGTGTATCCATTCTAAAATCACTTCATCCTGACAACTTCTTATATTCTGTAGGCTAGTATTTAATTAAACGTAGTACCAAAGAAAACTTGAGATTGCTTTGGTATTAGTCTTTGTTTCACTTGTAATATTAGGAGTGACAAACACTGATATATTCATTTGTATTAAAGTTAAGCCACTGTGCTGTTTCGTGTTTTGCCAGTGGCCAGCGTTCTTCCATACACAGAAACAAATCGTTTGTGTATTTCCTGTAAACTGAGTTGTTCTACATCATTTCAGTACAAATCATGGAAATTGCGCACAAATATGAATGTAACGACAACACTAACTGCTTTCGTACCACCCAAGAGGTATCGTCTCATGCTAAATACTTAGGGAAGCGGTTTTTTTAATGCATACGAATGGTCGCTAGTGTTGTGATGCTGATGAAAACAATGAAAGTGATGTTTTGTTATTTTGTTTTGAAAACTAGTTTACATGGCAAGATCGCATTATTAACACAATTACTGTATTACTAGTTTCGGTAGTCTGTAGTGCCGTCCTCAGATCCATAAAACCGGTCAGTCGTACTTACATTATATAATGATTTTACCACTCTGTTAGATAAAGACTATACTGTATGCATAAAAAAGTCGAAAATTACAATGACATAATGCCAGAACTAAAATCCAGCAATTGTGTTACTATAGCCATTTTGGCAAATAATTTGCTTTTCAAAAGAAGACTACAATACGAAATTACAGATCACCTCCTGGACTGAATGAGTACACCGAGCATCCAGAAGGGTGAGTACGTTTGTTCCAAATGACAGACATACTGACGGGAACAGAAAGTGCGTCACTTAGAGCAAACACTACCAATCACATGCTCCAATACTGCGTTTTCTGTAAGATACGTTGATTGCAGTACATTCTGGCTATCGCATCTGCCTATCTTTACTAGAAATATTCAGGTTGTTATCGCAACACAGCATGCCCACAGAACATGCATGTGCTGTTTATCCTCATCTTTCGGACGTTCTGTGGTGTTTAGCTATAAATCTCCTTTATGTTTCTGGAGGCTTGATCCACATCAGTGCGTCGTTAGGCGACCTGGTGTAAGAACACAGGAAGCCACGATTCGTGAGCCTTTTACCTCTTCCATATCCAGTGATAATGGTGTGGGGAGCTATTAGATATGACCGCAGGATTGAACCAGTAAATTCTGGAGGGAGGAATAATGCTAGCTAATTTGTGGCAAGAATGGCAAACCACATAACAGTACTCTAAATGAACTTGCTACCAAATGTAATATTTCAGAGGGGATAATGTTTGATCCATATTGCATTTGTCACCACAGATACCCTGAGGAATGTATGAATCTGGGAGCCCAGTCCCAATTTGTTACCCACAGGGAATGTATAGTATGCGATGGCAAGGCGAGCTGTATTACGGGGTGTAATGGCGGTCTATCGTAGTGGCTGCATTCTCACATGGTGAGGAAGATGGAGGGAGCTGTGTATATGTGAAAGCAGCAATGGTTTGCATTTGTGAATCATTTTATCAAACTAAGGCTTCGTTCATACGGTTCTAGAAAAAACATAATATTTTTGCATTTGCTGCACGTGTGGTGGGTGAGCCACGCTAGCTTGTTGAGACTTATCTGGCTCATGTATTGAATGTTGTGGCAGAGTGTCTCCCACGAATATGATTCAGTGGAACAGTTTCTGTTCTGTTTACGAACAGCAGTTATTTCGCGATCTGATTTTGCGTCGTATTTGATTTTCAATTGTATATGGAAGATTAGACCTTTGTATGACCATGCTGAGGGCAGCACGTATTTTATGTAGCTTTAATTAGTGTGGTCTACGTAAATCTATTGCGTTCTTGAGTACAATAATATTTACAAGGTTAACACAAAAATTATACCTTTAATTCAAATCATAGATTTCGTAAATTATATAATGGTTGTAGCATAATGAGACACACTTCTGATGCCAATTATAGTGAGTAGGTTGTATGGAAGGATGTGGGCGGGGGTTCCCTGCGTAAGACGGATACGGATGCAGCAGGGGAAGACAGTAAGTACAAGAACTTATTCATTACTGCTTTTTTACAATCATGAGATTTTGAAGTTGCTAACGTCCATGGCGTACGAGGATATTACACTTTATCAGCGTTCCTCGGTACCTTTGTCTCCAGCACTACCTTGCTACCTTGCTACATTGCACTCCCGCTGTGACCCACGCTGAATCGCTGGAGTCACTTGTTTTCTGGCCCATAGTGGACCGGCCAGCTGCGGTCCCACGGCTACAAATACGGTAGACTCGGCTCCGCCGCAGCAACACATAGTTCCTCCGTTGGTACATATGTAGAGCAGGTGAGTGTGTGTGTGGAGTGGGGGGGGGGGTGGTTGGATCCCCGATCATAGATTCATGAAGACAGCATATCTCACGAGTCCCCGTACGCTCAGGTGGTGGGTAGAGACGACCAGATCATCGGCGTTGCGTTGGTCAGCACAGGCTGGATTTCACACTGCTACCCGACTGTTCAACGACTGTCTGGTTGTGAGCGGATTTAAATGCAAATGGTGCAGGCTGACCCTGCGGAAATGTGTCGTTATTGTGTCGACATGGAAGCGGTCTGGAACAGAGTGGAAGAATGAAATGGTCGTCGGCTGGCGGCAGTCAGTCAAACCGAGGAGGCTTTTTGAAGACTTGTCCCAATGGCACTGACACACAGAACAGTGTTATGGAAGTAGCCGCTTCTGCTGAGGAGCGCTCATCTGGCAGGGCGACTGCTTGTGGTGGTCGATGCCTGTTTCCTGGTGCACTGTTCTTGGCTCCAAGCTCTCTTACTGCCCATCCCATATTAACACACTTAAATGAGGTACAAGTTTCATGAAGTAGTAGATGTGATCAACCGTAAGATCCTTGCTTGCATGCTTTGTACGGAAGTAACGAAACTAAATACACTCCTCGAAATTGAAATAAGAACACCGTGAATTCATTGTCCCAGGAAGGGGAAACTTTATTGACACATTCCTGGGGTCAGATACATAACATGATCACACTGACAGAACCACAGGCACATAGACACAGGCAACAGAGCATGCACAATGTCGGCACTAGTACAGTGTATATCCACCTTTCGCAGCAATGCAGGCTGCTATTCTCCCTTGGAGACGATCGTAGAGATGCTGGATGTAGTCCTGTGGAACGGCTTGCCATGCCATTTCCACCTGGTGCCTCAGTTGGACCAGCGTTCGTGCTGGACGTGCAGACCGCGTGAGACGACGCTTCATCCAGTCCCAAACATGCTCAATGGGGGACAGATCCGGAGATCTTGCTGGCCAGCAAGAGCACGTTGGGTGGCACGGGATACATGCGGACGTGCATTGTCCTGTTGGAACAGCAAGTTCCCTTGCCGGTCTAGGAATGGTAGAACGATGGGTTCGATGACGGTTTGGATGTACCGTGCACTATTCAGTGTCCCCTCGACGATCACCAGAGGTGTACGGCCAGTGTAGGAGATCGCTCCCCACACCATGATGCCGGGTGTTGGCCCTGTGTGCCTCGGTCGTATGCAGTCCTGATTGTGGCGCTCACCTGCACGGCGCCAAACACGCATACGACCATCATTGGCACCAAGGCAGAAGCGACTCTCATCGCTGTAGACGACACGTCTCCATTCGTCCCTCCATTCACGCCTGTCGCGACACCACTGTAGGCGGGCTGCACGATGTTGGGGCGTGAGCGGAACACGGCCTAACGGTGTGCGGGACCGTAGCCCAGCTTCATGGAGACGGTTGCGAATGGTCCTCGCCGATACCCCAGGAGCAACAGTGTCCCTAATTTGCTGGGAAGTGGCGGTGCGGTCCCCTACGGCACTGCGTAGGATCCTACGGTCTTGGCGTGCATCCGTGCGTCGCTGCGGTCCGGTTCCAGGTCGACGGGCACGTGCACCTTCCGCCGACCACTGGCGACAACATCGATGTACTGTGGAGACCTCACGCCCCACGTGTTGAGCAATTCGGCGGTACGCCCACCCGGCCTCCCGCATGCCCACTATACGCCCTGGCTCAAAGTCCGTCAACTGCACATACGGTTCACGTCCACGCTGTCGCGGCATGCTACCAGTGTTAAAGACTGCGATGGAGCTCCGTATGCCACGGCAAACTGGCTGTCACTGACGGCGGCGGTGCACAAATGCTGCGCAGCTAGCGCCATTCGACGGCCAACACCGCGGTTCCTGGTGTGTCCGCTGTGCCGTGCGTGTGATCATTGCTTGTACAGCCCTCTCGCAGTGTCCGGAGCAAGTATGGTGGGTCTGACACACCGGTGTCAATGTGTTCTTTTTTCCATTTCCAGGAGTGTATATTCCTGTCTAACTCAGCCAATGTTTCTCTCAGCATTACTTCCGCTATAATGCACTCTATGCATTAGTACGTTATATTAAGATCATAGGTCAGTTTGCTGCGAGACCTTCGAGATAGCACCTGCACCAAGTTCTTCGTGGAGCTGTGGTATTACAGGCTCAACAAAAGGAAGCATTATCATTTTGTATGTGAATGCTCCTGTTACACGACCAATTTTCTCAAAACTGACGTTTACCATAATTAAACTCCAGTTAGATTCCAATAAGGTAGTAAATCCAGCCAATATAAATTAACACCAAGCTAAGAATAGGAGTCCAAGTATAATTAACCCTAGCAACAACAACGTATTTTTTACAAGGCGTGTTACCAAAGAGGAGGGGGAGTTACTTTACACCCACCTCAAAAAATAAAAAAATAAAAGTTTTGTTACCTGTTGTTGAATTATATGAACAACATACTTCGTAAAGAGATACCGATGTGTAAGTAGGTTGCAGAACATGAATAACTTTTAGCATAATCTTAGCAATATCAACACACTTTCAATAACACGACTACCGACAAAAAAGTTATGAATGCAAATTTCCTTTATTCTTGTTGATTTTACTCTCAGCGTACTTGTTAAAGGGGTATTGACACGTACGTAATGCCTCGAACTTGGATATATTGAATACGACATTCACTGGCGAAACAGACATCTACCACTGAGACTTAAATTTTTTAGTTAACTTTAACTGAATAATTTGAAACATATATGGAATTTGGTATAAGAATCCATTAAACATAATAAATATTTTTTTCGAAATCTTAAAATATAAAATAACTGACTAGATTAAAATATTTTCAGAAGGTGGATGTGAAGCATCCCTCACCCCCCTGCAATTGGTATTGTGAGAGTTAAAGTCAGTGATTGACATATCCAACGACTATATTTCAATATTCTTCTTCTGTAAGAATGTTTAAATGTAGCTGGGGAGCTTATTGAGTATAAGCTGACCAGACGCCATCCAAAGATGAGAGATAGGCAGCGTCCGCCCATTAAGTGTGAGCCATAAGTCTTTTAAAAGGACACGCACTGCCGTTTTTTAATGTCAATAAACTCCACCAGCAGCCGGATACTTTAAGATCGCCATGATGGACCAATAAAGAAACACTATCTTGGTAATGAGACAGCAGGTAGAAAGTTCAGAACAGTATACTTCATGCGGTCTCAGCTCCACAAAAATGGCGCCATCTGTGTTGTGTCCTAAGTAATGGAAAGCAATTCTATCATGTTTTTAACGTGGTTGGCCTGCTGGTGTCGAAGAGACGCACTGTCTCCTGCAGGAAGCCGTTATTCTGGGAAACGCTAGATCCGAAGCAATAACAAGATACCGTATGTGAAGTGGAGTGAGACAGTAGGCCGTCTGGCGCTTTTGTGTTTAACAACAAGGGGACCGTCAGTTGTCAGGCTTGTGCCAAATTAATTGCCTTGTTGTTGATTCTGTTAATAAATAGTAAGAACAGTTACCATTGGTAAACTGAATGAAGGCCAGAGTAGGCGAATGAAAATTACTGTTTGTACATGGTTAAACGCGTGGTTGGCTAAGGCACGAGACGTAATAGATAGTGGAAGCCACGACTAGTTACTTAGGTCTAATCTGAGTATGGAAGGGAAGTTGTTGCGTTATTAGAATGGGCAAGATCAGTCAGCACTCAGAAGAGACAGTATCATTGGTACACAAGGTTCGCAAACAAAAATATAGAATGAAAATTCTGCTTCTTTCTGGAGGCGGTCTGTGGAACTTACTTTCATCCGACACTCGTCAGAAGACACTTCAGCTGAGAGAGGGACATCGATTCCAGGCTCTCAGGGAGAGCAGCCTTCAGTGTACGCCAGATGAATTACAGTTTTCAACCACCACAGCCGCCATTCACAAGCACTTCATCGCTAAGTATGATGGGCCACCGCATCACTCGCAAGCCAAGCGTTATGATGTACGTAAAGTTTTTAGACTGAGTTTAGGACTTTCGCGATTCTAATACAAGTGTATTCATCAGCAGTTTCGAAATCAACATATATACAATCAAGACAGTGAATGCATTATCCTTTCTGTAGTTCTTTCTCTCCTTTCTGATCGACATTTCGTGATCACTTTGTACCCTCCGCGAACTTAATCGTCTCCCTATATGGTGTGTTGAAATAAACATTGTCACCTTAACCGCGTAAATGAATTACCCGATCCTTTCCAAGGTGCTTTTTTGTAATTTCCTTCTAGCTTGAATTAATGTACAGGGTGAAGAAAAAATGCCACCATTGAAGATCGGCATACGATTCCACATCCAGACTGAAGACAACAGTTTCTCTACCAAAATCAGATGAAGTGCATGAAGACGAGGTTCTGGCAACACTGTCATATCGTGCAGCGCATCGGAATGTACAGAGGAACGTTTATACGTGCATCAGAGTATTAGCCATCATAACTGCCTAACTAGACCAGTAGGACATCAGATCCACATCCACTATTGATTACAGTTCGAATCATCGTCGGTTGCCTTCCTATCTTTAGACGTGATTTCCCCAGTTCTCGTCGTTTATAAGCTGGATATCATTTTGTCACATAACAGTCGTCTCTCACATGACAATGGGATCCATTAAATTGCGTGCATGTGTCTACTAACCGCGCAGTGCACAACCATAACTGATTCTGTCAGTTTCCTGTAGTGCGCTTTCCCGATAGAGTACACAGACAATTACTACGCCGATATCCTTTTGGCGCTGGATATGTCCGATAGCTAACATGCTGCTGCTCGTGCATACTGCACGGTACCCCCAAGTGCGGTATCCCAATATAAATGTTTTCCCCCACCCGTAATCTTCGTCCACAGGTATTAGACAGTGGTTGTCCAAGGACTAGACGTGCTCGACAGTGGACGTATTTACTGGAGCGCTTCATCAGTCACATCCGCGAAATATCCGCGATATTACTAGGTAGTTACATATATCTCAAAGATTGGTTATACAAGTGTTGCGCAATGAAGAACATCGTCCGTATTATTACACATTAACTCAACACCAGCGGCCAGAGAATCACATTCTTTGAACTTTTTCGATGTACTCCATCCGTCCTATCTGGTAAGGATCCCACACCGCGCAGAAGTATTCTAAAAGAGGACGGACAAGGGCAGTGTAGGCAGTCTCCTTAGTAGGTCTTTTACATTTTCTAAATGTCCTGCCAATAAAATGCAGCCTTTGGTTAGCCTTCCCCACAACATTTTCTGTGTGTTCCTTCCAATTTAAGTTGTTCGTAATTGTAATACCTAGATATTTAGTTGAATTTACGGCCTTTATATTTGACTGATTTATCGTGTAACCGAAGTTTAACGAGTTCCTTTTAGCACTCATGTCGATGACCTCACACTTTTCGTTATTTAGGGTCAACTGCCACTTTTCGCACCATTCAGATATCTTTTCTAAATCGTTTTGCAGTTTCTTTTGATCTTCTCATGACTTTATTAGTCGGTAAACGACAGCGTCATCTGCAAACAACCGAAGACGGGTGCTCAGATTGTCTCCCAAATCGTTTATATAGATAAGGAACAGCAAAGGGCCTATAACACTACCATGGGGAACGCCAGAAATCACTTCTGTTTTACTCGATGACTTTCCGTCAGTTACTACGAACTGTGACCACTCTGACGGGAAATCACAAATTCAGTCACATAACTGAGACCATATTCCATAAGCACGCAATTTCACTCCAAGCCGCTTGTGTGGTACACTGCCAAAAGCCTTCCGGAAATCCAGAAATGCGGAATCGATCTGGAATCCCTTGTCAATAGCACTCAACACTTCATTTGAATAAAGAGCTATTTTTGTTTCACAGGAACGATGTTTTCTAAACCCATGTTGACTGTGTGACAATAGACAGTTTTCTTCGAGGTAATTCATAACGTTTTAACTCAACTTATGTTCCAAAAACGTGTTGCATATCGACGTTAACGATATGGGCCTGTAATTTTGTGGATTACTCCTACTACCTTTCTGTGCAACTTTCCAGTCTTTGGGTATTTTTCGTCGAGCGAACGATTGTATATGATTATTAAGTATCGAGCTAATGCATCAGCCTACTTCGAAACAAACCCAATTGGTATACAGTCTGAACCAGAAGACTTGCTTTTATTAAGTGATTTCAGTTGGTTCACTACTCCGATGATATTTACTTCTATGTTACTCATGTTGGCAGCTGTTCTCGATTCGAATTCTGGAATATTTACTTTGTCTTATTTAGTGAAGGCATTTCCGAAGGCTGTGTTTAGTAACTCTACTTTGGCAGCACTGTCTTCGATGGTATCTCCAGTGCTATAGCGCAGAGAAGGCATTGACTGATTCTTGCCACTAACTTAGTTCACATACGACCAGAATCTCTTTGGATTTTTTGCCAGGTTTTGAGACAATGTTTCGTTGTGGAAACTGTTATAAGCATCTCTCATTGAAGTTCCTGAAAAGGGGCAGCAGCCTTTTCAATAGTTGCAGGGACGACAGTCTGGATGATTGACTGATCTGGCATTGTTATATCGACCAAGACGTCCTTGCAGTGCTGGTACTATGAACGGCTGAAAGGAAGGGAAAACTACAGAGGTAATTGTTTCCGAGGGCATACAGCTCTACTGTATGGTTAAATGATGATGGTATCCTCTTGGTTGAAATATTCTGGAGGTAAAATAGTCCCCAACTCGGGTCTCCGGGCGAGGAGTGCTCAGGTGGAAAGAAATTGGTGTTCTACGGATCGCAGCGTGGAATGTCAGATACCATAATCGGGAGGGTAGGTTAGAAAATTTAAAACGGGAAATAGATAGGTTAAAGTTAGATGTAGTGGGAATTATTGAAGTTCGGTGGCAGGAGGAACATGACTTCTGGTTAGGTGATAAAGGGTTATGAACTGCAGATTAAAGCTGAAGAAACTGGAAAAAGACAGGTATTTGACGATTTGGGGCCTGGAAAAAGTGAAAGAACCAGAGGTTGCAGAGGGTTTGAGAAGAATCATTATGGAACGACCTAGAAAAACAGAGGAAAGGAGTACAACAGAAGAAGGTAGCTTTGAGAGACAAAATAGTTAAGGCAGCAGAGGACCAAGTAGGTAAAAATACGAGGGCTAGTAGAAATCCTTGGGGAACATAAGAGATAATGAATTTGATCGATGCAAGGAGAAAATATAAAAATGCAATAAATGAGGTGGGTGAAAGGCAATTCAAACGCATAAAAAATGAGATCGACGGGAAGCGAAAAACCGCTATGTAGGAATGGCTAGAGGACAAATGTAAAGATGTGGACTCATACATCACTAGTGGTAAGGTAGATGCTGCATACAGGAAAATTAAAGAGGTTTGGAGAAATGAGAACCACCTATACGAATATGGAGAGCTCAGAGACAAAACCAGTCCCAAGGCAAGAAGGGAAAGCAGAAATATGGAAGGATTATATAGAGAACGTCTATACAAGGGAGATGTACTTGAGGGCAACATTATGGAAATGAAAGAGGACGTAGATGAAGATGAGAAGGGAGACATGACACTGCGTGAAGAGTTTGAAAAAGCACTGAAAGAACTAAGTCGAAAAAAGATACCGGGAGTAGCAAACGTTGCAGTAAACTACTGTCAGCCTTGGCAGAGCTGGCCCTGACAAAACTCTTCCATCTGGAGAGCAAGATGTACAAGAGAAGTGAAACACCCGCAGACTTCAAGAAAATATAGCGATTCCAATTCCAAAGAAAGCAGGTGCTGACAGTTGTGAAAATTACTGAACTATCAATTTAGTAAGCCACGGTTGCAAAATACTAACACGAATCATTTACAGAAAAGTGGAAAAACTGGTAGAAGCCGAACTCGGGGAAGATCAGCTTGAATTCAGGTGAAATGTAGGACGAGGAGAGGCAATACTGACCCTAGTACAGGCATGCTATGTTTACAGCATTTGTAGAGGGAAAACTTTTGACAATGTTGATTGTAACATTCTCTTTGAAATTCTAAAGGTGGCGCGGTAAAATACAGGGTGCTAAAGGCTATTTACAATTCGTAGAGAAGCCAGATGGCAGTTATACGAGTCCAGGGACACGAAAGGGAAGCAGTGGTTGAGAAAGGATTGAGACTAGGTTGTAGCCTATCCCAGATGTTACTCAACCTGTATACTGAGCAAGCAGTAAAGTAAAGAAATGAAAAGTGTATAGTAGGAATTGAAGTCCAGGGAGGAGAAATAAAAACTTTGAGGTTTGCCGATGATATTTTAATTTTGTCACAGACAGCAAAGGACTTGGAAATCAGTTGAACGTAGTGAATAGTGTCTTAAAATGAGAGTACAATATGAACATGAACAAAGGATACGAGGATAATGGAATGAACTCGAATTTAATCAGGTGTTGTTGTCCACAGACGATAATTACACGAAGTATTTGTTAGTATTTGTAAGCAGTGGGTCCTTGAGGTACAGAATCACGTGAACACCGGGAAGTAAGTTAAAACAGTTTATTAACAAAAGACCGATTATAAACACGCACCCTGCGGGCACCCATCATCACCGTGTCTGACATCCTAACGCCGGCTAGTTACGGTCGTATCGAAGGGCTCCATGGTGAGCTAAGATGTATGCGCGCCCGAGGCCGCGATAGCTATACGGCGCGCTGCCGACGGCGCTCAGTCGCCTACTCTCCTGTGGCGCACTGCGGCCGGACGAGCGTCTACTGACCAAGCAAATTGTCAGCATTCGAGGGGTCGGCCGGCGAGTGAGTGTTAACGTTCTATACGGCTACGTGCAAACCCATAGATCCCTAACATCACTCTCCCAAGAGAGAAAGTGCAACCACAGGTGGCTCAAAACGACCTCCTGCGCATTATGAATTTATTTTGCCATTTGTGGTATCAGAAGGCACTGCAACATGTATTTCATTTGCAGACACAGTAACGTCCAGTACAGAGAAGCGAGTTTGCAGGATGACAATTTCATACGCGATAAATGATGCTGACAAAAGACAAATTAATAAAAGCAATAAAAACACAATACTGACAATCAAGTATGCATTAATATTACTGGATGAATCGAATT
This sequence comes from Schistocerca gregaria, assembly GCF_023897955.1. Taxonomy (NCBI): domain Eukaryota; kingdom Metazoa; phylum Arthropoda; class Insecta; order Orthoptera; family Acrididae; genus Schistocerca; species Schistocerca gregaria. The sequence continues at coordinate 298,028,660 of NC_064925.1, forward strand.
TGCTGCTTCAATGAAGTTTAACTCATCATTGGAAGAAATTACATTTTCATGAGTATTCTTAATTAAATGATTGTCTTCAGAAAAACTTGATAATGAATGCTTTCCATCTGTTAATATGTATGAATCATTGTAATAAACAGATACATTCTCGTTAATGTGCAAACGGTCTAGTTGCATTAAATGTGGTTGACAATATACTAGGCATATCTACCCCATGAACCATGGACATTGCCGCTGGTGGGGAGGCTTGCGTGCCTCAACGATACAGATAGCGGTACCGTAGGTGCAACCACAACGGAGGGGTATCTGTTGAGAGGCCAGACAAACGTGTGGTTCTTGAACAGGGGCAGCAGCCTTTTCAGTAGTTGCAGGGGCAACAGTCTGGATGATTGACTGATCTGGCCTTGTAACAATAACCAAAACGGCCTTGCTGTTGTGGTACTGCGAACGGCTGAAAGCAAGGGGAAACTACAGCCGTAATTTTTCGCGAGGGCATGCAGCTTTACTGTATGGTTAAATGATGATGGCGTCCTCTTGGGTAAAATATTCAGGAGGTAAAATAGTCACCCATTCGGATCTCCGGGCCGGGACTACTCAGGAGGACGTCGTTATCAGGAGAAAGAAAACTGGCGTTCTACGGAGCGGAGCATGGAATGTCAGATCCATTAATCGGGCAGGTAGGTTAGAAAATTTAAAAAGGGAAATGGATAGGTTAAAGTTAGATATAGTAGGAATTAGTGAAGTTCGGTGGCAGGAGGAACAAGACTTTTGGTCAGGTGAATACAGGGTTATAAATACAAAATCAAATAGGGGTAATGCAGGAGTAGGTTTAATAATGAATAAAAAAGTAGGAGTGCGGGTAAGCTACTACAAACAGCATAGTGAACGCATTATTGTGGCCAAGATAGACACAAAGCCCATGCCTACTACAGTAGTACAAGTTTATATGCCAACTAGCTCTGCAGATGATGAAGAAAGTGATGAAATGTATGATGAGATAAAAGAAATTATTCAAGTAGTGAAGGGAGACGAAAATTTAATAGTCATGGGTGACTGGAATTCGTCAGTAGGAGAAGGGAGAGAAGGAAACATAGTAGGTGATTATGGATTGGGGCTAAGAAATGAAAGAGAAAGCCGTCTGGTAGAATTTTGCACAGAGCATAACTTAATCATAGCTAACACTTGGTTCAAGAATCATAAAAGAAGGTTGTATACATGGAAGAATCCTGGAGATATTAAAAGGTATCAGACAGATTATATAATAGTAAGACAGAGATTTAGGAATCAGGTTTTAAATTGTAGGACATTTCCAGGGGCAGATGTGGACTCTAACCACAATCTATTGGTTATGACCTGTAGGTTAAAACTGAAGAAACTGCAAAGAGGTGGGAATTTAAGGACTTGGGATCTGGATAAGCTGAAAGAACCAGAGGTTGTACAGAGTTTCAAGGAGAGTATAAGGGAACAATTGACAGGAATGGGGGAAAGAAACACAGTAGAAGAAGAATGGGTAGCTCTGAGGGATGAAGTAGTGAAGGCAGCAGAGGATCAAGTAGGTAAAAAGACGAGGGCTAGCGAGAGCTAGTAGAAATCCTTGTTTAACAGAAGAGATATTGAATTTAATTGATGAAAGGAGGAAATACAAAAATGTAGTAAATGAAGCAGGCAGAAAGGAATACAAACGTCTCAAAAATGAGATCGACAGTAAGTGCAATATGGCTAAGCAGGGGTGGCTACAGGACAAATGTAAGGATGTAAAGGCGTCTATGGTAAGGTAGATGCTGCCTACAGGAAAATTAAAGAGACCTTTGGAGAAAAGAGAACCACTTGCATGAATATCAAGAGCTCAGACGGAAACTCAGTTCTAAGGAAAGAAGGGAAAGCAGAAAGATGGAAGGAGTATATAGAGGGTCTATACAAGGGCGATGTTCTTGAGGACACCCGGTCGGGGTGGCCGAGCGGTTCTAGGCGCTACAGACGCAGGTTCGAATCCTGCCTCGGGCATGGATGTGTGTGATGTCCTTGGTCAGTTAGGTTTAAGTAGTTCTAAGTCCCCTAGAACTGATGACCTCAGAAGTTAAGTCCCATAGTGCTCAGAGCCATTTGAGCTATTTGTTCCTGAGGACGATATTATGGAACTGGAAGAGGTTGTAGATGAAGATGAAATGGGAGATATGATACTGCATGAAGAGTTTGACAGGGCACTGAAAAATCTAAGTCGACACAAGGTCCCAGGAGCAGACAACATTCCATTAGAACTACTGATAGTCTTGGGATAGCCAGCCCTGACAAAACTCTACCATCTGGTGAGTGATAGGTATGAGACAGGCGAAATACCCTCAGACTTCAAAAAGAATATAATAATTCCAATCCGAAAGAAATCAGGTGTTGACAGATGTGAAAATTACTGAAATATCAGTTTAATAATCCATGACTGCAAAATACTAACACGAATTCTTTAGAGACGAATGAAAAAACTGGATGTAGATGAAGATGAAATGGGAGATATGGTACTGCATGAAGAGTTTGACAGAGCATTGAAAGACCTGAGTCGAAACAAGGCCTCAGGAGTAGACAACATTCCATTAGAACTACTGACGGCCTTGGGAGAGCCAGTCCTGACAAAACTCTACCATCTGGTGAGCAAGATGTATGAGACAGGCGAAATATCCTCAAACTTCAAGAAGAATATAATAATTCCAATCCAAAAGAAAGCAGGTGTTGACAGATGTGAAAATCACCGAACTATCAGTTTAATAAGTCACAGCTGCAAAATACTAACGCGAATTATTTACAGACGAATGGAAGAACTGGTAGAAGCTGACCTCAGGGAAGATCAGTTTGGATTTCGTAGAAATGTTGGAAGACATGAGGCAATACTGACCTTACGACTTATCTTAGAGAATAGATTAAGGAAAGGCAAACCTACGTTTCTAGCATTTGTAGACTTAGAGAAACCTTTTGACAATGTTGACTGGAATACTCTCCTTCAAATTCTAAATGTGGCAGGGGTAAAATACGGGGGCGAAATGCTATTTACAATTTGTACAGAAACCAGATGGCAGTTATAAGAGTCGAGGGGCATGAAAGGGAAGCAGTGGTTGGGAAGGGAGTGAGACAGGGTTGTAGCCTCTCCCCGATGTTATTCAATCTGTATATTGAGCAAGCAGTAAAGGAAACAAAAGAAAAATTTGGAGTAGGTATTAAAATCCAGAGAGAAGGAATAAAAACTTTGAGGTTCGCCGATGACATTGTAATTCTGTCAGAGACAGTAAAGGACTTGGAAGAGCAGTTGAACGGAATGGATAGTGTCGTGAAGGGAGGATATAAGATGAACATCAACAAAAGCATAATGAGGATAATGGAATGTTGTCGAATTAAGTCAGGTGATACTGAGGGAATTGGATTAGAAAAGTAGTAAAGGAGTTTTTCTATTTGGGAAGCAAAATAACGGATGATGGTGGAAGTAGAGAGGATATAAAATGTAGACTTTTCTGAAGAAAAGAAATTTGTTAACATCATGTACAGATTTAAGTGTCAGGAAGTCGTTTCTGAAAGTATTTGTATGGAGTGTACCATGTATGGATGTGAAACTTGGTCGATAAATAGTTTGGACAAGAAGAGAATAGAAGCTTTCGAAATGTGGTGCTACAGAAGAATGTTGAGGATTAGGTGAGTAGATCACTTAACTAATGAGGAGGTATTGAATAGGATTGGGGAGAAGAGTAGTTTGTGGCACAACTTGACTAGAAGAAGGTATCGGTTGGTAGGACATGTCCTGAGGCATCAAACGATCACAAATTTAGCATTGGAGGGTAGTGTGGAGCGTAAAAATCGTAGAGGGAGACCGAGAGATGACTACACTAAGCAGATTCAGAAGGATGTAGGTTGCAGTAGGTACTGGGATATGAAGGAGCTTGCACAGGAATGGTTGGCATGGAGAGCTGCATCAAACCAGTCTCAGGACTGAAGATCACAACAACAACAACATTAAATTGTTCACATGATAAATCACAATGTGTGGCATTCAAGACTGATCCACTATTACTCAGTTTAAGTGTAAAGGGTAGTTTAAGTGTATCACAATTTGTACATGTAAATGTGACATCAAGGGTGCCGTTAAATGAGAAAATTATACCTTCAGAACATCATTTGAGAAATGGATGATAAAGATGCATTAAAATTCTAGAAAAATAATCTCTTGGGGGATGATTCATATACAATTCTTTTTAGATAATCATTTAGTACATATTTTTCATGAATACCTGGCTGTCTGCATCTCACAGGGCAAGTATAAATTTTATACCTATCAAAATTATGCTTTGATCTAGCAATAGGTATAGAAACAATAATAATTAATTCATATTCAGTCATTAAAGAGTGTGTGGTGCTTCACATGTAGTAAGCATATAAATTGTAAGAGTTATCATGGTAAATCATAGTATATGTTGCATCTACCTTTCATTCAATTGATAGTAGGATCTTTAAAAATTGTTCCGGATATTGTAGTACACTGCTCAAACTATCATTTGAACTACTTTCTAATGCTGTTCTTAAGTTAAGGGCATCAATTCTAGCATTTGATAAACTATCAGTAATCCTTAACAAAAGAGTGTTTAAATCTATGTGTGCACTCACAGCATTTAATCCTTCGAATAGTTCTTGGATATTTGCGTTCATTTCATTACGAATTACGTGGAAATGTGAGATAAATTGCTTTACAATCTGTTCAGTAAAAACCGTGATTAGTAATGGTTCTTTGCATATTCTTTAATACAATAATTTCATTAGAGAGGTTAGATGAATCTATACTGTACTGTTTTCAAGAGCTAATATTTTGCCTTTAACTTCCAGTATATCTCGACTAGTTAAAGTACCACATACAGTACGAAGGACACCCCCTCCAAAATCAAACCAGGCATGTTTATGCCTAATTAAAGTTTTTTTGGTGACAAAAGCTTTAAACAACAGAAGAAACTCTTGTTCATTATTATCAAATGTAGACACTACCTGCATTTTGGCTGTAATCCAGTATTATACCAAGATGTACCCATTTCCCAAATTGTATCATCACCCTTGACAGAACGAATTAGATCAATTTGCTTCTTTACAGAATTGAACTGTTGCTGGATTTCACTCAGATTGTACTTGAGTACAAGTTTTGCATTACTTTTTGAAATTACCATGTCTGATCGTGGTTCAAGCAAAACACCTGTACTCTGTGGTACTATTACTACAGCATTGAGAGAATACGCTATCAAAGCAAACAGTACAATAAAACTGAACATGGTCAAATACTAGAGTTAACAATGAACATAAAAGAAATGAGCTGGTTGTGGTAACCTGTGAATAAAAGGTTGAGTTTGACTTGTGCACTCTTGTAATAGCTTCAATACTAAATTTTCATAACACATTCACATAAGCACATGGCTGAAATAAACACATGCATTGCACTCACACGCACTACATATGTTTACGCAGATTGTAGGGGTGTCTGAAACAACATCACTCGGAATGTAGCCATGCCTCGGCATCGAAGTCAGAACTGCGACATCGTAATTCTCGCTTCCTGTGTGTGAGAACAGCAGGTCCTCATCATCTTACGATGCTACAGGAAATCTACCCAGAAATGGAATTACACGACTGACATGAACGACAATCAAACGAAAGGACGGTTGGAGCTTAAAAGTGACTGGTGGAAACATCTCCAAAATTGTATATGGTCCTCTCCAAAATTTCTTAAACTTTTTCATTTGACTCTTCTTTAACACCACATTGCTCAGATACACAAGATCTCCAAGTCGACACTGTGGCACTGATGCTTGCCGTCGTGTTGTCTTGCTTGCTGAAGGAAGGATTGATGATTTCGCTGTTTCATTCCCCTACATGCTTTCTTTAGTTTGCGTGCTAGACCCCTTACTTGTTTAGTGCTGATTCCAGCAGTCGATATTGCAAAGTCCAAGGGTGAATACATGCTTCTTCCGTAGACGATCTCATATGGGCTTAGGCCAGTTGAGCTGTGCATTTTGGCTTTGTAACAAGTACAGTAAACAGACATCCCAATTGTAGTGTTTGCTGCCCAGATAATGGCTAACCATTTTAATAATTGTTCTGTGGACTCGCTCGAATCTTCCATTTCCTTCAGGGTGTGCTGGTGCCTGTTTAAGTAATTCACTCATAAAATTCGTTTGTTGATCACTAATTATACTTAATGGTGATCCAAACGTAAGAATCCATTCTTTTACAAAAACTTTAGCTATAGTCTCAGCGCTCTGATCAGATATTGGTACCATGAGAATGCATCTAGAGATATGACCTAACATTGTCAATATGTATTTGTTTCCATCTTTAGTCTTAGCCAATGGTCCTACAATATCAAGTCCTACTCGTTCAAATGGTTCACTTGTTTCTGGCACTTCTTGCAATCCTGCTCTACTTTTCCTTACATTATTCCTTCTGTTGCAAGAATCACATAGTGAAACAAACTCGGAAACTTCAGTTCCGAGCTATTTTAATGTTTCTTGCCTTTTTACTGCAATGTACAGATAATAAAAAATCGTATTGTTCCCTCATGATTTTTTATTTCATGCTTTCTGCATAACTAGGCGGCTTCCTTTACTAGTGATTTTGTATAATAATCCATCTATTTCGACGAAACGTTGATCGTTTTTCCATAATTTGCATTGCAGTCTTCTTCTTGAGCTGCCATTAACTCTTCCTCTCGAGTTATGGCAACACAAACATTGACATTTCGACTCATTGCATCAGCATTTACATGTTGTTTACCGGATCGGTGAATAACCTTAAATTGGTACTCACTCAGTCTTAATGCCCATCTTGTTAATCTGGGACTTAGATCCTTTAAGCTCAACAACGATTCCAGTATTGAATGATCTGTAATAACTGTAAATTTTCTTCCTGTTAAGAAACACCTGTTATGCATTGTACCAAAAACCAAAGCACAAAACTCCTTCTCAATAATAGTTTAATTGTCTGGAAGCAAATGGGATTGGATGTGTGTGACCATCAACTTCTTGAGACAAGATTGCACCTATGGCAAAACTGGATGAATCTGTTGAAAGAATAAAAGGTTTACTGAAATCCGGATACGCTAACACTGGGGCTGTGGTTAGAGCAGTTTCAAGTTCTTCCATTGCCTTTTTGCATTCTGTTGACCAATTAAATGTGTCTCCTTTCTTTAGTAGCTGTATCATTGGACGCACTATATTCGTATAACCAGCTATAAATCTTCCGTAGAAATTTGACAATCCCAAGAATGATTGTAGTTCTTTGAAATTCTGGGGTTGAGGAAGATTCTTTTCATCTTCAGTTTATTTTGGATCGGGTCGAACACCTTCACCGGTTATAACATGACCAAGGTAGTTAATGTAACTTTGTGCAAAATGACATTTATGTACTTCTTATACACTCAAGAACAGCCTTTAGTCTCTTAGTATGCTCCTTCATGATTTCACCAAAAATTATTACATCATCAAGGTAAACAAGTGCTAGTGTGGGGGTGAGCCCTCATAAAAGTGAATCCAACAGGCGTTGAAACGCAGCTGGAGCATTACGAAGTCCAATGGCATACGAAGATACTTGTACACTCCTGTTGCTATTACAAATGAAATTTTTGCTTGATCATCTAGATGCAGTGTTAACTGGTGATAACCACTTGTTAAATCACATACTGAAAGAATTCAACATCTGCCCAAGTAATCCAAGGTTCCCACTAAATTTGGTTAGGGGTAAATGTCGGGTGTTTCACAGCATTCAAAAATCGGTAATTAACACAAAAACGGAACTGTGGGTCTCCAGAAATGGATTCTTCTTTACAATTACAACAGGCGAACACCACGGTGGGTCTGAAATATCTCTTGGTTTTATAATTCCGGCTTCTAATTGTTCTTTAACCAAGTCTTCTACCAACTCTCTATGACTAAATGGTATTTGGTAATGTTCCTGTGTGACTGGGGCTGCATTCCCTGTATGAATACGACGCTGAACTAAATGAGTGACAGGTAAATTTGCACGTACTCGGGATAAATCTGCATAGTCCAACAAAACAGGCGCTAAAATCTTCTGTTCATCAGCTGTCAAATGTTGGATCTTCTTCCAAATCTTGCGCTTCAGTTCATTATTAACTTCGTCTCCTCGTTTCAATTTTGCCGTACCGTTACCAAAATCTATAACTATAGCATCTATAACTATAGCATTTGTTTCCTCATCTGGAATCTGTTTGACGTCACTTATACTTATGCTTGACACTTCAGCAACTTCTGTTCCTAGTGACAAGACAACATCCTTATTGCTCATACCCGTTATTGTAACTGGGACTATATCGACATTCTGTCTCACATTGTAGTGACACCTGCACTTCTAGCAACATAACAATACATTGTATCCAGTAACTCACTTTTCTCGGATCGTTCAATTAATAACAAAGTTCCTTCCTCCCATCGGGGTGACTTAACTTCAACCTAGATTGTCTTTCCTGCTCCCTTGTGAATTTTCTGAGGCTGAGCAATTTGAAGATCGACTCTGACGGTTTGAACTGATGCATCGTTTGCGCGGTCCATTCCCGCGATGTCAGTATCCTTGTTCCTTTGAGTAAGATCTGAAGAACGATTTTCTAGGTTGTAGTTGCTACGGCCTAGTCTGATCTTTCTTCCTGCGACAAATATCTCTTCCTCGTTAGTGGACAATTAATCAAATCCAAGTACACCTTCGTAACGCGTTTCGTTATTTGAAACTACTTGCACCCTTGCTCTGTATTTATCTTTACCTTCAATTTCACCTTCATCTTAGCCTTGGCCAATAATTAATTCTACGTCAACTTATCCATAATTACATAGTTTTCCTCCGTTTGACCCTCGCACTTTTAATAGCGGCGGTTTCAATTTATCCCGTTTATCTGTTCAACACCACATTAATGAGGTGTGTGCTCCTGGGTCAATAAGTAGTTTGATGTTTCTCCCACTATATACAGCACCTATCACAAAGTCATTTTCGATCTTATTTTCACTGGAACTAACAGGAATCACCGTTTCTGGCACAGGGCGGATGGAGTGGTGGCCCCGTACGTCCCCATACTCGTTCAAAAATCTGGCAGATGGTCTGTTGTTGGCATTACCTTTCTTCTTGTTGCTACAATCTCTAAACGTGACCCTGTAACTCGCAATGATAGCAGATTCGGTTCTCTTTACAAGCCTTACGCTTGTGACCCAGCTTATTGCTTCTGTAGCATTGTACTGTTGTGTTGAAAACCCTGCATTCTTTTTTCTGCATCTCATTCGGTCGTCTTAGTGCTTCAACGAAACCAACAGCTAATTCTACTGCTTCCTGAAACGTTTTACATCGTGCCAATCTAACAGATTTGCTTACTTCCTCTACGTACAACACATGAATAAATTTCTCTCTCGTCGGCTTCGAACAACTGAATGCGATTTTCATTTTCATTTTCTGCTAACTCGTACGTTTGAGAGTTTATGTTTCGAATTCCGCAAATTGCTCGACAGATTAGTCTCGTCTCATTCGCAAACTGTAAATTTTCTCTCTGTAAAGTCTGATCGCGTTTTTACTTTTAAATCTCTGAACAACAACCGTTCTAAACTCATTGCAATCTTCTGTTTTCACGCAAGTGGGCTCCCCGCTAATGAATTCTTGTGCTGCTCCCTGAATTCTTAATTTGGCAACCACTAGCTTATTGGAATCTGTCCAGGATCCTAACAGGGCGGCACCTTCAAGTTTACGAAAAATACGTTCACATCATCTTCGGGTTTCCCACTAAACACTGGTACTGATGGCAATACTGAAAATATTTTTATTTTAGTTATACTTGTACTGCATGAACTATCATTTGACAAGCCTTTAGGAATGTTATGCTCGCTTCTTTCTGCTTTTAACTGCAGAATCTCTTCTTGCAGTTCATTAATAACAGTTTGTAGATAGACAACGTTACTCTGACTGGATCGTGGAATTTCGTCTACTTTAACGATAATGAGTCACTCAAGTGTAAAATAAAAATCCGTCACTGCCTTTCGTATTCTAGCCAAACTGGAGTAGACCAACCTGAATTCCAGTGTTGGATGTCCCCGCATAGTCGGAAGATGTTGATGCTGCTGCTACTCGAAGTTTGCGTTGTGCTGCAGCTCTTCAGGTCTGAAGGTTTTCCATAATTATTTCACACTTGGCACCACTTCTATAAGGAGGTTGTTTGTGTTCTTGCCCCGGATGATAATTACACGAAATACTTGTTAGGATTTGTAAGCAGTGGGTCCTTGAGGTACAGAATCACGTGAACACCGAGATGTAAGTTAAAACAGTTTATTAACAAAAGACCGATTATAAACACGCACCCTGCGGGCACCCATCATCACCGTGTCTGACATCCTAACGCCGGCTAGTTACGGTCGTATCGAAGGGCTCCATGGTGAGCTAAGATGTATGCGCGCCCGAGGCCGCGATAGTTATACGGCGCGCTGCCGACGGCGCTCAGTCGCCTACTCTCCTGTGGCGCACTGCGGCCGGACGAGCGTCTACTGACCAAGCAAATTGTCAGCATTCGAGATAGGTCGGCTGGCGAGTGAGTTTTAACGCTCTGTACGGCTATGTGGAAGCCCGTAGACCCTTACACAGGTGATGCTGAGGGAATTACATTAGTGAGACATTTAAAGCAGTAGGTGGGTTTTGCTGTTTGGGAAGCAAAATAGGTAATGATGGTTGAAGCAGTGGGGAAGTAAAATGTAGACTGGCAATGGAAGAAAATTGTTTATGGAGAAAAGAAATATATTAACACAGAGTATGGTTTTAAGTGTCAAGAAGTCCTCTCTGAAAGTATCTGTGTGATGTTTAGCCATGTATGGAAGTGGAGCGTGGACGACAAACAATTTAGACAAGAAGGGAATAGAAGCTTTTGAGATGTGGTGCTACAGAAGAATGCTGAAACTTTGATGGGTAGATCATGTAATTAATGAGGAGGTACTGAAGAGAACTGGGAAGAAGAGTAATTTCTGGTACGGCCTGATTAGATGAAGGGATCAGTTGGTAAGACACGTGAAGCGTGGAGAGGAAAAATCGTAGAAGGATACCAAGAGATGAATACAGTAAGCAGATTCAGGTGGATGTAGATTGCAGTAGTTACTCGGAGATGAAGAGGCTTGCACAGGCTTGAGCTGCATGGAAAGTTGCATCAAACCAGTCTTCAGACTGAAGACTGCAACAACAACAACATCTGCTGCGCCGCTTGAATTTGCAATCGTGGCGGCCTGACGGCTACTTAAGTACAGGGTAAACCTTAAGGAAACCGACAAACTCCAGGGACGGATTCCTGAGTGGAAATGGAGGGCAAAAGGTCCAATGAACATGTGTTCGGATGTGCATCGTTGCTACTGTATATAGCGCTGACAAATGATAGTTCCTCTGACCACATGCCTTGTTTTCCTTGTGTGTTGCAAGTTGTGTGATTGACACTGCTTAATGTAAGCAGCAGAATGATCCGGTATTCATATCGGGAACAAGCTGAGGTGGTGTTTGTGTACGGCCAAGCAGGTGGAAACGATTGCGAGGCAGCACAGCTATACCAAAACAAGTACCTTCACAGACACCAACCACATCAAACACGTTTCAAGCCCTTTTTGAGCGTTTGTGCGATCGTGAATCCTTTCACACAAACGGACGAGCAGGGTGGCGTACACCAGATATGAAGGATCGAGTTCTTCAGGATACTGAGGCAAACAGTACCCAGTACAAGCTCCGGGCAAGTGGCCCGCCAATACGGTAATAGCCAGAGTACTATTATGCGTATCCTGCATGACAACCGCTATTATCCCTATCTCCATGGAGGGCACTTTGAAACTCTGTTGTGACATGCATGGGCTGCAGCTCTGTACTGTGCAGGGACGATTTGTTGACGTGACTCGCAGACCGTCCGTTTCCGGACACAGGTTCATAGGACCACTTTTCTTACATTCCCAGTCAGGAATCTGTCCCTACAGTCCGTCGGTTTTATTAAAGTTCATTCTGTGTATATGTATATGGACATTAAATCTATGTAAATTTCTCGGTAGAACTTCGCCACCTGACCTAAAGGGCACACACAAGAACACAAATGACGTATTTTTGGTGTACAAAGTCATACAAAGTGACTCACAGGACCAAATTTAGCGTCTATTTCCTTCTTGAGTTAACCATGGTTAGCGTACGCGGTTCTCATAGCCTGCATTATGGTTCCCTGTTTTGCTTAATATTGTTGTACACCAAATTATTTTTAACTATGTAAAAATACTACCTGTACGTCCAAAATACAGTTGCGATACCATGGTCGTTACATTATAATTTTTTTCTTATATTAGATTTTTGGCAACTTATGTTTGTATAACACTTTCTTGCCCCTCTCTTATGTTATATCAATTGATCACTATTTCTACTAATTTCATTACAGCCTTTTTTATGTAGCAGTCACAGTTATTATTATATCTTTATTCAATTTGGCACTTTAAGCAGTGCATTCACTAACGACACCTGGTTATTGTCATCAAGCACTTTGGCTTTCTGCTGTCGCTAGCCGGCCGCGGTGGTCTCGCAGTTCTAGGCGCTCAGTCCGGAACCGCGCGACTGCAACGGTCGCAGGTTCGAACCTGCCTCGGGCATGGATGTGTGTAATGTCCTTAGGTTAGTTAGATTTAAGTAGTTCTAAGTTCTAGGGGACTGATGACCTTATAAGTTATGTCCCATAGTGCTCAGAGCAATTTTGCTGTCGCTAGTGCAGCGCAGCACGATGTAGACAGTCCCATCGGTCAGTGGTTGCCTTAAGAAGTCTCCACAAGCCGGATGAATTATTATCATTTCATTGTCTCAACATGCTGAATGTATTCAGCACTGATTTTAACTGACATCTCCATGTTGGCGTAACTAATTTTTAATCCAGTGATCTTTTTATATACTGACATCCAGGTATGATTATGTAGCCTGTATTTGATACCTATGCAAATAAGGCAGCTCTGTTTGGTTTAATGCTACCTTATGTAGGATACATTGTACGTATTTTTATGTCTTTCCGTCATAAGACAGATCTGAAGAGCATCATCACAGACGGAAATCGTCAGAAGATTGATTTACGTTTTTGATCAGGCACTGGAATTAATCAGAACTAGAATCAGTGTTGCCCCGGATCGTTGTTCGCGGGGTTTGCGACGATGATGGAACTCATAAATACAGTTTGGTGTATAATTTGTTAGACGGATGCCTGATGATAGCAACTTTGCTGCAGAAACACGTTATGTTTAAGTAAATATTTCTGTTAAACGTGACGGAAACAAGAAATTCTGTTATTTCTTTGTAAAATACAGAAGACAGTCGTGGAGGTAAAACAGTTCCATTTGCATACACATTACAAAATAAAAATGTATGTATGTATATATGTATGTACATATGGATATTCCACATATCCTGCTAAAGCATTGGACCGGTTTCAACCAAACTTGGTACACATATTACTTACTGTCAGCTAAGAACCACAGTTAGGGAACCTACCTACCTAAGGGGTGGGGGTTGCGGTGAAAAAGTAATGTAGCCAACGATGCAAACAGTATTTATGTATACCAGTGAATGTACCTACAAAATTAAATCAGTGTACCACATATAGTTCAGCACATACGACGTCGTAAAACCGTTAAGATGCGCGAAAACGGCCGCATCAAGCATGACGTTTAAATTTACTACTTCTTTGCTACTAACTGTGTTATAGAGGCTGTATCCACATATACCTCTGAATTTATCTACAAAATCGCATTATCGTACGACGCGTTGTTGAGGGGATGCGACTTCATAAACATTGAGTCCCTTGAAAACGAAACTTTTGCGCGAAATTAAATGGACATAAAGTAGAAATAAATATACAAATGTGTGTGAAATGAATTAAATATCGGTGAAATATAAGTGACACGTGCGTATGCGGGCAAAGCAGCGGATAGAAGTCTCCTCTTGAACTGCTGGATCGATTTCAGCGGATCTTTACTATATGGAAAAAGATACTGTGGGGGTAAGACCCGGGAACCTCCTGTTGGGGTTGAGAGTGATAACGTGGAGGGAAAACGGGAAGAGGAAAAAATAGAGGAGATGGTGGAAGATGTGGGGAGAAGAAGATGGACACAGGTGGGAAGGCACAGATGGATAGAGGGTTGAGGTGGAGATGGACAGAGAATAGGGGGGGAGACGATGGAGGTGGGGGAATGAGATAGGAGGGAGAAGGAGGTGAACAGAGAAGGGACGGAGGAGATTGACACAGAGAGGGAGAAGGAGGAAATGAACTAATATAATTTTAATGAAGACATACCCGGGCAACGTCGCGTACTCTGCTACTAACATAGATACAAAGAATTTGTAAAATGATATCTTTTGCCTTTCAGTATCCTCTTCTTTTCATAGTACTTGTTCAATGTTATGCAGCTTTTTGAAGGTCCACCTTGATAAATTTAATAACGACAATACGGTCTTCTTGTTATTGCGCTTTTGTTCTGGATCTGTCGGCATGGTTATTAACAGGTCTGGACTGGTTCCCTTCCCGTCGTCGTCCCGCCTCCCCCCCCCCCCCCCCTCCCAGTACGGAATACGTGGATCCCCAACTGCCTTCGAGTAATGTTATTTATGTGAAAGCGAGCGGAAGTTTTGTAAATGTTTATGATTGTGTAATTGAAGCGGGACTTGGGTACCATCCCAGTATTCACCTACTGGGATGTGGGAAACCACCTAAACGTCACATCAACGCGGCTGGCACAGCGACCGTCGTCGTTAATAGTCCCCCAGGCGTCTACAATCTGGGGCCAGCACACCTCTCCATATCCCAGACGTGGTGTTTGAACATATATGGCTATCTAGGTGGGTAACAGCAATACCTATTTTCAAATGAATCTATATGGTTCCAGAATTTTCCAAGTGTCAGACATCTACGACGTATAATGCAGACTGTAATGACATATATAACTTTGTACCAAGACCAGGGTTCTAACCTGGGTCTCTTGGTCACTAGGGAGAAGTACTAACCACTGTACCACCTTGGCACACTGGCTTTGCACAACTTCGTAGTTTACTATAGCACGGGGTAGCCCCGCGGTCTGGGGGGGTGGGGTCTTAAGGTCTGCGGGGCTCCTCATGCCGGAGGTACGAGTCCCCCGTAGGGCATGGGAGTGTGTGTCGTCCTTAGCGTAAGTTACTTAAAGTTAGATTAAATAATGTGTAAGGTTAGGGACCGATGACCTCAGCAGTTTGGTCCCATAAGACCTTGCCACAAATTTCCAAATTTACGGATTCCTATACACGCCTCAGCTCTCTTGCTATCCCCCTAAACTCGAACAGCAATGCAGAGGCCCTAGAATTCTATTGCAATAACACTTCAGCATCGAACGAAACGGGTTATCCTGCCTGAAACTCAGGCACAGGTGCTTCAATCAAATGAAACTAAAATGGTTTCATAGACGAATGGAATTTGTATTGAGAAGTGAGGCGTGCTAAAGTAGTCCCTTGTGTTGTGCAAAAAGCCTCTGTGCCTGGGCGGAGGTTCAAAATGGTTCAAACGGCTCTGAGCACTATGGGACTCAACTTCTGAGGTCATCAGTCCCCTAGAACTTAGAACTACTTAAACCTAACTAACCTAAGGACATCACACACATCCATGCCCGAGGCAGGATTCGAACCTGCGACCGTAGCTGTCGCGCGGTCCCAAACTGTAGTGCCTAGAACCGCTCGGCCACTCCGGCCTGCTGGGCGGAGGAGTGGGCAAGAGACCTGGGTTCGATTCCCAGACTTGGTACAAATTTTCATTTATCACTTTAATTTGCATACAAACATCCCAGATGTTTCAGACTTGATAAGCCGTCTGGAATCATTTAGTTTCATTTGATTACAGTGCCTATGCCTGTGTTTTAGGCAGGATCCCCATTTCGTTCGATGTTGAGGTATTATTTCTATACAACTGGAGAGTCTCTTCAAAATTATTCGAGTTTGCGGGTGAGCCGTGCGTGGCTCGTGTTCCCGCTATTATGTATTTTACACCCTGTTTTTAACTTACTTCCGCCTCACTACGTCAATTTAAATTACTACTGTCACTGAGTTGATGCTTTGCCTAACTGTGATCGATATATTCCCTCTCTTTGTATCTTTGCTCGACTGCTATTACTTCCCGGTCGTTGTCTGTTGTAGGGGAGTTGGCGGCAGTTCGGGTTGCGAGTTCGTGTTGGAGTTCGGATTGGCAGTTCGGATAGGGAGTTCGGATAGCGAGTTCGGGTCTGCCGGTCAGTTGGAACGTGTCTGGAGCGCAGTCCGGACCTGCAGTCGAGAGTTGCAATGCGGCACTGGTGCAGCCGGGTTGGAGCACTGAGGTCTGCGTCGACATGGCTCGCCCGACCATTGCCGCCACGCATCACTTGAGTCGGGCCACAGTCTTGGTGGATCGTCGGTCGGTCGTCCTAGCGGACGACGCGTTTTGGCCTGCCGATCGTTCATGAACCGGCTGTGTGTGTGTGTGTGTGTGTTTGTGTGTGTGTGTGTGTGTGTGCGTATCGACTCCCGATTGGTCTTCGTATGTGCTTAGTTACTGTTGGGTATCTTTCTGATCTTCGTGCTAGTGTTTGTCAGGTTGTGTGTGTAGTTGGCGTGATTTCCTTTGACAAGTTATTTTAAATTTTGTCGGCATACTGGCTCTGAGAGGTTGGTCGTCTCTTCGGGCGACGTGTAACTTGTTCTCTGAGCGCTTCTGGCCCCCTCCAATTACCATCTTGTGAAACTTGGGTCGGTCCTTTCCTTGTGCAGGGATGCCAGTGGGCCCGTTTCCTCTGCATGGATTGGTCCGAGGCAGTATTTCCGCCTTCGAGAGTCTGGAAGTGAGTCGGAGGCGCACAAGCAATGCAGTCGCGACGGAGCAGCAGTCGCGGACGGATCAGCAGGCAGTCGGTCAGTTGGTGCCGACCAGGGAGTACATCTCCGTGCGGTGCAGTCGCCTGGGTCCGCTGCCGGGCCCTGCGCAGTGTCGCATCGTGTGTGGAGCTGTCCGATCGCTACGTGCTTCGTGGTTCACCGACCAAGGACGTCAAAGTTGAGTAGTGGCTTCAGCTACCCAAGCCACGTCCATTCATGTTGTGGTGGTTCGTTTTAGTGGTTTGCTGTTGGGGAGGTTTTCCTGTGAGCAACACCGTGTGTTTCTACTGCTGAAACTTAGCCGTCATGAGATGTAATTAACTATTTTGGTCGACTACGATTTGAGTGCACCAGTTGAATTTTATGTCTTGTGGCCGTTAGTGTTCTGGTTACCTGCCCTGGCCACTAACGTAATTTCAGGCAGCGTCCTTTCCTCACCTGTTGTCGCTGTCCAACTTGGTGTGTAGTTTTGACAGCTAATACATATTTCATTGTGGATAATCACGTTAGTAACCTTTTGTTTTTGAGTTCTCATGTACAGATTAGTGGGAAGCAAGTCGTTGTGTCGGTGGGTCCGTGTCTGTCTCCTGGTTGGGTTCCGACGGATGAAGTATAGTTCGGCTCACCACCTGTCTCGCCTAAGTGAACGAGTGCCACCGATGTTTAATTACTTGTTGTCAGTTACTTTAAATTTAAGACTTATGGTTATTTTTTTATTTTCTTAAAAATTTTGCAAAATTAATTTTTAAATTTATCCTTGAAGCTTAGATATTGCGGCCTCCTGCCTTTAAAAGGTTATGGTAATATAATTATTTTAAAATTTGGAACTTAATTGTGGCCTTCAGCCATTGGTATTGCACGCTGCATATGTACGTTCTATCTGCTTAACCTTAAGACTCTTCACGTTTTTTGTTTTGTTTTTTGTTTTATTTATTTGATTTACCTCTTTAATTGCATTTTAATCTTGTTGATTTTGAAGATTTCTTGTTGTCAAACAGTCTGACCTTCTGGCTTCAACAGTATATGGTAATATATTCTGAAATTTTGGATTGCACTTTGCATACGTTTGCTGATTTTTAAAAATAAGTTTATTGCTATCTCAATCAGATTTTTGTCTTGTTAATTTGTTAAGATTTGTTCTTTGGAGGCCTTCAGCCGTGAAAGAGTTGCATTCGGTACAGGTCCGGCTATGTGCCGCTTTGGTTGTAAAGGTTATTAAATTACAATAAATGACAATTAGAAGGAGAAACTGACCTCAACCTTTGGCCCTTTCCACAACCCTATTACCTATTTTCCCCAGCGGGCGTATCAACTGGGATGCCAACAGAGCTGAGGGGTGAATGGGAATCTGGATTGGGGAGGGAGACGTGCTAGGGTGGCCAATGTTGTTGGGGTTGTTTGGGGGAGGAGACCAGACAGCTAGGTCATCGCTCTCATCGGATTAGGGTAGGAATTCGGCAGTGCCCTTTCAAAGGAATCATCTCGGCATTTACCTGGGGCGATTTAGGGAACCCGCGGAAAACCTAAATCAGGATGGTGGCCAATGTGGCCAATGTGGCCAATGTGGTTGTGCAGAAAGCCTCCGTGCCAGGGTGGCGTACCGAGCGAGGTGGCGCAATGGTTAGCTCACTGGACTCGCATTCGGGAGGACGACGGTTCAATCCCGCGTCCGGCCATCCTCATTTAGGTTTTGCGTGATTTCCCTAAATCGCTCCAGGCAAATGCCGGTATGGTTCCTCTGAAAGGGCACGGCCGATTTACTTCCCTGTCCTTCCATAATCCGATGAGACCGATGACCTCGCTGTTTGGTCTCTTCCGCCAAAAACCAACCAAACAACCAGGGTGGCGTAACGGTTAGCTCATCTGCTGTAGTGAGCAGATCTGTATTCGAATCCTGGCGTTGGTATGAATTTTCATTCGTCGCTTCAGTCTGCATGTATGCAGTGTTTATGTTAAAGGAATTCAAGACTCAATCCGAAGAACTGTGTACTATTTAACGATCCACTTTGCTAACTTTAGCCAAGACAGTAGCGGTACTGTGATTAATAAACTCACAATTCGTCCTCTAGTGTGCTGTCCTGATTGCGCAGCTCTCTGAAGTCTTGTAGAACAGTTCCTAGCTTCGTCGCTTTGGGAGCGGACGTACAACGGACGAACGCTGCAAATTGCGGATTTTTTTTTTCCCTCGATGACAGCGGGGCGTCGGCGGAGCGGTGACAGCGCGTCGCGGCTCGGCCGAATCAATATGGGCGCAGCTGAGCCCGGCTCTGCCGGACCAACTTTGCGCAAACGAGTGTCGGAACTCTACTCGCAGAACGGCCCCCACCCGCTCATCGATCTGCTGTCCGGTCGCGTGGTGGCGCGTCGCCTGCACCGGCTTCCCAATGGAAAAGATCGCCCTCGGCTGTCATGAGGGCACACCAGTCTATGTACACAAGCTTTATATAAGATGTCATTGTACAATGAGATGATGAAGACCATGCGATCCTCCTAATGTCGTGGCGGACCTTGTTTGGCCGGCGTAGTGCAGCAATTCGTGGCATGGACTCAACAAGTCGTTGGAAGTCCCCTGCACAAATACTGAGCCATGCTGATTTTGCAGCCATCCTTAATTACGAAAGTGTTGCCGACGCAGGATTTTATGCACGAACTAACCTCCCGATTACGTCCCAGAAATGTTCGACGGTATTCATATCGGACCATCTGGGTGGCCAAATCATTCGCGCGAATTGTCCAGATTGTTTTTCAAAGCAATCGCGGACAATTGTGGCCCGGTGATATATTGTCATCCATGAAAAACTCCAAGGTTGTTTGGAAACGTGAAGTCCATGAATGGATGCAACTGGTCTCCAACTAACAGAACATAACCACTTCCAGTCAATGATCGGTTCAATTGGACCAGAGGACTCAGCCCATTCCATATAAACACAACCCATACCGTTACGGAGTCACCATTAGGTGAAACAGTGCCTTGTCGACAACTTCGGTCTATAGCTTCATGGGGTCTGTACCACATGTAACCCAAACCTCGGACCTTACCAACCTAAATCGGGACTCATCTGATCAGACCACGGTTTTACAGTCGTATACCGCCCAACCGATGTGGTCACGAGCACAGGAGAGGCGCTACAGGTGATGTCGTGCTGTTAGCAAAGGAACTCGTGTCGGTAGTGTCTTGCCATAGCCCATTATCGCCAAATTTCGTCGCACTGTGGTAATGGATACGTTCGTCGTACGTCCCACATTGATTCCTGCGGATATTTCAATCAGTGTTGCTTGTCTGTTAGCACTGACAACTCTACATAAACGCTGCTGCACTTTGTCGTTAAGTGATGGCCATCGGCCACTTCATTGTACATGGTGAGAGGCAGTATCTGGAATTTGGTACCCTCGTGCCCCCTTTTGACACTGTGGATCACGGAGTATTGAATTCCCTAACGATTTCCCGAACGGAATGTGCCATGCGTGTAGCTCAAAACGCATTTCCACGTCCGATAATCCCCATCGTGCGGCCATAGTCAGGTCGGAAACAATTTCACATGAATCACCAGAGTATAAATGACAGCTCCACCAATGCACAGATCTTTTATACTTTGCGCACACGATACTATCGTTATGTTTATATGTGCATATCTCTGTCCCATGAATTTTGTCACCTGAATGTGTTTCTTGTGGTCTTCAGCCCGAAGACTGGTCTGAGGCAGCTGTACTCGCTAGCTTATCCTCTGGAAGCCTCTCCAGCTCTGCATGCCTACTGCAACCTGCATCCTTTCCGACCTGCTCACCGTAGTCACGTCTTCGCCCCCTGTACAAATTTTACCTCCTGCATCTCCCTCCCTTACCAGATTGACGAATCCTTGCTGTCTTATGATTAGGGACAGGAATATTTTGTGACAACGATAACGCAAAAAATAAAGCGAAAATTAGTGGTTTATAACAAAAAAACGCGAAATTGGAGATTTTTACTAAATATCGCGAAATTTGTCATTTCCCTTGTCAAAATTGTTATAAGTCTCAGGACGGCAATTTACCAATATTCGTAACGGATAGTTATTGAGTGTTAAAACTGAATTTTGATTCATTTACTCCTCAAGGCTCCGGCTAATGTATAGTTTTAAAACAACAGTTCGTTTGGAATTGTCAATATACGCAGAGTTTGGCAATAAACACGCCGAAATTGACAAAAAATAAAATAAAAATTCCCAAAAAATGGTCTGTCAAAAAAGTTTTACATAGTTATACGGCAAAAATGACACCGAATGTTTAAAAAAATTACACAGAATTTGGTAAAAAATAAAACTGAAATAGGCGAAAAATAACACCAAAATCGAAAAAAGTAAACAAGAAACTAGAAAACGCTTACGCCAAATTGTAAAAGAAATAACAGCGTAATTATTAAAAGTATAAAGTAGAATTCGGAATGTATATCACTGAAATTCGCAAAAAAAATCACATGAAAATTGGGAAAAAACATGGGACAGGAAAAAATAACTCTTAAACTGGTGTTACATGACCCATGGATTGTGACCGTTGGGCAGTGGATTTGTTTAATTAACTTCTTTATTCTGTCCCTCGGGCATAGTACAACGGAAACATTTTGGTGGAGGCATCCAGTTGCTTTTCGTGTGAAACAATAAACGTCTGGCACTGCTGACAGTGCAAAGAGCGGGTCCGAGCATGCCTTCACTTGACTGCCACTGTCAGCGATGTCTCTGGCTGTCACCGTAATGACAGTGTAGCAGTGCAGCTGACGGTTTCATGACCTCACTCCAGCGAGCAGGAAGCTCTCTGCTCTGGCGGCGGCTGCTTTCGTGACTCGGGGCAGGCTGCCCTGAACAGTGGTCTGACAGCAGACCCTGTACTGCATTCCAGGATGTCCCTCCAGGCGTCACAGACTCGTGGTGTCGGCTGTGATATTGAGACGAGAATGTTTCAGTACACAAATGGCTGACAATTAATGCACTCCACACTATGTCCGCTTAGGGCTTAAAGCATATTCTAAAAGCACTTGCATGGTGGCAAGAGAGGAAAGTCTTCCGTCGTTCCGCTAACATAATGCATCGTAATCTATTGCTGTACCAGACCCAGCTGGTTCCGTTTCGCTACACCTGTCGGCCGTGTTTTGCTTCGCAATGCATAAAACTGCCTGCAGCTGGCTCTCTGGCAACTCATTTCCGCTCTGGCGCACTTTTTGACCGAATACGGTTGATACGCTACATTGCACTCCTTTTCATCAAATGGTTCAAATGGCTCTGAGCACTATGGGACTCAACTGCTGTAGTTATCCACCCCCTAGAACTTAGAACTACTTAAACCTAACTAACCTAAGCACATCACACATCCATGCCCGAGGCAGGATTCGAACCTGCGACCGTAGCAGTCGCACGGTTCCGGACTGCGCGCCTAGAACCGCGAGACCACTGCGGCCGGCCCTTTTCATCAAGAAATGGTCCCCCAGGTCGCCCAAACTATGTCATTCTTTACACCAGAGTTTCTGGCGGCTGGTCCTTCTGGTCCTGATTCGCCTCTTAAACATTATTCTAAGAACTGGTTTCTTAATTCTACCACTTAATCTTAGACATTTCTACAGGATCTTAAACGCTATGAACTTATTTCATTACTAGACTTCTTGCACAATAACTTCTAACTCTCTATTCCAAACTTACAAGCTAATACTTCCACCCTAAGAATTCAACTTCATTCTGTTACTTTTATACTTGGGATATCCACTGGAATCTGAACAACGGCTGGATCTGAACTCAGTCTTGTGCTTCGTCTTCTACATACCAAAACAAGAAAACACTCAGCAGAACAAGTGCCGCTTCAATGGCTGCTATGACAATAGTCAATGTTATTCTCTTTCCAGCACTGATTTTTCTGATATCAATTTACATGCTGCAATAACGTTTCCATGGTGACTCGGCCCTACTGCTGGTCACAAATGGTTCAAATGGCTCTGAGCACTATGGAACTTAACAGCTGTGGTCATCAGTCCCCTACAACTTAGAACTACTTAAACCTAACTAACCTAAGGACATCACACACATCCATGCCCGAGGCAGGATTCGAACCTGCGACCGTAGCAGTCACGCGGTTCCGGACTGAGCGCCTTAACCGCGAGACCACCGCGGCCGGCTGCTGGTCACAGGCGCGGTTCCAGAGTTTCATTTAAGATGGGTAGATCTGAGTCAGGTAGCACTTCCATGGGCTCCTCTGGCCAATACAAACTAGGCTACGAGTTATCCCTGAAATGGCGGCGGCCAGGTGGAAATTATGCCTTATTGTCCCGCACGCTGTTCCATTTAATAACAAACCACTCCCATTTAATTCTATCTCTTTGCGGATGTGAGGTCCCCTTGCTCGAAAGAACTAGCAACTACTACCATCTTATCATGGTAGAGTACAACCAATGCACCTCAACGAGTTGAAAGTCCAAGTCCGACTCGATCACTTCTGTACTGCATTTCCTTAGCTCCATCTGTCCCATTAGCAATTTCATTGTGCAATAATCCTGCCCCTCTCTCATTACCAATCCGGACAGAATGTGATTTCCCCTCAGCAGTATTTTTGTAACTCTGCTTCCTCCATTTATACATAGCTTCACATTTATTATAAATTTCTTCAAAATCTCCCACTTGATAGGATACGCATGAATGACGTAGCACTCGTAACGTGCTTGTTTCTCTGGCATAGAAACGGAAATGTAAACTTTTGCTCCATCAGTTCTCACCTGTACTGTGGATAGCTTGAAATGAAAAGGCAAGTTTTTGTGCTTGGGTTCTAAAACCAATGCCAACTCCTGCGGTACTTCTTTCTGTACTTTCCTTACACCCTATAAATACTGCTCTGGTGGCGACAAATTTACCCCTAGCTGACCTCTTACAACCTGCTGCATAGCCACCTGTAGTTCTGTTACTTTCCCTTGTATTTCCCAAACCCTACCTTCTATCGGCTGCAGCCATGTTGTCATTACTACCTCCCTATCAATGACTTCTACTGCGGTTTATAGTTTCCTGATTTCTGACTAACTGCCTCTTCTGTAACTCTGGCATACCGCTTTACTTCTGCAGTCAGTTTCTCACTCGTGTATTATTCAATACGTCTTTCTGTAAACTTGCAATCCCGATAGTGTGCCAATCACTCACGGCTTTGTTCCCTTTTGCCCACTGCTTAACGTCTTCTACGGTGTCCTTCACTCTTCGAATGTCTTACTGCCGGCCTCTGTGGCCGAGCGGTTCTAGGCACTTCAGTCCGGAACCACGCTGCTGCTACGGTCACAGGTTTGAATCCTGCCTCGGGCATGGATGTGTGTGACATCCTTAGGTTCTTTAAGTAGTTCTAAGTCTAGGGGACTGATGACCTCAGATGTTAAGTCCCACATTGCTTAGAGCCATTTGAACCATTTTTCAACAGTGCCAAGTAAGCCGACCTCCAGCATCGATCTAACTCCTCTTCCTTCGTGTATACGGAATAACTCCCAGTACCTGGGTCATCTCATTCCTTAATTTCTCATTCGCTTCATGTGTTCTCTCACATATCCCAGCTCTTCGTCTGAGTATCCCATGTATTTCCGTTCTCTAACGGAATTTGTCGTATGCTTCAGCCACTCTTCTCACCTCGTTACGCATCTCCACAGCGTTGAATACCACCTGCATCACCCAACGATAACTAGTGATCACTAAGTGTTCCTGCTTGTCGAACAGCACTGCTCCTCCCAGGCGCTTGTTTGGTAACGCTTCCACCCCAACGAAGATCAGTAGTCCCACTGTGAACCGCATCATCTCGCCTCTCTGCACCTCACATACAGGCAGGAATACCTATTGCTTTACACCTTCTTAAATTCTTTGCTGCCCCGCAGCTGCTTGTACTATTAGTACACCAGATCTATACCAAACCTACAAAAAAAATTAAATGGCTATCTCCTACACCTTAATCCATATGGGTTTCTTATTATCGTTTCATTCACAACCTCTTGTTTATGTTCCAATACCTTACCCCTCACCCTCCCTTTCCCGTACAAATCTCCTGGCCCTGGAATAACTTCCGGACTCCATTTAAAATGTTTCAACTACACTACATGCACAATTGTCGTTCTCGTCGGCAACTGAACCTTTCACATTTATTGGCGATACAGTCTCTGCGACTTCGTGTGGCCCCTGATACTTTGCAAACATATTCTTTGTCTTTCCGATCGGCGTATACAAGGGTGATAGCATCACCCACTGACCAACCTTATGTTGTGGCTTTCTTGCTGTACGGCCCACTGTTTCTTCCTGTTTCTCCAGTGGTCAGTCCCCGTACTCTATTCCAAATTTTCCTAATCACTTTGGAAAATTTCTTGACAAACTCTACAGTCGTCTCTTTCTTCAGTTTTAATGTCTCCAACAGTGATGGAAATTTAGCACCATATACTGCTTCATTTGGAGACAATCCTGTATTCGTATGCTATTTGAGTTGTAGGCAGAGACGACGTACTTCAAATACATATACCTTCTGGTACTGTCCTGTGCATCCTTTCCATTCTTCCATTGGTTTTTTGGATGGAAAGGACTTGTACTTAACTTCTTCACTTACACGATTTCTTAAATATATCTGACATGACACTCGTTCCCTGATCTGTTACTACTGTTTCATGCACTCCAAACTTCTGTATCCATTTGTTCACAGGTGTTTGTGCCACTGTTACTATCTGCTCTTTTGGCATCACGACCATTTCTGCGAATCACGGAAAATGATCTATGATTGTGAGTATATACTTATTCTCTGCAAGTGTTTTGTTGAATGGACTTTAAACATCAATCCCCACAAATTCGATTGGTGCTAATGATTCAGGTAACCTCTGCCTGACACAAATCCGCTCTATGTTCGCACTATACGCAATTCCGCACATACAGGTTTACGTCTGTCTGCCTATTCCTCCACCAAAACCTTTCTGCTAATCTTCTGCTGGTAGATCTGCTAACTCCGTGACTCACTAACATGTGATCATGAGTATCTTGTCGCATTTTGTTCCTTAGCTTCGCTAGTACCACTACCCGTGGTCCCAACTTGGTTTCTCTGCATATCAACTCATCCTGCATACAAAACTGGGACTGCTTAAAATAATGCTTACATTCATCATTTGGTCTCTGTGCAGTTTACCCACTATATAATACTGCTACTTTTCTATTTAAGCTATCTGCATTTCCATGTTTCTTCCCAGGTTTATGTGTGACTTTGATATCAAATTCACTTAGTATTACTGCTCTAAAGGACAACCTACTAGAAAGATACTTTTACCTCAACAACCATTTAATGACCCATGATCTATTATTCGGATTGCTCTAAATTTTTTACTGTAGAGATAACATCTGAAATACGTGATTCCATAAATAAGACTTAACGTCTCTTTGTGGAATAATTTCTTTCTGCAGAATTTAGTTGTCTTGATGGGTAAGCTACAGGATGTTCTATAATTTCTACCTCTTATGACAACAAACAGCCAAGTTCACGGTTGAGGCATCACCTGACAAAATAAGTTTTTTTAATTACAATCCGGAAATACCAATATCAGACTCGATGTTCAAGCTCCTTTTAGCTCCTCAAAACCATGCTGGCACTTTCTGACCACACAAATCTAGTATCGTTTTTTAACGACTATGTCAACGGTCTGGCAATATCCGCAATTCATTTTACGAACTGGCGGTAATTGTTCGTGACTGCTAAGAATGATTGCAACTCTCTTACAGATTCTGGTACAGGAAAGCCACGTACAGCTCGAATTAATCTTTGATATTTCTTAAACTTATCTTTACTCCTGATATGACCCACGTATACTGTCTCTTCCATCACAAAATTGCACTTTTCAGTACTTAATATTAACATCGCTGCTTTTAATATCAGGATTACTTCCCTTAATCCCACAAACGATTACGTCATCGACAACCCTAAACATTGTCGTGGTTTTAAATCTATGAGTATTCCATTCAACAATCTCTTAAATAATGCAGGTGCATTTTTTAATCCGAATGGCGTTCTTATGATTTGGTAGCGTCCCCAGGGTGCCTAAAACGCTGTTTTATGTCGATCCTGTCGTGCAACCTCTGTCTGGTGATAACCACCCTTCAGACCCATTCTTGAAACATGTGTGCATTGCTCAAAATGATCTAAGGTTTCAGTGATGTTTTGCCGAGGGTAGGGATTTAACATTCATATGTCTGTAACCAGAACTGAACCTATACCTTCGTGTTCCATCCATCGATTTTTTTGGCACGACGCCAATTCTTGACTCCCATGCACTATTTCTTTCTTCGGTTATTCCATCTTTCAGCTTTGATCGATAAATTCTAGGTACTATGTGTGATTTGAAGAAGACTGGTGATTGATTTCCCATTGGTTTGCAGTGCTGTGTAATATGCGTAACTGGTGTTGTCCTTTTTGGAAAAAATACATCCCTAAATTCCTAAAGTGTTTTTCCATCTGTCCCTACTGTCTACCTCCGCGTGGTTCGCTTTTCTTGATAATGCAGTTTCAGTGGTGTCTAGTGACTGTCTGTGGATGACACTCCTCGTGTCCCGTTCTTCGTCTTGCAAGATATCCATAGTAGCGACTAACAACCCGTATGTTAATCCCATGTCCTCTGTGCGAAAATTATCTATAGAAACAGGTTCTTTCTTTTTACCCTTTATATATTATACGTGTAGAGTAACTCTTTTAACTAAGCAACCTGTCTGACCTAATACTTCATTCTCTTCTAACGGCTCCAGCACACACAAAATTCCTATCGGCAAACTAGGCTCAACATTGACCCAAAGTGATTTCCCACTACCTTTAGGTACACAGTCGTGCGAATCAAGTCTTAGTGTAATCGTTCATGGTTTAACGGTCGTCTATCGTGACAGATTCCTCTTGCGACATCGCTACACTGCCAATGGGTTCACCTAACTGAAACATTTTTCCGTCAAGTTCCCCTTATGTTGCCGAAGATCGATTATGGTCCAATGCTCATATAAGAAATCTAACCCCAAAATCACGTCGTAGCCCTCATCACAAGTGACACAATTTCTACATATTGTTCAAACTGAACCGTATCCAGGTAAAAGTCTATGTCCATTGATCCTGATTATGTGACGTCTTTATCCCCCACTTCATGCAATCTGTGCCGTGGTGGGTCCCATTGCTTATGCTTCACCACATCACTACTGGCGACCGACACATGAACCCCTGAGTCCAACAAAATCCTACAACCCTTTTTCTCCTATTGTTCGAGTTATCGCAGAATTCACCTCTGCATACGATTTCATAGCAACAAATCTCATTGGGAATGACAGTAGGTGGATCTCGGTTCCCGTTGGTGTTTAACAGTTTATTTTTCTCCCGGTCCTCTGCTTCTAAAAAACTATTACTTCCTCTTACTTTATTCATATCACCCTGAGGCTAGTAACGCTGCCTCCTTACATGTGCTGTTCGTCCACGTTTGAAACATTTTACGCCAGCTGCAAAGACTGTTTGTTCACCCTGCATTCACACTCCACAGCTGACAATACTGCTGTGCGCATTTATGACAAAAACCTCCTGTCTCTACACCTCTTGACATCACCCTCTTAAAAAAAAAAAAAATAACGTCGAGCACCCTCTGTTCATCTTCGTCCAAAATAATCCATAGACACATCCATCAATTTCCCTTATCCTACTCGCAAATTGTTCCACAGTTTCCATATTTCTCTTAGTTATTACCCGTAATTGTTCCCTAAAGTTTCGTCGTTTCGTATATGTCTGAATTAATACTTATTTAAGGTCTTCGAATGTTATGGCTCCCTACAGAGCTTCTATATACCATAGACAAGTTTTAGCTTCCCCTGTTAGTCTATGTTTTGCAACACTCAATAATTCCTTATCAGATCAACCTTCCATCTCAGCCAGGTTTCCGAGATCTCTAACGAAAGCCTGCACAGCCTCGGTTGCATTACCAGAAAAAAGGAGCAGCGACTGACAAACCTGCAACCCATTGTGACGACTGCGATTCTACCAAACAACAACGTTTTCTACCAAACAACAACGTTCTGTATTATCCGCTGTTAATTGTGCTATCTTTTCTAGCAACATGTGTACTGCTTCCGGCTCTGACACACCTTGCGTCTCTCGTTCCGTCAAAACATCCATTTTGAGAACTAACACTCACAAAAACAAAATACACTAACCTTAATCTTACACCTAATCATGAACCATCTCGATTCCCCACATTGCCTGGCTATACGCCCGCAACGATTATATGTAAAACATTTTACCGGAACTGATTCCATACATAGCGCTGAGTGACACTCAAGGTTACATTGTGAACGGCTAACAGGCACTAACCAATCGTGACTTCCACTGCCCCTAAAATTATACAAATCCACAAGTTCTCAATTCGCAATAAAACCCACTTTACAAAAGGCATGACCGTCAAACCTTTACTCCAATACCAAAATACGATCTGTAGGTTCAGACGCTGTAAGAACGCGGCGTCAATGATCTGACACCAGTGTTAGATGATCCATGGAATATCACCTTGGGAGAGTGAAATGAGACATCAGGACGACAGTATATTTGTTTAATCACCTTCTTTCTTCTGGCCGTCAGCCATAGTGCATCAGGCACAGCTTGGTGGAGGTGACCAGTTGCCTCTTATGTGAAACAACAGACGTCCAGCAGTGCTGGCAGAGCAATGAATGGGGCCTGGTGTGGTGCAACCCGAATGCCGTTGGCAGTGACATCTCGGGCTCCGATTGTGAAGACAGCAAGGCAATGCAGCTGACTATTCCACGGGAAGCTGACCGTCCAGAGTGTAGGGTAGGGGCACTCTGCTCTGGTGGTTGTTGCTTTCGTGACTCAGAACAGGCTGATCTACCCAGTGGTCAAACAGCAGACTTCTATTGCATTCCACGATGTCGCTCTCAGCGTCACAGACTCATGATGCGGTCTGTGATACTGAGACAAGAATATTTTGGTATACAAACGGCTGAGTAGGTATATGTTCCAGACTGTGTTCATTTAAAGATTAAGGCACGTACTCTAAACAGAACCTAGGTGACAAGTGAGAAAAGGCACTTGTCCTTCTGCTAGCATACTGCACCGTCGGCTGCTGCTATATCGCACCCAGCTGGCTCTTCTTCATAACGCCTGTCGGCCATGTTTTGCTTCACAATGCTTAAATCGCTTGCCTGCCTGCAGCTGGCTCCGCTCCAACGCACTCCTGCTCTGGCTTAATCTGTGACCGAATACAGTCGATACGCTACACTGGAAACGATAACAGAGAAACTGATAAGAAGTAAATACAGGTGTGGAGGTATGAAACCGGAATATACCTGTGGATGGTGCTAGCCGTCAGTGCAGGACCCGTGAGACCGCGTCTACAGCGCCATCTGCTTCCTCTAACGGTTGACGACGAGTGTCAACACACGGTAACACAAGTTCCATACATCCGTTATCTGTTTCCAACCCATAAACATGTCTAGTTTAGTGTCTACGAACTACGAATGCTTCTGCCCCTCTCTTTGTCTTCGTGTTTCACAGTTTTGACATGGACGTGTATACCCTAGTTGTTCTTGTGCCCTAAAACAAAACAAACAGACTATTAAGAAACACCGACTGGCCTGTGCTGCCGTTAACCCCAGAAGAAATTCAACGTTCAGTGCTATGTGTCCTGAGTCACTTACAGCATACAGCAATGCTCAAAGTCAATGTTTTGAGCACTTATTTGATTACTTATTTGATTACATTTGGTGCAGTTGGGCAGGCGTTTGTGAAACCTCTTCTCCTGACGGAGGGACGGTGATTTGCGACGCTTCTATCTTAATGTTATTTCATCATGTTCCTCTTATGTCACTTCGTCGAAGTTGGAAACTTTTTTTCAAATGCCAAAGAAAAAATGTGTAATTTGATTAGGAAAAAACAATACCGATGTTGCAATTCGACAACTAAAACGATAAAAAATGCTTGCGAACGTGAGGAAAATCGCCGTATTGCCTGCTATACCTTGGCTAAAACCGCACCTCGATATGCTTATTCATTCTGGATATATCTGGAGTGACCAGTCTTTGCTGCCCCAGTCTGTAAAAACTTGTACTGTCAAATCGCAAAAGAAAAAGGCTCGCTGCATTTCCGAAGCTTTCCTTTGCGTTATTTGACGGTGGCGAGCAACCATTTTTTTCTATTTCCTAACCGTGTTTTACTCTCTTCTAAATTTCTAACATTTTTACTTAACGCCCTCCGTTTTATAACTAATCTGCAGTTTATATTTTGTTAGACTTTCTTTTTAAGTCATTATTATTACTTTCTTTTTCCTTTACTGTTAACAATACGTATCTGTTTAAAGAAAAAAAACTATTTTATTACGTGAGACCATAGCACGTAGAACCTGTTTTAATATAGTAGATAACAGGTCTTCAAATATGCAATAAATGAAATGTAAATTAATGCGAATATCTGTTTTGCGTGTCGCGTTTGTGGTATGTAAGGTGTAGGTGAGTATGATGGGTACGTGTAAGTGTAGTGATATGACTGTGTTGTATGATGATGATGAGAGAAGAAACAGAGTGACACCTTATGCCGCACATAGCCTATTCCTGTCCAATAGGATCAAAGGGGCCGCCGAGCTTAAGTTCCCCATCCGGTGAGCGAATCACTGTCAACAGTGTCACATGTTGTCACTTCGTGAAATACTGTGGAGAAGTTTGGAATTTAATCCAACACACTGGCGCGAAGACTGGAGATCAGGAACTCTATTCCACCACCTGTCCTTCCCTTGCTGGCAAAATACTGACAGCGAAAACTTAATTCGCCACGAGGATTCCAACGGGCTTATCTAGTAGTCGAGTGTCACCGCACAGCGTACGTTAGCTCCCCAGTTACGGAGGTAAGTAACATCTAGATTTATACTAGCCGGCCGCCCCGGTTCCACATTTGTAGCACTTACTATCCACGGCCATAGGACTTGTCTGGTGTGGCAGTAATGAATTACTATATGCCACCTAACCAAATGGGTGTCTTCAACCTCATGCGTCTGTGGGATAACTGTACGGCTATCGAACGGAGACTTTTTGATTGCCCCTTATATTACACATCCGTCGTTTCTAGAATTATAAATTACAAACACAGCCTTCATGTACAATTAATCTAATTATTAGTGAAAACCGTATCAAAATCTTTACAGTAGTTAGTTAGAATAGCCTTAGCATGAAGAAAGAAAAAACGCGAGAACGAACTTTAAGTTAGTAATACGTATAGCTTAGATGTTCACAAATTTCTTCTTTAACAAACGATCTTATTGCTTGTCGCAGTCTGCATTTCACATCCTCTGTATTCGAGCCAACATTAGTTATTTTGCTGCTGAAAATGCAGTACACATCAGCTAGTTTTAATGTCTCGTTTACTAATTTGTATCTCTCAGAGGCGACGTATTTATTCGAGCACATTACAGTACTAATTTTGTAATTCTGTTGATATTCATCTTATAACTCATTTCAAGAGACTATTCATTCCGTTCAACTGATCTGCTGTCTTTGACAGAATTACTTTAGCCGGCAAACGTTAGTTTTTATTTCTTCACCTTGAACTTTGGTTCACTTTTATCCTCAGTTTCCTGTAATGCTTGCTCATATTACACTCCAGTGTCACCCCTTCTCAACCACATCTTCCCTTTCATATCATTCGACTCTTATAACAGCAGGCTTGTTTCTTTACATTTCGTCCCCTGTATTTCATCACAGTTATCTTTAGAATTCGTAAGAGTGCATTCCAGTGCTTTTCAAAACTTCCTCTAAATCTACAAATACTATAAATATTAGTTTGCCTTTGTTCAGTCGATCTACTAAGATTGTCGTAGGGTCATTATTGCGTCGTGTGTCCCTACAGTTCTGCGGAACCCCTCCCCTCACCTCAGATCGACCTCTACTGGTCTTTCACTTATACTATAAACAATTCACTCCAGTATTTTGCAGCTACGGCTTATTTCGTGACCGTTAGGTAACATTCGCACCTGCCATTTGGAGCAGCGATATGCCTTGACGATTAGGAAGCTGCAAGATTCTTCTAATGTTGTTCCGTGGCCCGGTGGCGTGGCCCACAGAACACGTTCCTGCAGTGGGACGCCGCGTCCTGTCGTCTCTGTGCTCGCTTGTTGGTTGCAGGCCTAGTCGCATACGTACACTTCACAGATAGTTTAAGCTACACACCAAGCCTTGAATTAGTAAAATCATTTATCATACAACAGCTTAGCTGAAATTTTATAGGGTCTTTCAGAATCCGGCCAAAGTGGCCGAGCGGCTGCAGGCGCTACAGTCTGGAGCCGAGTGACCTTTACGGTCGCAGGTTCGAATCCTGCCTCGGGCATGGATGTGTGTAATGTCCTTAGGTTACTTAGGTTTAAGTAGTTCTAAGTTCGAGGGGTCTGATGACCTCAGAAGTTAAGTCTCATACTCCTCAGAGCCATTTGAACCATTTTTGTCTTTCAGAATAACAATAGTTAACTGCTTTAAATGTTTTCGGAAATACTCAAAATTACCTGCAAACTGAAATTTTATAAATTTCCGATGGAAAAAACATCCTGAAAAGTGAAGGTTTGTTTGCAAATACAGGTAACTTGAACTAGTCACTTCGTTGCTATTTTTCCTTTTTTCGCTTTTCTTCTCGGTCGATCTCGGTTGAAAAAAGCGCAATTTTTTTGTGGAACATCGTGGAATATTCCCGCTTTAGCCCCTATATGTAGCATTCAAAATGGATTCTGTGATGGAGATGCGTTCCAAGCAGAGAGCTGTTACTGAATTGCTTCCGGCGGAAAACCAGAGCATCGTAGATATTCATAGGCGCTTACATAATGTCTACGGAGACCTGGCAGTGCACAAAAGTACGGTGAGTCGTTGAGTGAGGCGTCTATCATCACCACAGCAAAGTCCTGCAAACCTGTCCGGTCTCCCACGTGCCGGCCCGCTGCACACAGCTGTGACTCATGCTATGATGGAACGTGCGGACACTCTCATTCAAGGTGATCGATGGATCACAGTCAAACAACTCGCTGCACAACTGGATATCTCTTGTCAGTAGTGCTGACACACTTGTCTTCCAGTTGCGGCACTCAAACGTGTGTGCCCGCTGAGTTTCTCGCCGTGTAACAGAAGACCGTAAAGAGAAACGAAGGATTATTTGTGAAGAATTGCTTGAGCGTAACAAGGCTGATTGTGTAACTTTTTGGTCAGACATCGTAAAAGGGGATGAAACCTGGGTTTTTCACTTCGAGTCGGAAACAAAACGGCAGTCCATGGAGTAGTGCCACATCACCTCCTCTCAGAAGCAAAAGCTCAAAGCCGCACCTCGGTCGGTAAAGTAATGGCGACGGCCTTCTGGGACTACGAAGGGTTTGGTTCAAATGGCTCTGAGCATTATGAGACATAACATATGAGGTCATCAGTCCCCTAGAACTTAGAACTACTTAAACCTAACTAACCTAAGCACATCACACACGTCCATGCCCGAGGCAGGATTCGAACCTGCGACCGTAGCGGTAGCACAGTTCCAGACTGAAGCGCCTAGAACAGCTCGGCCACTGCGGCCGGCTCTGAAGGATTTATTCGGTTTCATCTTCTCCCTCTTGGTGCTATGTTCAACACAGAAGTGGATTGTGCTACCCTCGGGAAATTGAAGAAACGACTTCAGTGTGCCTGTCGCCACAAAATTACAACCGAACTTCTCCTTGTCTATGATCACAAAGACCTCACACAGGTCTGCGCAATCGAGAGGAACTCGTAAAATTTCCTTGGGCTGTTCTTCCCCATCCACTCTTCAACCCGGATCAGACACCCTCAGATTTCCGTCTCTTTGGCCCAATGAAGGCTACAAGCCGCACGAAGCAGTACGTGAATGATGGAGAAGTTCCTGATACACCAAGGAGTTGGCTACCACGCCGACCAGTAGAGTGGTACCAGGCAGGCATACAGGACCTCTCAGTAGCAGCGCGTGTCGTACTCGAAAGAGATTTTGGTGAAAAATAAGTTTTTGTAGGCTAAAGAATGGAAATGATATGATGTATTGATATCCTGAATAAAATCAACCTGGTTTTCTTTTTTTTAAAAAAAAGTGTTGTATTGGTTATTACCAGGTCGCAAGAATTACACGTCTGTTGTTTGAAACTGGTAAACAATATTTTATTCAAAAAAATCTCCATTGCTATTTATACATTTCTCCCACCTGTCCGGCAAGCTATGAATACCACGCCAAAAAAGCATTTCTTCTTTTGAAGCGAACCAGTCAGTAAGCCATTTTCGTACGACTTGAAGCGTTGTTCAGCTACAGCGCGTCCCAGTGATGCAAATAGATGATGATCGGACGGAGACAAACCTGGAGAATAAGTGGCATGCCCTGGTATTTCACAATTAAACACCTCGAACATTTTCCTAACTCGTTTTTCTGTCTGTGATTGAGCGTTGTCGTTTTTCACGTAATTCTCGTTTTAACTCGATCATTTGCTATTGATAGCGATCACTGTTAACGGTTTCCCCAGGTTTTAGCATCTCATAATAGATGACACCCTTCTGATCCCACTAAACACAGAGCATCCTCTTCTTTCCAAGGCGATTTTGTCTTAGAGTGGATATCGATGACTTGCCTGGAATCACCCATGATTTACGACGCTTAGGATTCTCAAAATATATCTCTTTTACATCACCTGTCACTATGCGATGGAGAAACTTCTTTTTGTATCCGTAGAGCAGCATTTCACAAGTGATCTTTCGATCCACTTGATGTGTTTCATTCAGTTCATACGGAACGCATTTTCCCACTTTATTCATCTTTCCTATCGCTTTCAACCGAAGAGAAATGGCTTTCTGCATCACTTTCAATTGTTCCACGAGTTCCTGTTGAACTTGAGTATCATCTTCATCCAATAAGGCCTCAATTCGTTGTCTTCGAACTTTTTCGATGGTTTCCCGCATTTGTTGTTTCCCACCTCAAAATCACAGCTTGTGAAATTTTTGAACCACACGAAACACTGTTTTCCCACGAGCTTATTCGCCGAAAGCTTAAACATGCACTCGATGAGATTCTGCTGCAGTTTTCTTCAAATGATAACAGAAAACCAGTGTTTCCAGCAAATCGTAGTTCTTAGGCACAAAACTAGGCATGTTTATGGGTTTGAAACAGACAACGATGTATGGAACTTAGGTTACCGTGTGCTGAAATTCGTCCTCAGCCGTTAACGAAGCAGATGGCGCTGCAGACGCGGTCCCACGGGCCCTATCCTGACAGGTAGCACCACCTGTAGGGAAGTACCGGTTTCATACATCTACACCTGGTAAATGCCCCTGGTAACGGTGTAAGTTACGCACGCTTCAGTTTTCTAACCATAGCTATTGTTTTCACTTGTTTGGCATAACTATTTTCTTTTTTTTATGCTGTCAGAGTGAGTGTGGAGATGGATGGAGCATGAAAGCGACGCATGAATCTTCAAATTTATTAATAATGCGCTTCTGAATTGCACTGTTATTGAGCAGAGTGTCACATATATGATATGATTTGCTTAATGTGAAGCAACCAATTTAAGCACCCTAGAAGTAATTATTTTCTTCTGTCGTTACGATTAGTAAAGATGAGATTATTTTCAGCTTATTTGCTATTTGGTAAACTCTGTGTTTGGAAGATCATTAAAGTAAATAAGGAAATTACTGGGTCTTCTATGAAAATCTGCCAAGCTGACTGGCTATAATACGGTCAAGTCAGTCGGAACTGAGAAGTTCGCGCATCCCCTGGACAGAGGTTCGTGCACAGCAGCCTCGACAGGTCGTAACTCAACCCTCGTGATGCGCGTAACTTTGTCTATGTGTTCTAGTAAAAATGTTTAAATTTACTTTTGTTACGAACAGTGTTTCGAAAAATGATTGATATGTGACCTAAATAACGTATCTGAATGTTTCGAGAATTTTAGACAATGTTCTGAATGTGTTTCGATGGGCTGAAAAGTTCCGCTTGGCACGCTATACACTTTTAATTCAGAAAACTTCGGATTACTCAGTGCTCGTGGACTATGTAGTATTGAGCGAGCATACCAAAATTGATGACGATAGTATGAACTTTACAATGCTTTATTGGTATTTAAAAAGTTGCGTTTCTTTAGGCAGTACGTGGCGAGATCTATACTTAAGCTGATTATTTGCGAGAGAATTTGACAGCTGACCGCTGTGACCGAGCGGTTCTGGGGGCTTCAGTACGGAACCGCACTGCTGCTACGGTCGCAGGTTCGAATGCTGCCTCGGGCATGGATGTGCGTGATGTCCTTAGGTTAGTTAGGTCTAAGTAGTTCTAAGTTCTAGGGGACTGATGATAGCAGATGTCAAGTCCCATAGTGCTTAGAGCCATTTGAACCATTTAGAATTTGACATGTGAGTAAACGTTGTAGTACAAAGTATGAGCAAATACTTGCTTTTGCGTCAAGAACAGTATATGTGGGCGGAATTGGTAGCAACTTGTGTATTATTAAAAAGAGAATATAGGACAAACATTTCAGTAGCCTCGATTAGCCCTATGTTAAAGAACCTCTTTGCTAAAGGAAATAGAAGGTCTTATGCACTCTAGTGCTACATGTAGTTTGCCTTTCTTTTAAGCAGTTTTTCCAGGCTTTCCTTTGGATCTAAGGAGCCAGACAGACAGATCGTCACCGCCAGAGTCGTTATCTGCCTTCTATGGGTTAGAATTATTACGCACTTATTGATGTCTGTGTATGTTTCGTCTATCCCGTATACGTTGCTTACTTCCCGAGTATCGCTGTAATTGTAAGGGAATATGGTTTTTTGTAGTTGCCTTGTATCGACTGAGGTATATGGTACTGTGTAAAACTCTTTTAGCAATATCACATCTTGATTTACTTTGTCTTCACTTTCCACAATATTGTCTTCAAAAAATGGTTGAAATGGCTCTAAGCACTATGGGACTTAACATCTGAGGTCATCAGTCACCCAGACATAGAACTATTTAAACCTAACTAAACTGAGGACATCACACACATCAATGCCCCAAGGCAGGATTCGAACCTGCGACAGTAGCAGCAGCGCGGTTCCGGACTCAAGCGCCTACAGCCGCTCGGCCACAGCGGCCGGCAATATTGTCTTCAAGTTTCTGTGCTTTACCTTGTCCTCCTATATATTCCTTCCACGTTTCTCTCTTCTCTAGCGTGCCATCTGGTCTCCAGATGTTTTCTCCTAAAACTTCTTTAATTTCCCCAACTGCGGCATCTATCTTCCCCCTGGACACATTTGCTTTTACAGCTATTCAAATGGTTGGATTTTCTTTTGTATGGTTTAGGAAGAGCAGTAAAAATAGTGGAAAAACGTGAAAGGGAGAAAAGGAATGAAATTGCTTGTTGGCTACAAGAGTTTTTCACAGAGTACATTGCAAGCACTTGGTTGAAGAATCCGAATGAGGAACTATTTTACTTTTGGTATATTTGACCTGAGTGTGTGACAACATAATTAAACCTTTCAGTAGAACTACACTTCGCCAGGAAATATAACAGGCAAACATATGGTTCCTGAAGAGGGGCACAACGTTCTCACTAGTTACAGAGCAGTAGTCTAGATAATTAACTGATCTGGCTCTGTAACATTAGCTAACATGGCCTTGCTATGTTGGTATGGCGAATGGCTGAAAGAATTGACAATAATTCAGCAATAGTGACTTACTCATAAACGCCATTGTTTCCTATGAGTGGTACGTTGTCTCGCTTCCCCACACATAGGAATCGCTGGCAGTGCCTCATCCTGACTAGTGGGCTAACCAGTGTCCTCGGCGTACACCTCCAAGCGCATGCCATTGCTTTCGGCCATGTGGGGATATATTCTGCGGACTATTGGCTTTCCTTGCGTTCTCATTCGTATGCAACATAAAAGGATAGTATTTTGAAAGTAACATACTTCTTGATCATGAAAGGGATGCCTACTGTCAGATGCGATATCAATAGGGATATTTTAAACAAAATTTATACTCGTGTCTTGTTTCCATGCACTCCTCGGCTAGTGTAAGACATCTGAATCTATAAATAGTCTCAATCTGTATAGTTAAATTGGCCCAATAATATCATTAAATTGAGTCTATGTGCAATAGATAAACTTATTATTAACATATGAACTCATGGTACATGGTATCATGTGGAATGCAATATAGATTGCAGAATTACGTTCATTTCTCTTTTTCAAATATTCCTCATGTTATTGAAGCAGGTTAAATGAAAGGAAGGAATGAAGTTTCAGTTCATCTGTGTTATGAATAAAATGTGAAGAGGTGGTAACTACAAATGATGGCAGTTTATTGGTTATTAAGATATGCATTTACCATCAGTCTTTACAAAAAAAATAGATGGAAACGTTTTCAACGAATGTATGCCCAGATAATAAGGTTATTCACAAAATATTAATTACATGGTACCCTGAAATGAAGTTCGTGAACATGGGACTGCAATTACAGACGTAGTTGCTTCTTGTAAGTCGAAGACACGGGGGATGGTATGCAATAAGGGCAATGGGAGTAATCTATACCAACTCTAAGAAATC
The DNA here is from genome assembly GCF_023897955.1 of Schistocerca gregaria. Lineage (NCBI taxonomy): Eukaryota > Metazoa > Arthropoda > Insecta > Orthoptera > Acrididae > Schistocerca > Schistocerca gregaria. The sequence goes on from NC_064925.1 coordinate 298,068,124, forward strand.
AGCAGGTTAGGCTTCAGATATAGACGTGATAGGATTATGCAGGTACTCAACCATTATAATCAACCCCTTTCAAGTAAAAACGGTGGTGCAGAAGCACGTTACCAGTCATATGCCGTAATGGCAGAAAACACATTAAATTCTATAAATACAAGAAGATAAAAAATTCATTATGCATGTTGGTACGCATTTACAATATTGAATACAACCACGTGGCATGGTTACCGACCAAGAACAAAATACTATTTCACGTGTTACAGTCACAAAATTCTGAGACAAAGATTGATAAGTTTCATTTTCCAATACGTATTTAATTTAGGAATGAACCATATATATATATAGGTACACATGAGAGCATCTTATCACAGCAAAAATTCCCTCATTAAACTGCATGTCAAAGTTGTTGAATAAATGCTGGTACAACCAAAAATGTTATTGCACTGTAACCTACTGAATTGTAGCACTAAATGAAGCCGATTGAAATCTACCTACGGTCTAAGGCGCTTCAGTCATGGACTGTGCTGCTGGTCCTGGCGGAGGTTCGAGTCCTCCCTCGGGCATGGGGGTGTGTGTGTTTGTCCTTAAGATAATTTAGGTTAAATCGTGTGTAAGCTTAGGGACTGATAACCTTAGCAGTTACGTCCCATACGATTTCACACACATTTTTTTTTTAAATCTACCGTGTGATGAAATGAATCAAATCAATATCTAACGCCTAATCATATCAGGAAGCTCAAAAATGTTTACCATGTTATACTCATGAAGACTCGACAAAAGTGCCTGGCAGTCAGCAAATTTCGGCGGGTCAGCATCGCCAGCAAGTGATGGGGACGGCCAAACTGTTACTCGATACCGACTGCCGTTCAGCGGCCTTAAAAGAGTGCGATACATCCTTGACTCGCCAGAGTTTACTCCTTAACCCCGACTACCAGAATATTTTGTAGAAAATGTTCATATGTGTGTGAAATCTTATGGAACTTAACTGCTAAGGTCATCAGTCCCTAAGCTTACACACTACTTAATCTAAATTATCCTAAGGACAAACATACACACCCATGCCCGAGGGAGGACTCGAACCTCCGCTGAGACCAGCCGTAAGTTTGGTAGAGATCTTGCTCAGAGGTTTTAAATCTTTGGTTCATTGCGGAGCATTCGAAATAGACTGATTCATTCCTCCAATCATGTGGAAAGATTCACGATATGGAACGTGAATCAAAAAGGTTTACTGCATCATAAATAAACACATCTTCCCACTTATTCGGCCTCCAAAGGCTAGTCACAACAGCAGAGGAGTGACACACAGTATGACCCACAGGTTAACATGCACATAGAGCTCATCTATGTCGCTGCAAAGTATTCCGTCTTGTCTGGACAGAATGCATTGCGTAGTCGCCATGTGGCTTGCACGTCACTGTATTTATGAAAAAATAAACTACTGATTCAAAACCAGTTCATCGAAACAGTTTTCTTCCTCACTCATATTTCCTTAGGCAACAAATGCGTAATAAAGCTATCATGGATAAACTGAAATATAAAGTACAAAACTGAACTTCTTCCCACATAAGTATATGACAATAAATTTCGTTATCATTACGCAGTGTTATATCAACCATAAATGTGACTGAGTTAGAGTGAAGAATTAGGTCCACTACAAGCTCAAAAAAATGTGAAGATGCATGCTAAAGGTATAATTAATACCTACGATGCCAGTAGAAATATGTCGTCGTGGATAGCGATCGCAGTGCGCGAATACACCGCGTCCGCGCCGCTGATTGGCTAGCCTGTTCACTGTGTCCTGTTACACGCGAGTCCCCAGGGGGAAGTCCCGTGTAGCGTTAACGAACGCCCAATTACGGCGCGCGTCCTGACGATCTGCCGCCAGGCGTGCCAACCGACGCGCAGATAACGAGTTGGCGCTCCCCAGCTGACAGATTTTGTTGATCCCAGAGGATAAAACGACGGCCTAAAGTCCCAATCCCACTCCACACACCGCAAAAAAATGCTGCATGAATGCTCTCATCTGATATCCTTGTTTATGCTTCTATTCAGAACTGATAGAGGACGGCAGACCTTTGACGAAATATGTCGTTCCACAAAAGTACAAAGTCAAAATAATGACAACAATTTGTTTTGTGGAAAAGATTTGCTTGCTTTATTCATCCTGGAGAAATAATCTGCTACATTTCAGTCATTATAGGGCAGCTTTTCCTAGACAAAACGTTCAGTCACCATATTTCTAATGTACGATGAAACTGCCTTTTATCATCGGTTTTCATATTTGTTCCTGTTGGAACATCAACACAGAGGCAAAATATCGTTTTTATTCGCTTCGCTGCCCAAGCGGAAAGCTTCCGCCCTGTTGATAATTGTTAAACACAGCAAAAACTCACAAATGTTACGATGTTGCCTAGCAGGTAATAGCAGAAGCTGTTGTTAAGGAACATGGAAACATATTTCTATGTAGCTTTTATAACTTCAGCTGCTATGGCAAGGCAAGCATGTATTAAATTTCACAATTAAGTAATTGCTTTTTTATTTCTTCCTTTGCGTACATGTCTCAACTTCATATACGTAATTATTTCACATACCATACATCTATATAAATAAAAATTAAATGCTGTTCGTTGGTAAGAACTGCTAAACCGATTTGGCTAATTATTTTTAAAATGTTAGTCCGAATAAGGCTTTCAGAACAATACAAATTGGAAAATTTGCCTGGAAAATCGGGGAAAACCTGAAAGTGCTTTTTGATATGGGGTTTTTGTACGAAATGAAGACCATAACATACGATTAGAATGATAGATATGCGGGTACTTTTTTTTTTCATTATGTTCCTGGGACGGAGATAACTCATGTTATCGATGTTCGCACCAGACAACAAAACAAAAAACTTCTTGTGTCATAAAGCATTGCAGTGAACGAAACCACGATGTCACAAAGCACTTCCTGATTTTATTGTTTTCTCAAACACCGATCTTGCAATCGAAATGCCCCTTAAGAATCTTTGTGATTTCACATATAACGGAAGAAAATAAATAATTTGTTTGACGTAAAAAGATGACTTGATTCATCTGAGCCTCAAATTTTGGAACGAAGCCATATGGTTCCAAGTCGATCCCACTGCAGACACTTCACACATCTCCAGGATTTCAGCGTTGTAATGAGAACAGAACTGGCATACTTCCAGACGTACTCCTCCTCAAACTGAATATCCATGGCCACAATCGTTAATAGATAGAACGCTAGAAAACTACCTTTTTTCGTATCATTACTTTGTTTACACATTTCCCATAGCTATTCACCAATAAATTATTGAAGTTTGGATAGAATAACATCTGTCGGGGCAGACAGTACAATTATATTTTTCTGGAACAAATGTACGTTCTGAAAGATAGATAATAATATGTATCCGTGGAAATAAATTGTTACATGCTGAGATAAGTGTTTTACAGTCTTGCGTTACGTAATAAGCATCTTTTCGTAATTTACTGCGTCACACGATGTTTTAGTATCATATTTTGAGTTATTTTTCATATTTGTAACCCTGTGGTTTTGTACCTTTGAGTATTCCAGATTTATGGAGCTTCTGGTGTTGTACTGTTTCATAATTTCTGCACATCTAGTCACCAGCCACACTCTTGAAAGTTTAATATTTCAGACAATAACACATAGCTACCAGGAGACCATTTGGTTATTATTCTTGGCATGTCGTAGTAGTTTCGTTCAAAATGGTCCAAATGGCTCTGAGCACTATGGGACTTAACATCTGAGGTCATCAGTCCCCCAGAACTACTCAAACCTATCTAACCTAAGGACGTCACACACATCCATGCCCGAGGCAGGATTCGAACCTGCGACCGTAGCGGTCGCGTTTCCAGACTAAAGAGCCTAGAACCGCTCGGTCACTTCGGCCGCCCAGTAGTTTCGTAGTATGCTCTTTGTTCTCTAACGTATCTGAAGATGACATTTATTTAAAACGTGTCAATTTATCTGCATCACTAACGTGCGTACGTCCTTTGTTTGCAGAGGAATATCCTTAATATAAAGTCTGGTATGAACATCCAGCCCAAGACCCTACAATTGCGCAAGTGGCCTACTGTGAACAGAGAGAAAATTGAGTTGTGGCCATTTTAGTGGTAAACTTACGCGAGAATTTTGAATGTTCAAATGGTTCAAATGGCTCTGAGCACTGTGGGACTTAACTGCTGAGATCATCAGTCCCCTATAACTTAGAACTGCATAAACCGAACTAACCTAAGGACATCACACACATGCATGCCCGAGGCAGGATTCGAATCTGCGACCGTAGCGGTCGCGCGGTTCCAGACTGTAGCGCCTAGAACCGCTCGGCCACATCGGCCGGCTATTTTGAATGTCTCTATGATACCTTTGGTTACAAGAGATCTTCCTTAGAGTTATGTCACAAACACAACTCCTCACTTAAGTACGTAACTACAAGATAGATTTCTAATTTGTGGACAAACGGCAACTAATTTATTTTACTTGCTACGAGAAATGGTCGTAGGTAATAGTCGCATAGAGGCACCCCTTTTATTTTTTAATGATTTATGTACAGTATATGTACATCTAATCGACAGCCTCTTGGCAGCATTTAACCGCATCTCTAAAAGCTGGGGATTAGAAATGGGAAACTGAAAATAAATGCTCGTTCATTATACTTATGTTACTTTGTAGGAAGATTTATCAGGTAACAGTGCATTAACGTACAGTACACTAAAAATATCCAAGTACCTGTGAAAGGTAACTTTGGTTCCATACTCGATTTCATTTGTACAATTACACCCTGTGTACCTCTTCACCATTTTCCTTCACGTAGTCTGAAATGTGTAGACAGTACAGTTACGAGTAACAAATACCGTATGTATGCCCCAATAAATATGTGACACTTACCACCATAGCGACGTCCAACGTAAGATTCAAAATATCGCGTGACTGCAGCTTCTTTTCAGAGTCTAGCTATTTTTACAGGGTATTCGGCCGTGCTCGACGTTGTTGACACAAAGTAACGGATTCTGTCTATTTTGCATTGCAGTCAGCACATTTCATGGACTATTTTGTGAAGGCATTATTGAACGCCAACAGTAACAAACGTGATATCACTGATCCCGTCTCTTAAAGAGCATTTGAGAGCCGTTAAAATCGTATAAGCCTTCCCCATGAAAACCTTACCGTTGTCTTGATACCTCGATTAGTCACATAACAGTATTGCATGACTCTTCTGCATATCTAAGTGCTGGTTATTAAAACTGGAACATCAGGTAACATGGAAAGTAATGAAATGCTACTGTTAACGTGCATATGCATTATAGTAGAAGGAATACATTATTAAATACGTAACTGATTCGTGATTATACGAGGGTCATTCCATCAGTCATAGCAACAGTAGTATAAATTACGATAATGTGACAGCATGGTAATTCCATGAAGTCTTTGAACCAGTAAGGCGGCATGTACCCCAATACCAACATACAGTAGGTTTCCAGTACTGAAGGTCCAGCAAAGGTTGAACTGAAACAAAATCACTGGAATTCTGTGTAAATTTTCTGTGCACGATCGAAATCAACTCTCTCTCTCTCTCTCTCTCTCTCTCTCTCTCTCTCTCTCTCTCTCTGTCACTCTCTCCCCATCCGAACTGGCCTCGGAAGACCCCACTGTATCGACAGACCGCCGTGTCATCCTCGGCAGATAGGCATCAGTGGATGCTGATAGGAGGGGTATGTGGTCATCACACCACCAGGATGTTGTCAGTTTTTTTTTTTTTTTTTTACCAGAACCACCACTGTTCAGTCAAGTAGCTCCTCAATTAGCCTCACAGCGGCTGAGTGCACCCTCTCGCCAACAGCCCTAGGAGGACACGGACTATTACCCATCCAAGTGCTAACCAAGCCCGACAATTCTTGACTTTGGTGATCCGACTCAATCAGGTGTTACCACTGCGACAAGGCTGTTGGCTCAAAAACAACGTCTTTCCCCCAGTGGATCTGAACAATGTTTCCATGGCGAAGGCGCTAAAATGTTGCTATCTACCGCTGGAAACGCCGTGAGCACGTCCGACCTGTTTGCAAAGCACCTTTCACAGTCTGCAGTCTTGTGTTCTCTTGTTGAAAGCTGTCATGGAGACCTGGCAGATAGGGACAGCCAACAGCCATAATATATCACAAATGTTCCTGCTACTGTTAAAATTACCAAATATTCAAACCAGAGGTGATGGTGTTGTGTACCCCACAGTTGGGCCCATAAGTCGACGACAAATGCAATCCGTAAACGTTCACTTTCCTCAGAGTCATCACATACATGTACGTAAAAACAGTAATCCATTTGAGTCCATAGACGTATCACGGCACTGCACTGAACAGATATTTGAATGATTTGAACGCTGTGCAAGGGCAGTCGAATTTACTGAAACTAAACTTCTAATTTTTGTTGTTTATAGGTCCCCCAATTCTTACTTCAGAGCATTTCTGCTCAAGCTAGAGAGGGTTCTTGGTTCATTTTATAGGAAGTACAGGAAATTAATTATATGTGGTGACTTTAATATTAATTTTCTATGTAATCGTGCAAGAAGAAGAATGATGTTAGATCTCCTAAATTCATATGCTGTGATGCAGACCGTGTTTTTTTCAACTTGGGGAATAGTCGCACAGCCATAGACAATATTTTTATTCATTCTTCATTACTAGACGGGTATTCTGTTAGTAAAAGGTTGCATTGCCTTTCAGACCATGATGCACAAATTTTAACAGTAAAAGGCTTTTGTATTCAAACAAATGCCACTTATAATTCTAAACTATGTAGGAAAGTTAATCCAACGACAATACAGAGTTATTTAAAATTGTCCTTTCTTGTTAACAATATTAGCTTATTCCCAAGAAAAAGTGGCTTTCACTCAGCTAATATTCGGCAGAAATCCAGTCTGCATTTGGATCGGACTTTCTTAACTCTTGTGCAGAAAGGTGTGCAATACACTGCTGCATCCATTTTCTATAAGCCACCACAAGAATTCAAAAATCTTAGCAGTAATCCACGCGCTTTCAAATCGAAACAGGAGAGTTTCGTCATGTGTCACTCCTTCTATTAAGCTGATTCTTACGTCATATTGTTGATTGCGTGTAGTTAACTTATGGTTTGACTTTTTTTTGGTTCATAAACATTTTATTGGCAGGATGTTTATAGTGCCGACAGTATAGATGACAAATATAATGCTTTCCTTAACACGTTTCTCATGATCTTTGAGAGATGCTTTCCATTACAACGCTCTAAACGGGGCACTAGCAGTAAAGGGCAGCCTGGATGGCTGACTAGTGGGGTAAGGATATTATGCAGAACAAAGCGGAATTATATCAAAATGTTAGAAGTAGTCACAATCAAGCTACAGTGGCCCACTTCAAAGAGTGTTGTAAGGTGCTTAAAAGGGTTATTAGGAAGGCAAAGAGTAAGTGGTACGCAAATAGAATGACTAGTTCACAGGATAAATCTAAAACCATATGGTCAATAGTGAAGGAAGTGTCTGGGCAGCAGCACAGTGTCGACAGTATAAAGTCAGATCGTAATAAAAATATTTACGTTACTGATAAATCTTATATATGTACAGTATTTAACATTCAGTTTCTGAGAATTTGCTGATGAATTAAATAAAAGTTTAGTTTCTGCACGGAATAATATAGCTCTCTTAGCAAATGTCTTTCCGAGACTGATGCCTGAAATACTCCACTGTGATTCAGACACGGAGGAGATTGAATCAATAATTGAATCACTGAAGACTAAGGACTCTCATGGATATGATGGAGTGCCTAGCAAAATGTTAAATTACAGTACTGCACATGTTAGCCCTGTACTTAGCTATATTTGCGATATTTCCTTTAGGAATGGTCAGTTTCCTGAACGATTAAAGTACTCAGTAGTAAAGCTGCTCTACAAAAAGGGGTAAAGGGATAATATAGACAATTTTAGACCTATTTCTATACCATCAGTGCTTGCTAAAGTTATTGAAAAGGCTGTGTATGCAAGGATAATTGATCATTTTATGTCACAATATTGCTATCAAATGCCGGCCGCGGTGGTCTAGCGGTTAAGGCGCTCAGTCCGGAACCGCGCCACTGCTACGGTCGCAGCTTCGAATCCTGCCTCGGGCATGGATGTGTGTGATGTCCTTAGGTTAGTTAGGTTTAAGTATTTCTAAGTTCTAGGGGACTGATGACCACAGCAGTTAAGTACCATAGTGCTCAGAGCCATTTGAACCATTGCTATCAAATGTACAGTTCGGCTTTAGAAGTCGTTTAACAACTGCAAATGCTATATTCTCTTTTCTCTGTGATCTACTGGATCGGTTAAACAAAAGATTTCGAATGCTGGAAATATTTTTTGATTTAACTAAGGCGTTTGATTGTGTTGATCACAAAATATTGCTCCAGAAGCTGGACCACTATGGAGTAGCTCACAATTGGTTCACCTCTTACTTTAACAACCGATAGAAAAATCAAAGTGTTGAGAATGGCTGTGATGTGGGTTCTGAGTGGGCTACAGTCAAATGGGGGGTGGGGGGGGGGGGTGCCCCAGGGATCAGTGTTGGGGCCACTCCTGTTCCTTATTTATATAAATGATATGCCCTCTATTATTACGGGTAGCTCTTAAAGTATTTCTGTTTGCTGATGACACTAGCTTGGTAGTAAAGGATGTTTCGTGTAACATTGCCTCGATTTGAAACAGTGCAGTTCACGACCTAAGTTCATGGCTTGTAGAAAATAAACTAACGCTAAATCATAGTAAGACTCAGTTTTAACTGTTTCTAACACACAATTCAACAAAATCCGACGTTTTAATTTCACAGAATGGGCATATGACTAGTGAAACTGAACAGTTCAAATTTCTAGGTGTTCAGACAGATAGTAAACTGTCGTGGAAATCCCACGTTCAGAATCTTGTCCAAAGACTTAATGCTGCTATTTTTACTATTCGAACGGTATCTGAAGTAAGTGATTATTCGACACGAAAATTAGTCTACTTTGCTTATTTTCATTCACTTATGTCGTATGGTATTATATTTTGGAGTAACTCTTCCTATTCTAAAAAGATATTTTTGGTTCATAAATCGGAGGTATACGTTCGCAAAGCTCTTGTCGGCCACTTTGCGGGCAAGTGCTCTACCATCTGGGCTACCCAAGCACGACTCACGCCCCATCATCACAGCTCTCCATTTGCCAGTACCTCGTCTCCTATCTTCCAAACTTTACAAAAGCTCTCCTGCGAACTCAAAAGGCAAAAGTAACGAGTTCGAGTCTCGGTCTGGCACACAGTTTTAATCTGCCAGGACGCTTCATATCAGCGCACACTCAGCTGCAGAGTGAAAATCTCATTCTGGAAACATCCCCAAACTGTGGCTAAGCCATGTCTCCACAATATCCTTTCTTGCAGGATTGCTAGTTCTGCAAGGTTCGCAGGAGAGCTTCTGTAAAGTTTGGAAGGTAGGAGACGAGATACCGGCAGATGTAGATCTGTGAGGACGGGGCGTGAGTCGTGCATGGGTAGCTCAGATGGTAGAGCACTTGCCCGCGAAAGGCAAAGGTCCCGAGTTCAAGTCTCGCTTCGGCACACAGTTTTAAACTGACAGGACGTTTCGTATCAGCGCACACTCCGCTATAAAGTGAAAATCTTATTCTGGAAACATCCCCCAGGCTGTGGCTAAGCCATGCTCCTCAATCTTTCAGGAGTACTAGTTCTGCAAGGTTCGCAAAGAGCTTCTGTAAAGTTTGGAAGGTGGGAGACGAGATACTGCCAGATGTAGAGCTGTGAGGACGGCGCATGAATTGTTCGTGGGTAGCTCAGATGGTAGAGCACTTGTCCGCGAAAGGAAAAGGTTCCTGGTTCGAGTCTCAGTTCGGCACACAGTTTCAATCTGCCAGGCCGTTTCATATCAGCGCACACTCAGCTGCAGAGTGAAAATCTCATTCCAGTGTCAGTTTAGCGTCTTGTTTCAGAGACAAGAAGTCATTAACATATATCAAAAATAGAAGGGGACCCACGATCGATGTAGTAGTTCACCAGAAGAGTGTTTGGACAAACAGAAAGACACTACAGTTTTATAGATTTATTATTAGTATAGAACACACACGGCAGCAGCGCATTAACAATTACAAATACAATAGTAAATAAAAAAACAAATGTGCAACACATATAAGAGAACATGAAGGGCGTAATAACTGTCTCATAACAAACTCACAGAACTAAGATAGATAGCATGTAAGACAAGTTGTTGACTATACATATATTCTATCCACTTCATAGTATGATGTCTGGCCTCTATAATGTTTTCAGCTTACCCACTATACCTTCTCAAAAATGGTTCTAATGGCTCTGAGCACTATGGGACTTATCTTCTGAGGTCATCAGTTCCCTAGAACTTAGAACTACTTAAACCTAACTAACCTAAGGACATGACACACATCCATGCCCGATGCAGGATTCGAACCTGCGACCGTAGCGGTCGAGCGGTTCCAGACTGTAGCGCCTAGAGCCGCTCGGCCACCACGGCCGGCTATACCTTCTCATAGGGCACCACTTCTATGATATCGTCCAGGCTATGATCAGGTGCTCCACAGTCACAACTTCTACTGTCCACAAATTCCCATTCATTGGAAAGGCCTCTTATCTTGTGTGACCGCTTCGGAAAAGTAGAGTCTAGTCCGATCTTTTCTCAGGGAGCTGAATTTTGTAGTATTTTTGAGGAATCAGTTATGAGATGATGATTACTGAGTTCTCGCTGCTTTTTTCCATGTGTCTATTAGGTTCAAGATGTCCTGTCCCCATACAGAACAGCTGTACCATACTGACTTCAGTGATATCAAGCGGGTATTTGGTAAATTCGTTACTATATGCAGAATAGGTGAATGTTTTGTTTGATACGTCTGTAGCATTTTTTTTCCTTCTTTAGTAATTTAGCATCGCTTCAGCTCTGTTGCTGTTATCTTACTAATGAGGGGGAGCCACGGTATCGGAGGGGTGTTAATTTGCAGGTGATTATATTCACTGTTTCGTGGACCTGTACGTATGGCTTGTTGGGTAATGACTTCTTTGCCACAACGGTGCACGGTCTCCTACAGTGTATCAATATAAGGGGGAGTCAAATGAAAATGAGACAGATGGAACAAAAGTGAGTAACTGTTTGCTACTTCAAAAGTCATCGCCATAGCTGTTATTACATTTATTCCAGTGTGAGACGAGGGTGGTTCATGAGAAAATTTTTGTGGTTGTCTACGGAACCACGATGGCACCCATAGATGCACCCCATTTCCGAAGCAAATCGACAGGTATGAGTGTCTTTCGCCATTCCATTAATAAGGTAATCACATGGGGAGACACAGGGAGTCTAGGGTGGATGTGTAAAGGCTTTCTAGTGAATAATTTGCTGCATAGTCCAAGCAACAGACACGCCAGATTCGGGAAGACATGACGACTTTCGCTCGTCAGTATGGGATCCATATTAGATAGAACTAACAGAAGCAATAGAGAAGATCCAAAGAAGAGCAGCACGTTTCATTATAGGGTCTTCAGCGCGCGAAAGCGTCACGGAGATGCTCAGCCCACTATAGACGTTCTGCACCATATTATGGTCAACAGTCAAATTTCTGAGAGCGTACCTTCCTAAAAGAATCAACCAACACCACATTCCTTCCTCCTATGTATATCTCGCGGAAAGATCATGAAGATAAAATTAGAGAGCTTCGAGCCCACACGGAGGCTTACCAGCAGTCGTTCTTTCCGCGAACCATGCGCGAGTGGGAAAAGAAAGGGAGGAAACGACACGTGTGTACAATGTTCCCTCCGCCACTGACCATAAGGTGGCTTACGAAGTGTAGATGTAAATGTAGATGTACACATTTTTCTTTGATTGCAAGGAGCCGCTGCATGTTGACTTTCTGGCAGACGGATCCACAATTAACAGGCAGCAGTACGTGGACACTGCAAAAATCGAAGCGTGTCATCAAATCGAAACGCCCAGTAATGATGACGGACGGCATTATTCTGTTGCAGGATGCTCGCCCACATCTTGCAAATATTGTTTCAACTACAGAGCAAAAGTATCGCTGATATGCCCTCACAGATTCTCCACACAGTCCCAACCTCTTCCCATGCGCTCCATATTTGTGGACCCCTGAAACAAGACATTCGTGGCCGTACATTTGCTTCGGAAAAGAGATGCACACCTGGGTACAGTCATAGTTCCGTGGATAATCGCAATCATTTTTCCACAAAGGCACGGATTGTCTTGTCTCGAGTAGGACAAATGTATAAGGGCTGATCAAAAAGTTTCCATTTGAAGACCGTACAGTCCGGAATAGGTATGCCAATAACATAAATCACCGGGAGAGTTGAGGCAATCATGCCAACGACGCCCCAGCAAAACACGTGTGCTGCTGCGTGAAGTCCTTATTTTCCACGTCCGACAGGACTCGTCGATCCTTCAAAGTCCAGTTTAAGGGACTGAAGGCATGATAATCACATGACGAGAGATCAGGACTATAGGGCGCCTGCTCAAGTATCCCCTACTTGAGTTCGCGTAACTTCTACGTTATGACATTTGTGACATGGGAACGTGCTATCTCACGAAGCAACAAACACCCAGCACGGAACTTGCCCCACCATTCCACAATGATGATTTTCGACAGACATGATGTCCCATACATAGTCTTCCTTCTTGGGTGGATGTCTGCCGGAGTTTGTCCTTCGGCAGTAACGTCGCCATATTTCACGTTTCTCCATTTTCCGCATGCACATCGGAAAGACACGAATCTTACACTAATTCCACAAGCCGGAGCTTATATACCCACTTGGAATCGCGCTACGTTGCGTGCACGCTGTAGCGACGCACTCAAATTGAAACTTTTTGATCGCCCCTCACATTAACAGTTACGGCCTTTATATCTGAAATAATAAACAGTTTACTTTTTTACTATCCATTTCGTTCCCATTTGACTGCCCATTGTACAGAGTGTAACAAAAATGAAGGCCACAAATTGCAGGAAACATTTTTCACACGTAGACGAAGAAATTATGTCATGTGAACATGGGACTGGAAGCTTTGACCCATGGTACAGCTCATTTTCTCCAACAAGTATCAAGGAGATCAGATTGTAAATTTTCACAGTCGGCATGTATGGGCAGACGTTAATCCTTAAGCTGCTGGTAAAGCAAGTCGTCAATAAACGTTTTCTGCCAGTGTTTTAACCGGTATTGTTGGTGATTGTTTGGTAGGATCTCAATTTCTTCCATCCAGGGTCAACGGAAAAAGTTATCATAAGTTCATAGGGAATGTTCTAGCTGCTGTGTTAGAGGCGTGCCTTTAGCTGTGCGACAAAACATGTACTTCACGCACGATGAAGCATGTCCTCATTTTAATGTTAATGGCCGACCGGCTTCTAAATAACAGATTCGGTGACAGATGAATAGGTAGAAATGGACCAATAGCGTGGCCTCCACGGTCTCCGGACCTAAACCCACAGGACTTTCACTTTGGGGGGATTTGACAGTTCTTCTGTGTATGGAACCCCACTACAAGATGTCCAGAGTCTCCTTTCCGGTATTATGGAAGCTGAGAAACCATACGCAGTATTCCTTGCATACATCAGCGCATCCGAGATTCACTACGACTGCGGGTTGACACATGCACCAACGCACACAGAGGGTGAGGAAGAGTTGCATGGGTATGCTGGGGCGTTCTGTTCGTGTGTTTTCCCTTATTAATGGGTTGGAGAAAGTGAGTTGTAACACGGAAACAAAGAGTTTTCAGACCCATGTTCATATAACATAATTTCTTCTTCTACATGTGAGGAATTGTGTCCTACAATATGTGTATCCCTAGAGCAGGGAAATTACTCTTCAGTACTTAAAAGTGTTGTGTACATAGTTCAGCGTAGTCAGCGCGTACACAACTTTCCCACTACAGCACGCCCCGCTAAGCACAACAGCGCAGGTGCAGAGCTCGTCAATCTCCGCACTACGAGATGGCGCTGTCTTAGAGACGGACCAAATTCTGCTTCCGCCGATCCGCGTATTAATATGTAACGCAGCCAATGAGATTGCTGCTAACATAGAACCTTTTCTCCTCGCGGATCGCATTCGCGCAGTGATACCTGAACGAGCGAGGTATTATAACGAGTGTACAGACCTCCAATTAGTCAGTCTGCATTAGCCTGTACCAGTCTGCATTTGTCTGTACCAGTCTGCATTTGTCTATAGTCAAGTTTCAGTCTGCGCCTAATAAGATTACCACATTCCTGTACATAGCCATGAAGATAAATGAATAGATATTTTGTCAAGTATCAGAGATATGTGAGTATAAGATTAATGTACCAAGACCAAAGGAACTTCCGATTGTCAATTGTAAATAGCAGCCAGAAGCAAGTTAAGTACTTTTTAGGCTTGTTATTATTTTAATAAATGTGTGTGAAAATTAATCAAGTTCTGTTTAAAGTTAGTCACCGTCAATCTGCTACTCTATGCGTGCAAGTGGCATTTTTATCGTCTGACCTAACGGCAGAAGATAAACACGCCACGATAAGACCACGAGACGTATTGCTGACACTCGCCTAGAGCGACAAGACAAATAATCTGATGGTGTGTGTACCGAAGGTCTTACAGTACGCACACCACAAAAAGGGTCGAAGGCATGATACTCTTGCTGCTTTTCTCTCCTTCTCTGCAGGCAGCTATATGTAAATAGGGTGCGAAATGATTAATGGTGGCTGTCATCGACATTGAGTCGGGTTTTTGCAAATGGCCTTGCGGAAAAAGTGAGCATTATAAGACTACACGAGACTCGAGGCATTTACGCCGCGTGTGTCTGATACAAAAATGCTGCGCAGGACTCACCAAAAAGCTGTCTGGCAGGCCATCGACACACTCCGTCGGGCGTTTTAGTTTTCCAGTGCACCTGCTTTGATCGATGGGTGGAAAAAGGAAAGAAAGTGGTGCGGGCGTGGGCGGGCAATCGACGCTAATTGAGGGTGGAGTGGGAGGGGGAGGGGTAGGCGGTGACGGATGGGCGAGAAATGCGGACACGAGCGGCAATCTGTAACACTCGACGCGGCGCGGCGCCGGGCGGTCAGCGGGGGCGGCGGCGGCGGCGGCGGCGGCGGCGGCGCCGATCGGCTCATCCATCACGGCAGGCGGCGCTGCCCGGCTGTCCACGTCGCGCGACGCCATCGGCCTGCCCGCGATGACGCGCGATTTAATAACCCGGGGGCTTCTTTTTCTGTCACGTGTAAATACAAAACACACACCGGACGTCATCCTGTACATCCCTTCGCTATGTTAAAGTTGCTATTCTACTGAACAAAGAGGGTACGAACCAGCTACTCCTGCTGTGAATCTTACAAAAACTGTCACCTTTCTATTGCCGCGACAATAGTTCGGCAATGGACGCGGGAATCAGTTCAGTTGCTATCGTAATTCGGAAAGGGGGATGATCATTGACTTTCGGGCCAAGACTGTAAACTGCCCGCGTGCCGCAGTGGTTAAATCAAACAGCGCATGACAAACTGCCACTACCCGAAACCGGCGCAGATTGAATTGTGGTACACCATTGGCCATTGATGGCAAGAGCGAACGACGGCTGTAGAGATGTGTCCTGGTGAATACACGTGCAACTGTTGCTTAATTGATCGCCCAGATGAACCAAGGGGCTACCAATAGTGTCTCCTGAATTACTGTTCTGAGAACGCTGCTGCGTATGAGCCTCCACAGAAGGTGCTCAGTTCACGACCCCATGCTGACTGCTGTTCAAAGTCGACGAAGGCTGAAATGTGCAGACCTAAACCACAACTGGACGTCAACTGTGTGGCGATAGGTGACCCTGTCAGATGAATCACGTTTTATGCTTCCTCGGACAGAAAAGAAACACTCTGAAACAGACTGCCCCAGGCAGAAAGAGGGTGCGTTGTGTTTTGGTGAACGCTTTCGTGCCTTTCCCTAGGAACTGTTGTCACTCTGAAAGCCACAACCGATCAACACACGTATGCATCTGCCCATCGGGACCATATCCATCCCTACGTGATGGTTGTTTCTCCTCGACACGGTGGCATCTAACAACAGGACAATGCATCGTGCCACACACCTTGCACTGTACGTGTGTGGTTCAAAGAGCACCAGGATGAGTTCACTGCATTTCTCTGGTCACAAAACTCCGCAGATTTAAACCAGGCGAGAATCTGTGGGACCATCTCGTTGGGGCTGTTCGCGCCATTGATCCTCAACCGAGAAAACTAGAGCAGCTGGTCACGGTTCTGAAGTCGACACAGCTCCACTCCCCTGTCAGGATCTTCCACAACCTGATTGACCCTCTTCCTGCACGTGTCACAGAGGTCAGCGCTGCAAAACTTGGTTATTCATACTTTTGACAAATGGTCACTATGTAGCCTCAACTGTCCGCAACACAAGATTACTGTTCACCGTAGTCGCCATGCATTTGTACACATTTGTATCATCATTGAACCCAGTCATCAAAACCAGTTTGGAAAAGTTCCGGATTTTGCCTATTGACCCGCGATATTAAAAACCCAAGCTACGCTTCTGATTGTAAACGCTAATGCGTCTGCCCCCTAGAAGCATTTAATCAGCACCTTCTCCATTCGTATCTATAATAGACGCCATTGGCTGACCGGTGCTCACTTGAGTGGACCGGTGCTCACTCCAGTGTTCGTTTCTCTGTTACGAAACCTCTTCTCGCAATGCCCCACTTCTTTGATGTCCGTTACAGTGCCCTCATACAATTTATTCATGGATTCAGGAAGCAAAATCATGAATTTTTTCAAACTGGTTTTGACGCCTTGATTCAACGAAGACGCAAATGTGTGCAAAAGCATAGCGGCTATGTTGAACTGTTGGGTAGAGGAGACCTCTGGCTATGATCTATACTGAGTTCACTATACAAAAAAATAGTCTCCGCTATAGCAATCATTGCAAGCGTCATTTAATACCGTGTAATTCCGCTCCAGGACTTGATAACCGCCTGGATTCGGTTAGGAAGAGACTCCGCATATTTGTGCAGACTCGTGGCATACAGGTTAAGCCACTCGCTGATAATTTGAAACCGCAATTCCCTCAAGTTACAGGGATGTTGATGTTGTCGTTTTACCCTCTGTTCCAACATATCCGGTGGATTTTGTATGGGGTTAAAGTCAGGTAGAAAATGGACATTCGTGGTACGTCCCTATGGGACTAAACTGCTGAGGTCATCGGTCCCTAGGCATACACACTACTTAATCTAACTTGAACTAACTTACTCTAAGCACACCACACACACCCTTGTCCGAGGGAGGTCTCGAACCCCGACGGGAGGAGCCCCGCGAACCGTGGCAAGGCGCCCTAGATTGCGCGGCTACACCGCTCTGCAAATGAGGTGATTTTGAAGGCTAGTCAAGATGTGATATCGTGTGGGGGTGTCAGAAAATCATTCTTCTAGCCGGATTAACTTTTCTGTCATCGTCTTTATGTGCCTGTATGAACAATGGCCTCTTACAAGGCGACCGACTCCCAGTGGTCATTGCATGCGATTCCCGTCGCAATGTTATCTCGCTAACCGTTGGGGATGGACCTTTGTTCTCTGCCTGAACCAATTCTTGTAACGTTTTGAAGCGATTTTCATTTAACGACCATGAAAAGCTTCTGTGATCCCTCTCAGTCAAGAGCTTCTTCCGACCACAATTCTGACGTCGTCTTCCGTGGCCACGTGTGTCTCACCACTGCTTGTAGAAAAGTTGAACAGTCAGCAGTGAAATACCAAAAAATCCAGCAGCTATGTACACCGTATCGCCTTGGGCGCAGACAAACACGTTTACCCCTTTTTTCCACTCTGTCATGTCCTTATATTTACCCATGTTTACATACAGTTTCCGCTTGAAACATAATTGTCTCGCTGATGGCTACTGCCTTATGCTCAAGTGCAGGCAGTGCGCTGTCGGTCGAGCACGTGACTTAATCGCTGCTCCATCTGTAAAGACGATTCATCCGTACGTGTGCATTGGGTTGACAGGCTGGATTTTTTTCTTTTCCGGTGAGCTTCATTCTGCTGTTACGTATCCAATATGAAATTCTGACACGGGTAGCATTACTTTTTCATCCTATACCGTATAACCCTCTCAGAGTCAGAACTTAAAAGGTTCCTAGGCGCAAACGGACTGTAACTACACGGTGACACCTATTGAAATACACTCCTGGAAATTGAAATAAGAACACCGTGAATTCATTGTCCCAGGAAGGGGAAACTTTATTGACACATTCCTGGGGTCAGATAAATCACATGATCACACTGACAGAACCACAGGCACATAGACACAGGCAACAGAGCATGCACATTGTCAGCACTAGTACAGTGTATATCCACATTTCGCAGCAATGCAGGCTGCTATTCTCCCATGGAGATGATAGTAGAGATGCTGGATGTAGTCCTGTGGAACGGCTTGCCATGCCATTTCCACCTGGCGCCTCAGTTGGACCAGCGTTCGTGCTGGACGTGCAGACCGCGTGAGACGACGCTTCATCCAGTCCCAAACATGCTCAATGGGGGACAGATCCGGAGATCTTGCTGGCCAGGGTAGTTGACTTACACCTTCTAGAGCACGTTGGGTGGCACGGGATACATGCGGACGTGCATTGTCCTGTTGGAACAGCAAGTTCACTTGCCGGTCTTGGAATGGTAGAACGATGGGTTCGATGACGGTTTGAATGTACCGTGCACTATTCAGTGTCCCCTCGACGATCACCAGAGGTGTACGGCCAGTGTAGGAGATCGCTCCCCACACCATGATGCCGGGTGTTGGCCCTGTGTGCCTCGGTCGTATGCAGTCCTGATTGTGGCGTTCACCTGCACGGTGCCAAACACGCATACGACCATCATTGGCACCAAGGCAGAAGCGACTCTCATCGCTGAAGACGACACGTCTCCATTCGTCCCTCCATTCACGCCTGTCGCGACACCACTGGAGGCGGGCTGCACGATGTTGGGGCGTGAGCGGAAGACGGCCTAACGGTGTGCGGGACCGTAGCCCAGCTTCATGGAGACGGTTGCGAATGGTCCTCGCCGATACCCCAGGAGCAACAGTGTCCCCAATTTGCTGGGAAGTGGCGGTGCAGTCCCCTACGGCACTGCGTAGGATCCTACGGTCTCTGCGTGAATCCGTGCGTCGCTGCGGTCCGGTCCCAGGTCGACGGGCACGTGCACCTTCCGCCGACCACTGGCGACAACATCGATGTACTGTGGAGACCTCACGCCCCACGTGTTGAGCAATTCGGCGGTACGTCCACCCGGCCTCCCACATGCCCACTATACGCCCTCGCTCAAAGTCCGTCAACTGCACATACGGTTCACGTCCACGCTGTCGCGGCATGATACCAGTGTTAAAGACTGCGATGGAACACCGTATGCCACGGCAAACTGGCTGACACTGACGGCGGCGGTGCACAAATGCTGCGCAGCTAGCGCCATTCGACGGCCAACACCGCGGTTCCTGGTGTGTCCGCTGTGCCGTGCGTGTGATCATTGCTTGTACAGCCCTCTCGCAGTTTCCGGAGCAAGTATGGTGGGTCTGACACACCGGTGTCAATGTGTTCTTTTTTCAATTTCCAGGAGTGTATATGGAATAAAATTATCATAACTTACGAGCGGTTTCTGTTAGGACATTCAAACGGCACGTTGATGGCGGGGCATGATGATAATTGTATGGTATGGTTTAGTGACGAAGCCCACTTTCATTTGGATGGGTTTGTCAATAAGCAAAATTGGCTCATTTGGTAGACTGAGAATCCGCAGCTCGCGATCCAGAAGTCTCTTTACCCTCAACGGCTGACTGTGCGGCGTGCAATGTCCAGACGCGGAATATTCGGTGCGATATTCGTTGATGGCTTGGTGTCTGCGGAACGGTACGTGAAGCTTTTGCAAGATGATTTCATCCCCATTATCCAAAGTCGCCCTGATTTTGACAAGATGTGGGGGCTCGACTCTATCGAAGCAGGAGAGTGTTTGATGTCCTGGAGGAGCACTTTTGGGTACCGCATTCTGGCTCCCGGGTACCGAGAGGCCACCGATATTGGCCTCGATTGGCAGCCATATTCTCCGGACCTGAACACATGCTGCTCCTTTCTGTGGAGCTATATTAAAGAGAACGTGTACAGCAATAACCCCGATATCATTGCTCAGCTGAAAACAGCTATTCTGGAGGTCATCGACATCACCGATATTCCGACGTTTGGCGGCTCATGCATAATTTCGCTACTCGTCTGCACCACATCATCGTTGATGATGGCAGGCATATTGAACATGTCATAACCTAAATTCGAGCATCTGTAGTGACCTTTACATCTTGGATAAAGTGTGTGCACGTCGTAGTTTGTAAATAATTTACATTTTTTTGTATTGATCAATAATTGTCACCCTATAAGTAAGTTTCCGGTGGGATAAGCTACCGCCTCAGCTCTCATATTCACCTGTGACGGTTAGCACTGATCTGTCACAAAAAGACAACTAGTGCAATGAATACATTTGGCCGGCCGGTGTGGCCGAGTGGTTCTAGGAGCTTCAGTCTGGAACCGCCCGAATGCTACGGTCGCAGGTTCGAATCCTGCCTCGGGCATGGATGCATGTGCTGTCCTTAGGTTAGTTAGGTTTAAGTAGTTCTAGGTTCTAGGGGACTGATGACATCAGAAGTTAAGTCCCATAGTGCTCAGAGCCATTTGAATACATTTGCCCAAGTGAGGAGTAGGGAATGACTTAAATGCTGCTCTTCGAGCGTTAATCAGTGTAATATTGTCTTCATGATCCCTACGGTATCCATACCTACTGGACTTAAGAATATCTCTACACTCTTCACTTAATATTGGTATTTGGAGCATTGTAATTAGGCATTCACGGTACAATTTATGTCTATCTTGAAGACTTGGTCAATTCTGGTGTTTCAACGTATCCGTATCTCTCTCCTGTCAGTCAAAGAAAGCTGTGACCATTGATGCTGCTTTTCTTAGTCTATGTCCAATGTCCACTGAAATGTTATTTGGTATAAGTTCCACACACTTTAGCGGTATTCGAAGATTGCCCATGCGAGTGCCTTCCAAGTGGTCTCCGTTGTACACTGGCGGAGCATTCAGGGTGAGTAAAGTATCGAATATCCATGTAGCCGTTGCACTGTGATTAATTAATTTATTTATTTACCTTTTGCCAAATTATAGAGCTGTTACCTGATGTGTAAAACAGGTCGTACATCGTACAATTTTCGTTTTTCATCTTTTTATAGTTTTCTTTCCTTTTGTTTCATCTACAACATTTACAAAGAATGATACTTTTCAAAATAACAATAATTTAAGGTTGAAAAAAATTAAATTTTGTTGTTATTTTTAGAAGAATATAAAAAGATGATAGGATAGACCATCACCGAATGTGACTGACGGTGAATATCTCGGAATGGTTTCTTCGAGCCGTTGACCGCCAGTCACACACACACAGACACACACACACACACACACCACACACACAAATGGTTATTAGTAGAGAAATAATGTTGCTTATCCTATTTATTACTAATCCTATGTATTAATTACTTCAGGTGCCCATCCATGTACAACGTTTGGCGTTTTCTTGGCTAGATTGCCAGCACTTCTGCTTATTTACTGTCACACCTCAGCTTCCTCCTCCTGTTCCTCCTCATTGTCACTATTTTCGTTGTTACTATGGACATTGCTGTCCATCCTTGTGTGGTTATTCGCACAGGAAACTCATATAGTAATATATTTAATTATACCATATCCGATTCTTGTTACTTTTGTCAGTCAGCCATGCTTTGATTGAGCAATAAATATTTGAAATATTCGTTGATTGCGCCGTGGGTGTTAGTTCACACTGTTCCAATTAAATTAATCACGTCGTTGCAAAAATAAACAGGTGGCTGTAATTTCATTTAATTTTCATTTTAAATATTCCGTCGAAATGCTTTACCGAATACAGCTACAGATTTTTTTTATTATTATTATAATTTGGCGGGAGGTACGCCAGTCGAGATTTTTTTCCCAGCCGCTATACGTAGCAGAGGAGAACCAGCCCATACTCGCTACATCCCGTCACCGAATGAGGTGGCCAGCCGTCAGGATATGCAGCCGGGAAAGACGGCTACCGCAGGGGCACGCAGAGGCAAGCCCGGACAGCTAGGGCGCCGATGGCGATGGCAGAGCGGATAACACCTAATGGCGGAGGCAGACTTCCCGAAAGGGAGGCGCAGCTGTGCTGTGTTGAGGGAGAGGGCGCAACTTCCAGTAATGGTTCACGTTCTCCTCCTAAAGTGCGCCGGCTACGCATCGCTATAAAGCAACCACACACAACCTCCGTACCGTACTGTTGTCTGTTCAATATTTTGCTTCGATAAGCAGGTTGCGTGTATGAATATCAAGAGCTCACATGGAAACCCAGTTCTAAGCAAGGAAGGGAAAGCAGAAAGGTAGAAGGAGTATATAGAGGGTCTATGCAAGGGCAGTGTACTTGAGGACAATATTATGGAAATGGAAGAGGGTGTAGATGAAGATGAAATGGGAGATATGATACTGCATGAAGAGTTTGACAGAACACTGAAAGGCCTGATTCGAAACAAGGCCGCAGGAGTGGACAACATACCATTAGAACTACAGGCAGCCTTGGGAGAGCCATTCCTGACAAAACTCTACCATCTGGTGAGCAAAATGCATGAGAAAGGCTAAATATCCTCAGACTTCAAGAAGAATATAATAATTCCAATCGCAAAGAGAGCAGGTGTTGACAGGTGTGAAAATTTCCGAACTATCAGTTTAATAAGTCACGGCTGCACAATACTAACGCGAATTCTTTACAGAGGAATGGAAAAACTAGTAGAAGCTGACCTCGGACAAGATCAGTTTGCATTCCGTAGAAATATTGGAAGACGTGAGGCAATACTGACCCTACGACTTCTCTTAGAAGCTAGATTAAGGAAAAACAAACCTACGTTTCTAGCATTTGTAGACTTAGATAAAGCTTTTGACTGGAATACTGTCTTTCAAATTCTGAAGGTGACAGGGGTAAAATACAGGGAGCAAAAAGCTATTTACAATTTCTACAGAAGCCAGATGGAAGTTATCAGAGTCGAGGGACATGGAAGGGAAGCAGTGGTTGGGAAGGGAGTGAGACCTCTCCCCGATGTTATTCAATCTGTATATTGAGCAAGGCGTGAAGAAAACAAAAGGAAAATTCGGAGTAGGTATTAAAATCCATGGAGAAGAAAGAAAAACTTTGAGGTTCGTCGATGATATTGCATTTCTGTCAGCGACAGCAAAGGACTTGGCAGAGCAGTTGAACGGAACGGACAGTGTCTTGAAAGGAGGGTATAAGATGAACATCAACAAAGGCAAAACGAAGATAATGGAATGTAATCGAATTAAGTCGTGAGATGCTGAGAGAATTAGATTAGGAAATGAGACAGTAAAAGTAGTAAAGGAGTTTTGCTGTTTGGGGAGAAAAATAACTGATGATGGTCAAAGTAGAGAGGATATAAAATGTAGACTGGCGATGGCAAGGACTTCGTTTCTGAAGAAGAGAAATTAGTTAAGATAGAGTATAGATTTAAGTGTCAGGTAGTCGTTTCTGAAAGCATTTGTATGGAGTGTAGCCATGTATGGAAGTAAAACATGGACGATAAATAGTTTGGACAAGAAGACAATAGAAGCTTTCGAAATGTGGTGCTACCGAAGAATGCTGAAGATTAGATGGATAGATCACATAACTAATGAGGAGGTAGGATTGGGGAGAAGAGAAGTTTGTGGCACAACTTGACTAGAAGAAGGGATCGGTTGGTAGGACATGTTCTAAGGCATCAAGAGATCACCAATTTAGTATTGGAGGGCAGCATGGAGGGTAAAACTCGTCGAGGGAGACCAACAGGTGAATACACTAAGCAAATTCTGAAGGATGTAGCTTGCAGTAGGTACTGGGAGATGAAGGAGCTTGCACAGGATAGAGTAGCATGGAGAGCTGCATCAAACCAGTCACAGGGCTGAAGACCACAACAACAACAAGCAGGCTGCGTCGGGAGGGAAGGTACATGCTTTGAAACGTAGCTCTGATTCTGAACAAAAAACTTCATGTGACTTCCGAGATAGAACACGTTTAATGTTATGTGAATTGAGGGCAGAGGGGGTGGAGGGGAGGTGGGGGGGGGGGGCGAGAGAAAGGAAACGAAAGGAAAGGAACTGATGATATCAGATCCATCGGGAGTTAATGCGGAATCAGTAGCGAGGAGCGAAAATGTGTGCAAGACTCTTGCTTACTAGGCAGTTACATTAATCACTGCGTCTCTCGGACACAGTCTTAATCACAAATGCCCGGATTATGGCACTCTTCTCGGCCGACCCTCATTCCAACCCAGTGCCATCACTTATTTACAATCCTTGACCATGTCCTCCTTTTTCGCTAATTTTAGATTTGCGCTGGAGATCGAACGTGAACGTCCATCCGCATTGATGGTTGTAGATTCATAGCCCACCGATGCATATCAGTTACATAAATGCGTGGTGTGCGTTCTTGTAGACATATCCGAAAGATCAGTCATAATGTATTGATGTAATACATTTTATTTTGTTTGAGAACGAAGTCTTTCTCAATTGCACTGTTGTATAAAACATTCTCCGGCTTCTTGCCGCGCAAATTCAGGGTAAAACTTCCAGCTTTCAACGATTTCCAACATCGTCCTCGTTAGAAGCACCTGGATGTCAAAAGTGCTGCTGTGGTAGCGTTACAGGACCCAAAGGCGGCTTCTGATTAGTCGCTAATCGCGTCATGGTGTCACAGATGGTGTCAACGTCTGTTCTGATGGTGCCACCGCTCCCGCCGTAGCGTAAAAATTGCTATGAATATCTCGGGCTCTTCTCTGCATCGAGAGCTCGCTTCCGTGCACCGCTAAGATTGTATCTGCCGTGACGTTTGAAGGATTTTTCACACATTCTTATTTCTACAGCCTCTTTAATTATAGAGTCCCAGTATGTGTGAGACTGCAACAAAAGTTTTGTTTCGTCAAATAGTATTTTATATTAGTTTATGAGGCTGTATTCAGCAACTGCAGATTTCTCCGGTTCTCGACTTTTAATATGCCATTGATGTTCTGCACAGAGGTCGGTATCGGTCCGAATGGACTAGCCGATGTAACTGCTTCCGCGCACATATGGGATGCTGTAAAAACCGGAAATCCTGACGCCGAAACTGTCCTTAACGGGGCATAGCGTATGCTTTATCCACACTCCTGGCCATTAAAATTGCTACTCTAAGACGAAATGCAGATGATAAACGGACAAATATATTATACTACAACTGACACAATTTGGGTGCATATATTCTGAGTAATCAGTACCCAGAACAACCACATCTGGCTGTAATAACGGCCTTGATACGCCTGGGCGTTGAGTCAAACAGAGCTTGGATGGAGTGTACAGATACAGCTGCCCATGGAGCTTCAACACGATACCACAGTTCATCAAGAGTAGTGACTGGCGTATTGTGACGAGTCAGTTGCTCGGCCACCGTTGACCAGACCTTTTCAATTGGTGAGGGATCTGGAGAATGTGCTGGCCAGGGCAGCAGTCGAACATATTCTGTATCCAGAAAGGCCCGTACATGACCTGCAACATGCGGTCGTGCATTATCCTGCTGAAATGTAGGGTTTCGCATTGATCGAATGAAGGGTAGAGCCACAGGTCGTAACACATCTGAAATGTAACATCCACTGTTCAAAGTGGTGACCGAGGCGTGTAACCAATGGTACCCTATACCATCACGCCGGGTGATACACCAGTATGGCGATGACGAATACACGCTTCCAATGTGCGTTCCCCACGATGTCACCAAACATGGATGAGACCATCATGATGCTGTAAACAGAACCTGAATTCATCCGAAAAAAATGACGTTTTTCCATTCGTGCACACAGGTTTGTCTTGAGTACACCATCGTAGGAGGTCCTGTCTGTGATGCAGCGTCAAGGGTAACCCCAGCAATAGTCTCCGAGCTGATAGTCCATGCTGCTGCAAACGTTGTCGAACTGTTCGTGCAGATGGTTGTTGTCTTGCAAACGTCTCCATCTGTTGACTCAGTGATCGAGACGTGGTTGCACGATCGGTGACAGCCATGAAGATAAGATGCCTGTCATCTGGATTGGTAGTGAGACGAGGAAGTTGGTATCCAGCACAGCGTTGCGTATCACCCACCTGAACCCACCAGTTCCATATCTGCTAACATTCATTGGATCTCGACCAACGCGAGAAGCAATGTCGCGATACGATGAACCGCAATCGCGATAGGCTACAATACGAACTTTATGAAAGTCGGAAACGTGATGGTAAGCATTTCTCCTCCTTATACGAGGCATCACAACAACGTTTCACCAGGGGACGCCGGTCAACTGCTGTTTGTGTATGAGAAATCGGTTGGAAACGTTCCTCATGTCTGCACGTTGTCGGGGTCGTCACCGGCGCCAAACTTGTGTGAATGCTCTGTAAAGCTAATTATTTGCATATCACAGTACCTTCTTCCTCTCCGTTAAATTTCGCGTCTGTAGCACGTCATCCTCGTGGTGTAGCAATTTTAATGACCAGTAGTGTACTTACAAGATCGGAAAATAGATCGGAAATCTCATCTTCCCAGGACTCTGCCTATTTTGCTGGATGCAGCATCACAGAAGGGAAGGAATGCAATCCATGGCTCATCACGTGAATGTTAGACATTTTCACGTTTCGTTGGGTATATGAAGTGAGCGTTCTTCAAGAAAAGAATATACGAAGTCAGCGTTCTTCAAGAAAAGGAAACGTGAAAATGTTCAACATTCATGTGGAGAGCCACCGATTACATTACTTCCCTCCTGTGGTGCTACATCCACCGCAACACTCAGCGTCCTGGGCGGACGAGATATCCGATTTATTTTTCGACCCCCTAAGAAGTAAAAACAGATGCTACACACAGTTAAGGACAGTGTCGACCTCAATTCCTGGGACTTACATCATCCCATCTGGGAGCGGAAGCAGTTACATCTGTTAGTCCGTTCGCACTGATTCCGACCTCTGTGCAGAACATCAATGGCATATTAAAAATCTGGAACTGGAGAACTCTTCAGTTGCTGAGCACAGACTCAAAAATAAACGTAAAATGCTGTTTAACAAATCAAAAGTTTTGTTCCAGGCTACCACATACTGGGACTCTATAATTAAAGAGGTTGTAGAAATAAGAATGTGTGAAAACACCTTCAACCATGACGGTGCATATAAGCTTAGAGGTGCATGGGAGCGAGCCATCGATGCAGAGATGAGCCGGAGACATTTGTAGAAATTTTTACACCAATTAGCGGCCAGTCAGAATCCGTCTTTGGACTATAAAAGGCCACCACAGCAGCAAGTTTGACAGTCTGTTGCTCCTGAAGAAGATGATGGTGGATGTGGTGTCACCGCCCGACACCACACTTGTTAGGTGGTAGCCTTTAAATCGGCCGCGGTCTGTTAGTATACGTCGCGTGTCGCCACTATCAGTTATTGCAGACCGAGCGCCGCCACACGGCAGGTCTAGTCTAGAGAGACTTCCTAGCACTCGCTCCAGTTGTACAGCCGACTCTGCTAGCGATGGTTCACTCTCTACATACGCTCTCATTTACAGAGGCGACAGTTTAGCATAGCCTTCAGCTACGTCATTTGCTACGACCTATCAAGGCGCCATATTCAGTTTCTATTGATATTGATATTGTGAATCATCAAGAGCGACGTTCATCATTAATGGATTAAAGTTAAGTATCCAACTAGCTACGTCCGCTTTCTGAATTCTAATTCCTTGTCATGTTCCAGACCTCACGTCAGTGTAATTCTTCCCTCCTCACGCCAGCCTGCGTGAGCTAAAACGCTTGCATTTCGGCCTCCTCTAGTAACACAGTGTTGGCTCTTCGGCCAATAAAGCAGTGGAAATCGTAGAAACGCTCTAGGTTTTACCCTGAATTGACGTCGCAAGAAGTCCGAGATTGTTTCATGAAATTTAATTCTGTTATTTGTTTCCCCTATAATTCAAACATTATCATTGTTTACAAACTACCATAGTGGTGTCGAGTAAGTTGAGACGAATAATTTGATATGGAATACTTACAGTTTATTAATTCGGTAAACTACCTAATTGGCCTACAAAAACTACCTAAGCTATGCATCGCGTGATGTTTTCAATATTCTTGAGCTCTCTTCGTGCAAACTATTAGTCCTAGAAAAAAAAGTAATAGTCTTTGTAAGACTTTAATGCATTTTAATTTTGTACTGTGGCAGGTTTCACTTGGTACGAACAAAATAAGAGGGCATCTACATTCGCGAGTGAGTGGTTCAAAATATGAATTAAAACTGTAAGGGAAATGGGTCAAAGTATAGTTCTGTCGGTAAACACTCAGTTGTATGCGAACGTACGATCGGGACAGAGGCAAGTACGTTCTAAGTACTACCATTCCCCGTGGCCTGGGTAAAAAGAATTGTGGTTAAAATTCATTTATTCATCAGAGCAAGAAAATAATCGGACTTCGTGATAAAAAGAAAAGAAAGGCTGCAGGTTCTGAATGTAGCGGCAGATATGACCTAAATATTGAAATTGTCACTGGCGGTCATGAGGGGAAAGAGATGAACACATTCACGTACTTCTATTGTTGAGCAGCGCCGCCGTGGGGATCGTCGCCTGCATCTAAATTCTCCATACACAATTAAAATTATAATAACATTCCAGAGTGACGGGAGAAAATCGTATTGTTTCAGAAGTTGCTTTCATTATTTAGCACAATTTCACTTGAATTTGACGAGCACTTTGTGTATACATTTAATCACCAGGACATGAGAACAACGAAAGGTAACTATTACTAAAAGTAATAAACGAAGAGCGTGAAACTTCTTTTGTCTGTCAGTGTTAAACACTTTTGAAATGGATCTTTGATATGAGAGTCGAATAATTATCTATACATTTATCAATAAGAAAAAATTATTATAAATGAAAACCACCAGTTTGCTTCTGTTCTACAGTACTGTAGAACAAAATTAACTGGTGCTTTTCATTTTTTATAATGTTGTTCTACCAAGAACCAACGGAAGATTCAGTTAACATAAAAAATTATTAAGTTCCTTTGTATTGCCCCCTTGGTCGAATTGTCCGAAGAAATTTCTAATTCCGGGCAATGAGCCGAAACACTTCACACATTGGTAGTTCCTTCATTCCTTTACACACGTACTTGAATTGTCCTGTCTTTTAAGGGATTTCTCATCACCACTTTGCTTATAAAGTTCTGGTGCCGGCCCTGGCCTTTAGCTAATCACTTGTAACATTCCTTTCTCTCATACACTGGACATTTATGGTTTTTCTAGCAATGACAACAAAACATATACACTAGGGTACACAAAATATACATTAACTTACATACTACACACAAACATTACTGCATCGACCTTTACATCAAATACATAAGTATTACATTACATTTTATACAAGCCCATACTTCAGTTCTTTATGATTGGTTTGTAGCGTCATTTTCCCTGCGTACAAATAACATTTCCAATAGCACGTTGACAAAAAGTTACATTTCACAAATCTTTCAAAAGTCCTACAATTACATTCTTCCTGAAAATAAAATAAAAAAATTTCACAAGAACGTCGTATATTTTGGAGTGTCGCTCCTAGCTATCGGGTTACCAAGGATATCTGGAGTGGTAAGTGTAATAAATTCTTCCTTATTGTTGCTTGTACTCTTCACTGCCTCCCTCTTTTATACCGGGATCTATTTGATAACGTCCCAGTATATCTTCTCGCTGGGTTTTACAGTTGTCTCATCATGAGCAACATAAACATGTAACAAATAAAGTTCGCAGGTATTAGTACTTAGTCTAACTTAACACTAACACATACATAAACTTAGGTGCTTACGTTCAAAGAACATGGGTGTCGTTTTTATTTCGTCACGTGGAACTGTATTTAGTGCATCAGGAAAGCGTGTCTGTACATCTCTTTGCACTATGGTGAGTGTCCATTTGAATGTAGATTTTGCTTTCTATTCAAATTGCCGTCCTGTATCACGCCGTCAGTCAATAATGCGTCAGTTGTAAGTAACCGCACACGCAACAATTAGTCTGGCAGCCCGCTACGCACCGTTTGGAGCCCAGTAGCCAGGTAGCGATGCAGTGCATGCTGGTCAATACATCTTTATGAAATGTTTTGTGCAGCGTCCACAGCATTTACAAAACTACTGCTCCTGCTTCAACTCGTCATACACCGTGGCTGCAAAAGGGATCACAGGGCACCTCGCACGTTCACTGCACGAAGGTAAGTACTGCACTTTATTATTTAGCTTGCGAACGGCACAGTGTCCTAGTGCACAAACACACGTACCGTAGCAGGCTGCTTCTATTCACCAAGTCTTATTTATTTCGAAGTAGAGGGCTCATGGTATAAAACTTGTTCTCACTTGCCTCTCTACGTATAACTCACATGTCACTGAATAAATCAATGTCACTGAATAACTCACTGCCATTGGGGACTATATACTGTTCCATTCATATTTACCATTCAAAAAATTGTAGCTCATGAGACCACTGGCTAGGTTTTAGTAGTTTATGCCCACGTTCGTTATTTGTTCCTGTGTCCTCTTCCAAAACTTTACGTGCGTACAAACAGCTCAAAATATTTCATTACTCAAGTCGGTAGTTGAATGCCCTCTCAGAAAATACGTCCTCTAGTATTACAGTCCGCGATCGCGATACTACACACATCAAACAAAATTTTGCATCACCCTGCTTCCCAGAACTCCTGGAGATAGACATTGGATATTGTATCACAGACACAATCCCTTTGACTGGCCATAGATGTCACTAAACCCAAGCAAAAATGTAAACAACCATGCATGAACAGCGCCTATTAGATTGGAGGGGGTCCGACAGCCAATCAGCTCCAGTCATTCCACCAGAAAGTAGGTACACGGCTCGTGTTGTCTGTAGTTCAGCCATGCCTAGACGGTCAATACCGCGGTTGGTTCGATCACGTCTGCTTTGTTACTTTGTGCCAGGAAGAGCTCTCAACAAGAGAAGTGTCCAGGCGCCTCGGAGTGAACCAAAGGTATGTTTTTCGGACATGGAAGAGACACAGAGATAAGAACTATCGATGACATGCCTCACTCAGGGCGTCCAAGGGCTACTACTGCAGTGGATGACCGCGACCTACAGATTATGGCTCGGAGGAACCCTGACAGCAACGTCACCATGTTGAATAACGCTTTTCATGCAGCCACAAATCGTCATGTTACGACTCGTAGTGTGCGCAGTAGGCTGCATGATGCGCAACTTCACTCCTGACATCCATGGTGAGGTCTATCTTTGCAACCAAAACACCATGCAGCGTCCTACAGATGGGCCCAACAGCATGCCGAATGGACCGCTCAGGATTGGCATCACGTTCTCTTCGCCGATGAGTGTCGCATATGCCTTCAACCAGACAATCGTCGGAGACGTGTTTGGAGGCAACCCGGTCAGGCTGAACGCCTTAGACACACTGTCCAGCGAGTGCAGCACGGTGGAGGTTCTCTGATGTTTTGGCGTGGCATTATGTGGGGCCGACGTACACCGCTGGTGGTCATGGAAGGCGTCATAACGACTGTACGATACGTGAATTCCATCCTCCGACCGACAGTGCAACCATATCGGCAGCATATTGCCGAGGCATTGGTCGTCATGGACGACAATTAGCGCCCCCATTGTGCACATCTTGTGAATGACTTCCTTTAGGATAACGACATCGCTCGACTAGAGTGGTCAGCAAGTTTTCCAGACTTAAATCCTATCGAACATGCCTGGGATAGATTGAAAAGGGCTGCTTATGGACGACGTGACCCACCAATCACTCTTAGGGATCTACGCCGAACCGCCGTTAAGGAGTGAGACAATTTGGACCAACAGTACCTTGATGAACTTGTGGATAGTATGCCACAACGAATACAGGCATGTATCAGTGCAAGAAGACGTACTACTAGGTATTAGAGATACTGGTGTGTACAGCAATCTGGACCACTACCTTTGTAGATCTCGCTGTATGGTGGTACAACATGCAATGCGTGGTGTTCAAGAACAATAAAAAGGGCGGAAACGATGTTTATGTGAATCTCTACTCGAATTTTCTGTACAGGTTCCGGAACTCTCGGAATCGAGATGACGCAAAACTTTTATTGATGTGTGTATCTTACACCTCACAGAGCATAAGAGAACACGTTTTTGATAAAATCAGGACTCCCCTAACTTAAGATCGCGCTACAAATGCCCTTATACATCGAAACGGCTATACAAAAAATGAATTTAACGAAAGTGCTTGTAGAAATTGTCTCCAAATGAGGCAAAATCTGTGCATGAACTACCCGCGAGTTACTGTGTGTGTGTGTGTGTGTGTGTGTGTGTGTGTGTGTGAGGAGGGGATTTCACCTTTACGTCACCCAACATTGTAACAAAAAAAATGGTTCAAATGGCTCTGAGCACTATGGGACTTAACATCTAAGGTCATCAGTCCCCTAGAACTTAGAACTAATTAAATCTAACTAACCTAAGGACATCACACACATACATACCCGAGGCAGGATTCGAACCTGCGACCGTAGCACAACATTGTAACAAGTAGAATGAAATAAAAACACATAAATAAACAAATCACTATACTTAAATTCAAACATAAATAGAAAATTAAAGTATTAAGTAATACGAACAACAGATTGATAATCAAGCTTGGCTGCTGTACGCTATACTGCTTCCTAAGTCTGTGTCTGTGTATGTACATATTTTCATATTCGTGTTTTCATCATTCCACAAAATATCTTCATCTCAGATTGTATAAAATATTATAAACGTAGGAGAAAATCAGTGTATGCCTTCTTCATCAGTCAACATAAATTCTTAATACTTTCATGGCGAAGAAAAGACAAATTATGGAAAATCTCTAGTGTTATTGAGCGTCAAGTAGTTTACTTCTCAGTGATTTTGCTAATATTTTATAATGTCGATCGTAAATGGTAGTGACGTTAGTGTAACTTAATTGCTTCTCATCGCCGGTTGAAGTCTCGTAGCATCTCGATGAACGCCACCTGGAAAGAACTATGTTTGTTTCGGCATTATCTTAATTTCTCTGCCGGTCATTTTTCTTGTAAATTACCCCGCACACATCCCTTTATTATTATTATTATTATTATTATAAGAACCGGTGTTAAGTTTCCCTCAGTTAACGCTTATGGGTCGTACCGCAACAGTGTATTATCACTCTAACGTGTGTATAAAGATGAAAAACTATTTGTATTTCCGTAAAAGCAAGCCAGTTTTTATTCATAGGTTATATCTTTAGATGCATTTTACTTAGATTAGGTTGTCATACCTATGGTACATACCACGCTAAACTTTCGTTAGCAACCAGAAATCATTTTATCATCGCAACATACAAAACAAATTAATAACATTTTGCTCGATGTATTCATAGATGAAGCCTAGTGGTGGATACATCAAAAACAATATTCTGTCTGCATCATGACATGTACTTGCGTGACTATAAACTTATACAGTATCTTAGGGAGTCCAATATTTTCTGTAACTTAGCCTGTACCCTACAACCTGATTCACAAGTGGCATAAAAAAATCTTACGGCTACTTTGTTCCGAGGTCTGTGCTAATTGTTCGCTCCAGAAACCTTCGTTCATAAACTTAAAACTAAAATACCACTGTTATCATAAACTATTCAATCAAACGTTCCAAGTACACCCTGTGCTGACATTGCTAGTTATCAATTGAAGTGTATGTCTAAGCTTGGTTGTGTATTGTGCCTAAAGTCACTGACAAATGTAAACAAAGGTAATGAAATGCTCTGATTCACGTAGCTTCATAAAATATACACTCCTGGAAATTGAAATAAGAACACCGTGAATTCATTGTCCCAGGAAGGGGAAACTTTATTGACACAATCCTGGGGTCAGATACATCACATGATCACACTGACAGAACCACAGGCACATAGACACAGGCAACAGAGCATGCACAATGTCGGCACTAGTACAGTGTATATCCACCTTTCGCAGCAATGCAAGCTGCTATTCTCCCATGGAGACGATCGTAGAGATGCTGGATGTAGTCCTGTGGAACGGCTTGCCATGCCATTTCCACCTGGCGCCTCAGTTGGACCAGCGTTCGTGCTGGACGTGCAGACCGCGTGAGACGACGCTTCATCCAGTCCCAAAAATGCTCAATGAGGGACAGATCCGGAGATCTTGCTGGCCAGGGTAGTTGACTTACACCTTCTACAGCACGTTGGGTGGCACGGGATACATGCGGACGTGCATTGTCCTGTTGGAACAGCAAGTTCCCTTGCCGGTCTAGGAATGGTAGAACGATGGGTTCGATGACGGTTTGGATGTACCGTGCACTATTCAGAGTCCCCTCGACGATCACCAGAGGTGTACGGCCAGTGTAGGAGATCGCTCCCCACACCATGATGCCGGGTGTTGGCCCTGTTTGCCTCAGTCGTATGCAGTCCTGATTGTGGCGCTCACCTGCACGGCGCCAAACACGCATACGACCATCATTGGCACCAAGGCAGAAGCGACTCTCATCGCTGAAGACGACACGTCTCCATTCGTCTCTCCATTCACGCCTGTAGCGACACCACTGGAGGTGGGCTGCACGATGTTGGGGCGTGAGCGGAAGACGGCCTAACGGTGTGCGGGACCGTAGCCCAGCTTCATGGAGACGGTTGCGAATGGTCCTCGCCGATACCCCAGGAGCAACAATGTCCCTAATTTGCTGGGAAGTGGCGGTGCGGTCCCCTACGGCACTGCGTAGGATCCTACGGTCTTGGCGTGCATCCGTGCGTCGCTGCGGTCCGATCCCAGGTCGACGGGCACGTGCATCTTCCGCCGACCACTGGCGACAACATCGATGTACTGTGGAGACCTCACGCCCCACGTGTTGAGCAATTCGGCAGTACGTCCACCCGGCCTCCCACATGCCCACTATACGCCCTCGCTCAAAGTCCGTCAACTGCACATACGGTTCACGTCCACGCTGTCGCGGCATGCTACCAGTGTTAAAGACTGCGATGGAGCTCCGTATGCCACGGCAAACTGGCTGACACTGACGGCGGCGGTGCACAAATGCTGCGCAGCTAGCGCCATTCGACGGCCAACACCGCAGTTCCTGGTGTGTCCGCTGTGCCGTGCGTGTGATCATTGCTTGTACAGCCCTCTCGCAGTGTCCGGAGCAAGTATAGTGGGTCTGACACACCGGTGTCAATGTGTTCTTTTTTCCATTTCCAGGAGTGTACTTACTTTACCCTAACCGTATTCCTTCTTTTTACCATAGGTTAATCATTTCACTCGTCCGTAGATATATGTGAAATATGATACTTAAACATGCTAGAATTTCTTCAAGTCTTTGTGTGCATGGAGTGCTTTGATTTTACCATTGTGAAGATACACAAGTAAATTACATCTGCCATGTGGAATATGAACAATAATGTATGGATAATTATACACTATTCGTCACTTAGCATTTTTCTTGGCTAACAGAGAAGATTTTACATGGGTTTTGAGTAATGCTTTCTCCTCAATCACAAATCTGGTAACACCATGTATCTGTTTGTCAAAGTGTTTCTTATGGTGCTCAGCTTGTTCTGTATTAGAGATCAATACCTGCCTTACCCTTTCATTTAAATCTACAGGTAGTCTTGGAACAGATAGGATGCTTCATCTTGATACCTTAGCAAATTACTACCATGGTAGCGTGGATCGCCCCACGGCTATCCATGGCCACCATGGGGAGCATAATGAGGCCATGTTTAGTTTAACACCCCATTATTACTGTTTTTAGGTGTTGTGTTTGTCACTTCTATAATATTCACTCCCGACCTGTTGTTTCTCCGCTGCGCATTCCAATCATGATTCTAACCTGAGTTTGTAGTTGTAAAGTTACTTTGTGCTTGGGACTGATAAGGTTGATTACTAATCAGATACTACCACTGCTCATTTCGTGGGTCAGCCGTGTTGTGGTTGCTAAACTGAGGCTGTAAGTTACTGTAAGCGTTACCCCACTGATTCCCGTTATCGTTTCTATTCCAACTTCGTTTCTGGTTACCGGAGTAGCCAGAGTAGATTCTGCTACAACTTTTTCTTTTCCTTTTATATCCTGGGTTTAAATTTTGGTTACAGTTATTGCTAAAATTGTCTCCCGAACTTGGGCCTGTCATATGCACTACTATGGCGGGATCAACAAAAGCCGGTCGTGACTCAGCCGCGCACGCTACATTCTTGACGCCGTACTGTGACTGGCGCTGTAGAGGCTGGTTGCCACCACTGCTACAGAAATTATTTCGGTTAGTGTGACTCTGTCTTGCATCTTCATTAATTAAGTCAATAAAGACAGATAGAAAATACCCCAAATTTCTTTCGGGTATTGTACTAGCTTTACCCGAATATTAAGCAGAAGTTTAGCTTTCAGAATGCGAAGGACGTCAGTGTGTGTCGCTGGCTAGTACCGGAACCTCGTCTTTTTTTAAATACTTCTCAAAATACTTTCACAATGATCCAAATTTTAGATTATATTGTTCTGAGTTGAATAGGGCATTTCTTAATCTCTCTTGAGCGCCATGTGGCCAGGACATTGAAAAAAACGCGTTTCCAAACTGGTCTAATGCCTGACAAGTTTCTGACATTACCATCACCCATAACGCTCCATCGCCTTGCATGTAACCCGTAACATATTGTATCTTTTGCTGTCCCGACCACGTTTTAGGCAATACATTTTTGAATGATTTTGTAAAAATTACCAGATGCACAGGCTTCTTTTCAGGGATAAACACTTGGAATTCACGGTGTTTTAAAACACTCCATTTTAACAAAACTGATGACAAAGCATGTTCAGCTATCTGTAGTTTATTTCTTTCATCACGGTGTAGTTGGTTACCGTACATCACACAATTTGTTGAACACACATGTACATTCGGGGTAGGATAGCCACTAATTGCATTATCGCCCTTATCTGTGGGTAGGTTGTCATGCTCTTCTTCTGTGTTTTGGTTCGTTCTTTCATTGTACTAGGTTTCCTGTTAAGTTGCTCGACTGTTTGATTCTGCCAGCCTGGTAATTCCTGTGCCAAAGTTTTTGTATCTGGCCTATATCAGTTTGCAGTTGAACTACAGATGTGTTTTGTGTAGTGTATACTTGTTCCATTGTGTTACTTGTTATTTTTTGTAATTTTGTTTCAAGAGTACGGTTTATTTGTGTGTGTTTTTCTTCTAGAAAGTCCTCAAACTGCTGTTTTTGCTGCTTTGTCATGCCCTCGACTTTATTTACAGGTTCCTGCATTTTTGTATTGGGTTCGGTTTGTTGTACTCTCATAGCATTGAAATCTTCAGTTAACTTACGTATCTGATCTGGGACATCCTTAACTGTGGTTTTCAAATTATCAATATCCTGATTCATGGAATTTAAATCTTCACGTAGCCTACCACTTCTATTACCTGATGCGCTACCTCTATTTTTAGTCGCTTCAGTTGTGTTGTCAGGTTACTGTGCATATCAGTAAGGGTTTTTACATCACTGCCTAGCTTGTTCATTTAAGTGATTACACTCCTTATCTGTGTTGTGACATTGCTTATCTCTATTGTTACGTTCCCTATCTGTGCTGTGACATTGTCTAGCTGTGTAGTGACATTGTGTATTCATTTGGGCGGTTACATATCCTATCTATGTTGTAACATTTCCTATCTGTGTATTCGTTTGGACGGTTATCTGAGTTACAAATTGTGACATCAAATCTTTCTGCATTACTCTAAACATTTGCATAATGTCTGGCTCTGCTGGACGCTGTACATTTGCGGAATCTGGAATAGTTTCCAAAGTTGACATTTTATTGTCTGTTTGCTAGCGAATGAGTACCACTAATCGCTGCGACTGCGTTAGCCGTATTAGTATCAGTACACAGGACATCACACACATCCATGCCCGAGGCAGGATTCGAACCTGCGACAGCAGCAGTAGCGCGGTTACATATTGATGCACCTAGAACCGCTCGGCCACAGCGGCCGGCCGTCGTCATCTGACGGTGGCGATTGTCACTAGAGATAGTAGAGTGATATGACAGTAGATGGCGCGACCAATCTTATTCTCTGATTGGTGTTGCTATAGTAGCTGTCCTATAAACAAGTAACTGTCTGTTACTTCGTTATTCTGACCCAGGTGCAGTTTAGCCAATTTAAAGCAATGGCACAGACGAAGACAGGGTCACTAAATTGGTCAGACATAACTTTCCCTACCAGACTCCGACTGACAAACAGTTAACCGTGAAACCTCGCATAATACTGTTTAGGTAATTTGAAGATTAATGTGTAGTTTGGCACACAGCCAAAGAAACACCTCCCAGATTTATGATAAGAAAACTGTCTTTGGACTAAGATCCAACTATGTGGCCAACATTGTAATGCCGGCACAGAAACTGTAAACGCTGTTTTACTCGTACAATCGGCAGCAACTGCTTCGATGTAGAATAAGCAGATTTCATGCAGCGAACAATGCTTTCCTCATCCCTGTCATCCTACTCTTTACTTCTTTTCCATAGTCTCCGCTGTCAATAGAAGGGATTTTCAAAACTTATCGCACCTTTATTTATAAAATCGATTTTTATTGAGATACTGCTGTTTGACAGCAGTCACCAAAGTAGTCTCCTTCAGTTTCCAGGCACGTCTCCCAACGCTGCTGTCACCGAGAGAAGCATCGTTGGGATGCCTCTTTTGGAACGATGCACAGCCGCTCCGTCGAATTCTGCATAATATTCTCCCTGTTCTGAAATCTGGTCCTCCTTCCAAAACCTTTTTCAGTTTAGGGAAAACCCAAAAGTCACTCGATGCTAGGTCATGGGAATAAGGAAGCTGCAAAACCATAGTCGTGTTGTGTTTGGCGAAAAAACTCTGCATTAATGGAGAACGACGAGCAAATACTTTATAATGATAAATGTGCCAACTGACCGCTGCCCACAGATCGTTTACGCCACAATGCTTCTCGAGGGCGACATGGAACTTCTTGGTAATACTCCTTTGAACGTGTGAGGATGGGTGAAAGAGCACATGTGGGCATCCAGAACGGTTCTTGTTCGCTCTACCATATGGAATGAAAAGTAGAGTTGCCAAAACAGTTGAGATTTATTCTCCTTTCCTATTCTACTGGTTACGACCGCGGAGGGAACCGCGCATGGTATAGGTGAGCATTTCGCTCTCAACGGGAGGAGCAGATGGACACTTTCGCAGGGTAGAAGGGCTGGTAGACGAGAGAGGGATCCGCTGCTGCGGTCACTGTCCTGCCAGCCAACGAGCACACCCCACGTGACCGATCACTGCTCTCCTACTGGCTGGCTTTGAACTTGGTTACTTACTCAGCAGTCCTGTTGATAGCGCCCTTGGCTCAGCAGAGACGAGTTAGGACCCATCGCCGATGCTGCAGACAGCACGCCACTGAAGCGCAGTGATGGTTGCAAGAAATTATTGCAAAATATGAAAAAGAAAATAACGTTCTTTTCTACCCTGAGCGTCACTTTCGGCTTCACAAGTCCCTCCTCCTTCAGTGAGAGGAGGTTACGGGTCGTTAATTGATTTACATCGTGTTTAACAATCAACAAAAGTATAACTGTTGAAGTGGCTTTTCAGAAGTTGGTCGGCATTTAATGTTATAGTAAAAAGAGGACTTATCCTAATAGGGGGTGTAAATCAAATGTTAAAAACATACTGGGAGCAGGAAGTACAAAGTTTCAGTATATTAATAGATCGTGCTCAGAAGCGTTACTTGTTGAAGCGTCTTGATTAACAATTTCGTTTGAAATGTTACTTTCCAACTGTGCGACCTTGTCGGAGTTGCTGCAGTGGCCGGTTGTCAACTGGGCGTTGCTGCGAGCGTGGCAGCGGCAGTCAGCGGGGCTGCAGCTGTGCCGGCGCATGGTTGCACAGGAACCGTGATAGGGTGGCGGTGTCAAGGCTGACGGGCAACAACTGGGTCGGCTGCTGCTGACTTCAGCACTCGCGAACGGGGGTCGCATCAGCAGGGTCTGAGTGGTTTACGTTTCACACAAAAGAGGGGTATAAGAGTAATAATTACTACTACGAGAAATACAGTAATTTGCCATTAAACGAATTTGCCATTGAAGAAACTTCACATACCTCATAATAGTTGGTGAACTCTTGATACTTAAAGTTAACAAATAAAGGTAATTTTCCCTTAACAAACCTGGTCTGATTACACTTGCAAAAGAACTGGACTAATTAGAAACAGAGTTCATATCATAACCTAAAGGAGGGCCGTACCTACGAAGTGTCATTGTTAACCCCGATATTGACCAGCCGGTTGGGGATCTGGTACAACCTGTGCCGCTGGGTTACGTCATTTACCGTAGCCATATTTATATAAAATCCACACAGTAAAATCAAAAACAAGTAGAGCTAAAGGCACAGACGTAATACTCGGAATGACCACTCGATTGTAATAATTTTGAGTGTGCCATTCAGCAAAGTGTGCAGTACCAGTATCGAGAGAAATTTGTCCACCCTCCTTGACTAGGAGTTTACTGATGGACTGTAAGAGGTGACTCCATGATGTGTTACATAACGTGGGATAGCTGTTCAGTTGTGGCAAGGATAATGGCACTTCAGCCAGATACAGGAGGAATGGCATAAGGCTAACGTTTTGTGTGTAAACTAAATGAGCTGAAAATTTAATAGTAGCGAAATTATGTCACACGAAGAAATATTAAGTACAAGACCACTGTCTGTTAATGCGTCATGGTAGGTCTTGAACATGGGCTGGTAACAAGTTAAAAATATGGTAGTGGATTAATGCACGGAATATATTAAAATGTTGCCAACTGGGGCAAACCAAGGTCCATGCATTGCCAGAGCAATGCGAGTGGAAGGAGGGGTGGTAGTTTATTTAAGAAATAGTGTAAGTTGACAGCTCCGTACCATAGTGTCAAGTGATAGAGGAGGACACATGTTGTAATTAGTACGTGGACAAGATTGAAGTTAACAGACTAACAGTGGGATGTCAGACAGTGACACTTTCCAGGAAACAGTAGCGAAAGAACAAAGACGTTTGGGGTCATCAACAAGGTAGAAGCGCCACTCGGTGCAAACGTAGCCACTGGTGCTATCGGCATAATGTCGAAGTAAGGGACTTTCATTGGCTTCTCTAACCCGACGAAGATAGGTGTGAATTATTGTGTTTCTCTTTCTTTAAACGGAATTAGTGTGCCCGACTGGCGGTTGATGTGGCGGCTGATAGTTCGCGATCAGATCTGAATAAAATAATATGGATACTGCAACAAGGGAGGAGAGCCACCTCGATATTAAATGGCAGGGAAAGAATATGGTATTGCTAGTATTGTCGGAGGGCTTAATCGTGATTAATCCAGCTAGCTCCTCATCGAAAGAACAAAGAAATACAGAACAGAGCTGACAACACGGCAATAGGGTAAGTAATTAAAAGAGGAAAGAGGGGGGGGGTGGGGAGGGCATGGGGGAGTCTCAAAAATTAGCCGCAGTGACAATGCGGCAGTGGCAGCTCCCTGGCCAGTCCCAGCAGAACGGATGCACACGTTACGTGTCCCGCCAGTAGTGTGAAGGAACCGTGTTATCAAGATTGTTCCAAATTTACTCGGTCTAACCTCACACCGAAACATTCCAGTGGGTATCTTGCATTGATTACCAGTACGCTGTGCGAAGTTCCCATTTGCTTATAGGCTAGATAGAGATATTTAGTACGCTTTAGTTCAGGCGCGAGATAGAGCTCGTGGTGTCACGAAGGGGAACACAAGTCCACACAGGTAACTACTGCCAGCTCTTAAATCCGCTGCAATCCTTGAGATGGAGATTATTACCATAACCCAGATACAAATGAAATGCTTCTGAATGCGCATATTATGCCTCATGTCGGGCGCGAAAGACGTCCGTAATTTGCGGAACGAATAGGTATAAGTCCCATTACAAGAACAGTAATGCATTACAGTATCAAGTGCAAGAGGAGATATGTCCTCGAAGCTAGGGTTTTCCACTAGATATCACTTACAAATAAACCAAGTTGCTATCGAATGGACTAACTACATTTGTTAATTCCCAAAGACTCGTGCTGGGCAATATATAACTGTATTGAAATACTCACACATATTGACATCATAACATTAAAACACATCTAAAATGGCGGTCAACCTCAGAGAGACGGGGTAGACTGTCAGACGAAATTCACCAACATATTACATGAAATACAACACTCTAAGACGGAGCACCAATCCTTAAATTAACGGAACATATATATCCTTAAATAACAGATGTAAATGGCAGGACAGCAGGAGCAGATGAGGTATTGATCTAGTTCTTATGTTCAGTATTGCATATTTATGACTCTTGATTAGCGTAACTTACACTGAAGTACTCAGCAGTGTGTGTCTAACAGCTTGTCTCATGGTCCAGTATGTTCGTATACTTTAATATTATTCTCACGGTGTAGAAGCAAGGCGTGATTTTTCTTACGTATTTCTAACAATTTCTGGCTCTCTCAAATGAGTTAATAACTGCGTGGCATATTCCTCAACGTCTAGTATGTCTGCGTGTTTTTATTCCTTGCGCCTATGTTCTTCATTACGTAGTATTAACTCCGCAGTGGTGTTTGCGGCAGTTTTTGACTTACCTCCAGTATCCAATCAGTTACTGAGGCAAATTAAAGACTCTCGTAGATGACGGCTGAAGAATCTCCTGCGATAAACTTACTTTGCTCATCGATGCAGTATATTGTACACAAATCGCTTAGAGCGTAAGGTATTTGTTTCACAACATCGGCCTTCCGCGGTGGCCGAGCGGTTCTAGGCGCTTTAGTCCGGAACCGAGCGACTGATACGGTCGCAGCTTCGAATCCCGCCTCGGGCATGGATGTGTGTGATGTCCTTAGTTTAGTTAGGTTTAAGTAGTTCTAAGTTCTAGGGGACTGATGACCTCAGATGTTAAGTCCCATTGTGCTCAGAGCCATTTGAACCATCAGAACATCGTGTGTTGTGTAGCATCTGATAGAAGGAATAAAATTAATACCAGTTACATTGCTTGTTCGTATCAGATGTATTGTTCGCAGGTGTGTAGATAGTTACGTAAAACGTCGTTTTTATTCAAAAGTTTTTAAGTGCTTTATTTACGCTGTTGAGAACTGCAGGCAGCGAGGCTACGCTCTGTGCGGCGGGTGTGCTGCACAGCACTTACCAGTAGTGCTATGCGAGACCCAGCTGGTCGGATGCCTTTCCGGTGGCTAGAGCGTCGCTTCTGGAGCGCATGCATCTAGCGGCACATATTGTGCGGTCAAAATACATTCAGTGGTCTGTTAATTATTTGCGAGGTACCGAGATCAGTATTGATCTAAGGTACGCGCGGGTTTCGTTTGATTCTGCGTGCAAAGCACATGTAATTACCTTTACGTAAGTTCGTCAAGCAATACTAAATGCTAGTAAAAATAACATTTTATTGGACTGGTTATGCGTGGTTGCTTTAGAGGTTCACATTCTCCCATTTCAAGTATAGGTATTAAAGAATGACAAGCTTTGTCTCATTGTGTGAAATGTTACTGCGTACTGTCAATAATAAACATCATTCACATGGTACTAGAAAGTAAGATTTCATGGCTTTACCTTTCCATTAGGAACCATTGCTTGGAGTAAAATTCATTCAGATTACTTGATACAGAACTGAAATAATTTGTAAGAACCGCTGAAGTTCTTCATAACATTAATGCTTTTGTGTCCCCTGCTCCTACTTACGAAAAACATCTAAAACAACTTCTGTCAGCCTGGAGACAGCAGAACTTTGAAGTGTCATTATAGGCCGTCAAACCGTAGTGTCACATAAATGTTAATCAATAAATGCGTTTCACCCCCTCTCCGTAACGAATATGGGCTAAAATATGAGTGGAAGAGTGCCGGCAATCAATAACTGAATAGGGCCGGAATAATTCCGTTTATTCAAGGTTATTGACATTAATATCTTGAGTTTCCAGTCACACAACGCAGTTAAACCGCACTAGAGGTCCCCAATATGCCTATTTTTTTTCTCTGAAACAGACTCAAATATTGATTTGCTATGCAAAGATTCTACCAAATTAGCCGACGAGCGCTGTACCTTCCAAAATTGGTTTTATTTGATCGATTGGGCTACTATTTCTCAAAAATATGAGTTGTGTAGAACATATCACAAATACAGACACATATGATCATAAATACGAAAAGCGCAAGTAAATTCTTACTGTGTACAGGGAGCAACACTTCATCTTCTTGGCAACTGTCTGCATCCTCCGAGTACATTGCATAAACAAAACTTCCATTAAACATCATTTAGTAATAACATTGATGTTTTTTGCTTACTTACGAAATGAATTTAGTCCCGGGAACGTAGGGTACAAGGGTGCTTATTCCTTAAAGCAAATCTGGGACGAGCTGATATCAGGTGGTCCTTCTTTTCCTTTCACTTCGTAGTTGCGGCATTTTTATGGGCTGTA
This sequence comes from Schistocerca gregaria, assembly GCF_023897955.1. Lineage (NCBI taxonomy): Eukaryota > Metazoa > Arthropoda > Insecta > Orthoptera > Acrididae > Schistocerca > Schistocerca gregaria. The sequence goes on from NC_064925.1 coordinate 298,112,742, forward strand.
GTTGGTTTAGAAGGAGAGACAGGCGGAGTTATCGAGACGGGGCAGCTGGTCCGCGTTACGGCTTTAACCGGTCAAAATGTACTGTGACAGTACGATCGGAGAACTGTATTTCAGCATTTACCGATGACGTTATCGGTAAGAGTGGGTAAGAGCCCTCATAAGGAGGGGTGAACTTCTTCGTTCGCCCTTTCTTCAGCACGGGATTTCGAAGCAATACTAAATCGCCGGACTTGTATTGAGGGAGCGTAGCACCTTCGATACTACGTTCCAACGGTTTTTGTATGGCTTTAGAGTTACTTTGTTGAACCTGTTTCCAGATGCCTCTGAGCTCTCGGGCTAGCATTTTCACTTGGCCTACATAGGTTGTAATCCTCTTTGGAAAATTAAGAATGACAATGCTGGAAATCTTCTACGTTATTTGATTTTCAAACAGCTGAGTAAAACTGAACGTACTCAGACATTTATTTCTTTACTTATTCTGATCATCACTAAACTGACACACAGTATTTTTAGCACAATACAATCTGACTTTCAATAATCCCTACAAAAGAATGGCCCTGACTAACAATCACTTACCTCATAAAAATCTTCGTTACTCGAACTACTGCAATACAGCTAGCGCCAATACTGCCAGCTAAATAACAGTTTCTAAATACTGAAGGCATTAATTACTAATAGGCATAGTTAGCAAATGAAAGATTTTGATAAAGAACAAACAACGTATTTACCTTAATAATGTTCAAAAGTCATCATATATATCTTTCAGTTCATGACATCCATCTTTACAAATTTCCTTTTTCTGGCGGACACACGTCCAGATCGTCCGCTTTCAAAACTCTGGCATGTCTCTCCCAACATCCACCACCGCTGGCGGTTCACCTCGAACTGCAAAACGCTACGCGCTGCTCACATCCAACTGCCCAACATTACAATAGCGAATATTCCAACAATGCCAAACCAGCCACAGACTGCACACGACACAGTCAGTGATTTTCGTACAGAGCGCTACGTGGCGTTATCAACATAAAAAACCAAACAGTCTACATACAAGGTGCCAGGGGGCAATTTGTCAATTTCAAAATATCATTTCATGTGTCTCCCTAAAACGGTTTCATATTCTCGTGGACGCGATTGTTATACGCAGAAGCGACGAATCCTACATACAGGATATAGGCAGAATAATGTGAACAGTGGTAGTAATGGGATGGTTGTGTTTGAGGGTGAACAGTGCTGGTAAGGCACTAGTACGGACTGAGCATCAGTGCTGGTTCTTTACGTGTAGTGCACTCATCGTACTTGCATTCAGAGGCCGAGGACGACGTGCAGTGAAAGATCTAGAGATTGTGGAGGCCCGATTAGCTGGAGCATCAGTAACCAAGACAGCCAACTAATTGAATGTTTCTAGAGCAACTGTTTCCACAGTCATGACAGCCTACGCAAAACATGGAAAGACATCACCGTGTAAACGTAATACTGAGCGCAAATCAAAACTAAACGACACAGATGTTCGTACGCTAACACGAATTGTGACGAAACAACACAAAACTGCGGCGGCTTAAGTGACTCCAGAGCTCAATAGCTACCTGCTACCTTCGAGACTCCTTATCTACCGATACTGTCCGCTGACAACTCCATAAAGCGAATATTCATGGACGAGCTGCTATACCGAAATCATTAGTGACAACAACCAACGCGAGGAGCGTAAAACATGGTGTCAGGAGCATAAATCCTGGACCGTTGATCAATGGAAACGCGTCATATAGGAGCCTACAATCATGATTGCTTGATGTCAACGGTTAAGCATGGAGGAGGAAGTGTGATTGTGCGGGCAGCCATATCATGGTATTCTGTTGGTCCCATCATTACTCGCAAAGACCTTGTTACGGCTAACGATTCTGTGAACATTTTTAGGTGATCAGGTGGAAACCCTGGTTCAAATGTTGTTGCCCAGCAATGATGCCATATTTCAGGACGATAATGTACCCATTCACACTGCCAGGACAGTACAATCGCGGTATGAGGAGGATGCAACTGAACTGCAGCGTCTTCCGTGGCCAGTACAGGCCCTGGACTCGAACAGAATCGAATCCTTGTGGGCGGTGTTGGAGGGCAAACTCTGGAGCAGAGTTCCGCCCCCCTCGTCACTAAAGGAGTCAGAAAATGTTGTGATCAAAAAGTTGCATAACATTTCACTGGAGACTATACAATAATTATATGCCAGTATTCCAAGAAGAATCGCAGCTGTATTAGAAGCAAATGGGGGTCCAATCCCTTATTAATAAACCATTTCCAAATGAATACAGGTTTTCACATTATTTTGCCTATCCCCTGAATCTGCCACAATCTACGTGTGTTTTCGCTACGTACTGCGAAAATACTCACACAGCAATTCTGCACACACGCTTCAGGCGTCTGTTAGCTTTACGATGAAAGGACGTAGTTCCCCATTTTTTGATTTGTAACATTTTACAAACTTCTGCAAACAGTGCTGACATTAAATTTTGGCACTGGTCATTGAGTATTGCATCGGGACTTGCAAATGGCAATACGAAGTTATTGACAAAGGAGCAAGTAACAATTTCAGTGGTCATATCGACAAGTAGGATCAAAATTAAGTACCTTTAAAAGTGATCAATATGTGTTTATTATTCTTGCTGCTTTGTGGAAATGGGCTGCAGATATCCAAGGCCACAATTTGAAATGATTTTAATGCTTCTGGTTATGTTTGTAAATGAACTTTAGTCCTTGTTGGAGGCGCTCTTTTCGCACAAGGCAGACAATTTTGTATATATTTCCGAACGTCGATTTGTCGATCTCTCCACCAGTAATTTGACGCTATTCTTGCATTTGTGGCTCGTCGTCGATTATGGCACGGCTGCAAACTGTCAAGACACTGTGCCATTATTCGTTGTTGGTATTCTTTAGGTATTACTATTCTGTTACCCAACGGAATCTTGCGATATAGTATGCTGTCTTCTGTAACATAATCACGTAGTTATGCATTTCGGTGGCATTCTACATCTCTCGCTCGTGATTCTTTCAATGCTTCTATGGAAACATCATCTGTTTGTGCAATTCTAAATTTTCTGCATCAGCATTTCTATGCAAATGGCTGGGTTTATGGTGAACTGTATAATCATAGATAACCTTAATGCCCACCAAGTCAAACGACTGCTGAGGTGAATGGGCATCCAGGACTGATCCTGTCCACTCTAGCATATGGAATGAAAAACAGGGTTGCCAAACAGATGGAGATTTATCCTCCTCCTGCTCTTCTATGGGGTGCATTTGGTCTACCGTCTGCTACGACTGCGGAAGGAACGGCGCAAAGTGGCGGAGAGCATTTCGTCCTCAATGGGAGGGGCAGGTGGACACATCTGTAGGGCAGGAGGGTGGTAGAGCTCCGCCGCTGCGGCCACTGTCTTGCCGGTCAACCCGCACATCCCACGTGACTGATCTCTACTCTCCTAAAGGTCGGATCTGAACTTTCTGAAGGCGTTACTTACTCAGAAGCCTCGTGGATAGCTTCTCTAGCTCAGAGGGACCGAGTGTGGGCTCCATCCTCGTTGCTGCAGAGCATCTTATGTAACCTATATCACACACTGAGGCGCAGTGGTAGTCGCAAGAAAGTATTGCAAAATCTGAAGAAAAAAATAATGCTCTTTTCTGCTCTTAACACCACTTTGGGCTGCACTCCTTATTGACATTAGTACCCTCTGGGACGTACTCGTAATGGATCACGGTACTGGAGTCAAAAAAAGACAGTCAGCATGACGTTCACATCGCTGCTGACCTGCCTCGCTTTTCTTGTATCTCAGGAATGGTTGCTGCTTTCATTTCAATGACTGGAACTTTGTTTTTGAGTTGTACCCATAAACCCAGGACTCATCACTAGTGAGCACTGTGATAAGAAAGTTGGGATTACTGTTCACAGTACCCAGAACGTCCTGTGCGATCTCCGAAGTTGCTTGTGCTCTAATGTTCCTTCAAAACAGAGTGAATGGATCTAATATTTATTTTAACTTCGTCTAGAAATTCCCTGATAGTGATTCGTCTATCCTGCAACATCACAGTTCGTATGTGAATGGTGAGGGCCTCCTTGAACGCGCTTCAGTCTTCACTGATTAGCGCTCATCTTTGAAGAGTTATACCACTCCTCTATTTGTGTGCTTTATCTCCTTACACGAGTCGAATCTTGCGGATTGTTTTAACTTAAGAATCGCCAAGCTTAAAACAAAATTTGATGCAATAACATTGTTCACTTTTTCCTTCATTTTGTCCACAACACAAAGTGCGACGACTACAACTTACAAGTTTTCTCTTGTCAAAGGCTTGCCAGCGACTGATAGTTTCCACAGTTGTGAAAAAAGTCAGGCATGCTTACTATGTATGCCTACAGACATAATTCTCGTGCGAGCCCCGATACCATTGTTGGTTTCACCAATAAAAAATAATGACAAATATTTTTTGAAGAGCACGACATAAATTACAATTAAAGTATTACCGTCATTGGTATCTCTTCCACATTTCCACAAGCGTTTTCACGCGGTCCTTTAAGGAGATGGCAGTTTATTCATAGAATCATGTAATGGGCTTGTACCAACACACTGTTACAGCAAAACGCGAAGCTATATGCAGGCGCTGTTATGCTGCCCTATTAGACGAGTAAACAAGCAACGTGAGCGCGTGCATACGGGCCCTGTTTGACTGTTTACCCGGCCCCTACGCAACATAAACAAGCGGCGACGTGGCGCACTGCTGTGCGTTGTGGGAAGGGAGGAGGGTGGACTGGCTTGATGGTGGGGTTGGGAGTGGGTTGGAGTCATTTGTCTTGCGGCACCCCACCCAGAGGCTAACAGGTGCGGCCGCGAAAATTACAGGAGAGGCGCTTCGCCTTAAAGTTTCACCCCAGACTCCCCTAAATAGGGCGGGTCTCGGCGAGAGCTGCGTTAGTACTTAGAGCAACAGCGGCCTCTGCTATTAAACGAAATATATTTCTGATATTATGCGGGCAATCCTGCAAAGAGCTAATGCTGTGAGCTTTCCGCAGCAGCTGCGAGGTTTTCCCGGGGCCCATCTCATTATTTCACCCTCTCGGGAGTTTATCGGACGTATGAATATGTATGCACCACATTAATAAGCCAAAGAGTTAGCTGAACTAGGAAAGAGGTGGGCGGAAATCGTAATAACTGCTAGTGGGCTATCTTGTTACTCTGAAACATTATTACACACAATACATTCATCATTTCAGTCCTTAACAAAACGCCCTGGCTTTTCTTTTCGAAGGACTCGTATGTACATGTACTTACCTGATAAATCATCTTGTATTTTTCAAGCACAATTCCTGTCATAGCATAAAATGTAATTAAAACGTCACACTTTCTAGCTGAACACAATTATACGTTTCTGTTTCTTTAAAAATGTTTCACTGAAGGATACATTAACAAAGAAATGTAATCTGAAGGTTAGATAAAATTAGAGATAGACGTAATATAAACTGTGAGAATGAGTTCGTGTAGGCAGTGTCTGTCACTGCTGCAGTTACTATGATGTAAACGCAGTCGTAAAGTATAATGAATATATGTATTATTTCATTTCCAACTTACATTTATTGGAAATTGAATAGTGACATTAGATATGTTTCAGATGTAGCATCAATCAGATTTTGAAAGTCGAACAGTACAAGTTTCCCCTTACTTGCTTGAGTTATCGTAGTGATTCACTAGTTCCAATGTAAATCATTTCTTAGTGTATTCATGTAATATTTTTAAATTATCATTTCTAGTCTTAAAATCTCCCATTAAATCACACTCTTAAATATTTCTGCACGTTCAGTGAACTGCATAAAGTAGCTTAACGTCATTCTGAGACAGTCTAGGTTATATGTAGATGCTCGCCAAATATGGCTACAGAGGTATCAGTCAGGTTAGGCGTTTAATTAATTAGAGGTTAAATTAATGCATGATGGCCCATTTGAATTCTGTTGTACTAGGTTGTCGGATGTTGTTGCGCGCTTGTTGGGCCAAGATGCGTGTGACCTCCTGGTCCGTAGCAAGTGTGGACGCTGGGTCTGAGGGATCCAGGTTCGGTGTGAATGACGCTACGAGTGTGAGGGCCATCAGTTCCGCTTTTCTGCTGCGTAACATTACCGATAAGAAAGGTAGTCTTAAGGTTTTAACTATCGCCCCAAAACAATTCTGTCACCTATTAGTTGTAAAACACACTGAAATACCAGCGCCACAGTCCCGCAGTGGGCTTCTAAGGAATCTAAAAACAAAATAACTCAGCCTATTGGTAAAGCGAGATATTTTGTTGTCGCTGGAAGTGTGCTACAGTATGTGCTGCGGTAGTTTCAGTATGCACCAGGATTGTGGACATGTGCCTTTAAATGAATAAAAAAATAATTGTGTACCTTTACATTTACAATGTGATAGTTAAACCCTCATGACAAGCCTTCATAATCACTGTAGTACTGCGCGTTGGTTTTGGCCAGGCGATAATTTTCTTTCGACTGCGTGCACTGTGCATTCGTGACTAATTTTGTAGCTCTGGTTTTACCTCACTAACATACATCTTGACATTTTAAGGACTTCGGTAAATTATCAGTTATTAGATAGGTATGGAGGTTAGCGTTTAACGTCCATACGATCACGACGCATTCAGAGACGTTACAGAAGTTCGGGCTGGGACGCATCCCCTCATTTTCCTTAAACGTTACGGGGAAACCATGGGAAACCTATATCTAGAAGTCGGCGTTGAGGACTGAAGCGCAATCTACCCGAATGCAAGTGCAGTGTCTTCACCTCTGCGTGTCGTTTAGCGATCATAGAGTCAAAGCACACACATTTACCTCACGCCACCGGTTTCCGCAGAGATTGCATGAAAAAACTTGTTCCGCTTGTAGCAATTGCGTATCGTAGGCCGCTGCAGAAGCGAAGATTACCCAGCTGCTGAAAAAGATCACAGGTCATTCCCGTTTTCAAGAAACGTCGTCGGCCAGATGCAGGTAATTAAAGGCGTACGTCGCTGACGTCAGTCTGTGTTCTATAGTGAAACTATGGTGCAGAGAACTGTTAAGCAAAGGTGAGAAACAGCTTGTGCTTAATGTCTTAGAGAATTTACTTAGAAAATCAACAGTCTGTACCAATACAGATTTCTGTGACATGTGCACTAAAAGGAAAACAGTGCACGGTAATTTGGAGCTTTGTCGTTTGGCTGTGAGGATACGTTATTGGCTCAACTGTAACGTGCACCTGTATCGGAATAACTAAGTGATCAGCAGTTTAGCATGGCAGGGAGCGATGTTTTCGGCACACGTTTTGTCTGAACAAACAATGTGGCTGCAGCAGCAACAGCAGGGCGTTTCTATTCATGGTTCTCCCTTAACTTGCAGTATTAGGTTTGTTTAGCGGGGTGGTAATAGACTTATCTTCTTCCTGCGAAGTTTTCCGGGTAGTTTAGAGCGGTCTGTTGCAAAAAATAAACGCGTCTCACGGAGACGCCTTCCAAAAAATTTTGAAATGTAACATATAAAATGATCCGCACCCAGGAAACCGACCGATCCACTGCAAGCTGGATAACTACAGTGACTCGCCAAAGAGACTGGTATAGGCTTGCGCATTCAAATACAGAAATATGGAAACAGGCAGGACACAGCGCTGCGATTGGCAAAGCCTATATAAGACAACTAGTATCTGGCGCAGTTGTTAGATAGGTTACCGCTGCTACAACGCCTGATTAAAAGATTTAAGTGAATTTGAACGTGGTTCTATAGTCGGCGCACGAGCGATGGGACACAGTATCTCCGAGGTAGCGATGAAGTGGGGATTTTCCCGTACAACCATTTCGCGAGTGTGTCGTTAATATCGGGAATCCTATGAAACATGAAATCTTCGATCGCAGAGGCCGGAAAAAGATCTTACAAGAACAGATCCAACGACTACTGAAGTGAATCGTTCAACGTGACGGAAGAGCAACCCTTCCGCAAATTTCTGCAGATTTCAACGCTGGGCCATCAACAAGTGTCATCGTGTGAACAATTCAACGAAACGTCATCGATATGGGCTTTCGGAGCCGAAAGCCCATTCGTGTACTTTTGATGACTCTACGACACAAAGTCTTACGCCTCGCTTGGGCCCGTCAACACCGACATTGGACTGTTGATGACTGGAAACATGTTGCCTTGTCAGACGAGTCTCCCATCAAATTATGTCGAGCGCATGGACGTGTACGGGTATGGAGACAACCTTATGAATCCATGGACCCTGCATGTCAGCAGGGGACTCTACAAGCTGGTGAAGGAACTGTAATTATGTCGGATGTGTGCAGTTGGAGTGATACGACTCTGGCAGGTGACACGGACGTAAGCGCCCTGTCTGATCATCTGCATCAGTTCATGTCCACTGTGTATTCCGACGGACTTGGGAAATACCAGCAGGACAGTGCGACACCCCACACATCCAGAACTGCTACAGAGAGGCTCCAGGAACACTCTTCTGGGTTCAAACACTTCCGTTAGCCACCAAACTCCTTAGACGCACATTATTGAGCATATCTGGGGTGCCTTGCAACGTGCTGTTCAGAAGAGATATCCATCCTCTCGTACTCTTACTGATTTATGGACAGCCCTGCAGGATTCATGGTGTTAATTATCTCCAGAACTGCTTCAGACATTAGTAGTGTCCATGCCCAATCGTGTTGCTGCACGCCTGCGTGCTCACGGGGGGAGGGGGGGGGGGAGGGAGGGGGACCTGCACGATACTAGGCAGGTGTACCTGTACCGCTTTCTTTTGTTCTTCAGTGTATGTTACACACCATCAGCTATGCCAATGATACGTTTGCGCGGTCAGCCGAGCGCTCGAGAAACGTGGGTGGGGCTGTGTCGTCTTGTCCACCGGTTGATATAAGAGGTCCACAGAGGCCAACGGACGTGCTGTCTAGTACGACAGCGGGTAGCATAATTAGAGCAACACCTGCATGTGCACTCCGCCCAGGCGACAGGCTCGACAGCGAGCTGACCAGCTGCACCAGATCGAGAGGGGGCACAACGTGGCATTGCCGGAGACTGGGTGGTCATAACGTAGCACTTGTGCGCCACACAATTCGTATAAACATCACTATTGACCGTTGTTGGTGCAATGAGTGCAGGAAAGCACGCATGCACGACACGTAAAATCTGGACGTCCGACATGCACCATGAAGAAGGAGCTCCGACGGATTGTTTGCCAGGGATGAACAGATATAACGGCAACTACTGAGGCCATTCAGCGGGCTGTCCTGCCTTTTATGCAACATCCTGCTATTGCTGGTACTGTCGGCAAGCAGTCGCATGAGGCAGGGCTTGCCGGACGCCGGCTGTTATGACGTCCGACACTCACATCCTCGCATGCCAAACACACCCCCTCAGTTGGTGTCGGGAGCGATGGACATAGGATCCTGCAGAATCGGAGGGGGTCATCTTTAGTGACGAGTCCAGCTTCTGCCTCGGAGGTGACGAAGGCAGCTCCGTGTCTGTAGTTGCAGTGAAGAGCGCCAAAGAAGAGCGGTTTGTGGCCTCCCATCACATGTCCGCCAGCCTGTTGTAATGCTGTGGCGTGTTGCGTTCTGTGGTACTCATTCACCTGTAGTATTCCTAGCCGGCTCCGTGACAGCCGAAGGTACCTGGAGGATGTCATGCAGTCGTGGAATATCTGCCAATTTTGAACGGCTGCGCCCATGCCCTATTTCAATAGGACTACGCTCGTTGTCGCACAGCTACCATCTCCTGACCGTCCCTCGCAGCTGTAGATACTCTGTCATGGCCAGTCTAATCCCCCAATCTCTCCCCGATCGAGAATGTGCGGCGTGCCATGAAACGTGTCATCAGGACTCCACTTCCACGCATCAGTCTGCAGGATCTGCGCGCTAAGATTCGAGCAATATGGGATGGAGTGTGATAGGAATACCTCCGGGACCTGGACGACTCCATGCCGTGACTCACTTGTATTACAACAACGGGGCCCTAACACCGTACTAACAGGTACGTTGTGTGGCCGTGAAGTGCAATAAATATTGGTTCTTCAAAGCTGAAAAAGTAATCAAAAGTAATATGTGGAATCATCTGCCCTGTCCTCCTGGATGCAAGTTTTTTTTCCAACGACCAGTGTAATTCCTAATCTTCTTTATCTTTCCCTCGGTAACGTTCTTGACGTCAAATATTTAAGTCGTCAACTCATTTGTAAAGTAAACGGAAGTCTGAAGCTATTTTATACATCGGAATTCAATTCTTTAAAGAATCTGGGGTTTACTGATAGTACAAACGTGGGGTGTTCAATAAGTATCGCGTCACTTTTTTTCTCCGCCAGTTTCGATTGAAGAAATGAGGAATTTGTTGTGGTACATGGTGAAATATTCCCGCTTCAGCCCTTCTAGTTTCTTGAAGTTCCGATACGTGGCGGCGCCATACGTAGCCTTCAAAATGGCGTCTGTAACGTGCATCACAAGTACAAAGCTGTCATTGAGTTCCTTTTGGCGAAAAACGAGAGCATTCCAGATATTCACAGGCCCTTGTAGAACGTCTACAGAGACCTAACAGTGAACAGAAGCACGTTGACTCGTTCGACGAGGCGTCTGTGATCGCAGTAACAAGGTCGGGCAATACTGCCATTTCTCGCGTGCCGACCAGTCACACACTTGTGACTGCTGCAATGTTTGAAGGTGCGGACACTCTCATTGGAGGTGATCAACGGATCGTAACCAAACACCTCGCTGCATAGCCGGACGTCTCTGTCGTCAGAGCTGACTCACTCGTCCACCTCGCCGCCTAACAGAATGCAGATGGATGCACTCCGCGGAGAGTGGTATGGGGATGATGGAAGGTTATTGTGCAGCAAGATGTTCGTTCTGACTTCGACCAATAGAGAGGCACAACGCATACAGGCCCCCCAAGGTGGCGTATGGACATCGGATTGAAGGGAGATTATGTCGATTGTACCTGTGGTCCAGGGATAGCGTCTTCGATTTATATTCAAAACGTCCTCGGTCCCAGTTTCGAAATCCGCCACAGCTTAAATTTTGATAAATAATCAGATTGGCGGCCGAAGAATTCTGGCATAAGAAGTCACCCTCATCCCGCCAACAGCCTTATCAAATAGGGAGAGGAGCGGAAAGAGGTTCAGGGCACTCTTTTGTCCTTGTGGTGGGAACTGCCGCTAAAGATGGAAGAACCAGCAGTTATCAACGGCAGGAGGATGCAGAAGGCAATGGAAGCCACTGCAAGAAGGACGCGTAACGTGTATCCACAGGACATATGACCTGGAACAGAAAAATTGTCATGATGATTTCCCATTGGCAAAAGACTCCGCAGTAGGCTCCCTCCCTCGGATCGGGAGGGACTGCCATGGGGGAGGTGATCATGAGGAAAAGGTGGATAATCAACGAAGAAAGGATAACATTCTACAAGTCGGAAAGTGGAATGTCAGAAGTTTGAATGTGGTAGGGAAGCTAGAAAGTCCGAAAATGGAAATACAAAGACTCAATCTAGATATAGTAGGGGTCAGTGAAGTGAAATGGAAAGAGGACAAGGATTTTTGGTTAGATGATTATATGGTAATATCAAAAGCAGCAGAAAATGTATAACAGGAGTAGGATTCGTTATGAACAGGAAGGGAGGGCAGAGAGTGTGTTACTGTAACAGTTCAGTGATAGGGGTATTCTTATCAGCATCGACAGCAAAGCAACACCGACAATGATAACACAGGTATACATGCCGATATCGCAAGCTGAAGATGAAGAGATAATACGCAAAGAGAGATGAAAAACTAATAGCCATGGCGGCCTGTAACGCAGTTGTAGAAGAAGAAGTAGAAGAAAAGGATACAGGAGAATTTGGGTTTTGGACAAGGAATGAGAGAGGAGAAAGACTGACTGAGTTTTGCAATAATTCTGTTCAACAATCACAAAAGGGTGAGATATACTTGGAAAAGGCCAGGTGATACGGTAATATTTCACCTAGATTACATCATGGTCAGACAGAGATTCCGAAGTCAGATACTAGATTGTAAAGTGTACCAAGGAGCAAACATTGACTTAGATTACAATGTAGTAGTGGTGAAGAGTAGGCTGCAGTTTAAGAGATGATTCAGGAAGAATCAATATGCAAAAAGGTGGGATTCTTAAGTACTATGATTTTGATAGATGTGACCAAACAAAGTAAATGCCACGCAAACGCTAAAATGCGGGATAATGATACAGTGCAGAACTCATTTGCTTTACTTCAGCATGCGCTTTGAGTACGCCATATATCTAATATGTTCTCTCCATAAAAGCATTGGGACTCGGAATAATCTTGATGGGCAAAAAAAGAAATACTTCAGCTGATCGATGAGAGAAGGAAGCACAAAAATGTTTAAGGAAATTCAGGAATACAGAAATATAAGTCGCTGAGGAATGAAATAACCAGTAAGTGCATGGAAGCTAAGACGAAGCGGCTGCATGAAAAATGTGAAAAATCGAAAAAGAAATGGTAGTCGGAAGGACTGGCTCAGCATACAGGGAAGTCAAAACAACCTTCGGTGAAACTAAATGCAAAGGTGGTAACGTTAAGAGTGCAACCGTAATTCCATTGTTCAATGCAGAGGAGAGAGTGGGTAGGTGCAAGGAGTACACTGAAGGCCTCTGTGAGGGGGAAGATTTGTCTGACGTGACAGAAGAAAAACAGGAGTCGATTTAGAAGAGATAAGGAATCCAGTATTAGTTTAAGAATTTAAGAGAGCTTTGGAGGACTTAATGTCAAATAAGGCGGAAGGGATCGATAACATTCCATCAGAATTCCCTTTTTGTCAGTGCTAGTCTACTTTTTGTGTCCACCTTGATCTGTCCGTCATTGGTTACTTTGCTCCCTAGATAGCAGAATTCCTTAACTTCATCTACTTCGTGACCATCAGTCCTGATGTTAAGTTTCTTGCTGTTCTCATTTCTGCTACATCTCATTAGCAGACTATCAGTGGCAAGTAGGGCATTCCTGGGCAAGGTTCAGGAGGGAAATTAAAATTCAAGGTGAAGGGTATCAATGATACGATTCGTTAATGACATTGCTATCCTGAGTGAAAGTGGAGAATAATTACATGATCTGCTGAATGGAACGGACAGTCCAATGAGTACAGAATACGGATTGAGAGTAAATCGAAGGAAAACGAAACTAATGAGCCTTAATTTGAGGATGAAATTTCTTAGAATATACGTTTGTAGAACGGCAATGTATGGTAGTGAAACATTGCGTGTGGCAAAACCGGGGCAGAAGAGAATCGAAGCATTTGAGATGTGGTGATGCAGACCAATATTGAAAATTAGGTGAACTGATAAGGTAAGGAACGAGGAGATTCCGCTCAGAATGGAAGAGAAAAGGAATATATGGACAACACTGACAAGAACAAGGGCCGGGATGATAGGACATCTGTTAAAATAGCAGAGACTGACTTCCATGGTACTAAAGGGAGCCATAGAGGGCAAAACTGTAGAGGGACACAGACATTGGAATACATCCATCAGATAATTGAGGGCGTAGGTTGCAAGTGCTACTCTGGTCTGAAGACCTTGGCACAGGAGAGAAATTTGTGATGGGCTGCATCAAACTAGTCAGAAGCCTTATGACTCAAGAAAAAATGTTGAGTGGGGAATAATAAAGAGTAGCGCAATCCTGAATAAAACTAATCTGCTTTTAGAAAAAAAGTGTTGCATTACTTATTGAATGCCCCTCGTATTAGGAAAGGAAACGTTTTGGAAAATTTCTCCAATTGTATTAAGAATTGAAGTGTCAGCCCTTGCCATTCAAGGAGTGTGCTCGAATGTTACCCACAACGATTGATTATATAATGGACGCTATAAAACCTTTTCTGCAATTGAATTTCATTCACTTCCAGCGACCTATTTATACTGATGAACGTCTTATGGTGAAGTCAAGGCAAGAAAACAAGTAAATAATAAATCAGTTCTTTTATTCATTAATTATCATAAAGATATTAAAGATTAGTGGACTCTGAATAATCAAGTTGCTGCATTTGTGGCGTGTTTAGATTCAACAACTCATTTAATAACAACTCTTGAATGGCAGTACTAGAATGTTCTTTCGGTTCTATAACATCTAAATTAAGGATTTTACATAGACCTATCGGAACCAGTGTATAAAGTGCAGTACCCATCACAAAACTTATAACTTTATTACTCGACATCATACGTCACCTCGAATCAATAAACGAGGCTAAGGTTGCATTTTTCCAGGATATATACTATAAACACCTCAAGACAGTTTATGAACAGACATAAAGCTTCATCGTGAGCAACCATGCAAAAGAGGGGAAACTTTAAATTGTATTTTGAACAATACCGAGCACAAAAAATGTAAAACACGCCCTTAGTAAATGTGTTATACGAACTTATTTGCAGTACTAGCTGTTTTGGAATATGAAGGAATATTTTAAATTGTATGTTGAACAAAATCCTGTTTAAAGAATACACGCTTACTAAATGTAATATACGTTAGAGCACCACTTATTTTGTCAACTTCCCGCCATTCGAAATACGACAGTAAACGGTTATTATCTTTTTGCTTTCTATTTTAAATGGATGCAAGTAGTTTTCGTCTATACTTTAACTAATTTAGCGTGGCAGTGACTGTTAAATGAAAGCCCTGAGAATTGACACATCTCTTTATCAATTACTCGTTCACTACAAGTGCAGTGTCTTACCATGTCCTGACTGGATTGTGAAACATTTAAGCTCTTTGATTTTGATAGATGTGACCGAACAAAGTAAATGCAACGGAAACGCTAAAATGCGGGACAAAGATATAGTGATGAACTTATTTGCTTTACTTCAGCACGCGCTTTGAGTACGCCATATATCTAGCATGTTCCCTCCATAAAAGTAACGGATTCGGAATAGTCTTGATGAACAAAAAATTTAGGGATCACGAATTTATTAATTTATTGACAAAGGCTATTTCGGACCAGAATATTGTCAATATGTCTCATTGATCAATCATAACTACACTCCTGGAAATGGAAAAAAGAACACATTGACACCGGTGTGTCAGACCCACCATACTTGCTCCGGACACTGCGAGAGGGCTGTACAAGCAATGATCACACGCACGGCACAGCGGACACACCAGGAACAGCGGTGTTGGCCGTCGAATGGCGCTAGCTGCGCAGCATTTGTGCACCGCCGCCGTCAGTGTCAGCCAGTTTGCCGTGGCATACGGAGCTCCATCGCAGTCTTTAACACTGCTAGCATGCCGCGACAGCGTGGACGTGAACCGTATGTGCAGTTGACGGACTTTGAGCGAGGGCGTATAGTGAGCATGCGGGAGGCCGGGTGGACGTACCGCCGAATTGCTCAACACGTGGGGCGTGAGGTCTCCACAGTACATCGATGTTGTCGCCAGTGGTCGGCGGAAGGTGCACGTGCCCGTCGACCTGGGGCCGGACCGCAGCGACGCACGGATGCACGCCAAGACCGTAGGATCCTACGCAGTGCCGTACAGGACCACACCGCCACTTCCCAGCAAATTAGGGACACTGTTGCTCCTGGGGTATCGGCGAGGACCATTCGCAACCGTCTCCATGAAGCTGGGCTACGGTCCCGCGCACCGTTAGGCCGTCTTCCGCTCACGCCCCAACATCGTGCAGCCCGCCTCCAGTGAATGGAGGGACGAATGGAGACGTGTCGTCTTCAGCGATGAGAGTCGCTTCTGCCTTGGTGCCAATGATGGTCGTATGCGTGTTTGGCGCCGTGCAGGTGAGCGCCACAATCAGGACTGCATACGGCCGAGGCACACAGGGCCAACACCCGGCGTCATGGTGTGGGGAGCGATCTCCTACACTGGCCATACACCTCTGGTGATCGTCGAGGGGACACTGAATAGTGCACGGTACATCCAAACCGTCATCGAACCCATCGTTCTACCATTCCTAGACCGGCAAGGGAACTTGCTGTTCCAACAGGACAATGCACGTCCGCATGTATCCCGTGCCATCCAACGTGCTCTAGAAGGTGTAAGTCAATTAACCTGGCCAGCAAGATCTCCGGATATGTCCCCCATTGAGCATGTTTGGGACTGGATGAAGCGTCGTCTCACGCGGTCTGCACGTCCAGCATGAACGCTGGTCCAACTGAGGCGCCAGGTGGAAATGGCATGGCAAGCCGTTCCACAGGACTACATCCAGCATCTCTACGATCGTCTCCATGGGAGAATAGCAGCCTGCATTGCTGCGAAAGGTGGATATACACTGTACTAGTGCCGACATTGTGCATGCTCTGTTGCCTGTGTCTATGTGCCTGTGGTTCTGTCATTGTGATCATGTGATGTATCTGACCCCAGGAATATGTCAATAAAGTTTCCCCTTCCTGGGACAATGAATTCACGGTGTTCTTATTTCAATTTCAAGGAGTGTACTATAGTCCCATAACTATACACGAAGTAGAGGAATAAGGTCAAGTTGGATAGCCTCATTATAGACACGGATTATGGTATAGTTGTGAATGAGCTTATCGCCATACATAAGCGTAGGGGTGATAGATCAGAAGCGAAATGCAAGAGGGGAAAACTGTGACTTACATTAACCGTAAAAATTGTACAGGGATTCGATTAGTACCAAATTATGCAACTCGTTAGATTGGCGGATTCTAGACTTCTCCAGCAGAAAAGGCCACTAACTAAATAACGGTTATAGCTGATCATGTGCCGCTCTGTGCCTCAGTAAGTGTGGAGATTCAGGGAACTGCAGCCTCTATGCGCGCAGGATGCTGATCCTGGAGTGCTGGAATGTAGTCCTGTTGAAACCACTAAGGGCACCGAGATACAGTATTGACTGTAAATACATTTATACTCAGGATTCACAGATTGCAAACAGATTCTCCATGGCGTTGACCGAGGGCGGCAGAGTTACTGTCACCAGTTACTGAGTCCAACCATTGAGTTACAACCATTTCAGCAGCGTCTACGTAGCATGAATTAACGCCCTGCTCATCTAGCAGAATTCAATTATCTTAGAGAGAGAGAGTCGGTACAAATCTAAGCAGAACGAACATAGAGCGTTAGGGCAAAAGAATACAAGACCCTACAATATACTGAATGCATGATTCCAAGATTCATCCGAAATAACAAAATTTCACACGCAAAAAGTACTTTAGATACGAATGTAGTAACTTCCTATCCCTGAAACTGCTGGCTTCAATATATTTAAAATATGTCTTAATACACAAGACATTCGGACTTAAAACTGCACCTCCATGTTTCACCAGAGCGTCAATACACACCAAGTTCCCAAAGCATAGTGTCCACTAAGTCTTCCGCCGCAGCCCTCGGCGTTTGTTCTCTATGGAGGGGGCGGTCAATTGGCCAGTTTCCAATGCCCACCAGAGCCCGATGCACTAATCCAATGAGAGGGGCTGGAAAAGCGTCGGCTTTCGTTGGCCTCAGCTCTTTCAGAACAGAGAAAGCTTTGAGAGTGTTCTAGAATATTTTAAGTGGCAAACTGCAGGTTCAATCAAACGTCAAGATTTTAGACGCGCGGGAGGATTTGGTTCTGTACTGAGACTTGGACCACCAACCAAGTTTGAAACGAAAGGCAAACAAATCCTCTCTCACTCCCAGGGAAGGAAAAACAGGAAATCTCCAATGACTTGGAGCTTCGCTGCCATGTTCCCATTTCCTGCAGATGCTACTTCGCTTATGAGTGCACAAGAAGGCATTAGGCTGGCGATCACAGACGACTATATAGAAAAAAGATGAATAAAATCAAGCTTTCCACAGACTTCCTCCTCCAAGAAACGACGTATAAAAGTTAACCTATTGTTCGCATTTAGCCGGTAAACAGCATGTAGTCTTGTAGTGCCTGCGTGATGGTCGCAGTATATAACATAGAGCGTTACAGATGGCCTGAAAGACCTCCACATTGGATTTCTGTACCTGGGGCTACATGAAGACCAAAGAATATTATTCTACTCTTGTGGACTCAGTGGAGGAATTAGTTGCAAGAGTTCTTGCTGCGGCCACACGTGTACAGAACATGCCACACATTTTCTATTGAACGCGGGATACCCTGCAGCATAGATACCCGACCTACGCTGAAGTTAACAGAGCTACTTTTGAACATTTGTTGTTCGAATGGTTCAAATGGCTCTGAGCACTATGGGACTTAACATCTGAGGTCATCAGTCCCCTAGAACGTAGATCGACTTAAACCTAACTAACCTAAGGACACCACACACATCCATGCCCGAGGTAGGATTCGAACCTGCGACAGTAGCAGTCGCGCGGTTTCGGACTGAAGAGCCTAGAACCTCTCGGCCACCGCGGCCGGCGAAAATTTGTTGTAACACTAGCTGTACACAGCCATGCGTATCAGTGGATCAGTCTGATTAAATGGAAAAGAAAGAAAAGAGAAAGAAAACGCTTCTAATATGAATGGGAATTTGATATACGATATGTCCGACTCTTCTCTCTTTCCATAACCTCCTCCTCTCACCCCTCTGTCAATCTCCTCTCGTCCCTATCTGACTTCGTTTACTGTTATTGTAAATTCAGATATCGTATTGGTATTCTAATCACAAGCTGATAAGCCGGAAATACAGATTTCCTTTCTGTCTGTGAAATTCGTCTGCGGGGAATAAAACAAAGTAGAACATTGTTGTCAATTCAATTTATATTTAAAAATATACATACGTTGTTCAATTTATTTGAAAACACTGAAAAATCTAGAAATCTGATCCAAAAATTTATAGTTAAAATTTGTTCGTCTCTGAGGAAGGCTCCAGTGCCACCAAACTCAACCCCCCATCCCACCTTGTGTGAAGTTGCTGATTCGGATTCTAAGTACAAAAATACGTAAGTTTTTTATCTCAAACATTTTTTTCGTCTCGCGACAGATGAAGCTGTGATCGGAAAAATAAAAATGGGTAAAAAATCCTATGCTTCCAAATGCTATTCAATGAAAGTTGAATTAAGGCCCCACCTCCACACTACGAGGGTAAGACAGACAATTATTTCAAAACTTTTAATGGACAACACTGTTCGTCCGACAAAACGAAAAATGAACTGTTCGACACGCCACTGTGGCCGTGTAACTAACTACAACTTACCATAACAGAGAATGCAGTCTCGTTAAAAGCTACGAAATAATTACGTGTCTTACCTTGGCACCGTAGAGATGAGTGGTTAACCCAAGTGTCATTGGATAGTATTTTGAAATATAAGATTTTCCACATATCTTTGATTTTTCTTAATACAGCGCCATCTATTGTATAAGAAAAAATGTTTCACACAAAATTCATCATCTTTTTCAATAGAATCTGTATCTCCAATAATAAATGTGGGCTTCCATTTAAGATTTCAGAATTATCCTCCCCGATCACCTCACGGGATAGGGAGGGTTCTTGAGTTTTGTATCATTGGATTTCCTCCTACGAAACTATCAAACTTTACCTGTAAGTTGTTTGGATCCTATGTGTAGTTTTCGAGATATTTCGATGTCTTGAGATAAATTGAACACCCTGGGTATCCTATACTTGCCCAAACGTTTATTTAGTGCTCTTCGAGATTTTTTTATAACAGTGATACCCCATTATACAGGGTGAGTCACCTAACGTTACCGCTGGATATATTTCGTAAACCACATCAAATACTGACGAACCGATTCCACAGACCGAACGTGAGGAGAGGGGCTAGTGTAACTGTTTAATACAAACCATAAAAAATGCACGGAAGTATGTTTTTCAACACAACCCTAAGTTTTTTTTTAATGGAACCACGTTAGTTTTGTTAGCACATCTGAACTTATAAACAAATACGTAAACAGTGCCGTTTGTTGCATTGTAAAATGTTAATCACATCCGGAGATATTGTAACCTAAAGTTGGCGCTTGAAACCTCCGACGTTCAGTTGCGTGTTGTAATAAAGACGGGCCACGGTCGGCGAGCAGCATCTGCAGGGGCATGTTTACGATGACGACCGCGTTTACCAGTGTGGCTGTAGTGCACTGTTGTGGTTTGGTCTAGCTGTCGCAGAGTCCGCATGTAGCGCTTGCTGCTACTGTTATTCTGCATTCGTCTCCGCACGCAGACCAACTGTAGTACACCGTGTTACCAGACGTCTGTGATAGTGTAGTGTTGTAGGAACTGTGACCATGGTGTATTCGAACTCTGAAAAGGCGGAGATGATACTCATCTATGGCGAGTGTCGACGAAATGCAGCTGAAGCCTGCAAGGTGTATGCAGAACGGTACCCGGACAGAGAGCATTCAACGTGCCGCACATTGCAAAACATCTACCGCCAACTGTATGCAACAGGTATGGTCGTAGCATGCAAATGGGTCCGTAACAGGCCCGTCACAGGAGAAGCGGGTGCAGTTGGTGTGTTAGCTGCTGTTGCATTAACCCACACATGAGTACACGGGACATTGCGAGAGCCTGTGGACTGAGTCAAAGTAGTGTCATGCGCATACAGCATCGTCACTGCTTTCACCCGTTTCATGTGTCGCTACATCAGCAATTACATGGTGATGACTTTAATCATCGAGTGCAATTCTGTCAATGGGCATTAACAGAGAATGCGTTGCAGTTCTACCTGTTTACCAATGAAGCGGGTTTCACAAACCACGGGGCAGTGAATCTACGGAACATGCATTACTGGTCCGTGAACAATCCTCGCTGGCTCAGACAGGTAGAGCGACAGCAACCGTGGACTGTAAATGTATGGCGCGGAATCATTGGCGACCACCTCATTGGTCCTCACTTCATTGCAGGGGCCCAAACAGCTGCAACACACATCGCGTTTCTACAGAATGATCTGCCAACGTTGCTCGAAAATGTCCAACTGGAAACGCGTCGACGTATGTGGTATCAGCATGATGGTGCACCTGCACATTCCGCAATTAACACTAGACAGACCCTTGACAGGATGTTCGAAGGGCGTTTCATAGGAGGACGCATAAATTGGCCAGCCCGTTCTCCTGATCTTACACCTCTGGACTTCTTTCTGTGGGGTACGTTAAAGGAGAATGTGTACCGTGATGTGCCTACAACCTCAGAGGATATGAAACAACGTATTGTGGCAGCCTGCGGCGACATTACACCAGATGTACTGCGGCGTGTATGACATTCATTACGCCAGAGACTGCAATTGTGTGCAGCAAATGATGACCACCACATTGAACACCTATTGGCCTGACATATCGGGACACACTCTATTCGTAATTGGAAACGGAAACCACGTGTGTACGTGTACCTCACCCCTCATGTTAATGTACATGTGCGTCAGTGAAAAAGACCAAAAAAAAGGTGTTAGCATTTGGACGCAATGTGCTGTTCCAGTCTCTTCTGTACCTAAGGCCCATCACCGTTCCCTTTGGATCCCAACGTAATTCGGTGCTCTCCGATACACACAACCGAACAGCGGAGGAGTGGTACTCAAGCGTCAACTTTAGGTTACAATATGTCAGGATGTAATTAACATTTTACAATGCAACAAACGGCACTGATTACGTATTTGTTTATATGTTCAGATGTGCTAACAAAACTAACGTGGTAGCATTTAAAACAACGTAGGGTTGTGTTAAAAAAACATGCTTCCGTGCATTTTTTTATGGTTTGTATTAACTAATTACACTAGCCCCTCACGTTCGGTCTGTGGAATCGATTCGTCAGTATTTGATGTGGTTTACGAAATATATCCAGCGGTAATGTTAGGTGACTCACCCTGTATATTACGCATTACATACATAAAAATATATAGTCTACTGTCTGAATGTTCATTAGAGCATGGTATACAGTTTTAAGTTAAGTCTGCCAAGAACGTTTCGAGATTTTTGATAACAACGTTTCCTCTGTATATGTTACATAATATCTATTTATATATCATCCATACCAAGAATATATAGGCTATGTCCGTCAGACGCCCATTAGAGTACCGTTAAAAAATTAAAATTAACCCAATTAAGAACTTTTCCGGATTTTTGTATATTCCATATTTACTTATATATATTACATGTATTGAAAATATGTATATAAAAGAACTGTCATATTCGCATACAACGTTGCGACGAAACTTCAAGTCACTCGATCGATCACTTTTAGAGTTTTGAGAGCACAAACGTGAGCAGGTCAAATTTTCATGTTAAAAGACTGATAAGAAGAACAAAGGACTGAAACATATTTAACATTGCTTTTTCCTCAGTCACACCCAAAGATATTTCGGATACTCCACCCATACTCAATATGCATTCCCGAATCTAGTTGCGTAATGAAATATATTTGTTGTTTTCGCGGTCACCCTATCTGTCAGAAATAGCGTGGAATGTTTGAACACCACCTGTGAACCAGGAAGAGAAAGTATGCAAGAACCATCCCACGACTTAAATACTAAGCTCCCTCGCTGTACCAGTGGCAGCCACGTTGTCGCTTGGTCTCGTTGCAGGCTCATTATGATGCCGACCGCGGCGTGGCAATTTGCACGCTCAGCGGCTACGGCGCAAAATTTCGCTGCGGCCCAATGAATGGGCCATCAGTGACACGTGATGGCTCACGCGAACACAGAGCGAATGGCAAAAGACTGAAAGACCGCCCCGATAACGCAAGTAGATCGCGGTAGCACCATTGCAGTAGCATTTCCACGATCTTGAATGAAACTGCACATTATCGTTACTGTCACTTCCTCTGTGCTTCAGATGGTCACACTTTTTCGTATTGGGAAACTATTATGACTTCACATTCATTCTGGTCATTTTTTCATGGAATCACGCGTCTCTCCTACGACAGAGTTAGCTGTAATCCTAATGTAATTTAGACAAAATGTTTGTGGTAGGCAGTACGAGTAAATAATTAAGTTTTCAGATGCAAATACTATGAAAGCTTAAGTGACATTGTGGCCACAACAAATGAAGAATAAATGACATCACTAACTTATCTAAAGCATCTTCAGCCATTGCTACTTTTAGCAACATCAGCCACTGCAAATGGAAAGGTAGTTATAAAGATGTATTTAGCACCTCGAAAAAAATATCAAGCTGCGACTACAAAGTTTGATGATGGCTTAATTCTTCTCTACAGATTGATATCTTCTAAGCGACACATTTTTGTTTCCTAATGGAGACAACAGGTCGGAGATCTGCTTGAGTGGACAAGCCCACAAATTGACTGTTGAACAAAGTTTCCACTTCGAATATTGGGTCATTATCACTCCAGAAGTTGACATTTTCTGTAGGCAGCATGGCTCTGTACTAGAGCGCCTACTTCCTATGTGAGGGGCGTGGGTTCGATTTTCATCTGCTTCAACTTTTAAACACAAGTGCATATTCTACCAACATTTCCGTAAAGTGTAAAATACATAAAGGTGGGGAACAATTCGGTAGCGTTCTCATTTCGGTAATTGTTTTGCTCGTTTTTCCCGTCCAGTTCCAATACTTATTTCATTTAAATTAAATAATTCATGAAATGTATGCTACTTAACACATATTCAACGGTCATTTTTATGAAAAATTCACCTCTTCTTATTTCTAATTACATTTCGTACACAAAAGGCTTGAAAACTCAAATTCTCAGTGGTCGCCGTTTTACAGATTTTATAAAGATCGTTAGAATTTAATAAAAGTATTTTTTCCCGTTTTATTTCTCGTTCATGAATTTTATAGTTGAATGCAATAGATATTCGACACCAACAAACAGAACAAAAGAAAAAAATCGTCTAAGTAAGACTAGATCCAGTCTTACCAGTTTAGAATTCTACATATTTTTTAGACTTTTGTGTTTTTTATGCACAATACAGATTTAGTAGAACATGCACACTTCCACCAAAAATTTTAATCCATCAGAACCTGATGACACAACCCACCAGATGGTTTTCAAGTTGTCTACAACATAGCCACACTACATATCGAAACATTACCGTTGTCTTAGCATACCGTACAGAGTCATGAGGAGAGAAGAGGAAAGGAGAGAAGAAGAGCGGAGAGCCTCTCCCCTCCTCTCCACTCCAGACCAGAATTTGGTGGGCAGGGACGGGCTCTAGCGGGATGTACTGTGCCAGTCCTCCTCTGATTCTGTCTCCTCTCCAGACCGGGACATGCAGGGCTCAGATGGACCAGGCTGGGCCTCGTCCCTCTCCTCATCAAGCTTTGCAGTGCCAAGATGCCACGACGCACCAAACAGGGCCAGGCCTGGCTGAGCCACCACTCCTGTCTTTTTCTCTCCAGGAAGCGGCAGCCAGGCTGGGAGGGAACATGCTGGGCCACTTTTTTTCAGCTCTCTTCTCTGGTCCAAGCCATCCCTGGCTGGGTCAGCAAGGTTGAGCCTCCTCTCCTCTGTACTCCTCTATGGACCAGGTCACACTGAGCCAAAGTGGACTGGGACACGATAGGTCTGATAAGGCTCCTCTCCTCTCCTCTCCTCTCCTCTCCTCTCCTCTCCTCTCCTCTCCTCTCCTCTCCTCTCCTCTCCTCTCCTCTCCTCTCCTCTCCTCTCCTCTCCTCTCCTCTCCTCTCCTCTCCTCTCCTCTCCTCTCCTCTCCTCTCCTCTCCTCTCCTCTCCTCTCCTCTCCTCTCCTCTCCTCTCCTCTCCTCTCCTCTCCTCTCCTCTCCTCTCCTCTCCTCTCCTCTCCTCTCCTCTCCTCTCCTCTCCTCTCCTCTCCTCTCCTCTCCTCTCCTCTCCTCTCCTCTCCTCTCCTCTCCTCTCCTCTCCTCTCCTCTCCTCTCCTCTCCTCTCCTCTCCTCTCCTCTCCTCTCCTCTCCTCTCCTCTCCTCTCCTCTCCTCTCCTCTCCTCTCCTCTCCTCTCCTCTCCTCTCCTCTCCTCTCCTCTCCTCTCCTCTCCTCTCCTCTCCTCTCCTCTCCTCTCCTCTCCTCTCCTCTCCTCTCCTCTCCTCTCCTCTCCTCTCCTCTCCTCTCCTCTCCTCTCCTCTCCTCTCCTCTCCTCTCCTCTCCTCTCCTCTCCTCTCCTCTCCTCTCCTCTCCTCTCCTCTCCTCTCCTCTCCTCTCCTCTCTGGGTTGGGATTGCTAGAGCCAATATGGACCAAACCAGGTTTCCTCTTCTCTCCAGGCAAGGCAATGCCTGGCTGGGACAGGCCAGGTAGGGATGGTCTGGGCCACACCTTTTCTTCCCTTCTCTCTCCTCTGCTCCTTGCAGGGCTGAGCTGGCACAGGACAGGCCAGTTCTCATCTTCTCTCCCCTCTGGGCTAGGCTCCTTCAGACCAAGGTGGACCTGGCCTAGACAGGCTAGAAGAGGCCTACTCTCTGTGCCTGGAATATTTGTGCTGGGTGGGTGCCAGGCATGGCCTCCCCTGCTCTCATATCCAGGCTGGGTCATGCCAGCCAAGGATGGGTCTCCTCTCCTTTTGAGGCCAGGCAGCACCAAACTATGATGGGACCCCTCTTCTCTCCCCTGCAGGGCTGGCTACATGATGCCAGGAGTTGCTTCTCTCCTATCCTCTCTTCTGGCCAAAGCACACCTGGCTGAGATGGGCCTCTCCTCGCCTCCTCTCCTCTCCTCTCCTTTCCTCTCTGGGCTGAGCCACTGCAGTCCAGGACAGGTCAGGAAAGGACAGGCCAGTCAGGTCACCTCTAATTTCTAGGTATGGACAAGCCAGCTAGAGATCGTTCTCCTCTCCTCACCTCTCTGGGGTGGGCTGCAACAGACTGGTCCAGGCTAGGCACGTTTTCTCTCCTGTCCGGACTGGGACAGGCTGGATCTCCTTCCCTCTCCTCTCCAGGCTGGGCCACACCTGCCAGAGAAGGGCTTCATCCTCCTCTCCTCTCTTTTCTGAGTCAGACTGGGATGGGTCAAGCCAGGCATGGCTTCCCCTCCTCTCCTCTCCTCTCCTCTCCTCTCCTCTCCTCTCTGGGCCAGGCTGCGCCTGGCCATATCAAACCTCATCTCTTCTCAGCTCTTCAGGCTGGGCCACACCAGTACTGACCAGAATTTCTCTCCTCTCTTGGCTGGAATGGTTGGTGCCACAATGGGCCTGCCCAGGCGTTTTTCCCTCTTCTGTACTGGCCAGGCCAGACCAATCAGGGTGGTCTGGGCCACCCTGTTAGTTACAGAGTAGCGTTTTTCTTAATTATCTGTACTTTAGTTAATTTTACTCACGTAACTGTCGAATATGTTTGCAATAATGATACCTGACAAATTTACGTCATAAACATGGTTCTTGTGTGGTAGCTGCTCATCAGTCAGCTGTGAACAGCAACAGCGTTGATGGTATAGTTATACCGCACTGTAGCCGAGCCTGCACTGTAGGCCTCATATTACACCTGTTCGCCGATGTCAGGCGAAGTTTGCATTTATCTTCTGGCGATGTCACTTTGCCTCAGACAGCTCGGTTACCTGCGCGGCTGGTATAGGTCTTCTTCTCGTTCTATCTTTTTTTTTCAAATATGTTGCATCACATATTAATTTGTAATTTTCTATACATATGAAATCAGTATGTCTTCATTATTCTATACTTAATTGTTTGCAAGACGTATATTGTCCAGCAGTTGCCTTTAGTTTCCCTTTTGCTGACAGATCTGAAGAAGGTTATTATGGTCCCAAATCGACAGTCTGACTACAGTTTCTTTGTGGTCCTTTCCTGGAATTAATTAAAGAACAGTAAAAGGCAATAAAAGTGAGTGACAGGGCATATACAGGGTGTTACAAAAAGGTACGGCCAAACTTTCAGGAAACATTCCTCACACACAAATAAAGAAAATATGTTATGTGGACATGTGTCCGGAAACGCTTAATTTCCATGTTAGAGCTCATTTTAGTTCTTCCACCTACGCTCAATGGAGCACGTTATCATGATTTCATACGGGATACTCTACTTGTGCTGCTAGAACATCTGCCTTTACAGTACGACACAACATGTGGTTCATGCACGATGGAGCTCCTGCACATTTCAGTCGAAGTGTTCGTACGTTTCTCAACAACAGATTCGGTGACCGATGGATTGGTAGAGGCGGACCAATTCCATGGCCTCCACGCTCTCCTGACCTCAACCCTTTTGACTTTCATTTAGGGGAGCATTTGAAACCTCTTGTTTGCGCAACCCCGGTACCAAATGTAGAGACTCTTTCTGCTTGTATTGTGGAGGGCTGCATCAGCGCAGCAGGGATTCCATGCGACGGAGGGTGGATGCATGTATCCTCGCTAACGGAGGACGTTTTGAACATTACCTGTAGCAAAGTTTTTGAAGTCACGCAGGTACGTTCTGTTGCTGTGTGTTTCCATTCCGTGATTAATGTGATTTGAAGAGGAGTAATAAAATGAGCTCTAACATGGAAAGTAGGCGTTTCCGGACACATTTCCACGTAACATATTTTCTTTCTTTGTGTGTGAGGAATGTTTCCTGAAAGTTTGGCTAACCCTTTTTGTAACACCATGTACACTATGTGATCAAACGTATCCGGACACCTGGCTGAAAATGACTTACAAGTTCATGGCGTCTTCCATCGGTAATGCTGGAATTCAGTATGGTTTTGGTCCACCCTTAGCCTTGATGACAGCTTCCACTCTCGCAGGCATATGTTCAATCTGGTGGTGGAAGGTTTCTGGGGGAATGGCAGCCCCATTCTTCACGGAGTGCTGCACTGAGGAGAGGTATCGATGACGGTCGGTAAGGCCTGGCACGAAGTTCGCGTTCCAAAATATCCCAAAGGTGTTACATAGGATTCAGATCTGGACTCTGTGCAGTCAAGCCATTACAGGAATGGTATTGTCGAGTAGCCACTCTGCCACGGGCCAGGTATTATAAACAGGTGTTCGATCGTGATGAAATATGCATTCGCCGTCCCCGAATTGTTCTTCAACAGTGGGAAGTAAGAAGGTGCTTAAAACATCAGTGTAGGCCTGTGCTGTGATAGTGCCACGCAGAGCAACAAGGGATGCAAGCCCCCTCCATGAAAAACACGACCGAACTTTAGTGTTGGCACTACACACGCTGGCAAATGATGTTGAGGGGCCATTCGCCATACCCTCACCGTGCCATCGGATCGCCTCATTGTGTACCGTGATTCGTCACTCCACACTAGTTTCTCCACTGTTAAATCGTCCAATGTTCACTCTTCTTACACCAAGCGGGACGTCATTTGGCATTTACCGGCGTCATGTGTGGCTTATGAGCAGCCGCTCGATCATGAAATCCAAGTTTTCTCACCTTCCGCCTAAGTGTGATACTACTTGCAGTGAAATCCTGTTGCAGTTTGGAATTCCTGTGTGATGGTCTGGATAGATATCTGCCTATTACACATTACGACCCTCTTTAACTTAGGCGGTCTCTATTAGTCAACAGACGAGGTCAGCCTCTACGCTTTTGCACTGTACGTGGCCCTTCATGTTTCCACTTCACTATCACATCGGAAACAGTTGACCTAGTGATTTTTAGGAGTGTGGAAATCTCGCTTACAGACGTATGATACGAGTGACACCAATCACCTGCCCACTTTCGAAGTCCGTGAGTTCCTCGAAGCGCCCCATTCTGCTCTCTCGCGTTGTCTAGTGACTACTGAGGTCGCTGATATGGAGTACCTGGCAGTAGGTGGCAGCACAGTGCACCTAATATGAAAAACGTATGTTTTGGGGGATGTCAGATACTTTTGATCACATAGTGTATGTTCAGCAAATAAGGAACTCAAACGGAGACTCAGTTTTGACCGTGTACTTGACAAATATTTGTACATACCTTGCAGAGAAGACTTGATCGTGGGAGGGACCCTCCATGGCATGGCATACAGTTACCGCAAAGACTACTGCATAACAGGTGTAAAAGAAAGCGGAGGGCTGTAGATAGGTAGATGCCGAATGAAACTCGTTTTGCCGTCAAGAGTACAATGCGTGAAGGCCTCACCAAGTACCCTAGCAGAATATTATTGAAGAACTTCTCACAAAACCCAAAGAAATTTTGGCCGCATGTAAACGCTGTTAGTGGTAGCATAGCTAACGGGTGAGGCAGGGGCTTGAACTGAGGGCAACAAGACAAAAGTAGGAAAGCTGAACTCGGTTTTCAGCTGTTCCTTTACAAAGCGAAGTCGAGGGCTATTGCCCAACTTTAGTTCTCGCAGCACTGCAAAGAAAATTTATGTTCCACAAGACAAATTGCATGTAGACCATTTCGTCATAAGTGAATTTGCTATGGCCGAAATGATATGGCACTGACCGGTAATTATTCCACATTTTTTCTACATCATTTTCAGGATAAAACGATTTTAATATCTTTTCAGATATCATGATCTGAGGTCATAGCTGTAAGTCACTTTTCGTTGAAACACAACATACCATATCCAAAGCGTTCATCGTCGATTTTAACGCCGGAGTGTGACCTGTTGTATCACCGAATCTGCTACATTTTCAGTAAAGAAATTACATTGTTTTTTGTACCATATGCGTTTCGCTCCCTTTGATTTACGAAGGCTGTGCTAGTGATCTTTGGCTGTACGTAATAAATTACGATTTTTACGTTATTTTTTTACTGTTAGGTAAGAAACAACTTGAGGCGTGGTGGCTCGTTTCGAGTCGATCCACCCTGCTTGCGCATCTTTGGCTCGGTGCCGCGTGGTGTTGCTAGTTGGCACACCGGGGTCGAGAAGTGAGCCAAGCTAAGCGAGGGTGAGCTGGAGTAGCGGATGTGAGGCGAGCGCAAGGAGCTCGGCAAGGCGGTTTACAGGGGAGTGTGCGCCTTGGACGAGTTGCACGCCGGTGGAAGCTCCGGGGGATGTGGGCGCTGTCGGCATCCTGCAGTGGTCACAATCCTGGTGGTCGTACCGTCTTTTTGTTGCATTTTGGCAGACGAGCAGAACCGGGTTTGGGCGCCTTCTGTTTGTTCATTAAAACCAAGTTTGCAGAGAACGAAAGCGATCTTGTGCACGCGGAGGTGTTACTGATCCGAACTCTGCATCCAAGCATTGTAACTGCTTCCTTCTGCACTTGTACTACCATCGTGGCTGACAGCTGGCTTGAGATTGTACTTTAAATGACTGCCTTCACCTGCTTTGTATTCGGCTAACTGTAATACGAGATTGTTTAAGTTCGCGTGTGAGCGATTTGTTTTAGGTTCCTGCATTTACTTGTATTGAAAATTATTGGAAATTTTGGTGTGTTCTAGTATTTCCCAATTGGACTGTTAAGTTTAAACCACGGTTACGTCAGTAGACTGTCATTCCGCGGGTGGAGATGACACGTTATTTACTCGCAGCCTCACTGCTGGAACTCTGATAAACTGTAATCTATTGAGGGTTAATTTGCCTTGTTTCAAGTTCTGGAATTTTACGTGTAGCGTGTTGCTCACCATTGCAGGTCTTGAAAATGGAAATTTGTGACCTAGCTATTATTTTACTGCAAATTATATTTCTTCGATTTCTTTAAATTTCCTGCGCTGCCAGCTCAAAAAGTTAATTGCATTTTATCCTGTTTGTTCATGTTATTGAGGTTTCAAGGTAGTAAGGCACAAATAATTCGGGCTATTGCTAAAATTTGTTGCAGTCTCAAGCGTAGTGGCATGGTGCAAAGTTTTCCTAGAGAAAATTTAATATTCATTCTGCAGTTCAAATTTGGCCTATCCCTCTTTGCAGTTAACATGAGGTTTGCCTCTTGTATCTAAACTAATAAGTTTTGTACCCTAGATCTACCTTCCATCCTAGTTGTTGATGTACTTGCTTGCGTGGAGCTACGTTGCTTGCGTTAGTCGTCCACGCATGGGTTGCCGAGAGGATCGGGCTGCTCAGTTCGCAAGCCTGTGATCCGGAAGGGACACCTAAACATCGGGCGACCCGCCTTGTTGTGTGTAACTGTTCCAGAGGGACTCAGTATAATGTGTCTCTTGTAACTAGTTCACGCAAGAAGCTGACGAAGTTCAGATGTTGTTCATCGTGCTTGCAAACTGGTCTTGGGCCTTTAATATTTCATGTAATAAGTGAAACTTATTTGTTGCTTAGTGTACCGTTCGATGTCCTTGCATCTGTCCTGTTACTGTGCTTATTAATAGTTTTACGCGCCTGGTTTTCACTTAGTTACATATTTTTCTGATTCATATTTCTTCAAGACTGTATTATTGATAAAACGTTAATTATTCATGTAATTCTGATCCAGTTACTTTTCTTAAAGAGCGCATTCTTTTCATCTAGTTGTGCTTAAGGAGCTGGTTCAACGACGTAAATGAATCTAATTTCTTCGTTTTGTTTAAAAAAGAAATAAATTAATGTACATTTTATTGTGAGTTTTGTCCAACCCGTAAACATTGATTTTGACGTTATTCATTATAGTGCCATTATTTAGTTTTGAGATTAATAAAGTAACTTCTGGATTAATTAATCGTTGAAAGTCCTTTAACTGATTAATTGTTTGATTAAATTGTTGTTTTCTGAATAATTGTGAAAAATATGTATTTGTGTTTGAAATTAAACGGTGAATGTTGTTGAACAACCTTAGGTGTCAAGACCTTCCATGTGAGTGTTTTCCTCCGGCCGGTGTGGCCGAATGGTTCTAGGCGCTTCAGTCTGGATCCGCGCGAGCGCTACGGTCGCAGGTTCGAATACTGCCTCGGGCATGGATGTGTGTGCTGTCCTTAGGTTAGTTAGGTTTAAGTAGATCTACGTTCTAGGGTACTGATGATCTCAGATATTAAGTCCCATAGTGCTCAGAGCCATTTGAACCACTTTAGAGCGTTTTCCCAAAAATTTCTCGGTTTGTAACTTCCCCATTTCACAGCTTTTTGGAGCGCAAGTTTCGGAAGGTTAATTACTATTTGGAACTACCTACGATTTTTTTGTCATTTTATTTTCAAACACGTAGTGGCCTGGTATTGTTCCTTTTTCTCTTACGTACATCAGTATGCCGGGATTTCCGGCGTTTACCGACGCATTTCACTTAAAGGCTTTAACAATTTCACAATGGCTTGGTGTTTTACTTAAAAACAAGTGTCAGTTTTTTTTTACTATTTAAAGTGTTGGCAATTATCGCTTTGTCTTTTTAGATTGTCTTTTGTTTGTGTTGTGGTGCCTGTATGCAGTTTAATACTCGCTTGTGTATGTTATGTATGTACGTGTGTTATTGTGTGTGATTAGAGGTGCTCTGGGAGGAGGGAGAATGGGAGTTGAGAGAAACAAATGTGGTTTTTGTGGAAGTGGCAGTGATGGGGGATCAGGTTGCTACGCTTCTCTGCAAAACGTAACGAAGAGATAGGTGAAATAACGTAACATATTAATAAAATTGATTAAAATGCGGGACAATGTTACCAAAACGTCTCCCAGTGACGCAAAGAAAGCTCGACGTGACACGACGTGAGGTCAGCGCGGCTACAGTGCCATATGGGACTAGCCCTCGAATCACGAGGCAGTTGAGAGAAAAGGAATAGACAGTGTGTGCCAGTCTGCATGCAGTTTCAGTGCACAGTGATGGTGTTCTTCATGACAACACGACCCAAAGACAACATCTGGATGACTTTACAGATGGTACAATCATCGGGAAACTGAAAAAAGGACGAAGTGCGACTAGTGAAGCCCAGGAATTTGGTAGTGCTCACAGCATTGTTTCAGGTGCATGCTGTGCGTATCGAACCGCATATACTGCTGCCGGAAGGAGAAAAGGAGAAGAGGTAGTCAACCAAGATGAACTACGGCAGCACATGACCGCTGTATCGTGCACAGTTAAGATGGGACCCACGACAAACAGCGAGTGCAGTTGCAACTTCATTTAACAGGACCGCAAGGCACGAAATTCCCACCCTGCACAGGAGGAGGGCGAGTGCAAGGGGGTGGTCGCTTTGCCGGACGACCAGTGCGTTGTGTTCCGTCGATGTGTTGCACATCGGCTGCGCCGCTTGCGTTGTAGCAGAAGCACATACACTAGAGGAGTGGGGTCGCGTGCTCGATGTTGTGTGGGAAGGCATAATGTTGCACAGGCGTAGTGATCTGCTAATGTTTGAAAAACGCACCCTCACTGGTCAACGTTATGGTCACAATGTATTTCCCCATGTGCATCTTTCTATGTGTGTATTCGGCATTTTTCTGGCTGCCAATGCGCGACTGCAACGAACAACGCGGATGGAAGAGCTCTTGGAACAATAGGATGTATGGCAAATGGACTGGGCTGCGCGATCGCTCAACTTAAATTCTATCGAGAACTTGCGGAATGCGTTGGGGAGGCGTACTTCAGCACGTCCTCACGTAACATCGACCGTTCAGCACTGGTGGAGGAATGGAATACCCTACCACAAAAACTCCTTACCAACCTTTTGGCCAGCATGGGAGCACATTGCAGAGCATGCATTGGGTTGTCTGTGGTGATGACACACCCTATAGAGAACCCTGTGCCGGATTTTTTAATGTGCAGGGGTCCATAATAAATAGCGACAACTTCAGTGTAAGAACTGCTTTTCAATAACAGTGTGTGTGTGAAATCTTATGGGACTTAACTCCTAAGGTCATCAGTCCCTAAGCTCACACACTGGTTAACCTAAATTATCCTAAGCACAAACACACACATCCATGTCCGAGGGAGGACTCGAACCTCCGCCGGGACCAGTCGCACAGCACCCTAGACCGCTCGGCAAATCCCGCGCGGCTTCAATAACAGTGTCATTTCTGTTCGTCGCATTACTTTTTTTGCGTTACCTTCTCTATTACACCTCAACTAGTCTTTCTACGTAAAGTCTAAGTTTAATAGAGGTATACTACTTCGCAGCGACCCACATCACGAAGGTTACTTTCATCTGTAAGTTTTGCGTACCTGTGTATTTAGTCTGGTTATGTCTACATCTCTAATTGTTGTTGTTTTAGTGTCTAACTTGACCAGTGATCATATGGTTGTATTAATTTGGCCACGACAAGTTTCATTTACGCAGAAGTATCACCTCTCGAAGAAAATGACAATAATAATAATATGGAAGCTACCAAGGGGCGGAAAAAACTAAAAACTAGCGAATGGAATGACTAGTAGCTGTTGAGCTACATAATGAGCATTTTTTTAACAAAAAATCTCTTTTTCAAGAGAACAACTGCAGATGGGCAGTTTCGTTACATGTGGATATACTGTGAGTGAAATCCGATTTCTTGGAAGTTGTTTGCCCTCTACAAGGCCACGGCAATGGAAGAAGTGCAAAACTGAGACGAGACGTGTACCCCTCTGGAGAGCATCCAAGGTTGTGCGTGCAGCACGGGCACGGGGCGGGTGAGGCCGTTCCTCGGCCGCTGCCTGGGGAGCAGCGGCGGACCATTTGGCACGTGGCGTCGCTGACCCGGTGGCCCGCTGGTCCCTGGCAGCCTCCCTAACGGCCGCGCCGGCCTCAGTGCCCGCCGAGAAGCAGCGGCTGCTCCCCCATTGTGCGGCGCGCCATCAGCTCTGCTGGCGCAGCGCTCCGTCACCGGAACAAGG
This sequence comes from Schistocerca gregaria, assembly GCF_023897955.1. Classification (NCBI taxonomy): domain Eukaryota; kingdom Metazoa; phylum Arthropoda; class Insecta; order Orthoptera; family Acrididae; genus Schistocerca; species Schistocerca gregaria. The sequence continues at coordinate 298,147,109 of NC_064925.1, forward strand.
CTGCCTTGCCTGCAGCACTTCCAGCGCTGACCTCGACTGCTCACGTCCACGTCTCTTCTCCAAATGACACCGTACGTGTGTTGCTGGTGGTACGAGCGCGTGCTGAAAAGCAATGATTCCGGATTCTTATGCCAAAACTGTTACGGCATTTTAAGCAAAGGAAATTTTATTAGTGTTCTGTATCTTCAATTTCAAGTCTACGTATTTATTTCTCAACATGGTCACCCTGGAGACGAACACATTTCTGCCAACGAGAGATCAGTTTGTTGATAACGTCACGGTAGAATGTCAGACACTGTTGACAAAAGTCGCAATCTATTCTATGCTTGCACCTCATCATCACTACCAAAGGGAAAACCTGGAAAGTGTGCTTTAAGTTTTGGAAACAGATGAAAATCGTATCGGTCCAACTCGGGACTGCTTGGAGGGAAAACGATAACAGCCAACCCAAGGCGTCGAATTCTTGCAGAGGTACTGCTCGAGCGTTTGGGATCCCTATCAGGTCGGATTTAGGGAGGACATAGAAGCAATTCAGAGGCGGGCTGTTAGATTTTTTACTGGTAGGTTTCATCATCACGCGAAAGTTACGGCAATGCTTCAGGAACTCGGGTGGGAGGTTATAGAGGAAAGGAGGCGTTCTTCTCGTGAATCGCTACTAAGGAAATTTAGAGAACCACCATTTGAGGCTGACCGCAGTACAATTTTACTGCCGCCAACTTACATTTCGCGGAAAGACCACAAATATAAGATAAGAGAGATTAGGGCTCGTACAGAGGCAAATAGGCAGTCATTTTTCCCTAGTTCTGTTTGGGAGTGGAACAGGGAGAGAAGATGCTAGTTGTGGTACGAGGTACCCTCCGCCACGCACCGTATGGAGCATTGCGGAGTATGTATGTAGATGTAGACGTAGATGTAAAGGTCGCTGCGCTCGTGTCGTTGGTTTTGACACACTGAAGGAGGGTATGCTCCAACAATGCGGCCGAATTCTTCGAATAAATGCTTTCGGTTTATTGAGGGCCTCGCAGTATTTTGCAGTTTATGGTGGTGCCTTTAGGGATGAATTCCAAATGCACCATACCTTAAACATCTCGGAACACTGTGGGTTTGACTTTGCGTTCTGATGGCATGGTCTTGAACTTTTTTGGCGTCGATGATCTCTTGTGGCGGAACGCTATTGATATTCTCTTGTTTTCGCGGTCAAAATGGTGAACCCAGCTTTCTTCACCTGTCACAGTGTTGTTAAGGAACCCATCATCCTCACGCTCAAAAGGCAAAGGAAATTGTTGACACACGTTCAGTTTCCCCAGCCTCAGGTGAGGCTGAGCATTCGAGGCAGTTTTGCAATGATGGACTGTACACGCTCTCGCATTATGCCACACTTAGCTGATAGCTATTTCTGTGTTATCACACGATATTATCTCAGTTCATCAACCCGATTCTGGCGAGTCTCGTCGGTTGCTGTACGCTGTCGTCCACTATGAGCTCTGTCACACACGTTGAGATTAGCGCGACGCTTTCTTCCATTAGGAGCACGAAAAGTCCAACGTCCCACCTTACTGACGTCGATACAATCATCACCATACATACTCTACCATGATTTACAGTGGGCAGCACGTTTCCTGGGGGTTAGAAGCTCGATTACAGCACGCTCTTTCCCACCCACCGACGTACTTACGTTACACATCACCATGTTACAGTCTACAATTTGGAGCCCCTTAGCGGCATAGGGTTGGAGTTTGAGTCAGCGAAGCAGGAAAGGCGACCGAGTAATATGTTTGACATGTAATACGAAAACCAATATGGAGAACAGAATAAAATTTTTCAAGGCACTACTTTTCAGCACGCCCTCATACTTGGTATCTTGTTTCATTGTTGACATCCGTCTTCTACTTGTAGCAACCTCTTCGTCTCAAAGCAGTCACACACTCTCCCAGATATTTAAATCTGACCCAGATGTAGGGAGAATTAATGATAACTGTGATGAGTTTTTTTCAGCTACACGTTTAGTGTTTATTACATTTGTTGCTTGTTGTCTGAGAACGTTGAGCTGATTCACTGGAGTTTCTACTTTATTAGATAGAAGTGCCAGATTTCGACAAATGCCAAGCAATCAACACTGAACCCTTTCTGCTTGTGCCACAGAGAGATAACATTTGCCAGTCCCTGTCTAGCTAACTCCTTTCGTCTCTCGCTTATTATCTTTGCCACTGCAAAATTAAAGGAGAGGGGACAGAGCATCGCCCTGTCTTACTTCTGTCTCGAAACCAAGACTTCTTGGAAGTCTTCATCTCAACTTTACTCACTATCTTTTGTTGTTTACAGTATACTTGACAAGATTGTGTGTCTTCTGGTCCAGTCCTAATTTCTGCAGTATCTTCATGACAGCAGGTCTGTCAGTCAAGTCACACTCTTTCTTAAAGTTAACAAAGACGTAGACATTTCTTAATAGTCATTTTCACTTGTTGAGTATCTGCTCAGTTCAAGACAGTCCTTTTCTGAATCCTCCCCGATATTCACCTAGTTGTGTGTTTAGTTATGATTCAGCTCTATTTAATATGGCTAAAGTAGTTAACTAAAACTGTTAATACATACTCACTGAATGACGTATTTGTTCTCTTGCCATCTGAATATCGCTCACTAAGATGTGAGCCTCAAATAGGCTTTCTTGGAACTGTACTGCTTCAGAGCTATCATATACAATTACAATACAAACAAAATATTCAATAAACAGTGAAGAACTGCAATGGCATTAAAAATAATAGTTGACTGGTTATTTGGGTGTTTGTGTGTTAAATATGGCTGTGGAGGATTTCCAAAAAGATATTCTATTGTGAAACAGTTACTTGCTAAGCTTGCATATAACTGGTACTGACTGTATTTAGTGTAACTATAAAGCGACATCTGAATATATCCATGAACAAAGCTACTTCACGAAAGAAACTGAGCTAAAACTTAAATTAATTTAATGCTTCTCTCTTAAGTAATCGGAGTTTAACTGTAAGATATGTATCTACAGCATCTTTCCATAAACCAGGGGACTGATTTCAACATAATTTAGCACACATACTACATGCTATCTGGGAATCAGCACTTTGAAGTCTAGAACCGCATAGCTCTCGTAGAAGTGAGATATAGGTGAAGACAGTTATTTCAACCCCTTAGGCCTCAACATCTAGGCTGCTCCATACAACAGGTGTGTTGTGTAGGTAGTACTGAAATGCATTGCAGGGGCTTTACATATGGATGGGCATGGCTGAGCAGAAAAGGAGAAGATGAATATTGAAAGAGGGGTGTATGAGCTAGACAGAGAAAGGAGGAGGTGGAGATGGACAAACAGCAGGGTAGAATTAGGAAACGGGCAGAGAGAGGGGATGGGATGCTGGTCTGAGAGATTGGGGAGAAGGAGATTGCCAAATATACAGTGCAAAAACGTAACAGTAGATAGAGAATGTTCCACTGAACAATTTGCGGTAGGGAACCTGGTGTTGGAGAAACCAGATTAAGGAGATATGGAAGTAAACTTGTCTACCACTTTGTCTATCATTACTGTTTTCCAGCTTATTTGCAACTAACATATGTACAAGTTCACATGTAACGTGCTGTTTATTTACATATACATCCTTTATTTTCTGCAAGGAAACGAGCAGGATCAGCCTGATTGCCAGGAAGTCATGATGCAGGTTTTTTCGTTTCTATTTTTTTTTTTTTTTTTTTTACTTGACTGATCCATAAGGTGGCTCTTTCGTATTATACTTACATTGTCCCATGACAGAACGTGCTACGAATCAACACCAGACCCATTCATTACTCAGTGCTATTCAGAGATGTACAGTACAATACGATGGAGCTGTACAATTTTCTGGTTTCTAGATTTGAAGAGGAAGTCCTATATCATGGCCTGTGAGTTCACTTGACCTGAAACCGCTTAAGTATTTCCTATGGGATATCTAAAGTCACTTGTATATGAGACCGCAGTGGATAGAGAGAAGGAATTAGTTGCCAGAATTGTAGCTGCTTTGATGTGATTCGAAACATACCAGGGAAATTTGTCTGGGTGCTTCAGAACCTTGTTCGAAAATGCCATGCTCTTGCATTGAGGTTTATGGCTGTCTGTTTCGCCACATTTTGTAAGATATAATGCAAATGATACGTTTATTGTGTCACTGATGGTATCTGCAGGTAACTAACGTAAATAAAAAGTACACAGTAATGTGATTTTATTCCTATTATCTCAAGCTTGATTCTCCGACCCCAGGTTCCCAACATCAAATTGTTCAGTGGAGCATCCTCTATGCCCTGCCAAATCTTTGCATGCACTTGTGGAAACACCCTGTATTGGAGAGGAGGACGTCGACAAAGAGAGTGCTAAGGAGGGGATAGTCAGAGGCAGGGGAAAGAAGACCTGGACAAAGAGAGGGTACAGGAAGAGATGGACAGAGAGAGAGGGCTAGGGAGGCAACAAACACAAAACGGTGAGGATGATATGGACATAGGGGGAACGAGATGGACAGAGATGGGAGTCATAGACAGAGAATAGTGGAGAGTAAAACGTAGACACAGCGACTGTGGAGGGGGAGATGGACAGAGACAGGGAGAGGAAGGAGATGGGCAGGTACGTGGTTCATGCATTAAATGAACCATGGATACATATACTGTGGCGATAAAACACCCCAATAGTCCACACAGCGTAAGGTAAGTCTGTTGGTTATCACTGACTGCCAATATGGCCATGTAGTACTTCGTGAAATAAAACATTTGAAGAAAATTTATATGACGCAAAATACACACCGCCTGGCGACAAGAAATGCTTTTAACAGTTCATGGGGGATATACAGATGGGATTCGCTGAGCTATTTCGCAAAACAGTCAATGCGGTAGTGTTAGTGCGCTCTATTTAAACAATCTGCTAACCAGAAATTTGAAAATGTCACTAGACTTATGGTCAATGAACTCTATGGTTTAATAAAATTTCTCTATCTTTTTGGAGTCATGGGATATGGCCTATAGAAATGAGAATCAAACCATCTGCATTTTATTTTAATGGGTCACACTTCCGTGTTCCTATCTATACCATTCCAAGGGTGTGTGACTGCATGAAGTTTGGGTGTAGTGGGATACAGAAAGCCGACGAACTAGCCACCGATAGTTGCAGGGTAGTGGACCTCGTCAAAGTATATCCTGTGGGAAAGCTAGGAAAAGAGATGGCCTGTAGGTTCAGAAATGATCGGCAGAATCGAAGGTAGTGGGCGTCAGGTGGAAATAACCAACAGAAGAGGTTGACCGTAGGGCCGTCTGAACAAGAAGATGCTGTCTCCGGAAGTCTGGCATGCTGGGGCACTGTTAGACGAGCTGCAGTGATACCCGGACAGTGCTGCTTCGAAGCTGTTGATGATGTTGGATAAACGGTATAAAAATGAGTTGTACCATCGTGGACAGCGTTCGTAGTCACTTTAGTTATGGCAGTCTCAAGAGAGGATGTAATTATAATAAATTCGTTGGTATAAAGCAACTTTTAAATTAGGGTCGTATAAGTGTTGGCCATGGACTATGCAATCTGTTTGTGGAATAACTGTAATATCTATTCATTTCAGAGAATGTGTCGAGTCATTGCTTAGTTAGTAAAGTTTTGTGGGATAAAGTTAAATGTCATACCAGTTTTGTTTGTGATGTGTTCGTGACGTTCACACCACATCAGTGAGCGCAGATTAACAGCTTCAAAGTCAAGGTTTTGCGGGTTGTTACGCATCTTAAATGCTTGCTAAGGAGAGCAGAAGCTGGACCACAGTATTTTCATTCAGTTATTTTATAAATTTTAGGCAGTTTTCTTTGTGATTTGTGAAGCACCTTCGTGGGTGCATGGAATATATTCTGAGCCTCTTCATATGTCAGTGTGTTCTAAAGTGTATTAATGTTTTCCAAAAGCAGTTCTATGAAGTATCTTATCTCCTTACATCAAAATTATTGTTCGATTTAACTTGTTGTTTGTGAGCGGTATTTGCCTATGTATGTAGCAGTAGTTCACATGGCACAGAACTCTAAGCCTGATTTAGATGTTATTTAATTTTCTACAGAAAGATATAATGATTCTGATGATCATTAGCAATGTCGTACGTAATAATTTAATAATTTTCAGTGAGCTACTTTTATGAATGCTACCGAACCCCTCATGCTCTCGCCATCGAGAATTCTTATCACCCGTCCTTGCAGGCCGCTTTTTTAATCCCTTGGTGTGGAATAATAACCTGTGAAACCTAATTCATTAACTAATCTCAAATTTTAAGTTTCGCGGTATACTGAGGCCATCCACATCACTTTGTTTTGCTAAACGTTATCAGATACAATGACTGTTCCGTTAGTATGTAACATAATTAGTACAAATGCCCGTCAGGAATCTGTTTTGTTTAGCTTTCCTACAGCGCAAGCTGTGGAAATTGGTCGCAGTATTTACCACGATCTTCGTTGTAGGTTTTACATGTTTTTTCGGTAATGTAATGTTACATGCTGGTACATGGAAAAACATTGAATTTAATCCATGTCCCTTCCATACAGGGGACAGAAGTTCCCTTTTTGTATCTATAGGGCCAAATAATATAAAATTCATAACTACTGTCATTATTCCAAACGTTATTACCATACTTTGAATGAATTTCGTACTTATATCACTTGATGTCGAAAGTAGTACTGTAGATCAATAAATGTCGATAGATGATTATAATCATACTGTGAGATCATTATAACCAGATCACCTCTCCCATTCCCTACTAAATGCAGATTGTGTTGAAACCCATTGCAAAGAATGATTTGAAATATAAAAGAAAAGTATGTAGAAGAATCATTAGCCATTTAGTCGAATAATATCAAATAATAGTTCAGTTTTGGCCCGATCAGGCAAATGGTTAACCACCCACAATAGTGAATATGTTGGTTCGAAATTCAGGGATCGGACCGTTACTCTTAACTAGTATAGCAGTACCAAGAACCCAGCATCCAGTAAGAGGTTAAGAGGTGCGTAGGAAGTGTCAGACAGCAGATATGAATATAACCACAGATTAAATAGTCTCGAATACACGAAAAACAACACAGATTACGAGGGTATTTGTAACCACGTACCATTGGGTTACAGCTACCCACACGGACGCTAAGTGCACGCGCACACACACACACAACTATTGCTTGCAAAAACAGACCTCCATGCAAGTACTTATTCTAGCTGGCGAAGCTCCAATTTATTCAATGTTTTACTCGCAAAATATGTGCTATGCTCTACAATCACGAACATAGCTTTAATCACTTTGAAAATTACGATAGTTTTCGCAAAAACCTATTTGTCCCCACAAAAACCCAGTCCAAATGCTTATCGACAGTTCATGTACAAGTTTTCGTTTAGGCCAACAGTCAACGCATTTCATTTTTGCGCTTACTGTTAATTCAAGTCTACACTCCTTCCATCCACAACTTATTAATAAGTTGTTACTAATTTTCTTGAAAATTGTGTTATTGCTGTCCACCATTTAATTTTCTTGGGATTTCTTCTTCCCTTCTATCTTCTATTCTTCTTCTGCGAGGAATTAATTTAGTCTTCTATCTACCCTTTTTCTCGTCCTCTAGTATGATCTGCCTCTTCAGGGTTTTAATATTCTATGTAAATAAAATGCATATACGTCTAATAGCGACGTCATGACTAGTCTCTAACAAATACTGCACTATGCTTATTGCTAATCTTCCAAAAATTGTTTCAATTGAACCGTTTCTCAAAATCGTCCTTCATTCTGCTTCGGCTCCACACTTCACAGTGCGAACTTAATTCGAAAGAAATTTCTTCACGCAGTTATTCGAAATCATGGTTTAGTGAACACTTATTGACGAAAAAGCCTTCTTCTCACAAAAGTCCTCTTTAGTTTCAATTGTCTGCCTGCTACTCTTTAGCCGGCCGGATTGGTCGTGCGGTTCTAGGCACTACAGTCTGGAGCCGAGCAACCGCTACGGTCGCAGGTTCGAATCGTGCCTCGGGCATGGATGTGTGTGATGTCCTTAGGTTAGTTAGGTTTAATTAGTTCTAAGTGATAGGTGACTGATGACCTCAGAAGTTAAGTCGCATAGTGCTCAGAGCCATTTGAACCATTTGTTACTCTTTAATTACAGAGATAATTTTTATCCTTATGGGCCAAAGTATTTATTTTATGTAATTCATAAAATTTACATTGACTTGCACAGAACAAATACACGTTGAACACAAGAAGACATACGTTCACAGAGAGTGTTACATACATTCACTTACGTGGTTCATTTCAGGATGTTTACATAAAAAAATATGCAAAACACATATTACATCAAATTCAGCGTTACAGACTTTAAGTGAAAAGACATTACTCGATCTTACAATTGAGTAAATCTTCTTCACATGGCCTTGGAGAAAAATTTGTGTGCGACAGGTTTCAGCGTTATCTGTTGATCACTATCCGTGTCAGTCAAGTCTACTCTGTTGTGCAAGGGATAACTCAAGTCAGAAGTCCAATCACTACGTCAGGTTCGAGTCATCATAATGTTTAGTAGCAGTTTCTTACAGTCCTATCTTCAGCTTGCTTCGTTCAACTACTGTTAAGTCATAACCACATGCTTTGTTGTTTTTCGAGGACTGGTTGATTCATTTGGTCGTTGGTTGAGAATTTGATTGCTTGATGTTATCTTGAGAAGTAAAAAAATTATCGAATGGTTCGTAGTTAAGGCGAATCTCAAGCAATTGCTCTAAGGTGGTAATTATCTACATCATTGTAGGTTATCTTCACGTTTGGTCCTCGAAAGTGAGTACTTGGTGCCTTACAGCAGCTGAGGTTCTGTTTAATGCTTCTGTACTTCTGGTATCAGCCTTCGTGACGCCTTCATCCAGCTGTTTTAATTGGTTCTTTGTGAACCACCGTTTTAGTTCTCTGATGATACTGGCAGATAATTTCTATTGTTCTGTGAACTTATCCTTGTTGTCATACGTCTTTTGTGAGTCCCACTTTAGCCATGTTGTTCTCTGATACATCTTTCGTTATATTCTAGTTACTTAATTTCAGTGCTTCTAGTTTCGTCTCTTTGAATTTAATACAAGCTGAAAGTTTCTGTAAACCAAAATTCGTAAGCTTAAGCGATTTGATTTTATTCGCATTTCTGGGTTGAAATCTCAGTGTTATTTTGGGTAGGCAATGATCTGAAGATAGATTTGCTCGTCTTAATACTCTTACATTCTGGATCTCTCTATGGGATTTCTTTGGGATACCTACAGGATCTATCTGGACTTCTCCCAAGAGCAGATAGCGCGATGTCCAGGTCTTTTTCTTCCTTGGTAGTTGCTTGCTCAGAGCCATTTGAACCATTTGTTACTCTTTAATTACAGAGATAATTTTTATCCTGATAGGCCAAAGTATTTATTTTATATAATTCATAAAATTTACATTGACTTGCACAGAACAAATACACGTTGAACACAAGAAGACATACGTTCACTTGATCGTTAGGTGGGCTAGACAGTCTTCCACGATGTATCTAAACTTGCGCCCTATCTCTGACTGGGCAGTAAAATCAACTAAGATGTTTCTATGACGCTCTTGAAACTTGTTAATTATGTCTTGTAGTTCTTTCCGAAATCTGTTAGTATTTCCAAGGTTACGTTTATTGCCCTCTTTGCTGGATGTGTAAACATATGGTGCAGTATACATCTTGTTTGTAAACGGGTTCACGATTGAACAAATGTCAACAACTGATTTCCGATTTTGTGGGTTATGATAAAGTCAGTCCTCAGGTGTGGAACATTCTTCATTCTTCTACACCCTATGTTTCCTTTAAGAATACGGTAGCCCTGTGGATCAGAGGCATGTTCGTCTATTTACCTGCTCTCGTGTATTGCTGTGAACGGCATCTTGTTGTGAGTAAAAGTGTGTGTTAAGTGTTTCAGATTTCCCAGTTGGAAACTCAGGAGACCAGTATGTGCAAAAAGAAAGTACGCTTCAAAGTGAATCTTAGTTTGTAAATGTTTCATGAGTACAACTTGTTTCGTTGATTTATATATGTATCTGTAAATAATTACACTCAACAGAAGAGAAGATTTACAGCTTGTACAACAGCTGAATGTATACAAATGTAAACTGTCAGTCCAAATAAATCAAAACGAATAAAAGGAAAGAATATTGGAGGATAAAATGAAAAGATATTGTTACAAGTGGTCATAGAAAAACAGAGTAAAATATTTGACTAGACATTGTAACATAGTGGGAAATACATAAGCTGAAATACATATCAGTAAGTATGAAGAATTGCATTTTACTGCAGGGAAGATATATCCATAATGAAACAGCAGAATACATACAAATTACAAATAGATTGCAACTGCCTTTCATGGCGATTCTTGGTTATCTGACGATGGCCTTGTAAGTCGAAAACTGCCAAAGCAAATAAATTAATACTGTATAAAATCCACATTTTTGTGCTCTGATCTGATTCATAACGAACATGAGGTAGTGGCAGTTACGGTCAGAGTTGAAATATCTGTTCAACCAACTCTTTACAGAGAAAAAAATAGTAAAATTTGCGTCTTTCGAAGGTCAAGCCTTCATCATTAGAATTGTTGTACGAGAATTAGGTGGCTGCACCATATCGATTTACATTTTTGTGCTTTTCATTTATAAACAAAATTTTGTCATTTGCAATATAATCTGCTAGAGAAAAAATATCAGTATCTGAATTTGAGAGACCAGGCCGTTTAACTTGAGTACTACGCTAATTACTTTGCAGTAGAACATAGAGTTCATTTGTATCCAAAGTAATTGCTTCATCTTTCATATCTGACATATAATTATATGATTGTATAGTGAGTTTTGAAACCTACATAACAGTCGATACCAAAGCAGGGACTAGCAAGTCACCAAAGTTTCCCCCGTGTAATTCCATTACAGTCATAGATTTTTCTACACTGACGGTGACGCGAAATGTTACGCCATGAGACGCAATCCTATATTTATCAGACTTTGTGAATACGTTCACCACAGGCATTAAAAGAATGAACTTTCATTCTACGAGCAACCCTTGTGGCAGAGCGGTTCTAGGCGCTTCAGTCCGGAACCGCGTTGCTGCTACGGTCGCAAGTTCGAATCCTGCCTCGGACATGGAAGTGTGTGATGTCCTTAGGTTAGTTAGGTTTATGTAGTTTTAAGTATAGGGGACTTATAACGTCAGATGCTAAGTCCCATAGTGCTTAGAACCATTTGAACCATTTTGAGCTACGCGCAACTGATGTCCATCATAAATACCATTTAAGGTATGACTTCCACAGGCTCGAATCGAAATGCACATGTGTATTCCCTCTGGCATGCAGACACACAGACTCCGATTATCATCTTTGGGAATTTCTTGCCGAACCTGAAAGACAAGTTGTGTCAGTTGGAATATTGCTGGCTAGATGTTGGTATGACTGCATACAGGGGTTGGACAAAATATGGGAAAATCGCGAGAAATACACTCCTGGAAATGGAAAAAAGAACACATTGACACCGGTGTGTCAGACCCACCATACTTGCTCCGGACACTGCGAGAGGGCTGTACAAGCAATGATCACACGCACGGCACAGCGGACACACCAGGAACCGCGGTGTTGGCCGTCGAATGGCGCTAGCTGCGCAGCATTTGTGCACCGCCGCCGTCAGTGTCAGCCAGTTTGCCGTGGCATACGGAGCTCCATCGCAGTCTTTAACACTGCTAGCATGCCGCGACAGCGTGGACGTGAACCGTATGTGCAGTTGACGAACTTTGAGCGAGGGCGTATAGTGGGCATGCGGGAGGCCGGGTGGACGTACCGCCGAATTGCTCAACACGTGGGGCGTGAGGTCTCCACAGTACATCTATGTTGTCGCCAGTGGTCGGCGGAAGGTGCACGTGCCCGTCGACCTGGGACCGGACCGCAACGACGCACGGATGCACGCCAAGACCGTAGGATCCTACGCAGTGCCGCAGGGGACCGCATCGCCACTTCCCAGCAAATTAGGGACACTGTTGCTCCTGAGGTATCGGCGAGGACCATTCGCAACCGTCTCTATGAAGCTGGGCTACGGTCCCGCACACCGTTAGGCCGTCTTCCGCTCACGCCCCAACATCGTGCATCCCGCCTTCAGTGGTGTCGCGACAGGCGTGAATGGAGGGACGAATGGAGACGTGTCGTCTTCAGCAATGAGAGTCCCTTCTGCCTTGGTGCCAATGATGGTCGTATGCGTGTTTGGCGCCACAATCAGGACTGCATACGACCGAGGCACACAGGGCCAACACCCGGCACCATGGTGTGGGGAGCGATCTCCTACACTGGCCGTACACCTCTGGTGATCGTCGAGGGGACACTGAATAGTGCACGGTACATCCAAACCGTCATCGAACCCATCGTTCTACCATTCCTAGACCGGCAAGGGAACTTGCTGTTCCAACAGGACAATGCACGTCCGCATGTATCCCGTGCCACCCAACGTGCTCTAGAAGGTGTAAGTCAACTACCCTGGCCAGCAAGATCTCCGGATCTGTCCCCCATTGAGCATGTCTGGGACTGGATGAAGCATCGTCTCACACGGTCTGCACGTCCAGCACGAACGCTGGTCCAACTGAGGCGCCAGGTGGAAATGGCATGGTAAGCCGTTCCACAGGACTACATCCAGCATCTCTACGATCGTCTCCATGGGAGAATAGCAACCTGCATTGCTGCGAAAGGTGGATATACACTGTACTAGTGCCGACATTGTGCATGCTCTGTTGCCTGTGTCTATGTGCCTGTGGTTCTGTAGGTGTGATCATGTGATGTATCTGACCCCAGGAATGTGTCAATAAAGTTTCCCCTTCCTGGGACAATGAATTCACGGTGTTCTTATTTCAATTTCCAGGAGTGTACATGCTTCAACACAAATGCAGGTGCTAGCCAAACCTGCAGATTGTGCTGTTGTACTGTACAACGAGCGGACCTGTGTACAGTTCGCAGTACGTTTCAAGAGTCAGTCGTGGTCAGAACAGTGTTGCGAGGTTGTGAGCACATGACGTGAAATCGAACGTGGACAGATTGTTGGTGCTCGTATGGACAGTGCTTCCGTAAACTAAGGTAGTCGAAGCGTTTGGTGTTTCAAGAGGCACTATGTCGAAGATCAATATAGCATACAGCCAAATTGGAAAGACATCATCCGCTAAGTCACTACGCAGGCGAATATGTGTGTTGAGTGACCATAACAGACGATCATTCAAGAGGATTGTGACGCAAAATAAAAGGACGAAAGCTGAAAATGTCACTGCAGACAAGAAAGATAGACTCGCGAACCCTGTCAGCATCTAAGTAACACAGAGGACTCCATAAACAGGAAACTACAGGGCAGGCTATAATTCTAAAAGCACTTATCAGCGATGCAAATGTTGTAACACGAAAACGTGTTGTTGAGGCAATAGGCCTGCACTATGGGGAAAAGGGACAAAGTCAGTTGGTCGAACTTCTGGCCAAGTACGTGCCTCATGAGTGAAACATGGCGTGGGTTCGCTGATGATTTGGGCAGCCATATCATGGTGTGATATTCCGTGGCCTTCATGGTTGCTGTTCAAAGATTATATGAACATCACACGCAAAAGGTTTGTTCCCTAATGGTGATGCTGTGTTTCAAGACAAGAGAGACCCTCTTCACACAGGCTCTGTCGTGCATAACATGTTCTGTCTGCAAGAGGATGAATTGCGCCTATCCCCTACCCACCACAGTCACCAGATATCAATATTATTGGGCTTTTGTAGTCCACGTTAGAGACAATGGTGCGTTCTGCCTGTTCACCTGTACCGTCGTTACCTGAACTTGCCACTGTCTTGCAGGAAGAATGGTATAAAGTTCCCCAGATAACCGTGCAGGACCTGAGTTTATCCATTCTGGCAGTTGTTTTGGATGCCAACGGCTTTCTTACACTATACATGCGTGATGGTGTGTCCTGTTTGCGGTGTTTCCATTCTTTGGCCAGCCCCTGAATGTCTGTTAGTCGCATCCTAGACATGCACTGTACGTGAAAAATCAGGGAACTGGACAGGCCAGTCAAGAATCCGTACACACCTAAAGTGGTTTGTGGTGTGAACTGCATTGTGCATTTTTCCTTTAACCTGCTGTAACACGTAAATTGATATCCTAGGTCGCGCGGGGTAGCCGCGAATGAGCGTTTCTATGACATCCCTGAATATTGACCATTCCTCCTGGATCACACTATACAGGGTGTTACAAAAAGGTACGGCCAAACTTTCAGGAAACATTCCTCACACACAAATAAAGAAAAGATGTTATGTGGACATGTGTCAGGAAATGCTTAATTTCCATGTTAGAGCTCATTTTAGTATCGTCAGTATGTACGGTACTTTATCATGATATCATGTGGGATACTCTACCTGTGCTGATAGAACATGTGCCTTTACAAGTTCGACACAGCATGTAGTTCATGCACAATGGAGCTCCTGCACATTTCAGTCCAAGCGTTCGTACGCTTGCGGCCGGTGTGGCCGTGCGGTTCTAGGCCCGTCAGTCTGGAACCGCGTGACCGCTACGGTCGCAGGTTCGATTCCTGCCTCGGGCATGGAATTGTGTGATGTCCTTAGGTTAGCTAGGTTTAAGTAGTTCTAAGTCCTAGGGGACTGATGACCACAGATGTTGAGTCCCATAGTGCTCAGAGCCATTTGAACCATTTTGATCGTACACTTCTCAACAACAGATTCGGTGACCGATGGTTTGGTAGAGGCGGACCGATTCCATGGCCTCCACGCTCCCCTGACCTCAACCCTCTTGACTTTCACTTATAGGCGCATTTGAAAGCTCTTGTCTACGCAACCCCTGTACGAAATGTAGAGACTCTTCGTGCTCGTATTGTGGACGGCTGTGATACAATACGCCATTCTCCAGGGCTGCATCAGCGCATCAGGGATTCCATGCGACGGAGGGTGGATGCATGTATCCTCGCTAACGGAGGACATTTTGAACATTTCCTGTAACAACGTGTTTGAAGTCACGCTGGTACGTTCTGTTGCTGTGTATTTCCATTCCATGATTAATGTGATTTGAAGAGAAGTAATAAAATGCGCTCTGTCATGGAAAGTAAGCGTTTCCGGACACATGCCCACATAACATATTTTCTTTCTTTGTGTGTGAGGAATGTTTCCTGAAAGTTTGGCCATACCTTTTTGTGACACCCTGTATAGAAGGCCTTTGTTTACAAATGGCGCAGTGTGTCTGTTTCATGAAAATCTGTTTGGTGGAACATATATGTCCCAGCAAAAACTTCACAGAAAGTATAAAATATTGGTTTGTGAGATGTCAGAGCCATCTTGAAAATTTGTATTCGAGGTTTCATGTTTTTGACTGTCACAAGAATAAATACGTTCTGGCACTGATGTGTTATACTTTTTCCATATTTGCCACCCTGGCAAAATAACTCTTGGGTCACATGTGCTCCATGTCATCGATTTTCAAAATCGATCGTCTTAAAATTTTGTTTTGGTACTGAAAGTATACTATTGATCATAACAGAATACAGTTTCTGACATTTTATTTTCTGGTGTATGCAAAGTAATTTCAAACACGAAAGTTCCTTTCGACACCTAGCAGTGGAAGCTTATAACACGTTCACCCTATGATTTGAATAGTAAAACCAAAAAACGACATATATTCTCGTTTTTATATCTTTCAGAAGTTTAATTTGGATATTTCGATTTTTTATTATTGTTATGTTGGAGATCCAACAACTGCTATGAGATGAGGACAGACAGAATCTTCGTGATTTAATTTCTTCTAACTCATGTTAGTTAAAACTAAAATCTTGAAGTAATTCACCAAAGTCAAAAAATTTCACTTTACAAGGATAATACTTCATTAAAGTTGATTGGTAATATCGTAGCATATTATTATTTGTATTTTCCTAAAGACATTTCAGTATATTTCAATCATTGCACTTTTCAAATATAGAAAAATAATTGACTTTTTACCATGACATACATTAAAAGGATTTCTGGATAAAATAAATATTTCTTTCTAATTAGATTCAAGTCATGCTTCGCCACTGAGACACAGTAAATTGGAATATTTTAAAAATAGAAATACACAGTGTCAGAGAATATGGAGAACGGTAGACTCAGCAAGAACATACTATTTCAGGTTTCAACGCCTAATACATAGTTCATTAGAAATTTTGATACGTATTAATAAAAATAATGTGCGACGAGATTCTTGATAACGTTGTCAGTCGGTCGTTCAAATGGAAAAAACCACAGGATTTCGTTATATATACATACCATCGGTGCGTACATAAGTAATTACAATTACAATACTCTGTCATATTTAGACTGGCCACCAGAATGCATTTGTCTTGTTCGCGTTTAAAGTAATACCAGGCCCACTGCGTTATATGAGGGTGTGACCATCGTCAGATGTTGAATGATTACTGTGAAAGACTCATTAATGCCACGTATTCATCTCAAACAGCGTCTTCAGTACCTGAAAGAATTTGTAAGGGACCTCGTTGTGCATCTCCGTTTGGCCATCTGGTCGAATCGTGCAATATCCATATTCTTCGACCACATACTCATCATCAAGATTCCGGTCCACCACATCTGAACTCTACGAATGAGAATCGACATATTCTGGACCCCCTTCACGTGCGTGGACTACCTGAAACTTTTCTGTGACATCCAGCAACAATGGTCGGAGGCTAGGAGTAGCCGGCCTGGGGAATTACCATCCCATTGGCAGGAAGCTGTCGACAGTACAAATACAAGCAGATGCGTTTGGAGTGGCGTCGTAAAATGGTAGTATGGATACCTGATGAATGGGTTCAAATTGTGTTCAGCGAAGAATCGTGGTTTGCACTATCCTGGATGACTATCATCAGTGAGTATGGCTGCAGACTCAGGAGACACCTCATCCTTCCAATGTTTTCGCGAGGTAGAGCTGTGTTAGTCCTGGCGTCATGGCGTGGGTTCAAATGGTTGAAATGGCTTTGTGCACTATGCGACTTAACTCCAGAGGTCATCAGTCGCCTAGAACTTAGAACTAATTAAACCTAACTAGCCTAAGGATATCACACACATCCATGCCCGAGGTAGGATTCGAGCCTGCGACTGTAGCAGCAGCGCGCCTCCTTACAGAAGCGCCTGGAACCATTCGAGCATCGCGGCCGGCCTCGATTTTGTAATCACAAAAATAACATCGCACACCCTCTCAATGTGTAAAGTTTCTTTTCGTTTCCTCCTCCCCTTCTAGGTGCTCCACTTTTCCTTGTCAGCTAGTGAACATAAAAAATAAACTTATTATTATTTACTTGACGTCGCTCAGTCGGAAATGACGCCGGTATTATAGGTAACATTAGACTGTACAAACGGTTGCTGCTCCCAGTTTCACAGTTACGTGGAGACACACTGTTTCTCTCAGGAACTGTTTTGGGTGGTTCACATTTCGGCCAGCGTCGAGCATGAGTGCAGTGGCGGCCGCTCTTCCGCTCTTCGCCAGAGGAGGAAGCCTCAGCGGCGCCGCTGTCAAGCGGTGCGGGGAATCCACTCATTTCTCCAGCCCCCCCCCCCCCCCTTTTCCCTCCCACTCTGCGCTGTTGCAATTTCTGCGCCGCCGCCCCAGATAGCGCCTTATCTGCTGAGAGTGCGCCACGCCATGCTCTCACAGCTCTGTGTGGTCTCGCCTTTCCCTGCATTGGCAGATAAGGCGCCGCGCAAAAGTGGCGCTCTCCGCCGCACTCGTAGCCATAAACACTTGACACCGCAACCACGGGGCCAGTTTCTGGGCTCGGTGTCTCCTAGCCGGGTTTCAAGAAAACGCGGCTCTTTTCTCTTTAAAATAGCTGCCATCCAAGACGTGAATAGTACACAAAATACTATAACATGAGGGTACTTCAAAAAGTAACTCACCTTTCACTATGCCTGAACAAATAACTTTCAGGTGCAGTGCACAGTGGGGTGATATGGGACCACTGCTAAACAGGAGTGGCAGAGGATATTGAATGTATACAGAGATGGACAGCACGAATGGTTTGTTTGACGTGTGGGGGAGTGTCACTGAGGTGCTGTATGAACTGAAATGACACACTCTTGAAGAAAGACAGTAACTATCCTATATGGTTTACCCACAAAGTTTCAAGTATCAGCCGTGATGTTTTAGTCGCTACAGTCTGGTACCGAGCGACCGCTACGGTCGCAGGTTCGAATCCTGCCTCGGGCATGGATGTGTGTGATGTCCTTAGGTTAGTTAGGTTTAATTAGTTCTAGGCGACCGATGACCTCAGAAGTTAAGTCGCATAGTGCTCAGAGCCATTTGAACCATTTTTCAAGTATCATCTTTAAAATATGACTCCAAGAATATACTAAAACCCCACACATGTCACTCACATAGGGATCAAGAGGATAATATTAGATTAATTTCAGCACACACAGAGGCATTTAAATATTTTTCCCGCCCTCCATACGTGATTGCAACGGAAAAAGCCTTAATCACAAGTGCAGTGGTAGATGTACATACGGTATTTGATATGTCGCAGAAACAACACAAATAGGCGTATCACTTACAAATATATTGGAACACAGTTAAGTAAGACGCCAGTGATGCAACACACGCACCATTGTCTCTCCAAGAGCAATATGGTGTGCTGTTTGCTCCACACAACTTGCGTTCAAATGGTTCAAAGGCTCTGAGCACTGTGGGACTTAACATCTTAGGTCATCAGTCCCCTAGAACTTAGAACTACTTAAACCTAACTAACCTAAGGACATCACACACATCCATGGCCGAGGCAGGATTCGAGCCTGCGACCGTAGCGGGCGCGCCGTTTCAGACTGAAGCGCGTAGAACCGCTCGACAACAACGGCCGGCCACATCTTGCGTCGTACGATCCATGGTGAGGGAAATTTCAAGTCATCACTGATACGGCTGAAAAAGTATAAGTGCAGTTTCCGCTATGCAGGCTATCTAATTAGACATTGAGGAAACTAGTTGGAAAAAAAACGTAGATTTTTCCGCATCTTATAGTCTGACAGCCTAGATAATGAACTGCTTTTGCTTTTCAGTATATTGGTGGGTATTAAATATAGCCAACATATCGAACTTGGTTTTTACAGTGGAAGGAGAGCCATACCGCTGTCCATTACCGAGAAAGTACGTGGGATATACTGGAGCTTGTCCTCTAAAAGGTGGGCAGCTTTGCGTCGCACCGACGCTTTTGCCGACTGCTCTCACCTGGTATGTGGGGTGCGGAGCAGCCTCGTGTTTCTCTGCCGAAACAAGCCGAAGCCCTAAATGAAAAACTTACCGAAAAGATAAGACGGCAGGAGTCATCAGCTGATGATACTGACAAGAAGTTTTTCAATCTGTAATCACAGAAAACTTTGAGACAACCGTAGAACTGAAAACTAAATTCCTGTTAATTCTGAAAGAGCAGCTGGACAAAGCCAGGGAGGAAACGTCGGGATTCTACTCATCTTGGTGGGCTTTTTCCATTTCTTCAAAGACATCGTTTACCCCTACAGAGAGCTCACCATCCATTGCTACACCATCGATGGAAACTGATCTCACTTCAAACCCAATAACGTTTCTTCTGAACATTCCTCAAACTGAATCATATACTAACCTGTGGTACTGGAATGTTGTAGAAATAGTATCCTAGCTTTATCAATCTGTAACTATTATTTGTATATGTACAGCACTGTATGAAGTACCATTCTAGGTGGTCTTAAACGAAAGTAATTTCTTATGGTGGTATTTTTAATGTCATTCACACACTTTCATCACCTTGCAGCAGGACAAATAACAAGTGTGTCCTACATTGTCAAAAGAAATGCAAGTACATAGTTGCCCGAAAAAGTGGAAATTGTCTGGACTTGTGCTGTAGAGTTGTAACAGCTTATGTGAAAACACACCTGAACAAAGTCTGATACTTATTGCTTTGTACGAATGCAACCAGTACCTTCTTTTCTTTTTGAAACACTTCAAATGACGATAAGCCACAACAACGTCCTTCAGAATAGCCCATGAATGCAACTGAAACTGAGACAGAAATATAAGTCGTGCTTGCATGTTGCTTGTCGTATAGCGAGTCGCATTGCGCATCACGTAATATATCATTTCGTCTCATCCTACTGGGAACACAAGTGTCGTACTGGTAAGTGTCGCGTCGCGCAACCTTCACTGCGGTGTGTCGTACTGCGTATCTTTACCCCCTCATACCTTATTCAACGCTGCACTTCATTTCAAAGTGACACAAATACTAGGTCTCTTTAAACAACGGTCGGGACAGGTTACCAGTCGTTCAGTTCCCAGAAGGCAGAAACCCACTCCTCAGTCACGGAGCCGTTCGAGAACATCTACGTGAACGTCCTCTCCCTTGGAAAATCTCTTTCGCCTCAGATGATCTTTCAGCTTGCCAAAAATACGGAAATCGCGTAGTGCAAGATCTGGACTGCTAGGCGTGTGCTTACAAACCTCCCTCCGAAAACGCTGAAGCAAAGCTTGTGCTCTGGGTGCCGTGTGGGGTGTCGTATTGTCTTGGAGGAGAACAATGCCCTCGCTTAATTTTCCACGGCACTGCGCAGCGACGTCAGTGCCGCACAGTACGAATCGGCACCAATACACTGAGAAAAATAAATCCAGAATATCAAGGATTTGTGCAACACAAACGAAACTTGGTAAGCCTGTTTGTACATCTGAAAGATGATGTCTGCTGAAATTTCGCACCCGTCGTTTATGAGTTGATTTAGCGACACTGTGAAGATGCAAATCAGATTCGTTTTAAATATACGCTGCCAGTGGTGGTCACGACAATGAACCGTCTCAAGAAGACCGGGTTCCTGATGGTCGTGGCCCACATACGCTGTTGTAAACCAACGTTGCTCTACACTATTTTCAGATCTTCCCTTGGCCTGCTCGATCACCAGATCTGTCTCCAGTCGGGTAAATATGGGACATCATCGGACGAGAACTCCAGTGTCATCCACAACCAGCATTAACCGCCCCTGTACCGATCGATCAGGTGCAACATACATAGAACTCCATCCCACGAAATGACATCCGGCACCTAAACAACGCAATGTATGCATTTTTGCATGCTTGCATTCAACGTTCTGGCGGTACGCTGGTTACTAAAGTACCAGCATTTGCAGTGGCTTATGTCGCGCTTACATTAGCCTATGAACTTGCAGTGTTAAACACTTAAATGTGTTTCCCATATAAATGTACTTTCGGAATTTAATTACCCTACGTTAATTATCTTTTTCTCTTAGGATTTTTTTCTGACAGTGTAATTGTGGCCTTTGCCGCAGATTCTGTGTACACAACTCCTTCACAGCAGAAGAAGTGTAACTTCGTATTTGCTACGCGTAGGAGAGCTGTGTCTCCGATCCATAGACACCGTCTTTGTTGCAGGTGCGATATGATTGGCCTATCTCTCATCGCCGGTAATGCTGCAGTTTAGGAAAGTAGAGCATTCGCCAGAATAACGCACAAAGAAGTTAAGGGAAGCCTTAAATCTTGCATCATTATGTGCATCTGACAGTGATCGTGGAACCGTGCGTGATCAAAATTTCCGATACTGCAGACGATCTCGGACCGAGGAATGAGCACTCCCTGTTGAGATGCGCGTCTGCTGAGCCTTGTCCGTGGTTGGCACTCTGTGATTGCTGCGGATCGGTTCCTCGACTGCCTGTACATTGTGTTGTCCGCGGTCGATTTCGA
This sequence comes from Schistocerca gregaria, assembly GCF_023897955.1. Lineage (NCBI taxonomy): Eukaryota > Metazoa > Arthropoda > Insecta > Orthoptera > Acrididae > Schistocerca > Schistocerca gregaria. Next base: position 298,168,849 of record NC_064925.1, read on the forward strand.
TGTCATTGCTTCCCGGCCTGCCTCACCCACGTCTTTGAGACCATTGTCGAATTGTTCGCACCATTCCACTACAACATTACATTTCGTCCATGCCCTGAAAGAATTCCACGCTGAATCTATCTGATATTTAGACGTTTTGCTCACAAGAATAGTCCTATCCCACGTACTTTAACTTCGGTGTACCTTACCAGTTGCCACGCCATTTCACTCGTGCACTGTAAGGAACCTTTTATTCGGAAGGCTGCAGAACACTGTCTGCAGAAGACCCAAAACATATACTCTCTTCTGACAATATGGCAATCTTGTTGCGCAATGGTCTTAGGGTGATATGCTTCCTGGCCCTCCCATAATCTCAAATCTAGAATCAGACCTCATCTACAGTCTGCTCTCCACACTTCTTTACTGCTTTCTGTGTAAACTTGTAACATAAATACACTCCTGGAAATGGAAAAAAGAACACATTGACACCGGTGTGTCAGACCCACCATACTTGCTCCGGACACTGCGAGAGGGCTGTACAAGCAATGATCACACGCACGGCACAGCGGACACACCAGGAACCGCGGTGTTGGCCGTCGAATGGCGCTAGCTGCGCAGCATTTGTGCACCGCCGCCGTCAGTGTCAGCCAGTTTGCCGTGGCATACGGAGCTCCATCGCAGTCTTTAACACTGGTAGCATGCCGCGACAGCGTGGACGTGAACCGTATGTGCAGTTGACGGACTTTGAGCGAGGGCGTATAGTGGGCATGCGGGAGGCCGGGTGGACGTACCGCCGAATTGCTCAACACGTGGGGCGTGAGGTCTCCACAGTACATCGATGTTGTCGCCAGTGGTCGGCGGAAGGTGCACGTGCCCGTCGACCTGGGACCGGACCGCAGCGACGCACGGATGCACGCCAAGACCGTAGGATCCTACGCAGTGCCGTAGGGGACCGCACCGCCACTTCCCAGCAAATTAGGGACACTGTTGCTCCTGGGGTATCGGCGAGGACCATTCGCAACCGTCTCTATGAAGCTGGGCTACGGTCCCGCACACCGTTAGGCCGTCTTCCGCTCACGCCCCATCATCGTGCAGCCCGCCTCCAGTGGTGTCGCGACAGGCGTGAATGGAGAGACGAATGGAGACGTGTCGTCTTCAGCGATGAGAGTCGCTTCTGCCTTGGTGCCAAGATGGTCGTATGCGTGTTTGGCGCCGTGCAGGTGAGCGCCACAATCAGGACTGCATACGACTGAGGCACACAGGGCCAACACCCGGCATCATGGTGTGGGGAGCGATCTCCTACACTGGCCGTACACCTCTGGTGATCGTCGAGGGGACACTGAATAGTGCACGGTACATCCAAACCGTCATCGAACCCATCGTTCTACCATTCCTAGACCGGAAAGGGAACTTGCTGTTCCAACAGGACAATGCACTTCCGCATGTATCCCGTGCCACCCAACGTGCTCTAGAAGGTGTAAGTCAACTACCCTGGCCAGCAAGATCTCCGGATCTGTCCCCCATTGAGCATGTTTGGGACTGGATGAAGCGTCGTCTCACGCGGTCTGCACGTCCAGCACGAACGCTGGTCCAACTGAGGCGCCAGGTGGAAATGGCATGGTAAGCCGTTCCACAGGACTACATCCAGCATCTCTACGATCGTCTCCATGGGAGAATAGCAGCCTGTATTGCTGCGAAAGGTGGATATACACTGTACTAGTGCCAACATTGTGCATGCTCTGTTGCCTGTGTCTATGTGCCTGTGGTTCTGTCAGTGTGATCATGTGATGTATCTGACCCCAGGAATGTGTCAATAAAGTTTCCCCTTTCTGGGACAATGAATTCACGGTGTTCTTATTTCAATTTCCAGGAGTGTAGTTTTGGGTAATACCTGAAGTAATGTAGGCAACACCAAAACTTTTATCAGCTCACAATTATATTTAACATTAATGGAGCCAACGGGACAAAAGCACACTGTGAGGCTCCCTCTCTGCCTTCTGCCAGCCTGTGCACACGCCATCCTCGACTCTGAACAAAATATCACCCACACATTGTCCCCCACAGCAGACCCTCCCCCCACCCCCGCCCCCGCCCCCCTTCCACCACTCCAACCACTTACAGTCAAACTGTTGTATACCCTTACTAGGAGGAACTTGATCCTCCAGCTTCAGTCAAAAATATAACATTAGGAAGAGAAACCCAGAAAACTCTGTGTTTTATTTGAGGTACTTCAGTAGAGAGAAATACATTCTTAGAATTCCAGAATGAGATTTTCACTCTGCAGCGGAGTGTGCGCTGATATGAAGTTTCCTGGCAGGTTAAAACTGTGTGCCCAACTGAGACTCGAACTCGGGACCTTTGCCTTTCGCGGCCAAGTGCTCTACCATCTGAGCTACCGAAGCACGACTCACGCCCGGTGCTCACAGCTTTACTTCTGCCAGTACCTCGTCTCCTACCTTCCAAACTATACAGAAGTTCTCCTGCGAACCTTGCACAACTAGCACTCCTGAAAGAAAGGATACTGCGGAGACATGGCTTAGCCACAGCCTGGGGGACGTTTCCAGAATGAGATTTTCACTCTGCAGCGGAGTGTGCGCTGATGTGAAACTTCCTGGCAGATTAAAACTGTGTGCTCAACCGAGACTCGAACTCGGGACCTTTGCCTTTCGCGGGCAAGTGTTCTACCATCTGAGCTACCGAAGCACGTCTCTCAGGAGACGAGATACTGGCAGTAGTAATGCTGTGAGCACCGGGCGTGAGTCGTGCTTGGGTTGCTCAGATGGTAGAGCACTTGCCCGCGAAAGGCAAAGGTCCCGAATTCGAGTCTCGGTTGGGCACACAGTTTTAATCTGCCAGGAAGTTTCACTCTTAGAATTGTTACAACGTATGAAACAGCTATTTTTCTTGACATCGTTGTACCTAACAAATAGTGCACGTTATTAAAAGTATCTCATCAAAAGCATTCGAACGCTTATTAGTGGACATCAATGTGGCATGCGACAGGCCTTCACCGTTATGACAGCTTGAAATCTAGCCTCATGAGCCCAAATCAGAGAAGGCATGGATGTTGGACGCAGGGCTCCAGAGGAAGTCGATGTTCTAATTCATCCCGCTGCCAAGTTCATCGGGTTCAATTCTCTCGATCTGGGCAGACCAGTCCATTTCAGGAATGTTACTGTCCACATACCGTTGCTTCACAGAACCTGCAGTTTCATGCTGCTCCAAACTGCTACTGTACTGTATGCGGTAAACAAAGCTGCAAAATCAGTTTAAATCTTTGCGCATATTAAGTGGAATAAGTGGAACACAACCCTAACCGCGAAAGGCATCCCCATACCGTAACACTACCTCACTCTGTACTTCGCCGTTGGCACTACAGATGACGGCAGGTAACGTTCTCCAACCGTTCGCCAATGTCAGGCCTATCTATCAGATTTCCACACAGTACAGCGTGATTTATGACCCCAAATTACTTATTTCCAGTCATCCACAGTCCACTACTGTCTGTCTTTATATCACCTCAAGTGTTGGTTCCCACTGACTACAGAAATGTATTGTTCATAAGAAACTGTGCAACCATTCTAATCCACTCATCTTATGTGCCTACATATAGTTATCGTACTAGCTGGACAGCCGGTAGCAGTTTGTAACCCATGCGTCATCCCTTCCGCTGACTTCATGCGATTTTTTAAAATCACATTACGCGAAGGTCCTTGGTTCGTATCCGTCAGTGCATGATGTCAGCCTGGTCTTGATTTAGTTATGGTTGTTCCTTCGCGTTATCTCGCAATCACGTCACCAGAAGTCGACTCAGGCAGCTTCTGAAGCGCTGAAATGTCTCTAATGGATCTATTATTTAGGTGACGCCCAATGACTAATCCACGTTCGAAGATTCTGTGCTCCTCTGATCCACACATTCTGCTGTTATTGCCAAGTCCACCTTCCGTGACGTCTAGTGATCAGTTCCACTTAATGTAGGGCTGTAATGATACTTTTGATGAAGTAACGTGTTAATTTACTACAAATACAAATTGTTTCTCGTGAGAATATGAAATAAACGTGGCAACAATATCCTTCTATCGCGAATAAGAACATTAAGGCTCAGTTAATTACAACACCAAATGATCTCACTAAAAAAGTGTATTTCAGGAGAAAATGGTGTATAAATATGAATATCCATGCAAAATTACAAAATGTAAGCCGCTAAGGAAATGAATGCGTTTAGTGAACTAAATTTCAGTCTTAGTTAAATGAGATTTTTCTCGTTCTGGTGTGTGCTAATTGTTTTTTTATCTCAAAAATCAATATTTCTTGTCGTTCCATTTTCTATGGATATATATACAGCGGATAGGCAAAATAATCTGAACAGTGGTAGTAATGGAATGGTTGTGTTTGACGATCAACAATGCAAATTATACAAGTTTTGCGCTGGACTGTGCGTATTCAGTATGGACTAGGCAACAGTTCGGGTTGTTAACGAGTAGTGCACACATCGTATTTGGATTCGGAGACCGAAGTCGAAGTGCATTGAAAGACCTAACAAACTTCCCAAGAGGCCAGACTGTGGGCGCCTGATTAGCTGTAGCTTCGGTAAACAAGACAGCCAACTTACTTAATGTTTCAGGAGCAACTGTTTAAACATTCATGACATCCTACACAAAACATGGAAACACGTCGTCGTGTAAACGTAATAGCGGGCGCAAATCAAAACTAAGTGACAGAGATCTTATTAAACTAACACGAATTGTGTCAATACCACACGAAGCTACGGCGGTTAAAGTGATTGCAGAGCTCAACAGCCATCTTCGAGACCCCGTATCTATCGACACTGTCCGCCGAGAATTTCATGAACGAGCTGCTATACCGAAATCATTATTGACGACAACCAACGCAAAGAAGAGTAAGACGTGGTGTTAGGAGCATAAATCCTGGACGGCTGATCATTGGAAACGCGTCATATGGTCGGACGAGTCAACGTTTTCGTTATTTTCAACATCGGACAGTGTTTACGTCTGGAGAACACCAAAAGAAGCCTACAATCCTAATTGCTTGGTTCCAATGGTTAGGAGTGGAGGTGGAAGTGTGATGGTGTAGCATCCATATCGTGGTATTCTGCTGATACCATCATTCCTCCCAATGGCCGTGTTACAGTCGACAATTGTGTGTACATTTTAGGTGATCATATGCAGCGCCCGATTCAAATGTTGTTTCCCAAAAAGATGCCATATTTCAGGACAATAATTCACCCATTCACACAGATCCAGGACAGGCTGTAGCATGCAACTGAAGTGCAGCGTCTTTCCTAACCAGCAAAGTCCCCACACTTAGACATTATCGAACCCTTATGTGCGGTACTGGATTGCAGACTCCGGAGCAGATTTTTGCCTCCCTCGTCACTACAGGAATTAGAAAAGATTATGACCAAAAACTTGAATAACATTCCACTGGAGACTATACAATTATTATATGCCAGTATTCCAAGAAGAATCGCAGCTGTATTGTAGGTAAATGGGGGACCAACCCCTTATTAATAAACCATTCTCAAGAAAGTACAGGTGATCATATCATTTTACCTATCCCCTGGTAAACATCTTCACCTACGCTCTACGAATCACTATGAAGTGTGCGCCAAAGTCTATTCCTGTTCCATGCTTGGATGGAGCGTGGGAAATATGACTCATTGTTCTCATCTGTGCTTACTATTACTTGTCTAGTTTTATCTGCGCTATCTCTGCAGGATGGAAACGTAGGTAGCTGTTGAACATTTGCAGTTTCTGCACTAAAAGCCGGGTCCTTCGATTCCAAGTACGTTCTTTCGAGCTTTACGGCCTATTGTTTCGAGTTACGCCTATCAGTATTCTTAAAATTTCTGTTACGCTTGATCACCAGAAAAAGAAGCCTCCACCCTACGCACCGCTCTCTTCTTGTTGATATTACTCCCATGTTAGACAATCATTCCTTACTCAATGTACATCCAAAAATGTTTAAATGATCCGAGCCAGCTTTTGCAACAGCCGCTTATTCATACGTCAAGATAAGTCTGTATCGTCTCTCGTAAGTGTTGTGCACCAGGCAGTCTCGATAACTGTATTTTAAAACAAAATTTCCATTAGAATCAACTGAGCTGAAACAGAAGAGAAGAGTGAGGATAAGATATCATTGGTAAACTTAGTGCTTCATTTTTAACGTTTTCGTCTCGTGATCTCGATATAATAGTAGATGATATTGCTCCACATGCGTCTGTAACTGTCTGGAACCGGGCGACCGCTACGGCTCGAATCCTGTCTTGGGCATGGATGTGTGAGATTTCCTTAGGCTAGTTAGGTTTAATTAGCTCTAAGTTCTAGGCGACTGATGACTTCATAAGTTAAATCGCATAGTGCTCAGAGCAATTTGAACCATTTGCGTCCGTAACTTCAGAAGTCAAAAATAGGTATTTATTTCCGTGTAAATATTTTCAGTGAGGGTAAGCCTCCGTCAGGCTGCTTTACTGTTTTCATTCATTTATTACAGAATTAACACTCGATGGGTCTTCTTTCACGGATGTGAAAAGTTTCTTCAAGCAGTTAGTGGAATAATTCTTTCTGACAGCTTCATTCCTAAGAGATCACATGCAGCTGAAACGCCCATACCTTCAGATTTCAGGGACTTAGATGGTGTACTGATTCTTTGTACTACTTTCCACAGAAGAAAACTGTTGTAAGAATCATTGTGCTTCTAATAGTACTGGGACAAACAAAGCACGGCCCAATATTGCACTGTTGCCAAATTAATTCAGTCTGATGGATACAAGATTGAGGCCATGTATATGGGAACATGCTCATGGAAGCTCAACGATTCTTTTCGTTCGAGGATGTACAGTAAACAGTTACCAATTTCTTGAGGCAGTAGGACACAGTTCTTTACAAAACGCGTATCTTCAGCTTGTGGGATGATTGTCTGATTGGCGTACGGATTCTGGACAGTACAGAATCGAACGAAAACTTTTTGATCACCTTCTATAGTTGGACAGGTTACTCTTGTAACCAATACAATCTGATATGAGGATGGCCCACGTTCAACCGCATCTCGCCATTTTAAAAACCAAGACAGACAGTAAAACATCTGCATATAGTACTTTAATACCGTATCTCTGCCGACCAATCAAGTGGCTATGCGGTTAGATTCAATTCGAATAGGGCCACGGGGCAAACACGTACTCTTTTTTTCCTCTCAGTTTTTTTTATTACAGAGGGTACCTAAATCCTCTGACCGAACACGGTGAGCTACCGTACCGGCGTACTCTTGATCTGTTTCTTGCCGTGCAGCAGTAAACATCATTTTACGTTTTGAGTTCAGACATTATTGGCTTGTGTTTTGTCAGAAGGCAATCCATAAGCAGCAGTATTCAGGATTCAAGATGAGAGCGTCGCTTTCTAGTGTTGCATTGGAATAATGCCTGTTTTTTTTCTTTTGTTTTGCAGGTGTGTTTTCATTCTGTGCGAGGTTAGGCTTATATCTGACACAATTCGCAGTCTAATATAGTAAGAATTAGCATCACGCTTTGTTCGAGCCATCTCCCAAATAATAGTAGCTTTGTATTTTATTTTCTCACTCAGGGGATTTGTAGGTATGGTGGACGTACGTACACTACTGGGCATTAAAGTTGCTACACAACGAAGATGTGCTACAGACGCGAAATTTCACCGACAGGAAGAAGATGCTGTGACATGCAAATGATTAGCTTTTCAGAGCATTCACACAAGCTTGGCGCCGGTGGTGACACCTACAACGTGCTGACATGAGGAAAGTTTCCAACCGATTCCTCATACACAAACAGCAGTTCACCGGCGTTGCCTAGTGAAACGTTGTTGTGATTCCTCGTGTAAGGAGGCGAAATGCATACCATCAAGTTACCGACTTTGATATAGGTCGGATTGCAGCCTATCGCGAATACGGTTTATCGTATCGCGACATTGCAGCTCACCTTGATCTAGATCCAATGACTGTTAGCAGAATATGGAATCGGTGGATTCAGGAGGGTAATACGGAACGCGGTGCTGGATCTCAACGGCCTCGTATCACTAGCGGTCGAGATGACGGGCATCTTATCCACATGGCTGTAACGTATCGTGCAGCCACGTGTCGATCCCTGAAATAACAGATGGGGACGTTTGCAAGACGACAACCATCTGCACGAACAGTTCGACGACGTTTGCAGCAGCATAGATTATCAGCTCGGAGACCATGGATGCCGTTACCCTTAACGCTGCATCACAGACAGGAGCGCCTGCGATGATCTACTCAACGACGAACCTGGGTGCACGAATGGCAAAACGTCATTTTTTCGGATGAATCCAGGTTCTGTTTACCGCATCATGATGGTCGCATCCGTGTTTGGTGACACCGCGGTAAGCGCACATTGGAAGCGTCTATTCGTCATCGCCACACTGGCGTATCACGCGGCGTGATGGTATGGGGTGCCATTGGTTACACGTCTCGGTCACCTCTTGTTCACATTGACGGCACTTTGAACAGTGGACGTTACATTTCTACCTTTCATTCGATCCCTGAAAAACCCTACATTTCAGCAGGATAATGCGCGACCGCATGTTGCTGGTCCTGTACGGGCCTTTCTGGATTCAGAAAATGTTCGACTGCTGCCCTGGCCAGCACATTCTCCAGATGTCTCACCAATTGAAAACGTCTGGTCAATGGTGGCCGAGCAACTGGCTCATCACTACTCTTGATGAACTGTTGAAGCTGCATGGGCAGCTGTACCTGTACACAACATCCAAGCTCTGTTTGACTCAATGCCCAGACGAATCACGGCCAGAGGTGGTTGTTCTGGGTACTGATTTCTCAGGATCTATGCACCCAGATTGCGTGAAAATGTAATGACATTTCGGTTCTAGTAGAATATATTTGCCCAATGAATACCCATTTATCACATGCATTTCTTCTTGGTGTAGCAATTTTAGTGGCGAGTAGTGTACCTATTGTTCGAAAACCTTAATGCGTATTCACTGAGTAACAACTGAAATTAATATCAGTTTATCCTTACTTGTTTTCTTTCTCACACCATTTGACTGCTATGTTCCATCTACATGTGTTCGTTTATCGTTTATTCACGTCAGTAGCCGATACGAGAACTGCTCTTTGGAAGCAAGCTGCCTTCAGCAAATTCACATCTCCTAAACCACTGGATCTATTTCAGCCAAACTCTATACACGTATCACTTATGTCCAGAAAGAATTTTTGTGGGGGCTCCCGCCAAAGGGGTGGCGGGGGGGGGGGGGGGGGGGAGGAGGCAGTGTAGCTCACGATGGGCGAATATCCAGACTTGTCATCCAATATTTGAGGATGGGAGCGCTTAGAGGCTTGGAACAGTGTTAGACATAATTTCAAACCTTTACGAAAAATTTTCTCTCTCACAACCCCTGCAAAATGTATAAAGGGGAAAAAGTTCATCGCTTACTACATTTTCGCCGTTCATGTAGTAAAACTGGCGCACCATGTACCGTGTTTCAGTTTATTACTTCTTTAGTACTAACTTCGTTCACAATACACTTCGCAGACAGTATCCACTTATGCTGCTGAATATACGTAGAAAAATATACGAGGGTCGCTTAATAGGCCGGCCGCGGTGGTCTAGCGGTTCTAGGCGCGCAGTCCGGAACCGCGCGACTGCTACGGTCGCAGGTTCGAATCCTGCCTCGGGCATGGATGTGTGTGATGTCCTTAGGTTAGTTAGGTTTAAGTAGTTCTAAGTTCTAGGGGACTGATGACCACAGATGTTAAGTCCCATAGTGCTCAGAGCCATTTGAACCATTTTTGGTCGCTTAATAAGTAATGCCCCACATTTTTTTTAGAACATATTTATTGTTGAGACTCAGAATTTGGTGATAATATACATCAACATGTCTTGTTCATGTCCTATTTTTGTACATAATCTCTATCACGTTCTATGGCCATACGCCGACGTTGTGGAAGAGCATGTATTCCCTACTGGTAAAAGCTCTTGTCGTGTAGGTGTAGCCAGGTTTTCACTGCATGACTGACAATCTCGTCAATTTAAAAGTGTGACCCCGTAGAGAATCTTTAAGCGGCCCAAAGAGATGGAAGTCCGACGGTGCCAGGTCAGATGAAATGGCCTTTCATTGAATCTTGAGGTCCGCTGTAAGCATTCGTAGAACCCATCGTGAGCAGCTCTTTGATTATCCGAGCGTCTCGATCATTGCAGACGCACTTGCAATGGTGACCGACAACTGTAGAGCCAGTTGTCGAGTTGTGATGCGGCGGTCGGCTGGGATAATGGCATCCGCACGATTCAGCATGTCTGGACCAGTGACTGCGACAGGACATCCGGAGCATGGCTAATCGTGGAGCTCTGTTTCTGTATTTTTTGAGGCTGTAACTTTCTTTACCCATTGCCCAACTGTATTCCTTTCAACTGCAGTATCGCCATACACTGCATATAAACGTTTATGGATTTTCATCACATTTTCTTTTCCTGCACACAGGAATTCAGTAACAGCACGCTGCTTGTAACATGAGTCGTTTGTAGACGCCATTTCGATGCTGTACTACGGCTGTGCCATCTGCGAGAACAGTTCCAAACTTCAACGGCGCACAGAACAAACATCAAATGTGAAGCACCAGTAAGGAGTTTAAAAAAAAATGTGGAGCGTTACTTATTGAACGACCCTCGTTTCATTGTACAACACGTAGCTCAGGTAATACGACTTCTTTGAACATTGAGCTGCCGAAACTGAAACTGCAGGGCGAAATTCGTAACACACACGGGCGAAATACGTGTTAATATGTGAAATTGATTTGCTTGTGCGTACGTGGACAAAGCCATGGGTAAAAAGCTCATCCTAAACCCCTTAAACGATTTCAACCAAATTAGTAACAATCTGCAAGGAAATACTGTGAGGGTAAGAACTCTCAGCCTCCTATTGGGGTGAGCGTGATAACATGGAGGGTGAAGGGGAGAGGAGGAGATGAACAGTGAAGGGTTCAAATGGTTCAAATGGCTCTGAGCACTATGGGACTCAACTGCTGTGGTCATCAGTCTCCTAGAACTTAGAACTACTTAAACCTAACTAACCTAAGGACATCACACACAGCCATGCCCGAGGCACGATTCGAACCTGCGACCGTAGCAGTCTCACGGTTCCGGACTGCGCGCATAGAACAGTGAAGGGGACAGATGAGATAGGCACAGACAGGAGGGAGGAGAGGATGGACAGAGAGAGGGTAGGGGAAAATGGACAGAGAGAGGGAAGAAGGAGTGATGGACAGAGAAAGGAAACAAGAGATGGTGGAGAGGGGGAGAGGAAGAGATAGAGAGAGGGGATGGAGGAGCTGGAGAGGATAAGGAGGAAATGGACAAATGGGAAGAAGAGATGGATAGAGAGAGAGGAAGGAGGAAATGGACAGAGGGAAGGACAAAAGGAGATGGACTAATAGAAGAGTGGAATAAATACATACTTGGACAATGCCGGGTACTTAGCCAGTAGAATTATAAACTGTTTCCCCAAATAGAATATTTTCTTCTTCGCATTCACTTTTCAGCCAATATGAGATGGGTTTGAGCTGTACGGGACTTCAAGACAAGTTTTACAGTTCAGGATAAATACTCTTTCGTGATACAAGCTTCTTGCTACTAGGCACGAGGTAATACAACGTGAGTTTATATCAGCGTTACACACGTTTTCTCTACAACAGAAGACGCAGCTACACTTACAGGTCATGTCATGTTAGTGTGGCAGAAACTACGGGCTCGCTGTGTCTTCCTTAACAGTCAAAGCTCGGCAAGTCTCCGAGAGCAGCTTTCCTGGTCATCACTTCAGTAAGCAGCGCATTTTTTCCGACCAGTGACAGCTTAGAGCCGCTTGATGGATATTCATGCTTTCGCAAAGCGTAACGGGACTTGAAAAACATATTCCAGGCGTTTATATTTCATGAACGTCCGAAAGAACAGACACCACACATTCAAGTAACTGATTCGCCTCGATGGCCAGTGTTCCATAATTGACAGTGTGGGTGCACATTTATGTTCGACCTCCAACGGGAATCTAAAATTAGGGAGCGTGGAGGACATGGAGGGGACTGAGGGCAGGTGGCGCCAGGTGGGGTGGGAGTCGTTCGGGAGCGTGTCGAGATAGTCCGCGCGTTTGCGTTAAATACTGTGTCTGGGTGGCGCAGTGGTTACCGCAACGAGCTCCTGGGTTTGAGTCCCGGTCTGGCACACATTTTCATCCTTTATTGCAGATTCCGTATAAAAACTCGGTGCAGCTAATACTATAAGTTCCTTTCCTTCCTACCCCCCCCCTCCCACCATCACCAATTTACATAATATTACAGGCGTGATTAGTTCCAAATCCTTCGTTGTTACAGTGTGGCTCTTAGCTGTATTGATCCCAAGAGATTGAGTGTAATAGGGGACAGTTTGATTGAAGAAGAAATTCTGAGATTGCTCGAAGAATTTGGATCAGAAATTGACGATGATTGTCTTGAAATTGACGACAGTATTTCTGAAACAGAGAATAAATACAAAGATCAGACGTCAGCCAGAGTGACGCTTCGCGTCTTGTATTTTGAATGCTTAAAAATGGAAATGAGCTTTAATGTAAAGTAGAAGAGCGTGAAGCTCCCATTCGACGAGGCAGAACACAACGACGGCAGGAGTCTCGAAGCAACGTCGTTGCCTGGATAAATGACAATGTTCGACGCCAGTTGCCCTTCTTTTGAAGACGTAAACAGAAAGTACCGAATTTGGCTGTAGGAGCCTATTTATTGGCGGGAATGTGATAAAAACATAAAAACTGAAACAAACCGCTAGAGAGGATCTACTGTTTCTAATCTGCGGAAACAAAATAACGTCCAGGTCGGTTTGGGCTAACTGGTCTGTTTTGGAGCTACATGAGATGTATGAGTGGCTTGCTACAATTATTCACATGACCTTGTGCACAAACCAAATATCACTGACTATCGTAGCAATGAGGTAATGTTAGATTCATCTTTACGTGCTAAATTCGTGAAAAGCGACAGCTATAGGTACTTTAATTTATGATTCATGTCATTAACAATGACGATCACACACGCAGGGGCAATCAAACCGTGATCCTTTACATAAAATCTGGCCTTTTAATGATAACTTTATACTGAAAAGTAAGAGCAGTTTTTATCCTGACGAAAATCTAACAGTTGATGAAGGTTTATGTCCTTTTAGAGAAATAATTCGATTTAGACTATGCATCAAGAACAAGTCTGATACTTGATTATAATACAAGTAAAACAGGTGTCGGCCATGGAGATCAGTTGGCGACCTAGCATTATTTTCGACGGCTTTCTGTGAAATGATGGAACCAGGTATATTTTCATGTAGTTATGATATTTGTGATCAGTTCCTACCGTGTGGTTGTATTGGGAGCAGTAAGGCGCTAGAGCAGAATAACAATGAACATTCAATTTAAGTGAGACGTGGCGGCTTTGTGCCATCTTTGGATCCTCTGACTTACTGGCATTCCGGTAGGAGGAGCGAGTACCGGACTGATTCGCTGATGATGATCGCTGTGTGCGAGTGAGGAAATGGCGGGATCCGTGTGGCGATTGTCGAGTTGGTGTTGGTGCGAGGCGGCTGCAGGTACTGAGTGAAGGGCCAGTCTGTTGGCATGGTGGTCGATGCGGCCTCTCGCTGTACTCGGAGCAGCATGTACGATAGCACCCCACTGTGGCTGATTTCTGGGTTTTGTAGAGAGAGTGGATCAGCAATTTGCCTTTAGAATGTTCTTACCGTGTGAAGTTTGGATGTTGACGGCCGAAATATTGCACAAATGATGACACATGGAGCACCAAAGAAGTTACGGTGCGTAATGTGTTTATTCCTTCAGTTTGAAAGATGAGGTTTTCTTGCAATTACTGTACATATTTGAATTCACGAGTGTAACATTGCTGATTTGCTTACTTATTTCTATTTACGTCTGCATAAAAAGTGTTGTATGGGCAGCTGGTCTGGTAGAACGTCTCGGGTTACAACAACGTTTACTTAGATGGGTCTCTGATTGTAGCGGTAAATATGTGTCTGAACTGTTCTGCACCAAATCCAAAGGCGGTACTCACTCTCTGGTGTTTCCATTTGTTGTTCTTTAGCTTCAAGTCATTCCCTATCTCTTGTAATTTTTGAGCAGTGCCGGCCGGTGTGGCCTAGCGGTTCTAGGCGCTTCAGTCCGGAACCGCGCTGCTGCTACGATCGCAGGTTCGAATCCTGCCTCCGGCATGGATGTGTGTGATGTCCTTACGTTAGTTAGGTTTAAGTAGTTCTGAATTCTAGGGGACTGATGACCTCAGATGTTAAGTCGCATAGTGCTCAGAGCCATTTGAACCATTTATTTGAGCAGTGTTGAATCAGCTTTTGATGTTCTAAATTAATGTTCTTTTAAATTTGTGTTAGATCGATTTAAATCTTGAAGGCTTGCAATTTCAATTTAACCTGAAAATGTTAAGCCTAAAGTCGGTTCCCGGGGTGTAAGACTGAATCTGTTATTCTGTAGTTTCAAAAGAGCATTCGATATCTATTGGTAAATCTGCTGTTGGTTATCACAAGTGACATATCCTTTTGTATTTGCATTTTTAGTAAAGTAATTGAAATTTTTCTTATGATTAAAATATTTATGCATTATTCACTGAACTTAGAGTTAAGTTATTTTAAATTTTGAGTGACTTTAACTTCTTGTCTACTGAGTTTTAAGAGTGGCCCCTGCATGGGTAAGGGTGATTCCGTATAGTTAGTGTGATAAACAGTAGTTATTTCAATTATTGTTTCTCCGCTTCAAATTTGCTCGAGTAGGTGAAGCTTGTTGTTTAAATTGCTATTTCTTTTGTCTTAAGGACAGCTTTTGTAAGTGAAACTTGCTCTTCATTATTATATAGCAGGTGCAAGAGAATATCGTGGTTTTAATTATAATTATGATTGTTGGCATATTTTGAAATAAACTTGTAATTTTTTAAGGAAAAATGATGTGAGCAGCCTGGGTTCGCCCTCTTATCCGTTATCATTTCTATATTTCACTAACCAACTACAATTTTTTTTAGTAAATCAGCGTAGCAGTTTATAACTAAACACTGTCTAGTGTCAGTGGAGCTCTCATCAGTATGAATTTAACAAAACAGTTAACCTTAAAATCTAAAGGCACTCCACTCAAAAGAAAAAAGTATACAGTTAAAAGAACAGTTAATCTTACTTCCACGGAATCCCTCGAAGTTCAGTTTGTAAATCGAAATACCGTAATACAGTAACATAGTGGCTTTAATGAATTACAAGGATTATTAAAAATAATTCTCTCACGAAAAACAATCTGTCTTCAGTATTAAGAGAGAATTTACAACGTATCAGCAAATGTAGCTTGAATTTTCTTCATTGCACACTGCAAGCGTTTACAAGACAGACTCACAGACCAAGTCAGTTTACCTGGGACTCGTGTACTCACTCAGTAATGTCCCCCAAAATGACTGAACAACAGTAATAAGATTTCTTTCTTTCCTTTTTTCTTTTTTTTTTTTTTAATCCGGTTTGATGTCACCCGCCACTAATTCGTCCTCCGTGCCACTCTTTTCATCTCAAAATATCAATTACAATCTACATTCTTCATTATATGATGGATGTATTCCAGTCTCTATCTTCCCCTACAGTTATACGGTTCTTACCCTCTACACCTTCCTCTAGTACCATGGAAGTTATCTCCTGATGTCGTAACAGATGACCTACCATCCTGTCTCTACTTTTTGTCAACGTTTCCCAGGTATTCCTTTCTTCGCCAATTCCGTGGAGAACCTCTTCATTCCTTACCTCGTCATGCCATCTAATTTTCAATATTCTTCTGTAGCACCACATCTCAAACGCTCATATTCCCTTCTGGTTTACCCACAGTTATGTTTCGCTACCGTACAATGCTGTGTCCTCCAAAGATACATTCTCAGAAATTTCTTGCTGAAATTAAAACCTATATTTGACACAAGCAGACTTCTCTTGGTTATGAATGTCCTGTGTTTCAGTGCTAGTCTGCTTTTGAAGTCCTACTTGCTCCGTCCGTCATGGGCTATTTTGCTGCTTAGTTAGCAGAATTTCTTAACTACACCTATTTCTTGACCAACAGTTCTGATGTTAAATTTCTCGCTGTTGTCATTTCTTCTACGTCTTGTAAGTAGGCTGTTTAGGATTTTTTATTGGTAACTCCGCCGCCACGTAGCGCTCTGTATGAAAATCACTGGCTGTGCTGTGCGCAGTCTGTGTTTAGTTTGTATTGTTGTCTGCCATTGTAGTGTTGAGCTGCGGCAGCTGGATGCTAACAGCGCGCAGCGTTGCGCAGTTGGAGGTGAGCCGCCAGCAGTGGTGGATGTGGGGAGAGAGATGGTGGAGTTTTGAAATTTGTAAGAATTGGTGTCATGAACTGCTATATATATTATGACTAGTGAGGTAAATACATTGTTTGTTCTCTATTAAAATCTTTCATTTGCTAACTATGCCTATCAGTAGTTAGTGCCTTCAGTAGTTTGAATCTTTTATTTAGCTGGCAGTAGTGGTGTTCGCTGTATTGCAGTAGTTCTAGTAACGAAGATTTTTTGTGAGGTAAGTGATTTGTGAAAGGTATAGGTTAATGTTAGTTAGGGCCATTCTTTTGTAGGGATTATTGAAAGTCAGATTGCGTTGCGCTAAAGATATTGTGTGTCAGTTTAAGCACAGTCGTGTATAATTGTTCTAAGGGGACGTTTCATATGTCGACCCTTAGCCAAGGATACCTCACTGGAATCTTCTGATTTTTTTCTTATAGTTTGTGTAATTAGTGTAGCTTTTGTTTATTGCTAGCGCGTAATCTTAGAGTGAATTTCCTTTGTAGTTGTAGTCTTTCATTGTTGTACAGTACAACAGTTGTGGCATGCATGTAGAGTTGCACCAAGTATTTCGCAGCTGCGCTTGCAATTAACTAGATATTATTTTCAGTGCTATGTTAATGTGTTCTCTTATTTTTGCTCTTCAAATTGTGCTTTTCTGTGTTATCGTGTGAAATATTGTGACAATAATGGCGTGTGAAAAACGTAATTCTAGGCTACAAAGTAAACTGAGAAATGACAGTGAAGACGAAAGCAATGTGTTAGCGCCACCATGTAATGAATTCACAAATGTTCAAAGTAGTAATTTGGTAATAGTGCATAGGGAAATGGAGCGGGCTGCAAATAATGGTGTAGGAAGTGAAACAGTTAGTGAACAGGGAAGCATTATCGATCGATTGGTCGGCAACAGCTCGCGTCAGGAATCCGATATGACAGGACACAATCTTGCAAATACTGTACATTCAGGTTTTGCGTCCTCACCGTTTTCTCAAATAAGCCGAGACACATTTTCTGCTTGTCAAACTGTGAATGTTGCCAGTGCAAATGCACTGCCGAAAAGCATAGATGATCAGATTCCAGACACTAATACATTATTATTGCAATTAATGCAACAAATGAAACAAAACCAGAGACAAACACAGCAACAGTTAGACACAATGGAACAAAATCTTCAAAAGTTAGACACAATGGAACAAAATCAGAGACAAACACAGCAACAGTTGGACACAATGGAACATAATCTTCAAAAGTTAGACACAATGGAACAAAATCAGAGACAAACACAGCAACAGTTGGACACAATGGAACATAATCTTCAAAAGTTAGACACAATGGAACAAAATCAGAGACAAACACAGCAACAGTTGGACACAATGGAACATAATCTTTGGAAGTTAGACACAATGGAACAAAATCAGAGACAAACACAGCAACAGTTGGACACAGTGGAACATAATCTTCAAAAGTTAGACACAATGGAACAAAATCAGAGACAAACACAGCAACAGTTGGACACAATGGAACATAATCTTTGGAAGTTAGACACCACACTTGAACAAACACGTGAAGATTTAACTACTGAGTTACATAACATTGAATCGAAACGTCAAAAAATCTGTAATGACGTAAAAACACAAATTTGTGAGCATTTTCAACCTATTTTTTCGCGGCATGAAAACTCATTACAGAATCACGAAGCAGCCATAAAAGAATTGCAAACTGTTGTTCGTGAAAATCACGACACCTTGCAAGCTAAAATGGACTCAGTTGCATCCACCGATTCGGTTACGCAACTTGCAAGAACTCAGGAAAACTTAAAGGACACAGTAGATTCGATTTCAACACAAATGGACACTCTGAAACTTGGTTCAGAAAAACACACTGAGGAAATGTGTTCACTATCGGAGAAAGTAGCCGAACTTTCGGATCAGTTCACTAATTTATCTATGAAGGTAGATGATAATCTGAATGACACAAAACCGGTAGTCTTTAATGACACAGAAGAGTGCGAACAAATTAGGAAATTCAAACAAAGTCTGAATCTAATTAGTACGCAACAACAAAGAGAAATCCGGGAAGTACAAGATCAGCTGACACAGGTAATACAACAATTACGTATTTCAGAGGACACTCGCGCTCCAATACGGGCAGAGGGACATAGAAATACGGAACAGCCACAAAATAATAACACAGGGCACTTCGGAAATTATGAAAGAAATTGGCAAGGTACACCGAATTCTGAGATGGAACCGCCGACACGACGTAACAATGACCGATATGCTACCCGCCGAGACGATGATTTTGACTATAAGCTGTTCATTACTACACGTAAATTCAAAACATTTAAGAATTCTGGCAACGACATTCATCCTCAAGCGTGGCTCCATCAATTCTCTCATTGTTTTCCTCCCAACTGGTCACTAGAGCACAGATTACAATTTATGTGTGGCTACTTAGAGAATGAACCAGCTGTAAGAATGCGATCGGTCATTCACGATTGCCACAGTGAAGGAGAATTTTACCATGCCTTCCTCTCAGCATATTGGTCCCAAGCCACAGAAGACCGAGTAAAACATGGCATCATGATGATGAAACATTTCGAACAATCTGAATTTTCCAGTCTTGTGAAATATTTTGAAGCCATGTTGCACAAGAATCAGTACCTGTCAAACCCATACAGCCCGTCAGAACTCATCCGCATTTGCTTAATCAAATTGCCTGAACATTTACGGCATATTATTTTGGCAGGCCGTTGCAAAGACGACATTGAAGCTTTTCAGGGACTCTTACAAGAATTAGAAATTGACACTGACAATGGCGGAACGCGAAAACAGGAACACAACAATTACAGGTCACATCCGTCGCAATTCCGCGATGAAAGAAATAATAACTGGACACGACAAGGCTATTCTCACAATACAAATCGTGACCAAAACAGACACCACCCGTATGACAACCGTTGGCAGAGTAGTAATAATTACAGGGAAAGGTCACCTCTCCGCGGTAATGACTATCACAGAGACAATCAGAGAAACAGACAATATGGGAACCAAAATAATTACTATCAAGGGAGACAGAATAACTTTAGAAGCAACGGTCCAGCGCGCAGTTACGATTCAGAGAGAAATTCGCCACCACGTGACCGACAAGAAAGAAACTATGGAATCTACCGACATGACGACAGACGATATGATCGTAACGACAGACCTGAATTGCAGCAGAACTGGCGGGAATCAAACAGAGCAGGGCCCTCTCGACAAGGTGAATTTGTAAAAGTTAGGTCTCCTAATCCCATTAACGACGCGCGCCAACAAAGAAACAGACAATGACTCGCACCGCAGGCAGCCGCGTGCACCGGCGTGCTCAGAGAAAAATAACATAAGCTAACCTTGAGCAAAATTCCAGTGTTCCTTACCGACGTAACCACATGATAATTTCTTTTCAGTTGACAGTCTGTGTACTAGGAAGAGTAAAGGTTTACACCACATTTCACATGTAAAACCGTTTATTGAAAGATAATCTGCTTTTTAACTTTGTCTTTGCCATAAAACATTTCACTTCACATTTCTAGTATGCTTTGTCACACTTAGAAACTGTTAACATGCAGCAATGTTTTGAAGTTCACTATCCAGTCTAGAGCCTACGGAACATATTTAGACAGTATTTACGAGTGTATTGTTATAGTGAACAGACATCACTGTGTTATTTCGTGTGTACATTCTTGCTTGTTAGTTGCACGATTACGTAACGACCATAAGGTTCACATACTTAGAACATTTACCAGTATTGCTAATGGGATTTTAATGCAACATTTTGGTTTACTTGAAAATACATTCTGGATTTAAAGTACTTTCTGTGAGATACCAGATGATACAGTGGTTAGTTTATGTGACAGCTACACGATTTTATCACGACGCTACTAATGTGTGACAATTTACAACGTTGCTTTTGCTGTTTATCTGTTTTATATCTGCACAGTTTTTCTGAATTTTTCTGGAAAGTAAAACATGTTTTAGTAGTAACGTTTGTGGTATAGCTACAATGAGACAGCCTTTTCTGTAGCACAACAATACGTACAGTACAGTACTTACTTCATCACGGCAATAAGCGTAATAACTAAGATATCCATACGCAAAGCATTTCAGTTTCGTTTATCATGAGGTAAGTACATTGACTTCTGCAGAACTTAGCTTTCGGAGGACAACAACTACGACACTTCCACAGAGATTATCTTACAACACGACGCACAGTTTAGCGCTACGGTACGCGTATTTGAGTGACTAATTTTGTACTTAAAATATTTATTTTCAAAGATATTTGAAGTACAATGATACAAAGGTTTTCTGTGATACATTTCATTCTATTGCTGTAATCTGTAACACCTGAGGATATAATCACATTAATCCTCAGGGGGGTACACGCTTACTTTGTGTACCATGTGTTTGGCAAGCACAAGGAGCCCTAGCCAATATGGTATTTGCTTATACAACTCTACACATCGGTACCATATTTATCTAACATATAAATTACACAGCTATCTGATCATTTAACTGAGAGAAACAAACATTTATTATACTACATCAGTGACAGATGTTTACGTAATTACACAGTTGGATAACTTCACACTTACGAAATTGTATTCTTTTCTGTACTTTGTGAACTGTTCATATTTTTCCAGAACCATTGTGATACTATGAGAGCTTTGAATGACGTATTTGGTATGGGATCATGATTTTTAAAGTACGTTTGCAGTAGATGACACTTTTGACATGAGCAGAGTATTTTTTTTAGGTTTTGAAATTATTGGAAGAAGCTACGACGATTTGGAGATTTGGCTGAGGTTTTATGATGTTATGGTGACGATGTGTATTACGCTGTTGTGGTATGTTTATGATCAATAAGCTGATGCTGTATGAGGAATTTGATTATGCTACGTATTTATTATGATGAAATATTGAAGAAGTGTCTACAAATATGTAAATGTGTAATAAAGCAAGGAATAATGAGTAGTGGTTAGGGACTCTTGTTTGCGAAAAAGGTAGTTGGAAACCAAGAATCGTACTTTAGGAGTTATGAAATGTATGTAAATGAATGTATTACAATGCCGACGAAAATGTTTTGGACACTGTTATATCAATAAGATTTTGTTTCTACAGATTTGTAACGCAAGTTCTTGACCTGTGAAATTTTTTATATGAGACTGCCACTTTAGCGGAAACTGGTGTCGTAAATATTTCTGTAAGACAGTTAAGTGACCACCTGCACGTAATGCGTCGTGGGCACCCAGCTGGGCGACAGCCACCGGGAAACAAGCCATTAGTGTGTGTGCCTTTCAGAGGCACAGGTGAAAAAAAAAGGGAGGCCATAATCCTCGCTATTGACAGTCCTTTGTAGAAAGCACCGCAAATACGATATGCTTATTTCTTGGAAACATTCTTACATCTGCACACCTGATTATGACAAGTGCCTTTCTACAAGAGTTGAGAGAATTTGTACTAACTTATGAAATGTCGCATGGCTATTGAATGATATTTTTATGCTTTGTACATAGTTGCTTATTTCATTTGATATCTGTTTTCCAGCTGTGTCGCAGCATTGGTTTTATAAAATAAAATTAAATGCATTTGCTAATGTGAACACTTTCTGTCAACAGATCTATTAAATAATTATTTTATAATCCACATTCTTCGAAAAAGGAGCTCTTGGAATGGAAAGAGCAATAAGAAGCGACTAATAACAGTAACTGTATATATAATTTTCTTTTCAAGTACTTGGTAATTTGTTGTAGCATTAGTTTTTGTCGTGCACCACTTTAATTATGTAGACATTAAGATGTGAATAGACATTGTCCTTATCTGCATTGTTGTCTTTAGTGTAACATTTTTTCTGATTGAGCTTTGTCATGTTTAGGTATAAGTTATAGCATTTGCTGCGGCTGTTTGCCATTCATAGTGCTACTGAATGTCACTTTGTATTACTAGGTTAAGCCTATTTTATTACTGATTTATTTTTCTTGTTTGCTGTGCATTGCCTTATATTAGTTGTAATATTGCTGCCTATTTTTGCCAATTTCCATTTTTTAACATTGCTGTTTGTGTAAATTGTTTTGTGCTGCTGCATTGCCTCATCCCTTAGTTAAGCATCTGAGCTCAGTAGATTTAAGTTAGCTTAAGAGGGGGTAGCCTATATAAGAGAATGATTTGCGATGGATTGTAAGAAATGCATTGAGAAGTTATACGAAAAAAGTACAGAAAGCAGGTATAGATAGGACTTTTTGGAAATAATGAAGAACAAAGGGAGATCTCCGAGAAGTAAAGAAAGTTTTGTTTGCAAAATACTGCAGTAAAACAAACCCTGTCCTTTCCTTGTGTTATCCCACTATGTGTTTGTGTACCCTTGTGTATTTATGTTCTTCCTGTCTTTATATGTTTATCTGATAAGACTTATGTTGCAGAATTTTTCTAATACTAAGCTACATTCACTATGATGAGGAATACTGTTATCCTCAAATATAATTTGCATTAATAACATGTTATTTACTTTGTAAAGATGTTTACACATTATTTATTCTGTTTTGTTCTAATGCTCATTCGTGAAGTCGATGTTTCGAAATTTATTCTGATTTTTTATGTATGTGCTCCTGTCATAATTCCTGTAACACTGATGTATATGTTATTTCGATTCTTTTGTAAAGCCTGTACTACTACAAATGTTATCTGTATTGTTATGTTCTTTAAAGATGTATTTTGTACCTTTGTTATTGTATTCTTATGTTATAAAATTGTAATTGACACCAGTTCATCAAATTAAGTAACTTGTAAATTACATTTCACTGCACACGCTTCTGTTGGTCATAGTATATGGACAATATGTGAGAAGTAGCGACTGATAGTGTTTCCACGTGCATTAATAATTCAGCAAGGGACTGGATAAAAGCATTGCTGGTTCTAAGGACATATAAAAAAATTGTGAGTGCACAAGTGGTAGTTTATGGACTTGCTGTATTCTCTGCAAGACTCTTCAATGGTGATTGTGCACCTGCGCAGTCGCAACAGATGGCTGCTGGCCATCTCTACAAGGACTACAGTGGGTCTGCATCTTTGATGGCCCAGCAATATCATTATTTCTACAAGGACTGCAATGGGTCTGCATCTCTGGTGGCCCATCAATACCCTAATCTCTACCAGGACTACAATGGGTCTCCTCGGTGATGACCTAGGTACCAATAGTCTTCAACTTCGACTGACTCTGCTGTGGGTTTGCTCTGTTGTGGCCCATTACCTGTCTGCATGTCAATAGTCAGCACTGTCTTTCGTTGGAAGGACAACACTACTTCTTCAAGACTGCATGGAAATCCACTACTTCAGTGTGCATTTTCTTTTACTACTCAGACTTTGAGAAAAACACTGCAATTTTACTTTGATGAATGATCAGGACTGTCTTTATGGACTGTGAGAAAATTTTAGCTTTTGACCAACATTGTATCGATAAGTGTGTGCATTTCATTTCTTTGTTATTGGAATTATGAAAAAATTTTTCAAATCTGTATTGTCCACTGCCCAAAACAATTTGTAAATTTTTTTTGTGGGGAGCATGGGGGCTATGTAAGTAGGCTGTTTAGGATTTTTTATTGGTAACGCCGTCGCCACGTAGCGCTCTGTATGAAAATCACTGGCTGTGCTGTGCGCAGTCTGTGTTTAGTTTGCATTGTTGTCTGCCATTGTAGTGTTGAGCTGCGGCAGCTGGATGCTAACAGCGCGCAGCGTTGCGCAGTTGGAAGTGAGCCGCCAGCAGTGGTGGACGTGGGGAGAGAGATGGCTGAGTTTTGAAATTTGTAAGAATTGGTGTCATGAACTGCTATATATATTATGACTAGTGAGGTAAATACATTGTTTGTTCTCTATTAAAATCTTTCATTTGCTAACTATGCCTATCAGTAGTTAGTGCCTTCAGTAGTTTGAATCTTTTATTTAGCTGGCAGTAGTGGTGCTCGCTGTATTGCAGTAGTTCGAGTAACTAAGATTTTTTGTGAGGTAAGTGATTTGTGAAAGGTATAGGTTAATGTTAGTCAGGTCCATTCTTTTGTAGGGATTATTGAAAGTCAGATTGCGTTGCGCTAAAGACATTGTGTGTCAGTTTAAGCACAGTCGTGTATAATTGTTCTAAGGGGACGTTTCAGTCTCATTACTTTCGTCTTTCTTCGATTTACTCTCATTCTATATTCTGTACTACACTGTTCGTTCCATACAAAGCGCTCTGTAATTCTTCTTCATTTTCATTGAGGGCAGCAATACCATCAGAAAATCTTATCATTAATATCGTTTCACCCTGAGTTTTAATCCCACTCTTGTAACTTTCTTTTATTTCCGTCATAGCTTGTTCGATGCATAGATTCAACAGTAGGAGCTGAAGACAATACCCTTGCCTTTCACCCATTTTATTCGTAGCACTTTGTTCTCAGTCTTCTATTGTTATTGTTTCCGCTTGGATCCTGTACATTTTGTATATTGTCCGTCATTCCCTAAGCCTACTCCTATCTTCCTTAGAATTTTGAACATCTTCCACCATTTGACGTTGTCTACAGCTTTTTCCAGCTGTCTTGATTTTTCTTCAGTCTCGCTTACATTATCAAGCGCAAGGTGAGAACAGCCTTTCAGGTGCCTGTATATTACCCAAAGCCAAACTGATCGTCATCTACCAGATCCTCAATTTTTTTTCCATTCTACTGTATATCATTCTTGTTCAAATGGTTCAAATGGCACCAAACACTATGAGACGCAACACCTGAGTTCATCAGTCCCCTAGAGCTGGAACTATTTAAACCTAACTAACCTAAAGACATCACACACATCCATGCCCGAGGCACGAATCGACCCTGCCACCGTAGCAGCATCGTGGTTCCGGACTGAAGCGCCTAGAACCGCTCGGTCACAGCGGCCGGCTATCATTCTTGTCAGAAACTTGATTGTGCGATAACTCTCGCACTTGTCAGGTTTTTCTCTCTTCGGAATTGTGTGGATGATGTTCCCCGAAAGTCTGATGATCTGTCGCCAGTCTCATAAGGTATGCAAACTGAAATTCCCACTTAAGCAGGCAACATACAGGGTGTTACAAAAAGGTACGGCCAAACTTTCAGGAAACATTCCTCACACACATAGAAAGAAAACATGTTATGTGGACATGTGTCCGGAAACGCTTACTTTCCGTGTTAGAGCTCATTTTATTACTTCTCTTCAAATCACATTAATCATGGAATGGAAACACACAGCAACAGAACATACCAGTGTGACTTCAAACACTTTGTTACAGGAAATGTTCAAAATGTCCTCCTTTAGCGAGGATACATGCATCCACCTTCCGTCGCATGGATACGCTGATGCAGCCCTGGAGAATGGCGTATTGTATCACAGCCGTCCACAATACGAGCACCAAGAGTCTACGTTTCGTACCGGGGTTGCGTAGACAGGAGCTTTCAAATGCCCCCATAAATGAAAGTCAAGAGGGTTGAGGTCAGAAGAGTGTGGAGGCCATGGAATTGGTCCGCCTCTACCAATCCATCTGTCACCGAATCTGTTGCTGAGAAACGTACGATCACTTCGACTGAAATGTGCAGGAGCTCCATCGTGCATGAACCAAATGTTGTGTCGTACTTGTAAAGGCACATGTTCTAGCAGCACAGGTGGAGTATCCCGTATGAAATCATAACTTGCTCCATTGAGCGTAGGTGGACGAAACTAAAATGAGCTCTAACATGGAAATTAAGCGTTTCTGGACATATGTCCACATAACATCTTTTCTTTATTTGTGTGTGAGGAATGTCTCCTGAAAGTTTGGCCGTACCTTTTTGTAACACCCTGTATATCGAAATATATCCTCTTTGGTAGGACAATTAGTGAGTTATTCTCCCATTTCGCACGCTCCACCGAGCGGACCAAGATCATATACAAGGCCACCTCATCGAAAAGAAAGACAAGGCAAAATATTACTACTCAGCCGTAAGGGGCAACAAAACATGCTATGAAATAACACTCAGAGCTGTATTCCTTCTAGTACAATATGGGATTATGTTAAACGTTATTCTGAGATAACTTGTCTAACAAGTCACAAGGCATCAAATAAGATGATCTCTTTTAAAAATTGTCTCCATAAATAAATTAATCACAATACATATTTTGTCAAAAGGAATTTTAGTCAAGTCTGTCACGTATGACCATAAAAATGATCAGACGTAAACCACTTCCTGTTTTGCGCAACTGGTATTTAAAAAAAAGCCGGAAATTAACTTACCCCAACAATTGCTCTTACTAGCTCTACTAAACAGAAGTGTCGCTTTTCTTTTTCCTTTTCAAACACGGGCAGAAGTGTGCCCAACAGTCAACAGCGTTGTAAAGGTTTAACAGCTACGCCCATTGGCGGCTCGTGAATGTAGATTATGGGTGTTCACAAATTTTTGGATTCAGATACATGTGGGTGTGTGAAATTAATTTATGACGAGGAAACACGGATAAAAGTCTGCTGCAGTGTGCTACCACCTGGTCTCACTGACGTAAATTTCTACCTGAGTGGCAAGAGCTAGCTGTGCATATCGTGAACAAACCCGTATGTATTTGGCCCGTAAGGAAATTACGTCACACGAGTTTCGCAGACGCAAAAGCTCCTTAAAATATGCACAATTGAAGGCATGCTCGCAACCGTGATACCAATATTCACTAAGTCTAGAGGGGCAGTAGCGCGGTAGACTTAAGTGCTATATCTTTAAGATTGCAGCATCTATGTTACGTTTACATTACAACATGCATTGAAAAATAACCAATAAATTGTAAAGGTGTCGAGAGTTTAGATTTTCACGTGCTCTTACACAGCAGTCGCCACTGGCTACGCCATATGGCTTTATGTTGCCTACAAAATAAACAAGCTCACTATGTCTATACACTAAAGCGCACTGACCAGCAAATAGAATTAAAGGAAAGGTAACATACTCACATACCTCGATTCGGTTTAAACACAGAATCAGCGATGCTGGGTGGACAGCGTTACACAAAGAAGACAATTTTGAACTTAGCCAGTCTCCTCTTCTGCAACATACATATACATATGAAATTAATTAAGCACATTCATACCGGAACTTAAGTCACTGGCTGGAATAGTGGAAATTAGTAAACAACAACAAAAAATTAATGGCAATCGGCCGAATGGGTAGTTTGTTCAGAATAGTAGTTATTCTCATACAACAGCCCGTCTATTACTCACACTAAAACACGTCAATGCATTCATGTTCAGGACTAACAGGAACGCGACACATTAGTGCTCCTGAATAATAACTGATCAATCCTGCAGGATACACAGAAGAACAGTTACTCTAATATCACGGCCCATAGACTGTCTCCACTTAAAATATCGTGGTACATGAAAATTTATACCTTTAACTGAAACACAGTGCATCAGCACACAATAAATAGCAGCCGGCTCGATTTTAATTAATACCTTATAGATATCATCGTCGCATGCAAGAGGCGACAGGGTAAATACGAAAACAGCAAAAGCCAAAATTTATACAAGTTCCCCAAGTAAAAGCAAAACTACAGAGGAAACCATTAACAGAACAAACACACAGATGGAACAGTATACGTTGAGTGACTTCCATGCGAATCCAGAACTTCGCTAGGAACATTCAGTCTCACCATCAACTGGAATAATATTGGGCAGTCAAAACCATCTTTCTTCCGTCCTCGATCTGAGGTGTTAATCATAGAGCTCCACCCGGTGCCAGCCGTCCAAGACATTTCAGAGCGTGGCCACCGCGTACACAGCGATGGTTCGCCACGCTCAAAGTTGTCACATCATTCGGACCACGGAGCTCTCCTTTCTGTCGGCCAGTAATTATCACCCAGTCGATATCCTGTGCTTGCCTCTAAATACACAGCGCTTGGGTACTCACTGCCCTCTCGTGGGGCTAGAGATTACCACGACCCCGTGGGGACCAAAGACAGTGCCTGAGGCACCGATATGGACCATGGCGCCGAGAAAATAGAATGCGCGCACGGAAGAACATCCATATGATTGAATTTTATGTTTTGACTTATATAAAATTGTTTTCTGTTATTGGTTTCACCCCTCTTTCATACTTCATGTTTTTAATTCTGCCAACTGAAACACTTACATTAAGTGAACATGTCTGATGTCTCCACGGCCAGTGGACAGATTATTGGCAGGCGAGAATTTCTCTATCTGCTGACAAGTAAACAGTGGCTAGCACCACAACTGATTCTGTAATTCATTCAACAACATGGTCGTGTTTCTCGCATTTTCGTGGAAATTTTTTCGCTCCTTATTTTCGATTTGGTTTCTGCAGTATCTGAATTAACACGTCAACGTCTTCCTTAAGTATAGAGACATCTCTCGAATGGCTGTAAGAAAGTATTTTCATTTTAATGTTTTAAACATGGCTGCACTTCAGCAGAGGTTACAGGATAGTACGTAAACAAGACAGTCAACTGGTTGCAATAAATGGTGGTTTTCTGTTAACCTTAACTATGGTTTCAACGAATTTAAACCCATCTACATCTACATGGATATCCTGTAAATCACATTTAAGTGCCTGGCAGAGGGTTCATCGAACTACCTTCACAATTTTCTATTATACCAATCTCGTATAGCGCGCGAAAAAGAATTAACATATATATCTTTACGTACGAGCTATGATTTCCCTTATTTTATCGTAGTGATCGTTCCGCCCTACGTAGGTCGGTGTCAACAAAATATTTTCGCATTCGGAGGAGAAAGTTGGTGATTGGAATTTCGTGAGAAGATTCCGTCGCAACGAAAAACGCCTTCCATTTAATGATTTCCACCCCAAATCCTGTATCATTTCTGGGACACTCTCTCCCATATTTCGCGACAATACGAAACGTGCTGCCTTTCTTTGAACTTTTTCGATGTACTCCATCCGTCCTATCTGGTAGCCGGCCGCGGTGGTCTCGCGGTTCTAGGCGATCAGTCCGGAACCGTGCGACTGCTACGGTCGCAGGTTCGAATCCTGCCTCGGGCATGGATGTGTGTGATGTCCTTAGGTTAGTTAGGTTTAATTAGTTCTAAGTTCTAGGCGACTGATGACCACAGATGTTAAGTCGCATAGTGCTCAGAGCCATTTGAACCATTTGAACCTATCTGGTAAGGATCCCACACCGCGCAGAAGTATTCTAAAAGAGGACGGACAAGGGCAGTGTAGACAGTCTCCTTAGTAGGTCTTTTACATTTTCTAAATGTCCTGCCAATAAAATGCAGCCTTTGGTTAGCCTTCCCCACAACATTTTCTGTGTGTTCCTTCCAATTTAAGTTGTTCGTAATGGTAATACCTAGATATTTAGTTGAATTTACGGCCTTTATATTTGACTGATTTATCGTGTAACCGAAGTTTAACGAGTTCCTTTTAGCACTCATGTGGATGACCTCACACTTTTCGTTATTTAGGGTCAACTGCCACTTTTCGCACCATTCAGATATCTTTTCTAAATCGTTTTGCAGTTTCTTTTGATCTTCTGATGACTTTATTAGTCGGTAAACGACAGCGTCATCTGCAAACAACCGAAGGCGGCTGCTCAGATTGTCTCCCAAATCGTTTATATACATAAGGAACAGCAAAGGGCCTGTGGTACTACCTTGGGGAACACCAAAAGTCACTTCTGTTTTACTCGATGAATTTCCGTCAATAATATGAACTGTGACCTCTCTGACAGGAAATCACAAATCCAGTCACATATCTGAGACGATATTCCATAAGCACGCAATTTCACTACGAGCTGCTTGTGTCGTACAGTGTCAAAAGCTTCCAGAAATCCAGAAATACGGAATCGATCTGAAACCCCTTGTCAATAGCACTCAACACTTCATATGAATAAAGAGCTAGTTGTGTTTCACAGGAACGATGTCTTGTAAACCAATGTTGACTGTGTGTCACTAGGCCGTTTTCTTCGAGGTAATTCATAATGTCCGAACACAATATATGTTCTAACATCCTGTTGCATATCGACGTTAACGATATGGGCCTGTAATTTAGTGGATTACTCCTACTACCTTTCTTGAATATTGGTGTGACCTGTGCAACTTTCTAGTCTTTATGTAAGGATCTTTCGTCGAGCGAACGGTTGTAAATGATTGTTAAGTATGGAGCTAATGCATCAGCATACTCCGAAAGGCACCTAATTAGAATACAATCTGGACCAGAAGACTTGCTTTTATTAAGTGATTTAAGTTGGTTCACTACTCCGAGGATATTTACTTCTACGTTACTGATGTTGGCAGCTGTTCTCGATTCGAATTCTGGAATATTTACTTCGTCTTCTTTTGTGAAGGCATTTCGGAAGGCTGTGTTTAGTAACTCTGCTTTGGCAGCACTGTCTTCGATAGTACCTCCATTGCTATCGCGCAGAGAAAGCATTGATTGTTTCTCGCCGCTAACCTACTTCACACACGACCAGAATCTCTTAGGATTTTCTGTCAGGTTTCGAGACAAAGTTTCGTTGTGGAAACTGTTATAAGCATCTCGCATTGAAATCCGTGCTAAATTTCAAGCTTCTTTAAAAGATCGCCAGTCTTGGGGATTTCGCGTCTCTTTAAATTTGGCATGTTTGTGTGTTCTAACGTGTTCTAACACGTTTTGTGTACCAAGGATGATCAGCTCCGTCGTTTGTTAATTTATTTGGTATAAATCTCTCAATTGGTACCGATACTATTTCTTTGAATCTAAGCCACATCTGTGCTACACTTATATTATTAATTTGGAATGAGTGGAGATTGTCTCTCAGGAAGGCGTCAAGTGAATTTTTATCCGCTTTTTGAATAGGTAAATTTTTCTCTTATTTTTTGAGAATTTGGGGATTACAATATTCAGTCTCGCTACGACAACCCTGTGTTCACTAATCCCTGAATCGGTTTTGATGCTCGTTATTAACTCAGGATTATTTGTTGCTAAGAGTTCAAGTGTTTTTTCACAACCGTTTACTATTCGTGTGGGCTCAAGAACTAACTACTCGAAATAATTTTCTGAGAATGCGTGTAGCACAATTTCGGATGATATTTTAAGCGTACCTCCAGAATTAAACACGTATTTTCGCCAACATATCGAGGATAAATTAAAGTCACCAACTATTATCGTATGAGTCAGGTACGCGTTTAAAATCAAACTCAAATTTTCTTTGAACCTTTCAGCAACTACATCATCTGAATTGGGAGGTCGGTAAAAGTATCCAATTATTATTTTATTCCGGATGCCAACCATGACCTCTGCCCACACTAATTCACAGGAAGTATCTACTTCAATTTCGCAACAAGTTAAACTACAACTAACAGCAACAAACACGGCACCGCCAACCGTGTTTAGCCTATCATCTCCGAACACCGCTAGGTTCTTCGCAAAAATTTCGGCTGAGATTATATCCGGCTTTAGCCAGCTTTTAGTGTGTATAACTATTTGAACATCAGAGATTTCTATTAGCGCTTTGAGCTCTGGTTCTTTCCCAACACAGCTACGACAATTTACAACTGATACTATTGGTCCCTGTATCTAATTTCTTCCTATGTTCAGCCTGCACCTTTTGTGGCTGAAGCCCTTCTTGTGTTTTCCCGAAACCCTCTAACCTAAAAAACCTCCCAGTCCTCTCCACACAGCCCCTGCTACCCGTGTAGCCACCTCCTACGTATAGTGGACACCTGACCTACTCACTGGAACCCGAAACCCAACCACCCGTTGGCGCAAGTCGAGGAATCTGCAGCCTACACGGTCGCAGAACCGCCTGAGCGTCTGATTCAGACCCTCCACTCCGCTGTGTACCAGAGGTCCGCAGTCGGTCCTGTCGACTATGCTACAAACTGTGAGGTCTGCTCTCATCTTTCAAGCAAGACTGGAAGCCTTTACCATTTCTGTTAGCCGCTCGAAGCTAGAGAGAATCTCTTCTGATCCTAAGTGACATACATCATTGGAACCGACGTGAGCTACCACGTGCAGTTGCCAGCACCCTGTGTGCTTCATGTCATCCCGGAGGACCGTTTGCAGACCTGGAATGACTCCACCCAGAATGCACACGGAGTGCGCATTGGATTTTTTGCCCTTATTGTTAGCCAAGTCCCTAAGGGGCCCCATAACGCGCCTAACGTTGAAGCTCCCAACTACCAACGCTCTGTGATTGCCCGGATCTTTCAGGCTGAGTGGTTTCCTCTGAAACAGGTCAGGCGACAGCATCTGGCTTAGCCACAATGTCAGCCACAGACAGCACCAGGAACCTATTTGTCAGACAAACCAGGGAGGCCTTACGAGCGGCCGCCATGGAAGTCTTCCGCCACCTCCTTCGCCCCAGAGTGACCTCCCACTCGACCACAGGTGAAGGATCAGCCTCAGTGCCAGCAGTAACTGGGTTGGCCACTGGTGAGTACCGATCGGAGGACACGGACGTGCTTGACGCCCGTTGGATCCCCACGGCCGGCCCACAACAGTGGTGCCCATCCACTGCAGCCTCAAGCTGTGTAACCAAAGGCATCACAGCCTGGAACTGAGAGCGAAGTGTCAACAACTCGTCTCGCATCCGCACACAACAATCGCAGTCCCTGTCCATACTAAAGACCGTGTAAAACTAAACTATGCAGATAAACGGACTATCGACTCGCGCTACGGAAATCTTCTGTAGACCCTGACGAAAACGCACGAACTGTGTGTAGTAACACCCAGATATTTACAACCCTAACTACCGAAGCACTCAGGTGAAACTAAATAATTCGTTCCTGATTAGAAACTTGTAATACCTCATAAAATCGGTTTACTTTCCGACGCAAACTAAAACGCGAGAACAGTGGCTATTCGGTATTACATTTACATGCAGAAGCTAAAGAAACTAAACTATTAAAGCACACAGATGATATAATAAAATTCTCTCCTGGTTAGGAACTCGTAAATGTCACAAAGGCGGTTACTTCCCTGTTGCTGCGTCTGTCTCGGTCGGCTATTACCGCCTACCCATCTTCTTCAGAAGGACAAGAAACCTGCATACTATGCGACAACGTAAATTACAATCAAAATATCATGGACCAATATTACGTGTCATACAGGAACTACTACCTACAACAAGGGTAGACATGTCACAAAAAATTGATATATATCAAAATAGGATAAGTACTACTTATAAACTTCGCATCAGCAAACATCCATTTAGTACACCAGTCCAAGATCTCCAAACAAAATATATCGACCACGATCTGTACATCCATTTCCAAACGTGAAGGTTCATAAAATATAGAGTTTGGCACATCACTAAAATCAACCGAAATCAGAGCCCATCCTGGGTCGGAGACGAGAGGAAAGGAGACAAGGCTCAGCCCATCCCAATTCAGTCTTTTCAGGTCCAGAGAGTTGAGCAGCGGAAACCTGATCAAGACTGGAGAGTGGAGGAGGCCTATTCTGGAGAGGGCAGGACTGAGAAGAGTCTGGGATGTCACACCCGAGCACAACCTGATCCAGAGAGGAGAAGAGAGTAGAGCAGGCCTGACGTCTCCCAGCCCTGCACCTCTCACCCAGTCCCATCCCTGGCCCAGCCTATCTCAGCGCAGACAGGAGTCGAAAGGAGCCCTGACCCAGCACAGAGATGAGGGTAGAAAGTCTGGCCCACAGAGGAGAGGGGAACAGAGGAGGCCCAGTCCAAATAAAGGAGATGAGGGGAGAAGGCTCGATGCAGAGATGAGAGTCCAGCCCATCACAGCCTGACCCATCTCGGCCCAGAGAAAAAAAGAGAGGAGGTGAGGCCCAGCCACGAGATGAGATGAGAGGAGAGTAGGGGATAGGAGCGGAAGCCTGGTCTAGTCCAGAAAGTATAGGAGAAGGCCTGTCCCACAGAGGAGAGGAGAGGAGGCTGGCACAGAGGTATGATGAGGGGAGAGAAGAGGGGGCCAAGTCTGTCACGTCACAGTCCAGGCTGTCCCTACCCAGAGAGAAGAGGAGAAGGGAGGTGGCCTGTTCCAGAGAGGACAGGAGAGGAGGCCAAGCCTTTCCTATTCTGTCATAGACAGTCTCAATCCAGAGAGGAGTGGAGAGGGAGATGGTCTGGCCCAGAGAGAACAGGAGAGGAGTGGAGACCTGGTGTGGAGTGGAGTGGAGACACAACCAAGACAGGAAGGGTACTCTTCTTGGGGAGGAGAGAAAGGGAGAGGATCTACATCTACATCTACATCTACATAAGGAGACGAGATCTAAATCTACATCTACATGATAACTCTGCAATTCACACTTAAGTGCCTGGCAGACGGTTCATCGAACCATTTTCATACTACTTCTCTACCATTCCACTCTCGAATAGCGCGTGGGAAAAAGAAACGCATAGTCTTTCCGTTCGAGCTCTTATTTCTCTTATTTTATTATGATGATCATTTCTCCCTACGTAAGTGGGTGTCAACAAAATATTTTCACATTCGGAGTAGAAAGCTGGTGATTGACATTTCGTAAATAGATCTCGCAGCAAAGAAAACTGCCTTTGTTTTAGTGACTGCCGCCCCAACTCGCGTACAATGACACTCTCACCCCTATTGCGCGATAACACGAAACGAGCTACCCTTCTTTGCGCTTTTTCGATGTCCTCCATCAATCCTACCTGGTAAGGATCCCACACTGCGCAGCAGTATTCGAGCAGAGCACGGACAAGTGTAATGCAGGCTGTCTCTCTAGTGGGTTTGTAGCATCTTCAAGGTGTTCTGCCAACAAAGCGCAGTCTTTCTTTCACCTTCCCCACAATGTTACCTATGTGGTCTTTCCAATTTATGTTGCTCGTAATTGTAATTCCTAGGTATTTAGTCGAATTGACAGCCCATAGATTTGTGTAATTTATCGAATATTCAAAATTTATCGGCTCTCTTTTAGTACCCATGTGGATGAACTCGCACTTTTCTTTGTTTAGTGCCAATTGCCACTTTTCGCACCATAGAGAAATTCTCTATAGATCATTTTGTGATTGGAATTGATTGCCTGATGATTTTACTAGACGGTAAATTCAGCGTCATCTCCAAAAATGTGAAGTGGCTGCTCAGATTATCATCTAGACCATTTATGTAAATCAGGAACAGCAGAGGGCCTATGACACTACCTTGTGGAACGCCAGATATCACTTCTGTTCTACTCGGTGAATTACCGTCTATCACTACGAACTGTGACCTCTCTGAGAGAAAATCACAGATCCAGTCACACAACTAAGACGATACTCCATATGCACGCAATTTGATTAATAGTCGCTTATGAAGAACGGTATCAAAAGCTTCCTGGAAATCTAGAAATATGGAATCGATTTGAGACCCCTTGTCGAAAGCACTCATTACTTCATGGGAATAAAGAGCTACCTGTGTTGCACAAGAACGATATTTTCTGAATTCGTGTTGGTTATGTATCAATAAGTCATTTTCTTCAAAGTGATTCGTAATGTTCGAGTACAGTATATGCTCCAAAATCCTGCTGCAAATTCAGGTCAGTGATATGGGTCTGTAATTCAATGGGTTACTCCTATTTCCTTTCCTGAATATTGGTGTGACCTATGCTACTTTCCAGTCTTTAGGAACAGACCTTTTATCAAGTGAGCGGTTGCATGTGATTGCTAAGAAAGGTGCTATTGTGTCTGCATACTCCGAAATGAAACTGATTGGTATACCATCTGGACCGGAATACTTGCCTTTCTTATTTGAGTTGTTTCGCAACACCTGAGATATCTCCTTTTATGTCACTCATGTTAACAGCTGTTCTGCTTTCGAATTCTGGAATATTTACTTTGTCTTCTTTCATGAAGGAATTACGGAAAATTGTATTCAGTAACTCCGCTTTAGTGGCACCATCATCGGTAACATTTCCATCGCTATCGCGTAGTGACGGTATCTCGCATTGACGTCCACACTAAATTTCGTGTTTCTGTGAAACTTGGCCAGTCTTGGGATTTTGCGTTCTCCTGAATTAGGCACTCTCTTTTCGTTGCTTCTGCAACAGTATTTTGACGTGTTTTGTGTACCATAGTGGATCAGTCCCGTCTCTTATTAACTTATGCGGTATGAATCTATCTATTGCTGTCGATGCTGTATCTTTGAATTTGAGCCATATCTAGAGAGGAGGCTGCCCCAGAGAGGAGAGGAAGAGGGAGAAGAGGAAGAGGAAGAGGGAGAAGGAGAAGAGGAAGAGGAAGAGGAAGAAGAAGAGGGAGAGGGAGAGGGAGAGGGAGAGGGAGAGGGAGAGGGAGAGGGAGAGGGAGAGGGAGAGGGAGAGGGAGAGGGAGAGGGAGAGGGAGAGGGAGAGGGAGTGGGAGAGGGAGAGGGAGAGGGAGAGGGAGAGGGAGAGGGAGAGGGAGAGGGAGAGGGAGAGGGAGAGGGAGAGGGAGAGGGAGAGGGAGAGGGAGAGGGAGAGGGAGAGGGAGAGGGAGAGGGAGAGGGAGAGGGAGAGGGAGAGGGAGAGGGAGAGGGAGAGGGAGAGGAGAGGAGAGGAGAGGAGAGGAGAGGAGAGAGGAGAGGAGAGGAGAGGAGAGGAGAGGAGAGGAGAGGAGAGGAGAGGAGAGGAGAGGAGAGGAGAGGAGAGGAGAGGAGAGGAGAGGAGAGGAGAGGAGAGGAGAGGAGAGGAGAGGAGAGGAGAGGAGAGGAGAGGAGAGGAGAGGAGAGGAGAGGAGAGGAGAGGAGAGGAGAGGAGAGGAGAGGAGGCCCTGCCCATCTTGGCTCAGTCCATTGTGGTCCCGAGAGAACAGGGGAGAGGAGGCCTGACTCTGGAGCAGAGATGATTGAGGCCCAGCCAAGAGATGGGAAGAGAGGAGGAGATTACCAGCACATCCCAGCCCAGCCCAACCAGGTCCAAAGAGGAAATGAGAGGAGCAGATGTCTGGCCCAAAGAGCTGAGGGTAGAGGATACCCAGCCCGAAGAGGAGAGGAGAGGACAAGAGGCCCAGGCTGTGGAGTAGAGAAGAAGGAGAGGCGTAGCCTGGAAAGGAGAGGAGGCCCAACCCAGAGATCCAGAGATGAGAGAGAAAGGACCTGACTTAGCTCATCTCGTACTTGCTTCTCCTGGCCTTCCAGTCCCGGCCAAGATATCGATGTAATTTACAGTGAACATGCTGGCAACAAAACAAACATGGTTTAAAGGCTCCTTGTGTGGACGTCTATGGTACTAGGATTGAGGACACGAACTCCAGTGGCACAAGGACGATGTTGCTGATCCTCCTATACGCCAGTATAAACAAATATTTCACATTTCATTTCATTCTGTTAATATCCTGTTTTTTGGAACTCCTATGATTTAAAATACGCTAGAAATTCCCATAAATTTATATTGTCTCTTATTATATGAGAATGGAAAACGTGACTCCCACGACACCACAGTGGAATGCTCGAACTGTCGAATATTAGCTGTTCGAGCGAATGGAGAAGCGTATTTTACATGAAAACTTCGTTGTAGAATGAATAATCCGTAGTAGTCTGATTTTTCTATAATTACATGATTTATAACACTCAGGCGTTTTCAACACCTTGCTTTAGGCAGGCAGAGATAAGCAATCTGGATAACTGGATTTCAGAATCAGATTATCCTGAATAAATGGCTGTGTCGAAGGTTTCATATTCATTACACATCTATCCTTTTCAGCATTATGTCGAACGTCTGCAGAAAAGTAGGATAAATTCTGGTGTAAAACTTCACACCTCAGCGTTGACCAGTGACACGAAGATCGTACAGATGAGCAATATTTCATAACATCGACGCTTATTCGTAAACAAACGAATGTAGGAAAAAATAAAAACGCATATATAGCATAAATTAGTCAGTTCACGCGATTAACTACTTACGCACGAATTATATGGCAAACAAATTATAATGAAAAAAGGACAGAAAGGAAAAGAAATATACATATGTGAAATAAATTATAGTTAGTTTACGCGAATAAGTAAAGTAACCACAGACAACCTCCGACGTCTATTACAAATCTCTGCATCGTGAACTCAGGGCATTACAGAACGGCGGTAATTCTAATTAATAAATATTGAATCTAATGTGACTGCTACCAGAAAGTTGAGGGTTTTTTGGCGGAGAAAAACTAAAATCTAAAGTAAAAACCGTAAAAACAAAGAAATAGAATAGAACAACCCAAAAAAGCAAAACCGATAGAGACAGGAAATAACACAAAATCAATAGAGGAATCGTAAAAAAAAATCGCACTACACACTTAAAGAAAATTCTTGAAAAATAACGAAACGTGGAATCAACAAGTGGAATTCACCTACATAGGTCAATTCCATTTCCCAGTTTCGAGGTTTGTTCTTTTTCGCGTTTTCGCATTAGGCATCGATCTAATAGACGATTACGCTTCCTGTTATTTTTCATGATTTGTTGTAGGTGTGGATCATTATTTCGTTAATGATACAACTCATTCATATCGCTCTTTGTACTGCTACTCAAACATGGTAAATAACAAACCTTGGAGTCGATAATTGTACTTAATCTATATAGGTCAAGTACTGAGCCCACAATCAAAAAAATATATTCTAAAATGATAAATCTAAAAAAAGAAATAACAAAACGTGGAATTGAGAACTATAATTGACCTCAATGCAGGGTGACAATTACTGAACTTTATGAAATAAAATCGTCATAACTTTGAACTGTTTGCGTTAGGGCGCTCAAACTACACGGTTGGCGCGGGGCATGATGGGAATTAGTATGTGCATGTATTGCTTGGTTTAGCGACGAAGCCCACTTCCATGTGGATGGGTTAGTCAATAAGCAAAACCGGCGCATGTGGTAGACTGAGAATCCTCATTTCGCGGTCAAGACGTCTCTTAACTTCCTAACTTCCTATAGGTGACTGTGTGGTGTGCAATGTCCAGTCATGGAATAATCGGTGCAATATTGCTTGATAGCACGGTGATCTCCTTCGTCTGCTCTTTCCTCTGACCAGAGCCATGCTGTGGCATGGCCATGATTTTATCTCCATTATCCAAAGTCACCCCGATTTCGACAACAAATGGATCATCAAGGTGCAGCTCAATCCCATGAAAGCAGGAAGTGTTTGATGTCCTGGAGGAGCACTTTGGGGAGCGCATTCTGGCTCTGAGATACCCAGAGGCCATGGGCATGGACCTCGATTGGCCGCCATGTTCTCTGGATCTGAACACGTGCGACTTCTTTTTGTGAGGCTACATTAAATACAAGGTGCATAGCAATAACCCGTAAACCATTGCTGAGCTGAAAACAACCATTCAGTAGGTCATCGACAGCGTCGATGTTCCGACACTTCGGCGGGTCATTCAGAATTTCGTTATTCGTCTGTGCCACATCATCGCCAATCAAGGCAAGCATATCGAACATGTCATAACGTCAATCCGAATATCTGTAGTGATGTTTACATGTTGAATAAACCGTGTGCACGTCGTAGTTTGTAACTGATTTACGTTTTTTTTATATATATACTTGAATAACTTTCACCCTGTGCTGTCCTCTTAGGTTCATGCCCAATCTCACCCTTGGAAAAGGTACCACATTCGAAATAAAACAAACATTGGAGAAAGAATATCGCAAATATTAAAGCAGATTGTTTCACTCACAGTAGTGAAAGTTGTGCTCCCAGGTTCCTGCCTAACCTAACTCAGGGAAATCGTGCCATATTAGTAAAAAATAGCCAAATATTTGTGATAACTAAGATGATAAGTACTACTGCAGATCGTTTCATAAGCTGCAATATAAGCTGTGGTCTCAGATTACTGCCTAACCTAATCCTCTAAAACTGTGTCAAATTCGGAAGAAAACAGCCAAACACTTATGAGAACCAAGATTACGAATATTATAGCTATTTTATTCATTTTCAGCAATTTATGCTGCGCGCTTAGGTTCCTACTTAACTACACCTTCAGATATCGTGACATAGTTGTAATGAACAGCACAGCTTACGTCTGTTACTAAGACAACCACAGGTAATGTTTAATAATAGACCGATAAGATTATTCGGATCATACGCTCATGACGTCACACAGGAGATACTTTTTTTTCAGATCTGACGGTTGGAATCTGACACTGGAACTGACCCGTGCAATCGATTTGTCTCTTAATTTTTAGGTGTCACGGATTGGCAGAACTCATATATTTGTTAATGGCTTACCTTCTGACACCTGTCGTTGCTGCGTGCTCGCACTGTATGTCACGGTGCTCTTAACATGTTGCTGACTGGGTATGGACACGTCCTTGTTACTCGTCAATCGTTTCGTGTCAGTCCGTTGCTAAGCAATGGCTTGGACCTCTGCAGGAAGCCCTGTATTGTTGAGAGCAGCATCACGTCATCATTTTTCGTTTACTGTTTTACTGTTAGAGGACATGCGGAAAATAATCATCACACAATTACGGAAACTATTCAGCGACAACAGCATTCAGTAATAAGTGTCATGCAATGGCATGGAATACTTGAGGACATGGGACCCATGAGACATATAGAAAAGAAAGAAAATGAGAATAAGGAAAAAAGAAAACGCGAAACATTGATAAAGTAGTTCAGATATCCTTCACTATGTTAAACAAATTAAAGAGGTCTCTGAAAATCTATCAGAGGTAAATATAATCACATAATTTATCCCCTTTAGGCCAGATCCAGAGCCGAACAAGGGTACAAGCAGCCCTTGGCACTTTTCGTCAGGTCACAGTTTTCTGACGGGCGACAAAAATATAAATAGTAGAAGAAAGGTGAAAGACGGAAGGTGAACAGGAGAGGGAAGAGGAGGGCAGAGGACAGAAAGGTACTAAGAAAATCACGAGGGGATTCGAATTAGACTGCGAAGAGCAAAAGCTCCATGGGTTCTATCTTTCCATGGTGCTTATGTGTGGTATCTACATGTGCATCCATACTCCGCAAGCCACCGGACGGTGTGTGGCGGAAGGTACTTTGAGTACCTATATCGGTTCTCCCTTCTGTTCCAGTCTCGTATTGTTCGTGGGAAGAAAGATTGTCGGTATGCCTCTGTGTGGGCTCTAAGCTCTCTGATTTTATCCTCATGGTCTCTTCGCGAGATATACGTAGGAGGGAGCAATATACTACTTGACTCCTCAGTGAAGGCATGTTCTCGAAACTTCAACAAATCCCATACCCAGCTACTGAGCGTCTCTCCTGCAGAGTCTTCCACTGGAGTCTATCATCTCCGTAACGCTTTCGCGATTGCTAAATGATCCTCTAACGAAGTGCGCTGCTCTCCGTTGGATCTTCTCTATCTCTTCTATCAACCCTATCTGGTACGGAGCCCACACTGGTGAGTAGTATTCAAGCAGTGGGCGAACAAGCGTACTGTACCTTACTTCCTTTGTTTACGGATTGCATTTCCTTAGGATTCTTCCAATGAATCTCAGTCTGGCATCTGCTTTACCGACGATCAACTTTATATGATCATTCCATTTTAAATCACTCCGAATGCGTACTCCCAGATAATTTATGGAACTAACTGCTTCCAGTTGCTGACCTGCTATATTGTAGCTAAATGATAAGGGATCTTTCTTTCTATGTATTCGCAGCACATGACACTTGTCTACATTGAGATTCAATTGCCATTCCCTGCACCATGCCTCAATTCGCTGCAGATCAGCCTGCATCTCAGTACAATTTTCCATTGTTACAACTTCTCGAAGTACCACAGCATCATTCGCAAAAAACTTCAGTGAACTTCCGTTGCTATCCACAGGGTCATTCATGTATATTGTGAATAGCAACACTCTTACGTCACTCCCCTGCGGCACACCTGAAATCACTCTTACTTCGGAAGACTTCTCTCCAATGAAAAAGACATGCTGCGTTCTGTTATCTAGGAACTCTTCAATCCAATCACACAATTAGTCTGATAGTCCACTACCTTGTTCATTAAATGACTGTGGGGAGCTGTATCGAACGCCTTGCGGAAGTCAAGAAACACGGCATCTACCTGGGAACCCCTGTCTATCGCTCTCTGAGTGTCGTGGACGAATAGCGCGAGCTGGGTTTCACACGATCGTCTTTTTCGAAACCCATGCTGATTCCTACAGAGTAGATTTCTAGTCTCCAGAAAAGTCATTATACTCGAACATAATACGTATTCCAAAATTCTACAACTGATCGACATTAGAGGTATGTCTCTATAGTTCTACACATCTGTTCGACGTCCCTTCTTGAAATCGGG
The DNA here is from genome assembly GCF_023897955.1 of Schistocerca gregaria. Lineage (NCBI taxonomy): Eukaryota > Metazoa > Arthropoda > Insecta > Orthoptera > Acrididae > Schistocerca > Schistocerca gregaria. Next base: position 298,211,377 of record NC_064925.1, read on the forward strand.
GATGACCTGTGCCCTTTTCCAATCCTTTAGAACGATACGCTCTTCCAGAGACCTACGGTACCCCGCTGCAAGAAGGGGGGCAAGTTCCTTCGCGTACTCTGTGTGAAATCGAACTGGTATCCCGTCAGGTCCAGCGGCCTTTCCTCTTTTGAGCGATTTTAATTGTTTCTCTATCCCTTTGTCGTCTATTTCGATATCTACCATTTTGTCATCTGTGCGACAATCTACAGTGCAGTCTTCCTCTGTGAAACAGCTTTGGAAAAAGACATTAGTATTTCGGCCTTTAGCCTGTCATCCTCTGTTTCAGTACCATTTTGGTCACATAGTGTCTGGACATTTTGTTTTGATCCACCTACCGCTTTGACATAAGACCAAAATTTCTTAGGATTTTCTGCCAAGTCAGTACATAGGACATTACTTTCGAATTTATTGAACGCCTCTCGCATAGCCCTCCTCACACTACATTTCACTTCGTGTAGTTTTTGTTCGTCTGGAAGGCTGCTGTGAAGTTCCCTTTGCTTCTGCAGCAGTTTTCTAACTCGGTTGTTGTACCTCGGTAGCTCTTTTCCATGTCTGACGATCTTGCTTGGCACATACTCATCTAACGCATATTGTATGATGGTTTTGAACTTTGTCCACTGATCCTCAACAATATCTGTACTTGAGACAAAACTTTGGAGTTGAGACGTCAGGTACTCTGTAATCTGCTTTCCTTGTCACTTTTGCTAAACAGAAAAATCTTCCTACCTTTTTTAATATTTCTATTTACGGCTCAAATCATCGATGCAGTAACCGCTTTATGATCGCTGATTCCCTGTTCTGCGTTAACTGTTTCAAATAGTTCGGGTCTGTTTGTCACCAGAAGGTCTAATATGTTATCGCCACGAGTCAGTCGATAGCTACGATGCCACAACGTAGGTGCGCTTTGCAAGGTTGACACTACGACACCGACACCGACGACAGCGCCCTCTAGCCGGCGTTGTGCAGCTCTACGAGCGCCGCTCCAGATTCTGCCCAGTTGATTCCGAGAAAACGACCAAGCAACATTGTTTCTATTTCAAAGTGGGCGAGCCATTACAGGTTTTGCCTTTGTAACTTCTAGCCGATGTTCCATTTGATGTATAGCTTCGCACATATGTGCTCGTCTCAGCCAAGGTTAAATTGGAGTTTATGAATTCGTCATTGTGTAGAGAGATAGTAAAACCAATTCTAAAAGCAGTACCGAGAGAATTTTACCTCACCTGCTCCTACTCCCTTCCTACATTTGGCCTACCCTTCAGTTTACAGGAGAAGACACACCCTCCACTTACCAGGCGGGATACAAAAAGTGGCGACGAGTCTTTTTTGCTCGGTACTGCTTTCTTTTCGTGCTAGCCCAGTGTGACTTCTTCCACCATTCGCTATAAGGTTTTCTATTGTGTACACCATGACCTCGTCACAGGAACAGGCTTCGCTGTCCGATCTTCTACGTTTTCTGGCTCAGAAAATGACGCAGCTGCTTGCTGCCATGAATGGACTGGTCACACTACAAACTGCAGCTACTTTGACGCCTCCGACGCCGCCAGCGTTACCACTGCCGACTCCCACGGCGCCGCCATTTCGTGCCTTCAATCCTGACGTTGAACGTTGGCCAGAATATATCGCGCAGCTGGAGGCACACTTCGCAGCATACAACATACAGGTACAGAGCGGCTTTCTTTCTTCATTGCCAACGCGGATGTTGTTATACCGTGTGCTCGTAAAATTGTTTCCCACCACCTGCCCAGAAACTAAAAATTATGACTATGGTGTCACCGCCAGACACCACACTTGCTAGGTGGTAGCCTTTAAATCGGCCGCGGTCCATTAGTATACGTCGGACCCGCGTGTCGTCACTATCAGTGATTGCAGACCGAGCGCCGCCACACGGCAGGTCTAGTCTTAGAGGCACTCCCTAGCACTCGCCCCAATTGTACAGCCGACTTTTCTAGCGATGGTTCACTGCCTGCATACGCTCTCATTTGCAGAGGCGACAGTTTAGCATAGCCTTCAGCTACGTCATTTGCTACGACCTAGCAAGGCGCTATATTCAGTTACTGGAAGTCATACCTTCAATAATGTATTCTGAACAGATAATACTGTGAATCATGTACCGTCAAGAGCGACGTTCATCATTAATGGCTTAAAGTTAAGTATCAAACTAATTATGTCCGCTTTCCGAATTCTCATTCCCTGTCATGTTCCAGACCTCACGTCAGGGTCCGCGTGCTCTTCTCGCATGAGAGCACATCCAGTAAGAATAGTGATTCTGGATGCACCATCATATGGCGATAGGTGGTAACACGTAATGCACCGAGGAACACTGGCGAATATGACCATTTGGTGGTTCGGTTGTTGTGTTATGGGAAGTTTTGTGTTAGCAGAAGAGCCAACACCGTGTTACGAGTGTAGGCCGAAATGCACAGACTTGTGAACTGGCCAGCGCGAGCCCCTCGACGATCCATGTGTGGATGATTAATGCAAGCAAGCTAGCTCCACGCAACAACTAGGTTGGAAAGCAGATCTAGGATACAAAACTTATCAGTCGAGATACAAGAGGGAATCCTCGTCTTACCTGCATAGAGGGATAGGCCAAATCTGAACTGCAGAATGAATATTAAATTTTCTTTAGGAAAACTTTTCACCGGGCCTCTAAGCTTGAGACTGCAAAAGATTTCAGCAATAGCCCGAAATAACTGGGCCTTGCTACCCTGAAACCTCAATAACACGAACAAACACGATAAAATGCAATTAAATTTATGAGCAGACAGCACAAGAAATTTACACTAAACGAAAACACATAATTTGCAGTAAAATAATAATGGTTCAAATGGCTCTGAGCACTATTGGACTTAACAGCGGAGGTCATCAGTCCCCTATAACTTAGAACTACTTAAAACTAAGTAACGTAAGGACATCACACACATCCATGCCCGAGGCAGGATTCGAACCTGCGGCCGTAGCGCAGTAAAATAACAGCTAGGTAACAGATTTCCATTATCAAAACCTGCAATGCTGCGCAGCATACTACACGTAAAATTCCAGAACTTAAAACAAGGCAAATTAAGTGTCAATATCATACAGTTTACCTCAGTTCCAGCAGTGAGGCCACGAGTAAATTGTTATGTCGTATCCACCAGCAGAATGACCGTCTAGGGATGTAACCGTGGTTTAAACTTAGCAAGCCAAGTGGGAAATACTAGAACACACCAAAATTTCCAATAATTTTCAATACAAATAAATGCATGAACCTAAAACAAATCGTACACAAGGAAACCTAAAACAACGTCGTATTACACATAGTCAGATCCAAAGCAGGTGAAGGCAGCCATTTAAAATACAATCATGCCATGCTGGCAGTACAAGTGCAGAAGAGAGCAATTACAATGCTTGAATCCCGAGCTCGGAACAGTAACACCTTCGCTTCCAGACGACGGCTTCGTTCTCCGCAAACATGGCTTTAATGAAAAACCAGAAGGCGCCAAAAACCGGTTCTGCAGTGCAGAACGCCGCCAGCGCCCACAGCCCCCGGAGCTGCCACCGGTGTGCACCACGCCCGAGGCGCACGCTTCCCTGTAAACCGCCTTGCCGAGCTCCTTGCGCTCTCCTCACAGCCGTTACCCCATCTCTCCCTCACTTAGCTTGGCTCTCCGCCCCGGTGCGCCACCTGGCCCAACCACGCAGCAGTGAACCAACGATACGCAGGCAGCGATAAATCGATTCGAAACGAGCCGCCACGGCTCAGATTGTTTCTTATTAATAATAAAAATAACGCAACAACCGTAACTTATTACAGACACACAAGAGACATGTATTAAAGGCCATTGGGGAATGCTTTGTGAGTAAAAGGAAGCGAAACGCATGTGATATAAAAATAAAGTTATTGAAAAAGTAGCAGATTCGGTAATCCATCAGATCGTACTCAGACATTAAGAAGAACGATGAATGCCTTGTAGATGTTATAGTCTATTGTGTTTCAACGCAACGTAACATACAACTATGTTGTCAGATCATGATACTTGAAAAGAATTTAAATCTGTAAATCATTTCATCCCTAAAATGTATAAATTGTCACTGTGGAATAATTACAGGTCAGCGCTCCATTATTTCGGCCATAAGAAATCCGCTTATGACGAAATAGTTTATCTTCAGTTCGATTTGTGGAACAGAAATTTTCTTTGCAGTGGTGCGAGAGCTGAAGTTGGGCAATACGCCTCCATTTTGCTTTTTAAAGGAACACCTGAAAACCGAGTTCACTATTCCTACTTTTGTTTTCCTGCCCTCAGTTTCTGTTCCAGCCTCACCCATTAGCTGTGCTACCCCTAACAGCCTTCACATACGACCAGAATTTCCTCGAGTTTTGTAAGAAGCCCTTCAACAATATTCTGCTTTGGTAGTTGATGAGGCCTTCACGTATCGTCCTATTGACGACCAAACGCGTTTCATTCGGCATCTACCTTTCTATAGCCCTCCGCTTTGTTTTGTACCTACAATGCAGTAGTCTTTATGGTAACTGTATCAAGGAAGGTCCCTCCCATCATCAACTGTTCTACAAGGTACATACGTATCAACTACATGGTCGAAACTGAGCCAACGTTCTTCTCAATGCTCCTCTCCAGACCTAACTGTTTCGAGTTCCTTATTCCAGATACGACACTACTGCCTCTTTATCTAAGTTACTGAACATATAAATCATGCCACTCGCTTTTGTTGCCATTTGTTGTTCATTTATTCATTCTACTCAAGGACCACAATGAAACATGGTCGTCAGACTGTCTATTCCATCTTCAGATCTGTCAGGAAAAGGGAAACCAAATATACAGTATTCGTCTTACAAACGATTAACTAAAATATATTGAAGATGTGCTAATTTCATATATACAGAAAACTCTAAGTAAAAACAGAAGATGCCTTATGTTGCTGTCGTTGTGGTCTTCAGTCCAGAGACGTATGATGCAGCTCTTCACGCTACTGTATCTTGCTCAAATTTCTTCGTCTACCCGTACTTACTGCAACGTACATCCTTCTGAATCTGTTTATGTATTCACCTCTTCTTCCGTCTACGATTTTTACCCTCCGCACTGCCCTCTAATACTAAATTGGTGATCCCTTGATGCATCAGAATATGTCCTACCAACTGATCCCTTCTTCTAGTCAAGTTGTGCCCCAAATTTCTCTTCTCCCCAATTCTATTCAATACCTCCTCATGGGTTATGTGTCCTACCCATCTAACCATCGGCATTTTTCTGTAGCACCACATTTCGAAAGCTTCTATTCTCTTTTTGTCCAAACTATTTATCGTCCACGTTCCGCTTCCATACAAGCCTACAATCAATACAAATACTTTCAGAAATGACTTCCTGACACTTAAATCTATACTCGATGTTAACAAATTTCTCTTCTTCAGAAACGCTTTCCTTGCCATTGCCAGTCTACATTTTATATCCTCTCTACTTCGACCATCATTAGTTATTTTGCTCCCCAAATAGCAAAACTCATTTACTACTTCAAGCGTCTCATTTCCTAATCTAATACTCTCAGCATCGCCCGATTTAATTCGACTACATCCCATTATCCTCGTTTTGGTTTTGTTGATCTTCACCTTATATCCTCCTTTGAAGACATTGTCCATTCCGTGCAGCTCCTCTTCCAGGTCCTTTCCTATCTCTGACAGAATTACAATGTCATCGGCGAAATTCAAAGATTTTATTTCTTCTCCATGGATTTTAATTCCTACTCCTAATTTTTCTTTACTTTCCTTTGCTGCTTGCTCAATATACAGATTGAATAATATCAGGTATAGGCTACAACCCTGTCTCACTCCCTTCCCAACCATTGCTCCCCTTCTTGCCACGCGACTCTTATAACTGCTATCTAGTTTCTGTACAAATTGTAAATAGCCTTTCGCTCCCTGTATTTTACCCTTGCGATTTGAAAGAGAGTATTCCAGTCAACATTCTCAAAAGCTTGCTCTAAGTCTATAAATGTTAGAAACGTAGGGTTGCCTTTCCTTAATCTATTTTCTAAGATAAGTCGTAGGGTCAGTATTGCCTCACGTGTTCCAACATCTCTACGGAATCCAAACTGATCTTCCCTGAGGTCGGCTTCTGATAATTTTTCCATTCGTCTGTAAAGAATTCATGTTAGTATTTTGCAGCCGTGGCTTATTAAACTGATAGTTCGGTAATTTTCACATCTGTCAACACCTGCTTTCTTTGGGATTGGAATTATTATATTCTTCTTGAAGTCTGAAGGTATTTCGCTTTTCTCATACGTATTGCTCACCAGACGGTAGAGTTTTATCAGGGCTGGCTCTCCCAAGGCTATCAGTAGTTCTAATAGAATGTTATCTACTCCCCGGGGCCATGTTTCGAATTAGGTGTTTCAGTGTTCTGTCAAACTCTTCACGCAGCATCATTTCTCCCATTTCATCTCCATCTACATCCTCTTCCACTTCCATAACATTGTCATCAAGTACATCGCCTCCTTCCACCTTTCTGCTTTCCATTCTTTGCTTAGAACTGGGTTTCCATCTGAGCTCTTGATATTCATGCAAGTGGTGCTCTAAAGGTCTCTTTAATTTTCCTGTAGGCAGTATCTATCTTACCCCTAGCGATACGCCTCTACATCCTTACATTTGTCCTCTAGCCATCCCTGCTTAGCCAATTTGCACTTCTTGTCAATCTCATTTTTGAGATATTTGTATTCCTTTTTGTTAGCTTCATTTACTGCATTTTTGTATTTTATCAATTAAATTCAGTATCTCTTCTGTTACCCGAAGCATTATACCATCCTAAAATGATTATGCAGACTGGAGTGCGGTTGCGACACGAAAAACTTGTTTATGGCGTAAAGTTGTCAGGTATCACTACTGAAAACATATTTGTCAATTACGTACGTACAATTAAGTAAAATACAGACAGCTAAGAAAAACGCTTCTGGAACTAAAATGTGTTACAAGTCATTGCAGCAGGTACATTCAATAGATGAAAAATAAGTAAATTGAAATAGAAAAAATTAACTATTTTTTCAAGGAAATAGAATGTCATGCTGAAAAACCATGGTGGTAACTTTAGACAACAGGAACAATATACGCCCCCCCCCCCCCCTCCAACCGCCAGGGATCAGGAACTGTGCGGCTGCTCCCGGCGAGGTTCGAGTCCTCCCTCGCGCATGGGTGTGTGTGTTTGTCCCTAGGATAATTTAGGTTACGTAGTGTGTAGCTTAGGGACTGATGACCTTAGCAGTAAAGTCCCATAAGATTTCACACACATTTGAACATTTTTGGACCACGGACCTTGACGAGATGTGGTGGCTTGTGTCGTTCAACGATACAGATAACCGTACTACACTTGAAACAACAGCAGGTGGAGATCTGTGGAGCGGCCAGACTAACCCGTGGCTTCAGAAGACGGGCAGCCAGCAGTGTAAGGGTCAACGGTGTGGATGATGGCCTTGTAATATTAGCCAATACGACCTCGCTGTGCTGATACCGCGAACAGCTTGAAGTAAATGGAAACCATAGCCGCATTTTTCTTCTTCTTTTTACAGTGGGCGTACAGTTCTACTGTATGGCGTGATGATGACGGCGTCCTTTTGGGTAAAATATCCTGGAAGTAAAATAGTTCGCGTTACGTATTCTTGGTGGAGACTACTCACGATGATATCATCATCAGGACAGACAAAGGTGGCATTCAATGCGTCAGAGTCTGGAATGTCAGGTACTTTAATTCGGTCGGTAGGTTAGAGAATTTAATAAAGGAAAGGATATGTTGAAATAAAATACAGTGACATGCGATAGCAGGAAGAGAAGGACTTGTTCATGTCAGTGCAGGTTTCATCAACACAAAATCACATAGAGGAGCAGGTCTAATAATGAATAACAAAATAGGAGTGCGTGTAAGCTACTATAAACAGCGTAGTGAACGCTTTATCGCAGGCAAGATAGACACGAAGCCAGTACCCACCATATGAATACAAGTTTATATGCTAATCAGTTCCACAGATGATGAGGAGATTGAAAGAATGTTTGATGAGATAAAGGAAATTATTCAAGTATTTTAACTGAGATGGGGACTGGCATTCGCTAATAAGCAAAAGGACGAGGAATAAAACAGTAGTAGAACATGGATTCAGAGAGAGAGCAATGAAAGGGGAGCTGCCTAGCAAAGTTTTCCACCAAGCACAATTTAATCGTTGCTGACAACGTGTTTAAAAATTATGAAAAATGCGTGTACAAATGCGGAAGAGACCCGACGACATTGGAAAGTTTCAGATTGATTATATAATGATAAGATAGAGATTTCGAGGCCATATTTTAAACTGTAAGACAATTACACAGGCAGATGCAGACTACAACTATAATTTATTTGTTATGAATTACAGATTAAATTTAAAGTAATTTCAAAATATTAAGAAATGAAGGAGATGGAAATTGGATACATAGAAAGAACCAGATTTTGTGCAGAGTTTCAAAGAGCGCATTATTCAATGTTGGACTGAAATGGCTGAAAGGAATCCAATAGAAGACTAGTGGATAGATTTGAGTGATCAAATGGTGACGACGGTGGAGGATCACATCAGTAAAAAGACAAAGCTTCGCATAAATCTCTCGATAACTCGGAAGACTGAATTGACGTAAAGAGACAATAAAACATGTAGCAAATGAAGCAGGCTATAAGAAATACAGACGCTTGAAATATGGACTGATAGAAAATGCAAAATGGCTAAGCAAGAATTGCTAAAGCACAAACACAGTGCTCTAGAAGCAGGCGTATCTAGGAGAAAGATAGACCCCATCTATAAGAGAAATCAAAGAGATCTTTGGAGAAAAGAGAAGCATCTGTATGAATATCAGGAGCCAGTCGGCAGGGCGGCACTAAGCAAAGAAGGGAAAGCTAGAAAGAATATATAAAGGGTCTATGTCGGGGAAACAACTTGAGAATCACAGTATAGACAGAAAAGAGGAAGTACGCGAAGGCAAGACGGGATATATGGAGACATTGTCTCTGAAGTAGACGACTCAGAATTAGTGAGATTGTTGAGAAAGGCAAACATGACAAAATTATTCTACACGGTGTGCAAGATATATGAGATATGAGACATGTCAGTCATAACACTACAACACTGTGCACGAACTAAGCAAATTAAATAATTAAGCACTATAAATAACAAAAGTAATTAGTTGGAAAAATCTTAACTGATGCAATGTTTTATTGCAGTACGAATGGTGAAAACAGAATGACCATCGAAGTGTATATAATTGAGACATTTGAGTTGTAATGCAGTGAGCCTATCAGAATTTACTCGGCAGCGGTTGAAGTGCAGGGAAGCAACATAACGCATTTGGGGGGGGGGGGGGGGGGTAGATTCAGTCAGCGACCAGCAATATTGCAAGTCAGCTTTGCGGGCTAAGCCGGCATGGTCTGAAAAGTAGAGGAGCAGGAGCAGGGATATTGAAAAGGACCCGGGGTGATCGTTAAGATGTAGTTTCCGAGGGCGGATACTCTTTTGCTTTGAGCCCTGTGGACGAGTCCTTAAGTGGGCACAGTCCAAGGGAAAAAAAACAGTCCATCTTATATCGTTGTGGACACTAGGGAATTTGTAGTATTTATTAAATCAACGTTTAGAGTTTGTGTCCTTTTAGGTCAATCATAGAGAATGATACATTTACAAGCAGAGTTAATACTGGGTAAACTGTAGTGTCTGGCGTCACTGCTACCAAGAATCATGAGCAGTGGGGCGACACGCCTTTGTTTAAGAGAAGCGTGGCTCAGATGCTGAATTGGACGGACGTGAGCCGAGTGTTGCACGTCTTGATGGCACAATACGCTTTGTTAATGCTCACGCTGAGCTAATAACGTTGCCTAAATAAAGTCGCGCAGACAGTTGCTGTGCACTTCATGAATTGTTTTAAGTACATTTCTGATGGTGACAAAGCTCCTGAGTCTTAGACGAAAGTAGTTAATGAGCAAAGCTTATGTCGTATGTGGCGTGTCAGTCCCAAGTATGAAGATAGGTTGGGCGCGGCGTACTATCAGATATTGTGATATTGTCGTCGCCGATAACTTTTTGGTCGCGAATTGTAATTTAGTGGAAATTCATCAGCTAGGAAAATATCTAATTAGTTAGTTCCGGCTACTCCAAACTACCCTGGTGATGTGTGATAACTCCCCCGTGGCAAAGAGCATTAATTGAATCTTCTCAACATACATAAGCTATGTTTTGTGAGTTGTAAAACATGAACTATTACGTGTGTCGTTTGTGCCACTGGTATAGGCACTCTCGCGTTTAAGCAATCTCTGTAATTCTGCCAAGCGCCATCTTTGCTTTGGTTTCGACGTGGTTACAAACGTCTCTTGTAGACATTGGGCTCCCACAATGTAGATAAATTTTACCAGAATTAATTTCTCTTTATTTGCAGGTGTACTGAAATTCCGCAGGTGTGGCTGTGTTGAAAACTTAATTACGCAGAAGTCACATGTTCGACTGCAGCATACATATAACTGCACTAGAAATAAGGTCAGCTGAGTCTCACAGTTTGAGGAAGTTGGTTAACCTGATAGGACGCTGTACTGACAGGTAGGTCAGTGTCAGTATAGAGTCATGCACCCCTGTGAACTGCCGCTTACTGTAACCGTGCTTTATGTCCAATAACACATCGTCATTTAGGGTTTGACTTTCGTATTCGTCAGCAATACAACTGGGGCGCTCAGTGCACAAGGGTATCAAGTCATAATACAAACGTTTTAAGAAAAATAGGCATACAGTTTTTGCTGAATAATTAATTACAAGAAAAATTTTACACCATTTCACAACGTTTGAATCATAGAAAATACTTGGTATCATGTATTCCCATATTTCAAAATGATGAATGTAAGTGCTATCCCCTTTTTACTTTGAATGGAAATGTAAAACTTTGGACTTGACTGTATTGTGCACTGAATGTCTTGTAGCTGTATCTTCCTCTCTATTCTAGTCTTCAGGTTTCATTGAGTTTATGTAATAATAATTTTATTCCCTGTGTCTGCCTATAACAAACATTTCCAAATAGGTAGTTACGTAATCTAGTTTCAAAGAAAAACATATTTACTTTCGTCTGCTTGCTCTTGCAACGCCGAGGAAACACGTGTGCCAGTCTTACACGATTAGTCTTTGCAAAAATGGTGGAATGTATAACAGTGAACTCTCCATGTCCTTTTTCTTCACTTTTGTAACTGGTCTACGTTTCAGATAAAGGGGCATTTATGAGTGCTGGAAAAGTATGTTATGGGATGGCCAGGCTTCTTTCTAAATCCGCTTCGTGAAACTGCACATCAGCATTCACAGTCGGCTTAAACGTCGGGGTAAAAGGATAGTCTGTCTCATAATGTAACCATCTCATCGTCAGCCAGTTGATGGCATAACAATTAGACATTTTTTTCTATTCATTCTCCAAGTTCCTGGAGCATTAAAAGTCTGAGAATTACATTTCAACGACATCACATCGCGGGACGTTTTCTTTGCTTGCCTAACAATATCCATCCAATCATTTGGTGTGTAAATTTGCAAAATTTTCCTACTGCCTTTCTCTGTCAAACTAAAATCACTGTCAATAGGTTAGTGGCAATCTCCTGATATCAATAATTTGTAATCAGTCACTAAGGTTTCATGCTAAGATTTTCACATAACTTCATCAAGGACAATGACATTTCAACGTTCATGTTTTGGCCGGTACAAGAGTCTTAACATAAGATTTTTTTATTATGCGTAAAGGTCACACACCCTTACAGGTCTCACTCCAATCCTTGAGAAATATTTCAACCTTATGTCTTTAGGTTTTCTGGAACCAAACGTTATATTGGATCTGACTGAACAAGTCCCCAAAGATACACAAGTTGCCTACTGCAATCATCAAGTTTCCAGAAGGAATAAAACATGTTACTTCACTCTTCTTCTTTAAGCTGAGTGCGACATTGTAACTTACAGTAGGTGCCGTTAGCATTAAGGCTTTTAGCTGGAACGTTTATGTCCTCCCTTGTAGTACACTTTTGCCTAGAGTTCCGCTACCATTGCTTCCACTTCTCCAGATGTCGGGAACGTCTTCTTCCTCTGCTCTCAGCTCCATCTTATTTCCAGACATTATTGTCAGCTGCTGCAGAAGCACCACCTTCCTCAACAGCTGTATCCTATTATGCATTAAAAGAAAAATAGATTAATATGACATACAATGACTACGAAAGCATCACAAAATATTATCATACTCTTAAGCTCCACATCCTAGTCTATTTATTAACTAGTTACGTAATTCTCACCTGTCAAATTTACAAAGTAATTATTAGCTTACTTGAACTGGATAGTATCTGTACATGAATTTTTTATGTCCTAAAAGCAGCTTCATAAATAGTGCTTAAATATGGAAGAGGTCCAAAATGACCAAAAATGAACTTCATTCCCTTGTGCTCTGAACGCCCCAATTGTTAAATTCAGAGTAAGAATTAATCTGACCACGATAGGATATTAGAAATGCTTCAGACAGACGAAATACCCTCAGACTTCAGTAAAAATGTAATAATTCCAGTTCCAAAGAAGGCAAGTGCTGGCAGGTGTGAATGCTAAAATACTATCAGTTTAATATATCACGGTTTGCAAAATATTGATACAGATTATTTAGTGAGTGATGGAGCAACTGGTAGGAGCCAAGCATGGGGAACATCAGTTGGGGTTTCGGAGAAATGTAGGGCACAAGAGGTAATACTGACCCTATAACTTTTCATAGAAGATAGGTTGATGAAAGGAAACCCTACGCTTGTGGCACCTGTAGAGTCAGAGAAAAGCTTTTGACTACGCTCTCTAAAATTTGGAAAGTAGCAGGGATAAAATACAGGGGCGAAAGATTATTTACAACTTCGTACAGCAACCAGACTACTGTTATAAAATTTAAAGGTCATGAAATGAAAGTCATTCTTGAGCAGGTAGTGAGACAGGATTGTAGCCTATCCTCAATGTTCTTCAGTCTGTACATTGAGCAAGGTGTGAAGAAAACCAGGAAAATATTTGGAAAAGGAAATGATCCCAGGTGCTTTTGGCGCCCAAAAACAGAACAAAGTTTAACGAGAAGAAATAAAAACTTTAAGATTAACTGAATACATTGCAATTACGTCAGGATCAGCAGTAGAACGGAATGTATAGTGTCTTTAAATCAGATTGTACGATGAACATGAAAAAAAGCAGAACAAAGGTAATGGTATGTAGCCGAGTTATATCAAATGATGACAATGGAATGAAATTAGAAAATGATACACTAAAAGTAATAGATAAATATTGCTATTTGGGCAGCAGAATAAATGATAATAACTGAAGTCGAGAATTTATAAAATGTAGACTATCAATTGCAAGAAAAACATTTCTAAGGAATTCGTTAAGATCATACACAATTTAATTGTTAGGAAATTTTTGTAAAGATATTTTTGTGGAGTGTAGCTTTGTATCTATGTATGAAAGTGAAACGTGAGAGATAAGCAATTTCGATTTAGACAAGAAGAGAACATTTCTAATTAGGCTTTACATGAACTGTTACTGTAATCGAATGAAACAACAAGTTTACCGCTACCAGACACTGTGCACAGTTATCGTCAGTTGTGTTTAATGGAACTATGGTGCTTGAATTTCAGTTACTCTCCCATTCTCTCAAGATTGACTCTTCATTTATGCCTATGCAGTTTGTGTTAATTCCTTCCACAATTCTCTCCACTTTACTAGGCAAATCTCAGTCTCTTACTGTATGTTACGGTTCTTTGTACATGGGTTTTATTTTTTAAAACCAGCGCTAACTTATCCACGTATTTAGTGATTCTACATTGACCTTGAAACTTCATTCAATTTATCATCAAACGGATAACGCTTACTTTACCTCGGACCATGACATACCGTAGAGGGGGCCAGGGGAGGAGGGGGGAGGGCGATCTTTTGCTTATTCATAACCATAACTAATCTCCCACTGATTTTGTTCCATTAACGCCTTAACTACCCCTTCAGCAATTTCTTGATTTATCTTTCAGATTACTCTTTAAAATAAAATAGAAAAAACCATCTGCATCTATTACATCGATAACAAACCGTGATTCCTTACAAGTATATACTTTTATTATCCTCGAAACAATTTTCAAAATGGGGTCATATAGTATAGATCGTTGATATGGCAAACACATTTAGCGTATGGCTCCAAATAATGAAAACAATCAAGATTTCCTTTTGATCTTTTACACAACACGTTCCCAAGGTTACATCAGGTATCAATTTATGTGAATTAATATGTCATGCTGCGCCTTTGGAGTAAAGTTTCGCACTGCCTCCAGGCTCCTTTCTCAGTCATGATACATTACATCATCACACGTTTGCGGAAGTGATGGAAATTTGTCCTCAAAGCAGGTTGTGGAATTAAATTAGCAGTGACTGGTAACAGTAGACTTAATCCTTCATCCAAGAAAATAGAAGGTACTGAAATCTGGTGTTATGGCAGAATACTGAAGATTAGATGGGTCGATCGAATAGGTATTGAGAAGTACTGAATCAAACTGGGGGGAAAACAACTTTACGGTATAACGTGGCTAAAAGAAGGATTCCGTTGATAGAACATATCCTGAGGCATAATTAATGGGATTATAAATAATCTTATTTTTTCTTTGTGAGGTGGAGTTTTTAGCAATAACTATGTAAGATAGGAAGAGAATTGTGTTCAAATCTTCGGACAAGTCTCTGATAACCTTTATTGAAAATATTTAGATGATACTACAAGTGACGACAACTGATACAGTTGAAACAGTTAATTTAATCCAGATTGGCGAGACATAGATAGCGCAAATAAACAAATTGTGGAAATGATTCAGACATCGATAATAACGACATACAGGCTTCACACATAACAGGATCGATGCAAACGCACAGGCGGGTAAGTTGCAGTCGTAAATAAATACTACATCAACGAACACAAAGTGCACCACAGTTATAGAACAATTGTAAAAATATTGAAACGTCTCAAAGCGAGCAGTTCCATTATCGCTATTGAGATGCGTTCGGCCTTTCTATGCTCCGTAGCACCTCTGTTTGTAACTGTGTCTGTGCCTTTGATTTACGGGAGAAAGGTGAACAGCAGAGTGTTCAAGTAGACAGCCATAGCGGCACTTTACTATTCACATTTTGTGATTTCTCAACTTACATCTTACGTTTCACACATCTATAGGTATTTTAAGTGTTTATATATTCATGTAACTATATTTATTACGTACCCATACTATATTTCTATGTACAATGCTGCATTTCTGTGTTTCAGTTTCCTATTCCTTATCTTGTCTGTGAGAGAGGCCCGCGTATCTGCGTGTGATGCTTCCATATAATTTTGTTCAAGGGCACGAGTTCTTTGAATGGTGCTGGCTGTTTAGTTAACTTTTGAGTGAAGCATAAGTAGAATTCTTAGGAGAAAGAGATATTAAGGAACGCTGGTCATCATACATCTATAGGTTGGTACAGGTAGCCGGGACGTGTTTTCTCAGCCAATTTCCTGAGCTATCTGTGGACCTCTGTTCATTAGTTTGGTGCAGCACTGTTAGTTTGGCCTTCACTAAATGAGAGTGTCTGTTCTGGTCATCTCCAACATTGTAAATTATGAAGTTGTAATGTATGTAATCTGTGAGTAAATGTTCTGTAGTTTTTCAGTTGTGATACTAATGTTATTCAGTGTAACGTACCCAACATTTCACTATGGATTCTCCAAAGCATCTAATTACCAATGACGATTAGATTTTTTTTAAATATTTGATATTTCATGTGTTAATCTGAGTCTTTAATTTGAATGATTCAGTGCAATCTCAATTGATTTAATAACGTATCAACTCATTAATGATACTGATGGAGACTTACTCCATACAAATGAGAACTAAACTAGCTTTCAATATGACCATCGAATAGTCAAGTAGTTAATTGTTCTTGAGAGAACTGAGAGGGCTGCAGCTACAGGTAAATGCTGCTGGAATAAGCGTAAAATTGTTGTCTCACCAGCTTCCATCCACTGTGAACCTGAGCAGCCTTGAGTAATCTTTTACTCATCTTGTCACAAAAAATAACCGTCCCCGCAGACTTGATTCTCATCCTAAATAGTACCGAACTTAGAACCGAAATCGGATGATTTGTAGTAATATTGGCCAACTTTACTGTCTAGAAGTAAAACACATCTTGTAGAGAACCTTCTACTTAAATCTGATATTGTTGTGTTCAGTGTTATTTCTGCTAAACATGACATAATGCGTTATATTGACAACTGTCCTGAAATTGTCGTGTCACAATCTATGTAAACTCGTTTGCTTCTTTGACAATAATAGAGAAATTAAACCAACTTTACAACTAAACACCTTTGTGCTCTGTCATAGAATAAGGATCCACTCCTAACCCCAAAACGTTATTCTAGTGACGCTAACAAACTCACAGAGTGTGTTTGATAATGTCTGACAAACGTGAAAAGCAGTGAAGTGGGACGACAAGTGAAGCTGGTGTAAAAATGTGAAGAGCAATGGTACTGGGCTTTTTCGCCACAGTACAATAGCTCAGATACCACTTTATTTACGTTTTTTTGGTAAAAATATTTCTTGACTATTTCTGCTGCACTTATTCATGTTGTCGAGTATCTGTTCTAATTAATTACTTTAAAATGACACTGTAGACGACGCCGAAGTGTCATGACAAAGCAACGCATTTCGAACTACGAAACTGTTACAGTACATATGGTAAGCCATTTGCACCACCTGATTCTCCATTGTTATTTTCAATTCTTCTTTATTTACCCTTCTGCTTTAGCAAATGAGACGCTTAAAGTAGTACAACAGTTTTGCTATTTGGGAAGCAATATAACTGATGAGAGTCGAAGTATAGAGGATATCAAATGTAGACTGGCAATGGCAAGGAAAGCGTTTCTGAAGAACAGAAATTTGTTAACATAGAAAATAGAGGAAGTGTCAGGAAGTAATTTCTGAAAGTATTTGCATGGAGTGTAGCCATGTATTGAAGTGAAACATGGACGATAAATAGTTTGGACAAGAAGAGAATAGAAGCTTTCGAAATGTGGTGCTACAGAAGAATGCTGAAGATTAGATGGGTAGATCACATAACTAACGAGGAGGTATTGAATAAAATTGGGGAGAAGAGGAGTTTGTGGCATAACTTGACGAGAAGAAGGGATCGGTTGGTAGGGCATATTCTGAGGCATCAAGGGATCACCATTTTGGTATTGGAGGGCAGCGTGGAGCGTAAAAATCGAAGAAGGACACCAAGAGATGAATACACTAAACAGATACAGAAGGATGTCGGTTGCAGTAGGTACTGGGAAATGAAGAACCTTCCACAGGATAGAGTATCATGGAGAGCTTGCGTCAAATCAGTCTCTGGACTGAAGACCACAACAACAACGTGAACCAGTATGTATACACTGACTGCAGGTTACACAAACACACTCAAAAAGTTATCTAGCACTTGTCTTGTGAACACAAGCCATAAAATCGCAGAAATTATCTCTATTTTTTTTCTTTTTTTTTTTTTTTTGTCATCAGTCTACTGACTGGTTTGATGCGGCCCGCCACGAATTCCTTTCCTGTGCTAACCTCTTCATCTCAGAGTAGCACTTGCAGCCTACGTCCTCAATTATTTGCTTGACGTATTCCAATATCTGTCTTCCTCTACAGGTTTTGCCCTCTACAGCTCCCTCTAGTACCATGGAAGTCATTCCCTCATGTCTTAGCAGATGTCCTATCATCCTGTCCCTTCTCCTTATCAGTGTTTTCGACATATTCCTTTCCTCTCCGATTCTGCGTAGAATCTCCTCATTCCTTACCTTATCAGTCCACCTAATTTTCAACATTCGTCTATAGCACCACATCTCAAATGCTTCGATTCTCTTCTGTTCCGGTTTTCCCACAGTCCATGTTTCACTACCATGCAATGCTGTACTCCAGACGTACATCCTCAGAAATTTCTTCCTCAAATTAAGGCCGGTATTTGATATTAGTAGACTTCTCTTGGCCAGAAATGACTTTTTTGCCATAGCAAGTCTGCTTTTGATGCCCTCCTTGCTCCGTCCGTCATTGGTTATTTTACTGTCTAGGTAGTGGAATTCCTTAACTTCACTGACTTCGTGACCATCAATCCTGATGTTAAGTTTCTCGCTGTTCTCACTTCTACTACTTCTCATTACCTTCGTCTTTCTCCGATTTACTCTCAAACCATACTGTATACCCATTAGACTGTTCATTCCGTTGAGCAGATCATTTAATTCTTCTTCACTTTCACTCAGGATAGCAATGTCATCAGCGAATCGTATCATTGATATCCTTTCACCTTGTATTTTAATTCCACTCCTGCACCTTTCTTTTATCTATGATACAAAATTTTATTATATCGTGTGTCCATGTTTCTCAATATATGAAGTGCCTCATATCAATATGACATTTACAATTATACATCTGCTGTACATACCTATGGAAAGTAACTGGTCCTCCTTTCACATACTTCTCTCTAAATCCCTAGCAACGACGATACTGCACCATGTTGTTGTTGTGGTCTTCAGTCCAGACACTGGTTTGATGCAGTTCTCCATGCTACTCTATCCTGTGCAAGCTTCTTCGTCTCCCAATACTTACTGCAACCTGCATCCTTCTGAATCTGCTTACTGTATTCATCACTTGGTCTCCCTCTACGATTTTTACCCTCCACGCTCCCCTCCAATACTAAATTGGTGATCCCTTGATGCCTCAGAACATGTTGCACCGAGCGATCCCTTCTTCTAGTCAAGTTGTGCCACAAATTTCTTTCTCCCCAAACCTATTCAATACCTCCTAATTAGTTATGTGATCTACCAATCTAATCTTCAGCATTCTTCTGTAGCACCACATTTCGAAAGCTTATATTCTCTTCTTCTCTAAACTATTTATCGTACACTTTTCACTTCCATAGATGGCCACACCCCATACAAATACTTTCAGAAACGACTTCCTGGCACTTAAATCTATACTCGATGTTAACAAATTTCTCTTCATGAGAAACGCTTTCCTTACCATTGCCAGTCTACATTTCATATCCTCTCTTCTTCTACGATCATCAGTTATTTTGCTCCCCAAATAGGAAAACTCATTTACTACTTTAAGCATCTCATTTCCTAATCCAATTCCCTCAGCATCACCCGATTTAATTCGACTACATTCCGTTATCTTTGTTTTGCTTTTGTTGACGTTCATTTTATATCCTCCTTTCAAGACACTATCCATTCCCTTCAACTGCTCTTCCAAGTCCTTTGCTGTCTCTGACAGAATTACGATGTCATCGGCGAACCTCGAAGTTTTTACTTCTTCTTCGTCGATTTTAATTCCTACTCCGAATTTTTCTTTCGTTTCCTTTACTGCTTGCTCAATATACACATTGAATAACATTGGGGATAGGCTACAACCCTGTCTCACTCCCTTCCCAATCACTGCTTCTATAACTACCATCTAGTTTCTGCACAAATTGTAAATAGCCTTTCGCTCCCTGTATTTTACCCCTGCGACCTTCATAATTTGAAAGAGAGTATTCCACTCAACATTGTCAAAAGCTTTCTCTAAGTCTACAAATGCTAGAAACTTAGGTTTGCCTTTCCTTAATCCATTTTCTAAGATAAGTCGTAGGGTCAAATTCAAATGGTTCAAATGGCTCTGAGCACTATGGGACTTAACGTCTATGGTCATCAGTCCCCTAGAACGTAGAACTACTTAAACCTAACTAACCTAAGGACATCACACACATGCCCGAGGCAGGATTCGAACCTGCGACCGAAGCGGTCACGCTGTTCCAGACTGAAGCGTCTAGATCCGCACGGCCACACCGGCCGGCCTCGTAGGGTCAGTATTGCCTGATGTGTTCCAATATTTCCCGAGGTCGTCTTCTACCAGTTTTTCCATTCCTCTATAAAGAATTCGTTTTAGTATTTTGTAGCCGTGACTTATTAAACTGATCGGAAATTTTTACATCTGTCAACACTACACCATACCCCATACTAAAGCTCAAATTTGCAGAAACGTATGTAAAAAAAAGGCGAAAACGTGTAATATTTAGATTGTAGACAAACAGCGTATCCCAGAATCACGTGACTAGATAGGTTAGACGCTGAGAACGTCGGCCTATACTCACTCCATAAATATATGCGCTCTACGGGCGCAGCCTCCCCTTCTATTCTCTGTCTCTTTGCTCGAGACCCCTCCAGCGCTCCAGCCTTTACTATTGCCCCTCCAGCGCCGTGAGACGGCCACCTGCCGGCAGACTGCGCTCCCTCAAGACGTCGGCCTGATTACTCGGGCGTGGCGGGCGTGCGGCACAAAGGCAGGCGCGCGCCGAGGCGGCGGCGGCCCACATCGGTAATCACGTCGCGGCTAACGAGGCGTGCGCTAATTGGTATTAATTAAATCACCCAATAACCTGAGTGGGATCGCACAGCCCTGGGTCCCACTGCTCTGCGGATCCGCCGGCGCGTAATACCGCCGCGGTGCTTTGTCAGGGCTCAGTTGGCTAAACAGCAGCGGGAGTGCCGGGTCCCCCCCCCCCCCCCCACTCCCCTCCCTCGCCCGCCCTACAAAAGTGGGACCGCGTTTGATCTCGGCTCCACCCAGAGGCATCCCCAAATCAATCATCTCAGGCGAATGCCGCGCTCTGGTCGAGCAGAAAAGAGTTGGGTGAAACGGCGGTTCAGACATCAACATACAAGCCGACATCATCATCACCATTTACATCTACATCTACATCCATACTCCGCAAGCCACATGCCGGTGTGTGGCAGAGGGTACTTTGAGTACCTCTATCGGATCTATCTTCTACTCCAGTCTCGTATTGTTCGTGGAAAGAAGGATTGTCGGTATGCCTCTGTGTGGGCTCTAATCTCTCTGATTTAATCCTCACGGCCTCTTCGCGATATATACGTAGGAGGCAGCAATATACTGCTTGACTCCTCGGTGAAGGTATGTTCTCGAAACTTTAACAAAAGCCCGTTCCGAGTTACTGAGCGTCTCTCTTGCAGAGTCTTCCACTGGAGTTTATCTATCATCTCCGTGACGCTTTAGCGATTACTAAATGATTCTGTAACGAAGCTCGCTGCTCTCCGTTGGATCCTCTCTATCTCTTCTATCAACCCTATCTGGTACGGATCCCACACCGGTGAGCAGTATTCAAGCAGTGGGCGAATAAGTGTACTGTAACTTTCTACCTTTGTTTTCGGACTGCATTTCCTTAGGATTCTTCCAATGAATCTCAGTCTGGCATCTGCTTTACCGAAGATTAACTTTCCATTTTAAATCACTCCTAATGCCTACTCCCAGATAATTTATGGAATTAACTGCCTTCCAGTTGATGATCTGCTATATTGTAGCCAAATGATGAAGGCTCAATACCCATTTATCTGCAAGGTTACACATGTTTTGCCGTTGTTTCTTGTTGACAGTTGGCTTTGCTGGTCCCTGACACTCAGCGTTCGGTACACAAACCTCATCTGATCTGTTGCTTGACTTTCAGAAGCTATTTGATACAATCCTGCCCTGTCGTTCAGTGAACAAAGCACGCACTTACAGACTTTCGGACCAGATTTCTCACCAAACTCAGAACTTCCTTGTATGAGGAGATGTCAAATGAAAACATTAAATATTGTTCTAAATTTTTTATTGAGCAAAAATGGAACAGAGATACATCATTTTTCGACATAGTCTCCCTGTCGTTCAGCTCCATCGCGCAGGAAGTGCAGGATTCCTCTGAAGAAAGAAAGTACTCTGTTGTTCGTCTGAGCAGCCACTCGTTCATCTCTTCATCGGAACGAAATCTCTTTCTTTCCATCGCCTCTTGAGAGATCCAAACATGTGGCAATCACTCGATGCGATGTCTCGTGACTACGGGGAACGTGACAGACTTCTCTGGTGTGAACTACCGTGGTCCTCTCATTGCAGATACTTTGCGAACCTTGAGCACATCGTGAATGATGTGATGTGCTGAACCATTGCTAATGTTCAGATCTGCCGTTATTTGATCCACCGTCGCACGGCAATTTTCATCACAATAGCTTCAACTGCTGCACTAGTGTCACAACGCTGAGCGCCTCTCACAGGAGTCACGCCGTTTCACATCTTTCTACTCCATTATTACACTTGCTGAAGTGATGGACAGAGTCACCAAACTGGACCTCAATTTGGCGCTAGACTTCAGTAGGATTCGTACCTTCACTGTTCATAAAATGCATTACAGGACGCCGGCGGCTGTGGTCGAGTGGTTCTAGGCACTATGGTCGCAGGTGCTATGGTCGCAGGTTCGAATCCTGCCTCGGGCATGGATGTGTGTTTGTTAAGTTTAAGTAGTTCTAAGTCTAGGGGACTGATGACCTCAGATGTTGTCTCAGAGTGCTTAGAGCCATTTGAACCATTACAGGACGCTGTTCTTGCTTGGAGAATATCGCAAGCGGGGCAGCCACTTTGACCTGGTAGTGTGGCCTGTTTACCCTGTCCGTAATATGCTGCCGCCTGTAGGGTATTCCTTAGAACAGTGATAACGGTACCGCCTACTCATAGAACAATGGTGCGAAGTGTCGATTTTTAATTATATCCTTACGGTTTTCATATAACCCCCGCGCAGAACGAGTTTATTACATGTTCTTGACAGAACAGAGTCAACAGATTTAAATACTGTTTTACGAGTACCCCCCCCCCCCCCCCCCAAGAAGTGCGATAGAACCGGACACTGTAACAATATATAAATATAATACTACATAATGTTGTTGTTGTTGTTGTTGTTGTCTCCAGTCCTAAGACTGGTTTGATGCAGCTCTCCATGCTACTCTATCCTGTGCAAGCTTCTTCATCTCCCAGTACCTACTGCAACCTACATCCTTCTGAATCTGCTTAGTGTAATCATCTCTTGGTCTCCCTCTACGATTTTTACCCTCCACGTTGCCCTCCAATGCTAAATTTGTGATCCCTTGATGCCTCAAAACATGTCCTAGCAACCGATCCCTTCTTCTAGTCACGTTGTGCCACAAACGTCTCTCCTCCCCAATCCTATTCAATACTTCCTCATTAGTTACGTGATCTATCCACCTTATCTTCAGCATTCTTCTGTAGCACCACATTTCGAAAGCTTCTATTCTCTTCTTGTCCAAACTAGTTATCGTCCATGTTTCACTTCCATACATGGCTACACTCCATGCAAATACTTTCAGAAACGACTTCCTGATACATAAATCTATATTCGATGTTAACAAATTTATCTTCTTCAGAAACGCTTTCCTTGCCATTGCCAGTCTACATTTTATATCCTCTCTACTTCGACCATCATCAGTTATTTTACTTCCTAAATAGCAACACTTTTTTACTACTTTAAGTGTCTCATTTCCTAATCTAATTCCCTCAGCATCACCCGATTTAATTTGACTATATTCCATTATCCACGTTTTGCTTTTGTTGATGATCATCTTATATCCTCCTTTCAAGACACTGTCCATTCCGTTCAACTGCTCTTCCAAGTCCTTTGCCGTCTCTGACAGAATTACAATGTCAACGGCGAACCTCAAAGTTTTTACTTCTTCTCCATGAATTTTAATACCTACTCCAAATTTTTCTTTTGTTTCCTTTACTGCTTGCTCAATATACAGATTGAATAACATCGGGGAGAGGCTACAACCCTGTCTCACTCCTTTCCCAACCACTGCTTCCCTTTCATGCCCCTTGACTCTTATGACTGCCATCTGGTTTCTGTACAAATTGTAAATAGCCTTTCGTTCCCTGTATTTTACCCCTGCCACCTTTAGAATTTGGAAGAGAGTATTCCAGTCAACATTGTCAAAAGCTTTCTCTAAGTCTACAAATGCTAGAAAAGTATGTTTGCCTTTTCTTAATCTTTCTTCTAAGATAAGTCGTAAGGTCAGTATTGCCTCACGTGTTCCAACATTTCTACGGAATCCAAACTGATCCACCCCGACGTCCGCATCTACCAGTTTTTCCATTCGTCTGTAAAGAATTCGAGTTAGTATTTTGCAGCTGTGACTTATTAAACTGATAGTTCGGTAATTTTCACATCTGTCAACACCTGCTTTCTTTGGGATTGGAATTATTATATTCTTCTTCTAGTCTGAGGGTATTTCGCCTGTCTCATACATCTTGCTCACCAGCTGGTAGAGTTTTGTCATGACTGGCTATCCCAAGGCCGTCAGTAGTTCTAATGGAATGTTATCTACTCCCCGGGGCCTTGTTTCGACTCAGGTCTTTCAGTGCTTCGTCAAACTCTTCACGCAGTATCGTATCTCCCATTTCGTCTTCATCTACATCCTCTTCCATTTCCATGCTATTGTCCTCAAGTACGTCGCCCTTGTATAAACCTTCTATATACTCCTTCCACCTTTCTGCCTTCCCTTCTTTGCTTAGAACTGGTTTGCCATCTGAACTCTTCATATTCATACACGTGTTTTTCTTCTCTCCAAAGGTCTCTTTAATTTTCCTGTAGGCAGTATCTATCTTACCCCTAGTGAGATAAGCTTCTACATCCTTACATTTGTCCTCTAGCCATCCCTGCTTAGCCATTCTGCACTTCCTGTCGATCTCATTTTTGAGACGTTTGTATTCCTTTTTGCCTGCTTCATTTACTGCATTTTCATATTTTCTCCTTTCATCAATTAAATTCAATATTTCTTCTGTTACCCAAGGATTTCTAGCAGCCCTCGTCTTTTTACCTACTTTATCCTCTGCTGCCTTCACTACTTCATCCCTCAGAGCTACCCATTCTTCTTGTACTGTGTTTCTTTCCCCCATTCCTGTCAATTGTTCCCTTATACTCTCCTTGAAACTCTGTACAACCTCTGGTTCTTTCAGCTCATCCAGATCGCATGTCATTAAATTCCCACCTTTTTGCAGTTTCTTCAGTTTTAACGTACAGGTTATAACCAATAGATTGTGGTTAGAGTCCAATTTAAAACTTGATTCCTAAATCTCTGTCTTACCATTATATAATCTATCTGATACCTTCTAGTATCTCCAGGATTCTTCCATGTATACAACCTTCTTTAATGATTCTTGAACCAAGTGTTAGCTATGATTAAGTTATTCTCTGTGCAAAATTCTACCAGACGGCTTCCTCTTTCATTTCTTTGCCCCAATCCATAATCACCTACTATGTTTCCTTCTCTCCCTTTTCCTACAGACGAATTCCAGTCACCCATGACTATTAAATTTTCGTCTCCCTTCACTACTTGAATAATTTCTTTTATCTCATCATACATTTCATCAATTTCTTCATCATCTGCAGAGCTAGTTGGCATATAAACTTGTACTACTGTAGTAGGCATGGGCTTTGTGTCTATCTTGGCCACAATAATGCTTTCACTATGCTGTTTGTAGTAGCTTACCCGAACTCCTATTTTTTTAGTCATTATTAAACCTACTCCTGCATTACCCCTATTTGATTTTGTATTTATAACCCTGTATTCACCTGACCAAAAGTCTTGTTCCTCCTGCCACCGAACTTCACTAATTCCCATTATATCTAACTTTAACCTATCCATTTCCCTTTTTAAATTTTCTAACCTACCTGCCCGATTAAGGGATCTGACATTCCATGCTCCGATCCGTAGAACGCCAGTTTTCTTTCTCCTGATAACGACAACCTCTTGAGTAGTCCCCGCCCGGAGATCCGAATGGGGGACTATTTTACCTCCGGAATATTTTACCCAAGAGGACGCCATCATCATTTAATCATACAGTAAAGCTGCATGCCCTCGGGAAAAATTACGGCTGTAGTTTCCCCTTGCTTTCAGCCGTTCGCAGTACCAGCACAGCAAGGCCGTTTTGGTTAATGTTGCAAGGCCAGATCAGTCAATCATCCGGACTGTTGCCCCTGCCCCTGCCCCTTCTGATGGGTATGATGCGATCCATCACGAGTTCCTCTCCTGTGACAGACTGTTCATCTGAGAGTAGCATCCTCAGTTATTTGCTGGATGTATTCCTCTATAGAAGTCGATAACTACGAAAGTGTTGTTGGTACAGGATTTTGTATGCAGATTGACCTCTCAATAAAAAAAAATGTCGTGTGACTAGGGCCTCCCGTCAGGTAGACCGTTCGCCTGGTGCAAGTCTTTCGATTTGACGGCACTTAGGGACTTGCGCGTCGATGGGGATGAAAGACTGATGATTAGGACAACGTAACACTCAGTCCCTGAGCGGAGAAAATCTCCGACCCAGCCGGGAATCTAACCCGGCCCCTTAGGATTTCATCGGCGAACCTCAAAGCTTTTATTTCTTCTCCATGAATTTTAATACCTACTCCGAATTTTTCTTTTGTTTCCTTCACTGCTTGCTCAATATACAGATTGAATAACATCGTGGAGAGACAACAACCCTGTCCCACTCCCTTCCCATTGCCTCACGTGTTCCAATATTTCTACGGAATCCAAACTGATCTTCCCCGAGGTCGGCTTCTACTAGTTTTTCCATTCGTCTGTAAGGAATTCGTGTTAGTATTTTGCAGCCGTGGCTTATTAAACTGATAGTTTGGTAATTTTCACATCTGTCAACACCTGCTTTCTTTGGGATTGGAATTATTATATTCTTCTTGAAGTCTGAGGGTATTTCACCTGTCTCGTATATCTTGCTCACCAGATGGAAGAGTTTTGTCAGGACTGGCTCTACCAAGGCCGTCAGTAGTTCTAATGGAATGATGTCTACTCCCGGGGCCTTGTTTCGACTCAGGTCTTTCAGTGCTCTGTCAAACTCTTCACGCAGTATCGTATCTCCCATTTCATCTTCATCTACATTCTCTTCCATTTCCATAATATTGTCCTCAAGTACATCGACCTTGTATAGACCCTCTATATACTCCTTCCACCTTTCTGCTTTTCCTTCTTTGCTTAGAACTGGGTTTCCATCTGAGCTCTTGATATTCATACAAGCGGCTCTCTTATCTCCAAAGGTCTCTCTAATTTTCCTGTAGGCAGTATCTATTTTACCCCTAGTGAGATAAGCCTCTACATCCTTACATTTGTCCTCTAGCCATCCCTGCTTAGCCATTTTGCACTTCGTGTAGATCTCATTTTTGAGACGTCTGTATTCCTTTTTGCCTGCTTCATTTACTGCATTTTTATATTTTCTCCTTTCATCAATTAAATTCAATATTTCTTGTGTTACACCAAGGATTTCTACTAGCCCTCGTCTTTTTACCTACTTGATCCTCTGCTGCCTTCACTGCTTCATCCCTCAGAGCTACCCATTCTTCTTCCACTGTATTTCTTTCCCCCATTCCTGTCAATTGTCCCCTTATGCTCTCCCTGAAACTCTGTACAACCTCTTTGTTTAGTCAGGTTTACCCAGGTTCCATCTTTCCCCTTATGCTCTCCCTGAAACTCTGTACAACCTCTGGTTTAGTCAGGTTTACCCAGGTTCCATCTTCTTAAATTCCCACCTTTTTGCAGTTTCTTCAGTTTTAATCTACAGGTCATAATCAATAGATTGTGGTCAGAGTCCACATCTGCCCCTGGAAATGTCTTACAGTCTAAAACCTGGTTCCTAAATCTCTGTCTTACCATTATATAATCTATCTGAAACCTGTCAGTCTCTCCAGGCTTCTTCCATGTGTACAACCATCTTTTTTGATTCTTGAACCAAGTATTAGCTATGATTAAGTTGTGCTCTGTGCAAAATTCTACCAGACAGCTTCTTCTTTCATTTCTTAGCCCCAGTCCATATTCACCTCCTACGTTTCCTTCTCTCCCTTTTCCTACTACCCAATTCCAGTCAGCCATGACTATTAAATTTTCGTCACCCTTCACTATCTGAATAATATCTTTTATTTCATCATACACTTCTTCTATTTCTTCGTCATCTGCAGAGCTAGTTGGCATATAAACTTGTACTACTGTAGTAGGTGTGGGATTCGTATCTATGTTGTCCACTATAATGCGTTCACTATGCTGTTTGTAGTAGCTTACCCGCACACCTATTTTTTTATTCATTATTAAACCTACTCCAGGTTTACCCCTACTTGATTTTAAATTTATAGCCCTGTATTCATATGACGAGAAGTCTTGTTCCTTCTGACACCGAACTTCACTAATTCCTACTATATCTAACTTTAACCTATCCATTTCCCTAAATTTTCTAACCTACCTGCCCGATTCAGGGATCTGACATTCCACGCTCCGATCCGTAGAACGCCAGTTTTCTTTCTCCTGATAACGATATCCCCTTGAGTAGTTCCCGCCCGGAGATCCGAATGGGGGACTATTTTACCTCCGGAATATTTTACCCAAGAGGACGCCATCATCATTTAATCATACAGTAAAGCTGCATGCCCTCGGGAAAAATTACGGCCGTTGTTTCCCCTTGGTTTCAGCCGTTCGCAGTACCAGCACAGCAAGGCCGTTTTGGTTATTGTTACAAGGCCAGATCAGTCAATCATCCAGACTGTTGCCCCTGCGACTACTGAAAAGGCTGCTGCCCCTCTTCAAGAACCACACGTTTGTCTGACCTCTCAACAGACACCCCTCCGTTGTGGTTGCACCTACGGTACGGCTATCTGTATCGCTGAGGCACGCAAGCCTCCCCACCAACGCCAAGGTCCATGGTTCATGGGGGGAGGGTTATCAGAGGAGAAATACGATATTACATTCCTTGTATTTGTAAAAATTCCGATACAGTGTTCCTTCAGACACGCATGAATGGGTGGAAAGCCAAAATACACTCCTGCAAATTGAAATAAGAACACCGTGAATTCATTGTCCCAAAAAGGGGAAACTTTATTGACACATTCCTGGGGTCAGATACATCACATGATCACACTGACAGAACCACAGGCACATAGACACAGGCAACAGAGCATGCACAATGTCGGCACTAGTACAGTGTATATCCACCTTTCGCAGCAATGCAGGCTGCTATTCTCCCATGGAGACGATCGTAGAGATGCTGGATGTAGTCCTGTGGAACGGCTTGCCATGCCATTTCCACCTGGCGCCTCAGTTGGACCAGCGTTCGTGCTGGACGTGTAGACCGCGTGAGACGACGCTTCATCCAGTCCCAAACATGCTCAATGGGGGACAGATCCGGAGATCTTGCTGGCCAGGGTAGTTGACTTACACCTTCTAGAGCACGTTGGGTGGCACGGGATACATGCGGACGTGCATTGTCCTGTTGGAACAGCAAGTTCCCTTGCCGGTCTAGGAATGGTAGAACGATGGGTTCGATGACGGTTTGGATGTACCGTGCACTATTCAGTGTCCCCTCGACCATCACCAGAGGTGTACGGCCAGTGTAGAAGATCGCTCCCCACACCATGATGCCGGGTGTTGGCCCTGTGTGCCTCGGTCGTATGCAGTCCTGATTGTGGCGCTCACCTGCACGGCG
This sequence comes from Schistocerca gregaria, assembly GCF_023897955.1. Classification (NCBI taxonomy): domain Eukaryota; kingdom Metazoa; phylum Arthropoda; class Insecta; order Orthoptera; family Acrididae; genus Schistocerca; species Schistocerca gregaria. The sequence continues at coordinate 298,240,803 of NC_064925.1, forward strand.
CCAAACACGCATACGACCATCATTGGCACCAAGGCAGAAGCGACTATCATCGCTGAAGATGACACGTCTCCATTCGTCCCTCCATTCACGCCTGTCGCGACACCACTGGAGGCGGGCTGCACGATGTTGGGGCGTGAGCGGAAGACGGCCTAACGGTGTGCGGGACCGTAGCCCAGCTTCATGGAGACGGTTGCGAATGGTCCTCGCCGATACCCCAGGAGCAACAGTGTCCCTAATTTGCTGGGAAGTGGCGGTGCGGTCCCCTAAGGCACTGCGTAGGATCCTACGGTCTTGGCGTGCATCCGTGCGTCGTTGCGGTCCGGTCCCAGGTCGACGGGCACGTGCACCTTCCGCCGACCACTGGCGACAACATCGATGTACTGTGGAGACCTCACGCCCCACGTGTTGAGCAATTCGGCGGTACGTCCACCCGGCCTCCCGCATGCCTACTATACGCCCTCGCTCAAAGTCCGTCAACTGCACATACGGTTCACGTCCACGCTGTCGCGGCATGCTACCAGTGTTAAAGACTGCGATGGAGCTCCGTATGCCACGGCAAACTGGCTGACACTGACGGCGGCGGTGCACAAATGCTGCGCAGCTAGCGCCATTCGACGGCCAACACCGCGGTTCCTGGTGTGTCCGCTGTGCCGTGCTTTTACAGGCCTCTCACAGTGTCCGGAGCAAGTATGGTGGGTCTGACACACCGGTGTCAATGTGTTCTTTTTTCCATTTCCAGGAGTGTAGTTTAGGCGACCGTTCATGATAAGCGAGATATCAGGGTTCAAGTCCCAGTACAAAACAAATTTTCAGTGTCGTCATTCAATTCTAAGTTGGAAATTGCCCTTAATCGCAACTATGAATACATTTCTGGCATTTATTTCCATAATCCACTCCGTTTAAACCCGTCAGAGCAAAATGGAGTGGATACAGTAAGCATCAGATTCAATTTGGTGACAGCGAAAGTGCATTAAAATCTGTAAATGCCTAACATGCGGAGTGCTCTGCTTTTTGTATCACCCACCCCACCATTTAGGGCACAAGGAGTGCTCTGGAAAAGAAAATATTAAACCTGCCAGATAAGAGGATTCCAGACACACCCGCTGTAAGACAGAAGAATAGTTGTCGTCGACGTACCCAAAATATGTCAATGAGGAAAGGGGACCTCTATTTCAGGACAAACAGACAGCCTGATCCCTGTACACAGAATTTTTTCATAACATTAATTGCCGTACACATTTAGGTTCAGAATGTGTAAATGGTGATTTTAGGAAAATCCTATACAGTCTAGGAAGATCCTGTGTCATAAATATAAGGCAAGAAAAGTATATTTACCAAATTTAACAAAACTTAATATGAAAAAATGTGACAAAAGTGTAAGTAGAAACCTCAACAGAAATGTTCCTCAGAAATATTCATTCTGACAACATAAACTAAGCTACTGCCGCTGGACAATGTTTCCTATCACCTACATGACTTGTCCGAATTTAAACCTCAGCATGTCGTGGCTGTAACGAACAAAAGGAAACCCTAGCTATTACTCCAGGCTTACGCAGTTCTGAAGTGAAAGCACGCCAGTGACATCAACATATAGTGTCTTAGCAGTCTCTCATTTACCTTTCGAGAGTGCAGCAACAGTGACGACGGTGATCGGCTGTTATGAGTGAGGTGAATAACTCTATGCTCGCTTCTGATTGAAATTAACCAGTCGAAATCTTGCTTACGCTTCCGTGAAGATGAAGACTTCATATGCCCCTAGGCCAAAACAAAATGGTTCTGTATACTCTCTAATTCTGGGTAACGTGCACGGTATAGCCCTCAAAGTTCTCAAAGAATGAACTGATCATCTCGTTTTCTCCGCTTTAGAGATCTACGAGGGATTTAGCAAAAATATGGCACAGAGCCTAGTGAACCAAAAATGTTCACAGAAGAACCTCTCTTTGCATCACCAATTATCCATCCGTAAATGATTAAATAGTCGTTATCTTTCCTCACTGTACCGCAGCGTTTCCTAGCACCAACACAGGTATTGGCCAAGGGGAACGCTCGGTTCATTCCGTACTTACTTGTTCAGTCCAGTCAGAATTTTCCTAATTAACCACTGTGTCGCAATAACGTTGTCTTCTTCCTGCTTGTCTTCCTTTCCATCAGTCAGCGTCCTAGTTTTCGTTATTTTCGTCAGAACAATTTTATCGTTACATGTGAAGCCCGCGTACTATTCATGACAGAATCCTATTGTTTACTAAAATGTGTCGCAGAGAGTTTTTTTCCCTCTGCCTTACAAATATGCAGAAGTGAAAGCCCAGACCACTGTCGTCTTAAATTGTCTACCTGCCGTGAGGGTCGGTTTGTTGTGCCTCGCTAATGTTTCCTAAAGTCGATTTCCATGTCGCGCTTCTACATCCTAGCCTGAGCGACTGGCCCCTTTCACTTCAGTTCTACGTTGCTATAAAAAGTATGCCTTTATATGCATGAAAATTAGGAAGGACTATTAATACCTTCTTCACGAAGGCACCACGAGAGCCACATATGTGCCCCTTGTTCATTGCATTTCACATTATGCAAATTAAGCTAATTGCCTCCAAAGCATGGCATGCGCGATGTCAATTGAATCGGCGTGTCGTCGAGAATCACATGCGAGGTGGTAAAATAACCTGGCATCTGCCAACGGAAAACTGAAAGAAATTATGTGCAAGTACAGGCACTCCTCATATTTCGCACAAATCGCCAAGGCTCACTGCAGTAACTGAGAGGCATTAAACATGGTTATGTGGTATGGTCTGCAGACCAAGTCTGGCTCTACATATAGAACAACATCGAAATATGTCGACAATATACAAAGGTAGCTCCGCCCTAGAACACTAAATGTGGAGGGAAATGTTATATGGCTACTAAACAACAGTCAAGTTTACTGTTCTACACGTTATTCAAAGTAAGTCACAATTTATAGGTTATACATTAGTTACCTGCAATTATTAGACCTCCAGTGGTATGTTATATACCAAATTAAGCACAAAATGCTGCGGAATGAGCGCTGACATGACATTTCCTGGCAGATTAAAACTGTATGACAGACCGAAACTCGAACTTTGGACCTTCACCTTTCGCGGGCAAGTGTTCTACTGACTGAGCTAACCAACGCAACCTATGACACGTCCTCATAGCTTTAAAACCGCCGGTACCTTGTCTCCTACCTTCTAAACTTCCCAAGTTCGTTTTTCGGTCTGGTCAATTTTAATCTACTAGGAAGTTTCATACCAGCACATACTCACTAAAAAGTGAAAATTTCATTCTGGAAAAATCCCCCAAGCTGTGGGTAAGCTGTATCTCCACCACATCCTTTCTTCCAGGAGTCCTAGTCTTGCAAGTTTCGCAGGAGAACTGTGAAGTTTGGAAGGTAGGAGATGAGTTACTGTCGGATTTAAAGCTGTGATGACGGGTCGTGAGTCGTGTTTTTGTAGAGCAATTGCCCGACAAGTTCGAGACTCGGTCTGGCACACAGTTTCGATCTGCGAGGAAGCTACAAAATGTTTTCTTTTAGACACTATTGCAATCGTAAATTTTACGAGGATTTGGTAATCTAGAGTTAACAAGCAAAAGATGAAGTTCCAATATACATGACGAGAAATGACTGTAATTTCAACAGAATGATTTCCTTAAGTCTCGCGAGAAAATATGTGTATCAGTCAGTGACTAAACGACTCATGGAAGCCAAAGTACAGCCAGTTGCCGATAATTGTAATAGCACGTCGAACTGAACAAAGCGCTTCGTGTTAAACATCACTCTGCACGCAAAATTAAATAGGTGAAATCAAATATCAAACTGCACGAATCACTTTCAATCAACTCTTGTGAAAGAATCAGATCAAGTACCATTACATACTGATATTAGTGAGTCAAATGCCTGAAACCAGATTCAATTAGGAGAGCTAAACAGAGGATTTCCTCATGCGTACATGTGCCTACTGCCTATCCACTGACTATTGTCATTCGTGGCATCCTAATGGGAGAGAAGGGGGACAGCGACCCATTAGCTGCAGTGAGCTCCAACACCTCACTAATGGAAAACAGCAAAGACGGTACATATCTGACACTGATCTCAGTTCACTGGTATACTAGACTACAAGGTTACCGTTAAGTTGACAAAACTCACACACAATACTGCTAATACGATCTTGTGTTATTTCTCGGACTCTTCCAACAAACTAGATCTCACCTAATGGATTAGTTAAGACATTTTCAGAAAATTTTAATTAAGTATTAATAACCATTGTAAACCACAAATCCTCTTGCTGCAACTAGTATGTATGAGCGAACTCAATACGCTCACCCAGCACTCTCTATAATGATCCGATAGCAAAGTTCACTGTGCTATTACAAGTACTTATGGCAGTACACAACACTGTTGCAACGATACTTTACTGACCAAACTTGGCTTACCACAGGATGGTTCAAATCTGACAAAATAAGCACCTGAAATCGTCTTGTTAGCTTTCCTCTTATACCTGATTAAGAGGAGCAAGGCAACACATTCACGCACTCGCACTCACTCTGACAAACCAGTACATACAGACACATACACACATAGATATAAATATCCCATCCTCTCATCTATCTCCTCTCCATGACCAATATACCCATGTCACCTCAGTTAGCCCACCACCTTCAGTATGCTGATGACATTGCCTTCCTCGCTCTTCATCCTACACTCCAGAAATCTGAACGATCCCTCAAAATTCACCTCAGTAAGTTTACCTCCTGGTGGAAACAATGGCTCCTCAAGATCAACCCGTCCAAAACACAAGTAATAATTACACGACACCCACCTGCACCTTCCATCTGCATGACTTTTAGCTTACCATTTATGCTAGTCCTATCCAGACTGTCAGTCTACAGGCAACTATCATGGAAGGATCATCTACTAACCATCCAACACAAATCCTACAGAAGACAAAAACTACTAAGTGGCAACAGCTGGGGGTTGCACCCCTCCACTGCTCTCCACACCTACAAAACCTTGATCCTTCCCATCCTTTGTTATGTAAATGTTGGATAGATCACTGCTCCACCCAAGCTCTATTAGTCCCTCCACATCTTGGAACACCATGCACTCTGCCTCACTTTCCACATGTGTTTATCTTGTACCACAAGAATCCTTCAACAATTCATCACATTCCCGACTCTCCTCACTCACACTGAACACCTCCAAACAGTCTACACCATCTGCAAACTCAACTCTAATAATCCTATCGCTTCCCCTCTACTTTCCAATCCTCATATGCTGCCTCACCTTGATCAACACATCCCACCAACCCTCCACCTACACACCCTCCACATACTCTCCAAAAGAAACTTCAACCATCTCCCCTTCCCAGTTCATGAACTCCACCCAGAAATCTACCCATCTTACCAGCTGTGGGTCCACCCCACCCAGTCCACCTTATCATGGCTTCCTCTCCCCCCCCCCCCCCCCACATTTTCTTAATCCATTTTCCCATCTGCCTTTATTTCCAAAACTTCCTTTTCCCAACAACTATTAGTGTCACAAATTCCCGCTTTACTTCAGCCCCTCTTCTCGCCCACCAGCCACTTCTACCCCACCCCTGTTATGCACCAGTCTTCTACCCTTACACTAATACATTCCCACACTCTTCATTGGCCAACCTATTCCCCTTCAACAACTGACTCCCTATCCCATGGCAAATCCTTACAATTTCTAGTGACACGAAAGTGCTTCTTTCAAATATAAGTACTTCAGCAACATGCTTTAACTATTTTAACAGAGCATTTGTTGTGTTTCATTTTACTGTTTATTATTACTGTTTTTAACTACCAGTGCAAGAAGTTGTTAATTGAATATTAAAAAAATTTCGTTTTATTTATCACCTTTAAAAAGTTTTAAATTCAGAATAAATATTTCTACTATCTATTTCTTCTTTTTCATCTAATTTAATTTTTTATTGTCAGCTGGCTAAAGACTGAGTTGCCTGTACCGCTGACTGTCCACCCCTCCGCACAACATGGAGCGCGAGGGGATGAAATAAAATGTTGACTACTGTAAGCATCGGCCATGTATAAAGTCTGCGCCAAGTTCAGTTATTGAATTACAGAAATTGTTAACCATAAATAATATTTTCTTTTCTCTATCTTCTTCTCTCAAATTTGTAAGCAAAAAATTATCTGTGGTTTTATGATTGAGTAATAGGACTTCGTACACAAATTCTAATGTTTACCCAGTTCCAGGTATGTTTCTAGCTGTAAGAGGTTATTCTCTTTCTGTTAATGTATTTGGAACACTGTGGAATACTGTTAATTATTTTCTTTAAAAAAGTGAAAATTCTAATAGTGCTACCCTGTCTCTGTTCACTTTAATTAAACAGTTTTCGAAATTCAGTTTTTCACATGTTACAATAACGAATATGGCGGCTGAATGATAACTGTTAAAATTATCTCACCATGAGATATGTTGAAATCAAGTAAACTCTTTGCTGCCGTTGCTGTTCCTTGAAAACCACAGCAAAATGGCGTTGGCTAGCTCGTCAATTAGAAAATTAATTAGAAAAATTCATGTAAGTTTCCAGTGGCTGCTCCGGCAAGTACTCTATGATTAGATGCAAGCTGTAAAACAATTTTAACCGTTTCCAGGTAAGACGTGAGACAGGATTCGTCGCGTTAGAAAATTTAGCAGATACGGATTTTTGCACTTTCAACAGCTCAGTGATTACGTTTTAAATCCCTGATTGTCCTTTTATTAACTTCACTCGAAGTGACTGGTCAGAAGTTTACGCGCTCGCACTGTTTACTCTAACCTTCGAAAGTAATTCACAGTTCAGTGCACAGAACGAGCTCGGTCAGTTTGCACTCACGATACAGTCAATAGAACATTAAATTTGATAGTCTCTCTTCTGTCCACGTAACACAAAATAATCCTGTTTGCTACCCACGGAAACTACGGTGTAATTGCGTTATCCTAAAATAATAACTTCCGGTTCTAGATTGTTTGATGTATCTTCGATTTCTTCATCTTCCTGGCATCTTCTGCAGTGATCTTGAAATAAATCTTCTGACCTGCAATTGTTCTTTTATTCTTTGGCTTTTCCCATTGGCGCTTTCTCCTTCTACGTCGTTCTGCAATACCTTCCTCTCGAAGTATCAGTAAATTATTGTGACAATAATGAATAAATCGTTCTCCAGCAACTTGTCTGTTCCGCTTGTCTCTCCTTGTAAGTTACGGTGTTCTCCGTGTCAATACACTGTCCATGAGTTCCTCCAACCTTCTCCTCCTTCCACTGCTACTAAAACTATTCTTTTTTCCATAAAATAATTAATTTTATATACATTAACTCGGTGCTCGTGCCCGGCCATCCAAGTACCTTTGAGTCACATCATGAACTACTCGCTCACTAACTGTAACTTGGGCACTCACATTCTTTTTTTTTTTTTTTACATATATAACATGTTTCCTACCAGGCCAAAGATTTCAAAAATACATCGAGGTTAGGACCAACACATAATTACACTGAAAATAATGTTCAACAGAAACATTACATGTCAGTATAAAAGTAATGGACTAAATAAAGGAAAGAAAAAATATATACAATTTTACTACACATTCATACAAAATTGGTGGAGAGACGACAGCATAACCACTAAAGAGGCTGAAATATGCCTGTCACGCTGTTAATTCCGGTTCCCCTTGGAACTTTCAAAACAAACTCATTCCCACTTTAACCATTCAATATCGTTGATGGGAATGGATAGAGAACAAATGGATACGTCTTCACTAAACACATAAACATATATTCCAGCTCATCCTTTCTCAAGAGGCTCGTTATTAAGTTAGATGAGTAACGCACTGTGTGAACGGCGTGTTGTAAACACATTCGGAAATTGCGTAATATCTATATTGAAGGCATTTTTGACATCAACATTGCCAGAGGTGAAAAAGGGGGATAAATGACAGATAAAAATACTAGAAATGCTGGGGGGATCGAACGACAGCACCTCCCATTCATTAACTGGCATTTAACTACTGAGTGAATGAACCTGTGTGCAAAGATTAGGAAACAGTCAGTTTCCAAGTAATTTATTCATTGCTATAAAAATCACATAGCAATACACACATTAGAATTAAACTCGGCCATGGGAAATATACAGTAATTATAGAAATGAATCAAGGCCTTCGCCAATTACGTGGGCCATCACTGCTTCTAAAAGGACAAAATAATCCAGTAACCGAACACATCCGACGAAACTTCCTGAGAGATTAAATCTGTGTGCCAGGCCGAGACTGGAACTCACGACCTTCGTCTTTTGCTGGCAAATGCTTGACCGACATTTTTTTTAATGTCGAGTCTCTTTAAAAAAAGTTAAAATATTCTTTTGGCTTGGATTCCGACCAGTGATCTACGGATATTTACGTGTAACATTCGACAGCGTATCGCTCTAAAAACCTTCTTTTTTTACACATATGACGAACCTCTTAAATTCAATTTTATTGTCGTTTTGCCTGACTGTAACTTTTTGAGAGAAGAAGTAAAGATTTTGTCTCCAGTGAGATTGTAACCGAGAGCTACCACCGTCTTAACTTGGAACGGTGAACACTTAAATGCTTTTTTTTCCACTTTACAGGCAACAGCGTTACCTTATTTTTGTCAGTGCTAGATAGGTTTCGGCAATGGGAGCAGGGAGATATATACATGGAAATGGAAATGTTTCTTGACAGAGCGTAAGGGAACGATGTGGGAGACCCGCACCAACGTACTAGGCAAGGTCCTAATGGAGGTGACTTTCCGTTGGCTTCCTTCGACCGTAATGAGGATAAATGATGCTGATGAAGGCGACAAAATAATAGCCAGTAATCTCTGGGAATCGAACGACGGTCCCCGAGCTCGGGAAACGAGAACGCTACCACAAGACCACGAGAGAGCGGAGGATATAGCTTTTCTTTCTTCTCCTTCTTCTCGGATGCAGGTCAGCAGGCAGGAGTCATTCCGAATATTCCGAGGCCTGGCGACGATACCTGTCACCGAGTCCGTTTTTTTCCCTATATGTGTAATTACGTGTAATGATAATTCATATCTGACAACCTTCCTGTCTGAACAAAAATTTACACTTTTTTTTTAGTTATCAAGCTTCTGACTGGTTTGATGCGGCCACCACGAATTCTTCTCCTGTACCAGCCTCTTCATCTCCTCAGAGCACCAATTGCAAACTACGTCCTCAACTACGTGCTAGATGTATTCCAGTCTCTGTCTTCCTCTACAGTTTTTGCCCTCTACAGCTTCCTCTACTACCATGGAATTCATTCCCTCATGTCTTAAAATATGCCCTGTCTTCCTGTACCTTCTCCTTATCAGTGTTTTCCACACATTCCTTTCCTCTCCGATTCTGGCAAAACCTCCTCATTCCGTACCCGTAATTTTCAACATTCACCTGTAGCACTACATCCCAAATTCTTAGATTCTCTTCTGTTCCGGTTTTCCCACAGTCCCTGTTTCACTAGAATACAATGCTGTGCTTCAATAGTACATTCTCAGAAATTTCTTCCTCAAATTAAAACCTATGTTTGATACTAGTAGAATTCTCTTGGCCAGGAATGCCCTTTTTGCCAGTGCTGACCGAGCGAGGTGGCGCAGTGGTTAGAACACTGCACTCGCATTCGGGACGACGACGGTTCAATCCCGTCTCCAGCCATCCTGATTTAGGTTTTCCGTGATTTCCCTAAATCGTTTCAGGCAAATGCCGGGATGGTTACTTTGAAAGGGCACGGCCCATTTCCTTCCCAATTCTTCCCTAACCCGATCATGCGCTCCGTCTCTAATGACCTCGTTGTCGACGGGACGTTAAACACTAACCACCACCACCAGTGCTAGTCCGCTTTTGACGTGCTCATTGCTCTGCCCGTCATTGGTTATTTTGCTGCCTATGTAGCAGAATTCCTTAACTTCAACTACTGCGTGACGACCAATCCCGATGTTAAGTTTCTCACCGTTCTTATTTCTGCTACTTTTCGTTATGTGCGGCTTTAAGCACTGGGCGATATGGCTACGAGCTTAGTCGGTACGCACATTAACAGACCGCCCGATCGGGTGGATGTCGGCTGCTGAAACTCTGCCACGCCTGAATACATCTACCCAGCGGCAACCGTTCGGTACGGTAGATCAACGTTTCCTTCATCTTCCACAAGCTGCTCGTAGCATTGTCGCGGATTCCTTCCACGGTGAACTGCAGTCTTTATGTAAGTGCGCTGTTCAAGACGGGTAACATCTATCTTGAGTGGCTGCTCAACTGCTCTCTCTTCACACTTCGTTCACCTGGAAAGGACTGCTGTCTACCGCCACGTCATGTTACTGTGGCTTCTGGGGGGGGGGGGGGGGGGTTCTGTTACCGGGGTCGTGCTTAATTTCTAATATACTATTGTGTACTGTTGCAATCGACAGTAAAACACGTTTGCTTCGACCAACTTTTTCTGGTCGTTTTTCTCGTACCATGTCTTTATGGCGGTGTGTGGGTGTTCACCTAACTCCCTACACGTAACATTTACATTTGAACTAAAACTAACCTTCCATTTGCATATTTCAGAATGTTTTAAATTAATTACCATTTTCGAAACAAAAAATAATTGTCATGACTTTTGCAGTGACCCTTGTATAAAATCCAAACATGCTCTCTCCATTATCAGTACTTAACTCAGCATTCTGAGTGTGAGCACAGGTCTGCTGATGATGGCTGTGTGAGTGATTTAATGAGGGGAACACAATTTCTTTTAGTCGTTTTCACCAACATTCTTGAATTCAGTCTTCCTGTTAACAGTTTTAGCTCTTATTTGAGGGTTTTCCCTTTCTGCAGTCCCATACCCAAAGTCCGTTGGTTTGTATGTCTTATCTATTGACTTACGAAATGGTTGGATTTGCTGGTGATAACAGGTACGGTCGGCCTTGAAATGTGTGCCTTTATCAGGCCAAAGTGTTACGGCTCAGGTGCTAGACGTAAACGCTTCCAGTGGAGTGGTCCTCACACAAGCAGCTTATAACCTTACTGTGTGAAATGTATCTTCTATTTTATACAATAAGTTACCGTTTTTGTAACTCTTAGTCTTTGCGCTACTGTATTTTTCGAAAGATAACAATGAAATGGGTAAATTGATACATGCGTAAATATAAACTCTTTCATTGAAACGTGTTCTAGGGGTGTCATTACCCCCCTCTCCTTCGACTAAGTCATACCGCTGCCCTGCTCCTTGTGAATCCGTACTTGCCTCTATTTGAAGATGATTTACAAGAAAATCAAAATATTCTCACAAAATGCAATGAAAATTTTAGAATCAAAGATGTAGGAAATGAGCGCAGCTTGAAAAAATCTTAAACGAAGGTAAGCTTCAATCAGAAAAGAAATAGGAAAACTGATAACAGACCTTATAGATTTAAGTTGTTGTATTTCGTAATTAACCAAATAAACTTACAGAAAAGTTTAACAAACCACAATAAATTAAATTAAATGTTAAAAATGAGCTTTGTTAAACATTTCACATTTTACTACATGATCTACCACGATGTCAACTAACCGACAACCAAGTGATCTTGGCATAGACACAAAATTTATTAAAATGCATCTCTTTCCTCACCAACTTGAGAGATGCCGTGTCACAAAACGAAGTAAACTTTTTATCGTCGTTTTTCTCGTACCATATCTTTTCGGCAGTGTGCGGGTGTTCAACTACCTTCCGAAACGTAATGTTTACATATAAACTAACCCTAGTCTTCATAAATACACACCTGAAGGCTAGTTATTTTATTTATTACAAATAACTACCAAGAATTTTTCATTTGTATATTAAATATGTTTTAATATGTAGTAGCCTTTACCCCATAGCTTTATCAGTGGATGCATTCAGCACATATGTTATAGTTCTTTCCAACCCCCCCCCCCCTCCCCCTCTGTGTCCACCTCTTCCTCTCTCTGTCTCTCCACCTCATCCTCCCACCTTCTCCCCGCTCTTTCTATCCCTTCATCTCCTCCTCACCTTTTTCTTGGCTTTTCCTCTACCTCTCTCTTTGATCATGTCTTCATCCTTCCTCCCTGTGCCCACATCTTCCTCCCCTCTCTTTCTTCCCTCTCTTTCTTCCCTCTCTTCCTTTTACACCTACCCACCACCCCTCTACACGTTCCACCTGCCTCCCACATCTGCCACTCCTCCACTCTCTTCATCCACTTCACTCTCCCCCTCCCTAAGCCATTTCACCCTGTCTCCAGCCATGCTCATCAGAATGTGTAGCCCCTGCACTATAGTTCAATAAAGAAGGCCAATTCCACACCCACAACATGCCTGGTATGAAGAGCAGGCTACACGTCAGAGCCAGAGCTGATGCACAGGCTATCATGCAATGCAGGTCAGTAAAGCAGTCCGATACAATCCCAACACAACACAACTGTCATGCAGGACAGCCTGTGTGTCAGAGCCTGGAAAAAAGTTTTGGCCCTGAAATGTAGGCTGTCCCACAAAGCAGGTTGATTTGGCAATCTGTTACTGTTCTCACACAATATGCCCTCCATGGAGAGCACCCTGTTTTTGCCCATATCTCCACTGCCATTGGAGCTAAGAGGCCATAAATCCAACAGAGACCATGAGCTCTGCTGTTTCTGTGCCAGTTTTGGTTGAAACTGATCCAAGAGTTCTCGAGGGTATCACAGATATAAATGTATACACTCTGCCAGATATCTATATAACAGAGAATGTGGTAGTAACTGTACTTCAGTCCACTATTATACCTTCAAAACTTCTCTGCCACTACAGAAAAACAAAATTAGTAATTTTTTATGAAATTTAAAAGGACTGATAATTTATGTATAAAGCGAATCATGTAAAAGGAATTTTCGTATTTATTCCAGACTTGCTCTATGATTTTGTGAGTCCATAACATTTCCAAAGTTATATACAATTAAAATTCTGAGCTATATTTTAGTAACCGTAATTCAGCTGAAACATTTGGATAACAGTCGAATGTCTAAATAGTGATATTTTGTTGTCCAATATCAGTTTAATAAATGAAAGTTTCCAAAAATGTGAATTAATTTAATGTGAATATTATGTAGCAGCTTCCTTCATTTATATGTGATACAATTTTGGAATTACCCAGATGAATTGCTTGCCCATTAAAGCTTATTATCCTAGTAAGGTCTTTAGTTGCTATCGACTCTCAATTCAAGGTAGCAAAATTTTGGTGATGAGTTAAACCTGTTTCAATCTTGAAAATATGGCTTCCTTACGATAATCCAAAATTACAATGGAATCAGAAAACAAGATTGCACTGTTGTCAAAAATACGTCTTTTGTATTAAAAAAATGGCTCTGAGCACTATGAGACTCAACATCTGAGGTCATCAGTCCCCTAGAACTTAGAACTACTTAAACCTAACTAACATAAGGACATCACACACATCCATGCCCAAGGCAGGATTCTAACCTGCGACCGTAGAGGTCGCGCGGTTCCAGACTGAAGCGCCTAGAACCGCTTGGCGACCACGGCCAGCTTTGTATAAAAATATGAAATTCAAACAATATAATAAAATTTCGGTTAGATTCAAAGAGTTTATTAGATTATACAATCTACTTTGCTTCTATAATCCATTACCAAATTATATCGCAAGTTGCTCTTCTTTTAATACTCAATACACGACTGATTCAAACGTCATGTCACATAGCACAATGTCTTCATTGGTGATTCAATATTCTTGGCCCAAAAGACAAAGTTGTATTTAGGGCTATGACAGGAATGACATTCGGTGCAAAATGTCTGGCAAACATGGGCTCTAGAATGCATACCTTAAGAGCTACACTGTGAAACAAATCTCTTCTACTGCCAACTATTTGCTTCTATAGTTTGAGAAGTGGTAGTAGAGTCCAAAACAAAGAAAAAATATCCACTAAACACAGGCACTAAAACACATGCTTAAAGACATCTCTTCTACAGAAAAAATGCTCAAAGCTCTTAAGAAAAGCATTTTAGAGCTCATGTTCACTAGACATGTTTTCCTTATTTTAGTTCATAGTGCCAATTCCCAAAATACGAAAACCAAAGACTTGCAGTAGAATGGATTCGTCTTACTGTAACGAAGATAGCTTTTAAACTATGCACTTCAGCCTGAAACGTTATTGGTCTGCATGTAATGTGACAGAGGGGAAAATGTATGGCTCTGAAGAATGCTTGGTCCTTAAAAGTCCTATGGACGAAGCATGCACTCTTTGTTTTACGCCCAAGTGCTGTATTAGCAAAATAGTTTATCAAAGGAGATTCTGCAGTCGAGCATTCGAGGGTGGACAAGATGTGCGAATTACCATTTTATCAACATAAACAAACAGGAAACATCTGTAATGCACATAGGCAAAAAATGTACATTTAATTTTAAGAAAAATGGTTTATTCAGTAAGGTTCAAACTTCTACTGAATTGTGGCTCTATAAAGAATTTTATACATGAATTAAGTTGATTTTTGAAATCTGTCAATAGTCCTTGAATTATATAGTGCAACACAGAAAATTACAGAATAACTACTAATATTAACCTGTGACATGCACTCAATAGAAACTTCCTCCACCCACATTCTTAGATGCCTGTAGTGTCTTTATGTGAATAAAACCACACCACTGTGTTGAACTCCCTGAGGGCAGAAAAACAAGAGTATCCCCTTCCTGACTGGTGCCTGGGCTGTTCTTCCTCCTCTTCTGCCCCTCCTGCACTCAAGAACACTTCATCCCCCACCAACATACACCAGCATCATAACATTTCAGCCAATGGGAGTAGAGTAGCACCGCACCACGTTACACCCTTCGTACAAAACTTTGACATATATCCAAATCCTACACGTTTCTGTAACTAAAATGCATATTCTAATCGACAGGTTCTGTCATGATGTGTTTTCTGACACTAATTTTTATCATTTCAAAATACGTGTCTCTTTCACATCGACATATTTGCATTGATAGAGAACCCTCATTTATATTATAATCAGTATTGATTATATATAAATAAAACGTTTATCACTACATTGTTCTTCATTTAATCAGTGTTAGTGTGGAGAACGCTCTGGTTAACACCCATAAATACATAAACGTAACATTATAGGGTATGTAACTACAACATAATGTTCGTTGGTCGTCGTAAAGATGGCTACTGCGCAATGCCATTACCGGACATTAAAATTGTTTATCATTCATTAAGTGTAAGCATTTGTGGTGAAACGAATATGTTTATGATTGCAGTTAGTAATTTTTTATACAATGTATTGCATTCCGCTGACTGACTTTGTGCTCTTGCGTTTACTGTGCTGGGCTTCCTAGGCTCATTTCATATTATTAAAATGTGTGCTATCTCTGGCAGTCGGGTACGCTACTTACGTTAAAATTACCCAGGTCCAGCACCACCGACCTGCGACAACCTGTAAACGCCATGCAGGCAAAACTTTGGCGCTTGCTCGCACTAATCCTATCATTGTCCGTATCTCAGTGTCTGCTAAGCGGAAACCATTTCCAACCTCCTAGCTTTCTGTTGATATTTACTCGGAGTGAAATCCCACTTAACTCCACTCCACTTCAGCCTCGGGATTCTCAAGACTCATTGAGTTACAGTCTTCTTTTTTAAATGCGTCGCTGTCGCACTTGTGGAACGAAAACTGTGCCTTGACCTCTCAAAAAATGTGAACTACTCGTTACGAACATTTCCAGCCAAGGTTTCTCCCTAGACTCATAATGTTATAAGCACATGGTTACTAGACTGTTTTGCTTCGAATGATAGTTCCTCCATATCCCTGAATATGAATTTATCCTATGGGCCATGAGTACTGAATCACCAATGTAGTGTTTGTCCTATGGGACATCACATCTCCCTCATCCTGTTTTCTCGTAGTTGGCGAAATAACGCGTGCTGTCGAAATACAAGAGGCAGTTCATAATTCAACTCATCAACAACTTCCTTAACCAACAGTTCGAGATCCCATGCCGTATTGTGTTTGCACTGAACCGACCGGACTCGGCTGGAAATTTTCGGGCGTTTGTCCTCCATTCCATCATGTCCGGCGATGCTCATACGCCAGAGACCCCAGCGCAAACCAGCGAAACAAGTGCCGGTCGCCACTTTCTACAGACAGGGCCGCCAATTTCCGCGAGCGAATCGTGTTTGACCAGCACCGCACGGCAGCCAACTTCGTGGCGACTTTCGGGCGGTGCGGGGAACGCGTGCAAACAGCGAGATTAGCTGCGATCGTCCCCGGACTGCCGGCTTGTTTGCTCCCATGTCCGCTTTGAGCCTCTTTGCGGTGAGTCGCGGTCCACCCCCGCGGACTGTGTAGCTGGAAATAATCTACTGGATGCCAAGCGCCGGTGTATACCGCTCTGTGAGGCGCAATACCCGGACATAGTTTCATCAAACACGTAGGAACCAAACGGCTTTTTTTTTTTTACGAAACTAATAAATTTCAGTCCTGCAAATATGTATGTTATACTGGGACGGCCAGTAACTTCATCTTTGGGAAAAAAGGGAAGTAATTTCGTCGTCTCAGTTATATTGGTTATCTTTTTTACCTCAACAAGTATCAGCACTTCTTGTGCTTCTTTCAGTAGAGTTTATTTATTTTCATTCTGAAAAATATTATAATATGTTAACATCTTGTGGAGGTTACATAAATTTTGGCTTAAAACTATTTACATTTACAAAGGAGAGATACTTAGGTGCCAAGTCTTACGTCCGCTTACATACACAGCTAAAGAGACTTGTCACAGAGTTGAATCGTTAAATGCTGTATGCTTTTGTGATACTGAAAATTATGCCTAGAACACTAATTTTAAATTAAGAGGATTATACACTTGTTCACATACTTCATATGATACTCTCAGTTATATATGTTGGTAGCTTGACATCCACCATGCATTCAACAACTAGTGATCTCTAAACAATGAAACGTTTTCTATTTTTCTGTGTTTCGTCCATTTCAGATTGAAAACTGCTTTATTATATCTGTTTATTTAGCGTGCCACTTATGGTTTCCTGATGCTGTTATCTTGCTGCCCTCATATGATATGTCAAAACACTTCTTTACCCTGCTATAGCTATTTTTAGCTGTTATGAGCCTTTGACACTTTTTTTTCCAGGGACACGTAAGGTTTCTGCCGCCATTTCACGAGCAGTTTCGATTATAGTCCACCACATAAAGTCGTGATATTCACTGCTTTGAAAATTGTTACCATCTGACAACTGGAACTACAGAATCGCACTTACAAGTGAGAAAGTTTGCCCTCTATTAAAGCCATATGTGACGTAAAAATTGTTTCGGTTTAAGTATTTTTTACGCAATTTACAGAATAGTTTGCATACTTTTATGTCCCGTACAGTAGTGACATATCAAGAGACGCAAATGATCGACAAATATTTGCAAACAGAGCAAAACTTCGCGAATAAAATGACATGTTGCACACCACAGAGTCTAAAGTTGGCACAGGTAGGTGTGCATTATAAAAGCATAGCTAGGAGAAAATTTCTTAGATATGACCAGTGACTGCAAGAGTGGCTACTTGGTTACAGAAATAACATGGAAAAGTAGATACGAACACCAGAAAG
Organism: Schistocerca gregaria; assembly: GCF_023897955.1. Classification (NCBI taxonomy): domain Eukaryota; kingdom Metazoa; phylum Arthropoda; class Insecta; order Orthoptera; family Acrididae; genus Schistocerca; species Schistocerca gregaria. Next base: position 298,258,413 of record NC_064925.1, read on the forward strand.
TGCGTAACGTAAGCAACAATCTGACTGTGAAACGTTAAAACTGTACAACAGGCTACTGAATGGAGTGAACTAACTTTTCGTCCATACTACTCCAGTGTTTGCAGCACTGGCCCATGCCAAACTCATACCACATGAATAGGGGAGGAGGCAGTGGTAATAGTGGATGGAGTTTCTAAGTTCAGCGTTCTGTCTGTACTCAGTGTCAAATGAAGACATTCTTCTAAATAACAGCAAGATTCATCACATCATTCGTCTGTACGCTTCCACTATCGGCCCAATTCTGTTCTCTTAGAACTTCTCTTCCATAGCCTACCAGCAATTGTTCTCTGACTTAATGCTCTGAGCCTTGGCTGTTTCTGTCAGAATGGGAATCTTGCTGGCCACTAGCAGCAGAATGGCAAGTTCCACCCAGCAAAATTTTATTATTAAAATTAAACCAACTCTCACTCTTGGAGATTTCGTTATTTTAAAAAACATGATATTGTGGAGTGAGAAAAGAGCCCGAGGAATTCTTCCATTCTGTGATATGATTATGAAACGGAGCTATTGAAGGGCTCACTTGTAGGCACCCATGAAAAAGCGCGTGCTCTCCAGAAAATAATGCAATACTTGTTTTAGAAATTGAAATAGAACGTTATCGGACAACGTGACTGTCAAGGTGAATAGCGGTTCTCACAGTAGTCTCTGGAAAGCGGCATATGGCTAAATTCTTTATCTTCTTAAAAGGCTTCGTCGAACAGTGCTGTTTCTTCAAGAGATAGCTGTCGATGCCTGGAGAGATTGGCTGGAGGAATGAATGCCATGTCGTTTACCTGGGCTGAAACCCAGCTATGAAATCTGAGCATTTTTATGGTACCTTGTTCATTCTAAGAAAACGTTTTTGCTATCTAGACCGTAGGCTCTCAATACTGCAGCTCCTCGCTGTAAAAATAGAAATGAAAAGAACGCAATGAACAGGACAGACCCTGGTGCTACTGGATGTGGTCTACAGCTAAAACAGCAGTGTAAGAGAAAGACAACATTGATCCAGGGGTTGAGCATATAATGTTCTGAAATATGTTGCATGGCCATTTAAGACAAAACCTGCCATGTAACACCATATCTCAATCGTGAATACAGTGGATGCCTTTCAAGTTGGGCCAAGATTCATCTGTAGCAAAAGTTCACCAAGGTCATTTTAACTGGGTTGGGGTACTATTATCGTTTTTGTCTTGCACGTTCATCATCTGAAGAAAGTCATTCTCATGGTACAAGGTTCAGCCTACTTCCCTGATAAACAACTTGAAAATACACACCCCACCTCACACTTACTCATTTGTAGGAAATATATATATATATATATATATATATATATATATATATATATATATATGAGGAAACATACAATAATAACAATAACACCAGCAACTACAATATCAACCATTCATACTAATTACTCTCATAATGTTCATGTATAGAACAGTGCCAATACAGACTCAAACAGTCAAAAATGACTAGTCGTTAACATCCACGCATACTGGATTCAATTTGCAATTACTTCATTTATACTAACGACTTCACATAACCAAATCGCTGAAACTGTTCTAATCATAGGCTACCACACAGTATGTGATGTTGCATAAAAGAATGACTTCTACAGCAAAGTGTGTACTCTAAACGCACATTGAACAACAAGTTCATTGTGTTTTACATTGAATAAAGGCATGACATACATAGAAACAGATGTACAGTAAATGACATCCAATAATAAAATAGACTCATATTCAAAACAAATGAGACATAATCAAAACAATTTTTATTGCAGTTGGACCTCTGCAATACTATTAGCCACATGTATTGTTTCTACCGGAAGCTTGACACATGAGAAATGCGGAAACCACATTTCAAGTTTTTATAATTAGATGTCCTTGAAGCATTTGAGGAGCATCTTTGATATCAGGAAGTTGAAGAAATGAATTAAAATTTGTGCCACAGCTGGGACTTGAACCCCCATCTCCTTGCTTAGTAGGCAGGAATGCTGGGCGTTACACCACCGCAACGCTATTCAACTTGTGCAGATCATGCAGTAATGTTAGCTACAGTGATGCGGTGGTGTGGTTGTTACTGTTGCTGTCTAGTAAGGCAGGAGACTCCAGATCAATTCCCAGCGATGCCATAAATTTTAATTCATTTCTTCTATCACAGAAATTTCAACTGTTTATAATTACAGCAGATCTTCCTGCAGAAGTATGACACGATTCACAACTTCAAATTAATAGCTTGATCAGATGACACTGTGACTTAGGAAGTCGGGATGAGGGGTAAACTTAGCATGGAAGGTCAAGGCCCCTACTATGTCACTCCTTAACACAACAACTAGCACATCAGTTATTAATAAATTATTCAAAACAAACTTTTATCAAACAAATTAGAGGAAATCAACACGTGGCCGTTCTTAAGACATTATCAAAATGTGCAACTACAAGAATTTAATGGAGATTTCAATACTTAAAAAACAAATTACAATATGAAGATGATTTTAAAAGGTGTCACATATAATGTTCCCCCTTTTTTTAAGGCAATAATCAGCAATATGACAGTGATTTACAAGGCACACCAGTTCGTTACGAACCCAAATAACACAAGGAGCACAACAAGTTAATTAATGCAATTGATTCCCAAGCAATTAAAAAAGCCTTTTTCTACATACATAAAATAGGTTCAATAGCTACCAACCGGGTGGTGATGCCAGACTGAACTGGCAAAAGGTGACATAACTTAAAACGCCAGAAGAAGTAGATCAGCCGTCCAAAACAACACCTAAACGCCGAGACCCAACCGGGAGTCACTTCCCATTAGACGGCACGTCACAGTTTCTGTTCACCGAAGCAGAGCGTGGCGTCGCTCCCACACACCCCAACTCGCAGAAAACGAGAATACAAACAGATCGCAGACAACACGGCAAATATCAGGCAAACATCAATTAATATAAGTTAGAACCAATAAATAATAATATAATAAAATAACAGTAAGAGCTTTCAATAAAACGACTTAAATTTTGCAGCAATATCAATGCTGTAAACATTTAAACTAAGATTTGTACACAAATGAAAAGTTATAAAATAGAATCTGACTTTAAGGCCGACAATGTGTACAAAGATGAATTGGAAAAAAACCGAACTGACATCGCTAAGAATATATCTAAATTGCTGAGAAGAATAATATTCAACAAAATGGAAATGATCTGTCAGGTGACTATCAGTTTGGCCCTCTAAAAGGTAAAGGCACCTGAGGGAAACTTATGACATTGAGATTAATAATGGAAGAACAAAAAGTCTAGAGAAATTCGCACGAAATGCGTTCGACAGTGTAATCTGATACATCCGAAATTATCAAATAGAATACGTGCAGGAAGTAAACGAGAAAAATAAGAATTGAAGACGATGACCGATGTGCTCGAATTAAAAAGGATGTAAGACAGGGATGCTGTCCTTCGCCCCTACTGTCCAATCTTATCATCGGAGAAGCAAAGATGGCAGTGACAGATATAAAAGAAAGGTTCAACAGTGGGATTAGCATTCAGGGTGAAAGAATATCAATGACAAGATGAGATGATGACATTGCTATCTTCAATGAAAATTAAGAAGAATTACAGAAAGCGTTCAATTAAATGTTCTCATGAGGACACAATATGGATTGAGAATAAACGGAAGAAAAATGAAAGTAATAAGATGTAACAGAAATGAGATTGGTGATATAGTTAATGGCAAAATTAGGAACCAAGAAGTAGACGAAGTTAAGGAATTCTGCTCCCCAGACAGGAAAATAACGTATGATGGACGGAGCAAGTAAGACATAAAAAGCAGAGTAGCACTGGCGAAAAGAAGACTCCTGGGTAAGAGATTTCTGCTAGTATCAAACATCGGCTTTAATGTGCAGAAGAAATTTGTGAGAATATGCATCTGGAGCGCAGCATTGTATGGTAGTGAATCACGGACTGTGAGAAAACTGGAGAACAATATAATCTGTGAGTTTGAGATGTGGTGCTACAGAAGGATGTTGAAAATCAAGACAAGGAATGAGGAGGTTCTCTGCAGAATCGGCGAAGAAAGGAACATAATGACAACACTGACCATAAAAAGGGACATAATGATAGTACATGTGTTAACACCTTGGGGAATAACATCCATGGTACTAGAGGGAGTTGTAGAAGGTAAACATAGAGAGGGAAGACAAAAATCGGAAAATACCCAACAAATAATTCAGGACGTAGTATGCAAGTGCTCCTCTGAAATGAAGAGGCTGGCACAAGAGAAGAGTTCATTGGAAGTCACATTGAACCAGAAGACTGATGCCACCTCCCCACAAAAAACTGTGTGAGTACTAATGACAAAAGAAAAACCTAAAACAGCACCAGATTTGCAGCCTTACACATCTAGGAAGAGGGCAATAGTAGTTCCGATAGTCCCTCACACGACCGATTTCGTCACTGCACTCGCACAACAGTTCATTTTCTAACATATGTATGCAACACCAGTTGGCTCGCAAGCAGATAATTGCGAGATAATCTTCATTAATCTCCTGCAAATAACTCCGCCTTCGCCAAACCTTGACTATTAACTGAACTATAGCGCTGTGACAGACCAGTAATAAATCAACAACGCTGACTGCGATTGGGTATTGATTTAAACTAATGGGGAAGTTTGAATATTTGTACTGGATTGGTACTCGAACCTGGGTTCTCTGCTTACGTGGCAGATGCACTGACCATTGTGCCATTCGAACACACTGGTCAGCCTCATTGCCCAGACTACTCTAGCACACCTCCCGCCAAACCCAAATTCTAAAGCTATACACACACTATGAGTGTTTATTACATATTTATAAGAGCTTCAAACAGGAGCGTCTTCTTTCAATTACCTTTGTAGTTACTAGTATATTGTTGTAATTTTTTGCGTGTTTGAGTGCTTAGTGGGAGAAACCTTTCATTTTAAAAACAGCGAAGCGTTGCTAGGCCGTTGTATCGACCCTCGTATTGTACAGGTTTTCGTTTGTCTTGATTAGAAAAGCTCAGTGTCGGTTAGCCCGTCAGTGAGAGAGCACCGCGAGTTCCTCCTGCTAATAAGCCGAGTATACGTTTGTTTATTACATATTATTTCGAGCTGCAAACAGGAGCGAGTTAAAAAATGAATAGGCACTGTGACTGCTGTGTACAGATGCGAGCTGACTTGGTGACCCTTCGCTCACAGCTGCAGGCAGTGTTGACTTCCGTCACACAGCTTGAGGCTGCTGCCAAGGGGCATCACTGTGGGGGGTCGGCCGCGGGGATGCTGGGAAGCGTCGAGCACGACCCATATGTCCCCCGATCGATCCACTTCTGTGACCGCCCTGGGTACTGCCTGCACTGAGGTTGACCCCTCACCTGTGGTCGAGTGGGAGATCATTCCAAAGTCTGGCAGGCAGCGAAAGACTTTCCATGGGGGTGATCATAGGGCCTCCCTGGTTCGTTTGACGATCAGGTCTCGGGCGTTATCAGTTGCTGACGGTCCGTCCTCGGTAGCTGAGTGGTCAGCGCGACAGAATGTTAATCCTAAGGGCCCAGATACGATTCACACCTGGGTCGGAGATTTTCTCTGCTCAGGGATTGGGTGTTGTGTTGTCCTCATCATCATTAGTTCATCACCATCGACGTGCAAGTCGCCGATATGGCGTCAAATCAAAAGACTTGCGCCCAGCGAACAGTCTACCCAATGGGAGGCCCTAGTCCCACAACCAAAAACAAAATAGTGGCTGACGAAGTCTCTGAGCTGGATGCAGTCGTCTACCCTGTTCCAGAGGAAGCTTCTTGGCCCATAAGGTCTGGGCATTCACAGAGGGTGGGTTTGCTGGTAGTTGGGAGCTCCAACGTTAGGCGCATAATGGGGCTTCTTAGGAACATGGCTGCCAAGGAGGCGAAGGAAGCCAGTGTGCACTCCATGTGCATACCGGGAGAGTCATTACGGATGTGGAAAGGGTGCTTCCAGATGCCATGAGAGTACAGGGTGCAGCCAACTGCTAGCCCATGTCGGTACCAATGTGGTGTGTCGCTTTGGATCGGAACAGATTCTGTCTGGTTTCGGGCGGCTAGCGGAAATGGTAAAGACTGTCAGTCTTGCTTGCGAGATTAAGGCAGAGCTCACCATCTGCAGCATCGTCGACATGACAGACTGTGGTCCTTTGGTGCAGATCCGAGTAGATGGTCTAAATCAGAGGCTCAGGCGGTTCTGTGACCGTGTAGGCTGCAGATTCCTTGACTTGAGCCATCGGGTGGTAGGTTTCCGGGTTCCGCTTAACAGGTCAGAAGTCCACTACATATAGGAAGCGCCTACACTAATAGCGGGGGCTGTGTGGAAGAGACTAGGCGGTTTGTTAGGTTAGAGGGTCTCAGGAAACCACAGAAAGGGTGTCCGTCAAACAGGGGGCAGGTAGAACACAGTAAGGTAGTTGTGCAAACGATCAGTATTGTAGTTGTAAATTATCGTAGCTGTGTTTGGAAATAATCAGTGCTCCAAGCCCTCATAGAAAGCACTGAAGCTCAAATAGTTATCACCGAGCGAGGTGGCGCAGTGGTTAGCACACTGGACTCGCATTCGGGAGGACGATGGTTCAATCCCATCTCCGGCCATCCTGATTTAGGTTTTCCGTGATTTTCCTAAATCGCTTCAGGCAAATGCCGGGATGGTTCCTTTGAAAGAGCACGGCCGATTTTCTTCCCCATCCTTCCCTCACCCGAGCTTGCGCTCCGTCTCTAATGACCTCGTTGTCGACGGGACGTTAAACACTAATCTCCTCCTCCAAATACACTCCTGGAAATTGAAATAAGAACACCGTGAATTCATTGTTCCAGGAAGGGGAAACTTTATTGACACATTCCTGGGGTCAGATACATCACATGATCACACTGACAGAACCACAGGCACATAGACACAGACAACAGAGCATGCACAATGTCGGCACTAGTACAGTGTATATCCACCTTTCGCAGCAATGCAGGCTGCTATTCTCCCATGGAGACGATCGTAGAGATGCTGGATGTAGTCCTGTGGAACGGCTTGCCATGCCATTTCCACCTGGCGCCTCAGTTGGACCAGCGTTCGTGCTGGACGTGCAGACCGCGTGAGACGACGCTTCATCCAGTCCCAAACATGCTCAATCGGGGACAGATCCGGAGATCTTGCTGGCCAGGGTAGTTGACTTACACCTTCTAGAGCAAGTTGGGTGGCACGGGATACATGCGGACGTGCATTGTCCTGTTGGAACAGCAAGTTCCCTTGCCGGTCTAGGAATGGTAGAACGATGGGTTCGATGACGGTTTGGATGTACCGTGCACTATTCAGTGTCCCCTCGACCATCACCAGAGGTGTACGGCCAGTGTAGGAGATCGCTCCCCACACCATGATGCCGGGTGTTGGCCCTGTGTGCCTCGGTCGTATGCAGTCCTGACTGTGGCGCTCACCTGCACGGCGCCAAACACGCATACGACCATCATTGGCACCAAGGCACAAGCGACTCTCATCGCTGAAGACGACACGTCTCCATTCGTCCCTACATTCACGCCTGTCGCGACACCACTGGAGGTGGGCTGCACAATGTTGGGGCGTGAGCGGAAGACGGCCTAACGGTGTGCGGGACCGTAGCCCATCTTCATGGAGACGGTTGCGAATGGTCCTCGCCGATACCCCAGAAGCAACAGTGTCCCTAATTTGCTGGGAAGTGGCGGTGCGATCCCCTATGGCACTACGTAGGATCCTACGGTCTTGGCGTGCATCCGTGCGTCGCTGCGGTCCGGTCCCAGGTCGACGGGCACGTGTACCTTCCGCCGACCACTGGCGACAACATCGATGTACTGTGGAGACCTCACGCCCCACGTGTTGAGCAATTCGGCGGTACGTCGACCCGGCCTCCCGCATGCCCACTATACACCCTCGCTCAAAGTCCGTCAACTGCACATACGGTTCACGTCCACGCTGTCGCGGCATGCTACCAGTGTTAAAGACTGCGATGGAGCTCCGTATGCCACGGCAAACTGGCTGACACTGACGACGGCGGTGCACAAATGCTGCGCAACTAGCGCCATTCGACGGCCAACACCGCGGTTCCTGGTGTGTCCTCTGTGCCGTGCGTGTGATCATTGCTTGTACAGCCCTCTCGCAGTGTCCGGAGCAAGTATGGTGGTCTGACACACCGGTGTCACTGTGTTCTTTTTTCCATTTCCAGGAGTGTAGTTACAGGTACAGATAGCTGGCTAAAGCCGGAAATAAGTTCAGCCTAAGTTTTTCAAACGATCTAATGGTGTTCAGAAAGCATGGATCAAACGCAGTTGCTGAACAGTTCAAAGAAAACTTGAGTGTCATTTCAAATTGGTACCGCACTCATACAATTATAGTCGGTGGCGACTTCAGTCTACCCTCGATATGCTGGAGAAATTATACGTTTAAAGCATTCGGCAGGCATAAAGCGTCAACCGTATTTGTACTGAATGCTTTCTCAAAAAATTGTTGCGAAAGCATACTTGACCTTTTAGCAACAAATGATCTAGGACAAATAGGGAGTATCATTACGCATACAGGGATTGGCGACCACAAGGCAGTTGCTGCTAGGTTAAATACCTTAACACTCACAACCCTCAAAAAGAAACGCAAACTATATCTATTTGAAAAAGGTAAAAAAAAAAAGCTCTTAACACCTTTTTAAGAGACAGTCTCCACTCCTTCCGATAGTGGTAGAAAAGATGTGGAGTGATTTCAAAGAGATAGTATCGACGGCAATTGAGAGACACGTATCACATAAATTAATAAGTGATGGTACTGATCCCCTATGGTACACAAAATGTTCATATCGCTGTTGCAGAAGCAGTGAAAAAAGAGTGCCAAATTTAAAAGTACGCAAAATCCCGAAGATTGGCAAAGTTTTGCAGATGTTCGTAATATAGCGCGTGCGTCAACGCGGTATGCTTTTAATAATTTCCACAAAGAAACTCTGTCTCGGAATCTGGCAGAAACCCCAAAGAGATTCTGGTCATATATAATGCACACCAGTGGCAAGACGCAATCAATACCATCACTGGGCGATAACAACCGTGAAGTCACTGACGATAGTGCCCTGAAAGCTCAGTTATTAAACACGGTTTTCTGAAACTCCTCCGCCAAAGAAGACGAAGTAAATATTCCTGAATTCCAATCAAGAACAACTACAAATATGAGAAACATAGACGTAGATATCCTAGGTGTAGTAAAGCAGCCCACTTAATAAAGGCAAGGCTTCCGGTCCAGATGGTACACCAGTATAAACAACCGCTCACTCGCGGAAAGTTTCGTACCTAAAGACTGGAAAATTGCTCAAGTCACACCAATACCCAAAAAGGGAAATAGGAGTAATCCGCTGAATTACAGGCCCATATCACTAACTTCGATTTGCAGTAGGGTTCTGGAACATATACTGTATTCGAACGTTATGAAGTACCCCGAAGAAAACGATTTACTGGCACACAGTCAACACGAATTCAGAAAATATAGTTCCTGCTTAACACAACTAGCTCTTTATACTCGTGAAGTAATGAGTGCTATCGACAGGGGATGTCAAATTGATTCCATGGTTTTAGATTTTTCGAAGGCTTTCGACGCCGTTCCTCATAAGCGTCTTCTAACCAAACTGAGTGCCTATGGACTATCGTCTCAGTTGTGCGACTGGATTCGTGATTTCCTGTCAGAAAGCTGACAATTCGTAGTAATAGACGGAAAGTCATCGAGTAAAACAGAAGTAATATCCGGCGTTTCCTCTATTGTTCCTGATCTATATTAACGACATAGGAGACAATCTGAGTAGCCCTCTTAGATTATTTGCAGATGACGCTGTCATTTACCGTCTTGTAAAGACATCAAAATTGCAGAATGATTTAGATAAGATATCTGTGTGGTGCGAAAAGTGGCAATTGACCCTGAATTAAGAAAAGTGTGAAGTTGCCAGAATGATATTTTCACTCTGCAGCGGAGTGTGCGCTGATATGAAACTTCCTGTCAGATTATAACTGTGTGCCGGACCGAGACTCGAACTCGGGACCTTTGCCTTTCGCGGGCAGGTGCTCTACCAACTGAGCTACGCAAGCACGACTCACGGCCCCTCCTCACAGCTTCACTTCTGCCAGTACCTTGTCTCCTACCTTCCAAACTTTACAGAAGCTCTCCTGCGGAGCACTTGCCCGCGAAAGGCAAAGGTCCCGAGTTCGAGTCTCGGTCCGGCACACAGTTTTAATCTCCCAGGAAGTTTCAAGTGTGAACTTATTCATATGAGTACTAAAAGAAATCCGCTAAATTTCGATTAAGCGATAAGTTCCACAAATCTCAAGGCTGTAAATTCAATTACGAATAACCTAAGTTGGAACGATCACATAGACAATGTTGTGGGTAGAGCAAACCAAAGACTGAGATTCATTGGCAGAACACTTAGAAGGTGCAACAGATCTTCTAAAGAGAGTGCTTACACCACGCTGGCCCGCCCTGTTCTAGAGTACTGCTGTGAAGTGTGGGATCCGCATCAGGTGGGATTGACGGATGACATCGAAAAAGTTCAAAGAACGGCAGCTCGTTTTGTATTATCGCGAAATAGGGGAGATAGTGCCACAGACGTGATACGTGAATTGGAGTGGCAATCATTAAAACAAAGGCGTTTTTCGTTCCGACGGGTGTTAGCACCCACCTACACAGGGAGAAATGAACATCACGATAAAACAAGAGAAATCAGGGTTCGCATCTAGAAATTTAAGTGCTCGTTTTTCACGCACGCCGTACGAGAGTGGAACGGTAGAGAGAGAGCTTGAAGGTGGTTCATTAATCCCTCTGCCAGCACTTAATTGTGAGTAGCAGAGTAATCGCGTAGATGTAGATGTATGTAGTGCCCTTCCGCATTATCCCTATAAACGTGGCATTTCGCCGATTCCTGTAAGAGTGCCTGCTAGTAAGCCGGAGGCCCGGGTTCGAATCTCAGTCTGTCATAAGTCTTCAACCTTCCCCAAAGATTTAAATCAATGCCCAATGGCAGCCATTGTCTGTAATTCCTTTGTGTCTTAATTCATAGTGGGTGCTGGATCAAAATTGTGTCTGTTCTTCCGGAAGTGTGCGAAAGTACAGACACCACACACATACATATAAAATTCAAGAAAGATTCATCTCTTGTTTTGGATTAGAACTCTGCTTTTGGTCGAAGTATTTTCTGCACAGCGAACGCTGTAACGTCCTAATAAATTTTAAGGCGCTGTATATAAACCAGACGCCACAGTTCAGAGTTGATAGTCAACTCCTTCTACTCTACAGATGAATATCTTAACAGAGACTGTCAGATCAACTTAAGTAAAAGTGTGGTGTCACCGCCAGACACCACACTTTCTAAGTGGTAGCCTTTAAATCATCCGCGGTCCGTTAGCATCCGTCGAACCCGCGTGTCGCCACTATCAGTGATTGCAGACCGAGCGCCGCCACACGGCAGGTCTAGAGAGACTCCCTAGCACTCGCCCCAGTTGTACAACCGACTCTGCTAGCGATGGTTCACTCTCTACATACGCTCTCATTTGCAGAGACGACAGTTTAGCATAGCCTTCAGCTTCGTCATTTGCAACGACCTAGCAAGGCGCCATATTCAGTTACTATAATTACTTCAAGAATTTATTCTGAATAGATAATATTGTGAATCATGTACCGTCAAGAGCGACGTTCATCATTAATGGATTAACGGTTAGTATCAACCTAATTACGTCCGCTTTCTGAATTCTCATTCCTTGTCATGTTCCAGACCTCACGTTAGTGTAGTTCTTCCCTCCTGACGCCAGCCTGCGTGAGCTAAAACGTGTGCATTTCGGCCTCCACTCGTAACACGGTTTTGGCTATTCTGCTAATACAAAAAAATGTCTGTTAGATTTTAGTTTCGACAGCATTTGGCTACAGCAGTCATGATTAGGTATTTTGTGTATGATAAATTTATTAAAACTGCATAACTACGTTTCATTCTGACAGTGTATTAATGCTGTAAATATTAGCAGTTCCAATCTACTGTAATGTGTTCACCTATTTTGACAATCTCCTGACAAATGATGAGGGTAGTGAGTATCATATTCAAATGTTTTATGTTTTTTATGTCACATTTTCTGACATGTTCCACATCCACGAAAATCATCTCATTTTTGGGTCTATGTAACGGAAATAGAATCTAATCTACTCAAGAACGAAGTTTCTTACAAAAGTTTGCACTACAGACTGAACTGTAAATGCTTTCTAGTGCACAAAATTTGTGAAATGAGATAATTACTGTTTCTGCATTGCGATTGTGTAAAATACTTTATTTATTGAATAAAATGTTGTCATGAAAAAAGTGGTTTAGGGCCAGTTAGACCTCCGATCACTCCTAGGATTTTTATCTGTCATTTATCACTTTGCTCAAGTGAAAACTGCCTAATTCTACCAAGGCTCGGATTCCAGATTAAACTCTCTGCTTCCCTATAACTGGCTGGGTAAGCCAGTTCAAAGTAAAACATTGTGGTGTTCACACCAGCCGTCTCATTGTGTAGAGACACAACGTCTGACGCTGTACCACTACAAATTTTTCAGCCTCCAGATATACGGTGAAGTATGTAATATAATCTATTTTCATGTGTGCTCACGAAGATGGAGTTATTGTTATTTACGAAGGACTATGACATGTTTAAAATTTTGTTTATGTTTGGATTCACAGCCTCTAAATACTAAATAAAAGAGAACATATTCCATAGTAGGCTGTCATGTAAATGTTTTTTATTTAAATCGTGCGATTAACATATTTATCTGCTCGTCACTTTCAAGCACCTATAAAACGAACGTGGAAGAGTATTACATTGTCTGCATACATCTCCATACATAGCTATATATCGCAAACATTACAACCTCACATATCACAGTTTTAATTGTGCTCTATGTACTACAGCTTAACAACTGTCAGCAGCTTTTAGAATGCTGTCAAAAATACACATTCATCCAAGTACTGTAGAACTATCGACAGCAAATGTAAGAGGCACGTTACATATATTGCTGGCGTGCCTGGGTATGTTAAATTCGTCTTTATAAATCATTTTGTTTATAACAGGAAACAAACCATCGCTTTCCGTCGACACTTAGCATCGCGTGAAGGACGTGATGAACAGTATTTGCCTGGAGCAACTCCAGCCACACATTGCAAAAAAGAAGTTGCAGATATCTGCCGAAATACCGGAGAAAATGCGCCAGATGACTCCGAGGAGAAACACATGATACATCCATGGCGAGTAACCTTTTTTTCTTCTTCTTCTTTTCAAATATTTATTGCATTTTTTATACTTTGGATTTCGAGAATTTATTAGCCTGCTCCTCCTTCTTTGTTCACGAATTCCATCAAGTGTCCCACACCTCTATATCTGAATACTAATACTTGCATCATAAAATCGTATTCCATTTCTGTTACAGTCAGAGTCAGTTATATATAACAAAGCAGCGCCTGCAATTATCTTCCGTAAAGACTTTAAAACTTTTCAGTTAAAGCGTGGCAAATGTAGTACTTCGAGACACACTGCGACAGAGACGATGTTATCGAAACTCTTTTTCTTCCAGAATACACGCCAACAGTTTTTCAAATTATTGGGCAGTTATTAACGAAAAACATATTTCTCCTGCAGAAAATGAGTCTACATAGCGCAGTTTGTAACAGTTTGTGGCAGTGCAGTAGGGTGTTTCCAGCGACTGTTCGAATGTACACTACTGGCCATTAAAATTTCTACCCCACGAAGATGACGTGCTACAGACACGAAATTTAACCGACAGGGAGAAGATGCTGTGATATGGAAATGATTAGCTTTCCAGAGCATTCACTCAAGGTTGGCGCCGGTGGCGACACCTACAACGTGCAACCTCAGCCATAGTGCCAGTAGTGTCAGTGTCGCCCTAACCGCCGTCTGCTTCACGTCTGCTGTGCAGCGAGCTACCTTAATTTAAGTATTATCTGTATTTTTCTTACTTGTCACTACTTCTTCTGCGTGTTTTTGCTTTTAGGAAGCTTTAATAGTAGAGTGCTATTAAGTGTTCCATAGATCTCGTGTGTGTTTCGAATACAGTCAGAGAGTCCCTTTAGTCAGCCATAGTGCTCGTAGTGCTAGTGTTTGTTTTCAATACCGTCCAGAGACAGGTAGTGCTATTTTCCTTGTTTCTACAAGAAGTGGTTAGCAATCACAGTTTAGTCAATAATCAACCGCCTTTAGTGAATTAGCAGTCTAGTTAAAAGCTGATTAACACTCTATAGTAAATTGATTTCTTAGGATGGCTAGGATGTGTGGCTGCTGTGTACGGACGCAGGAGGAGCTGGCCACTCTTCGCGAACAGCTGAGCGTGTTGATGGCTGCGGTCAGCCGTCTTCAGGCTGCTGCCTCGGAGTGTAGCGGCAGTAGGGAGTCTGGTGCGTCGCATGGTGCACCCCAGGTGTTAGATGCTTCACCCACTGTCCCTGCTGTCGAGACATCTTCGCGGGTACCGGGCGCGGTTGGGCCACCCTCTCCCCAAGGGGAGTGGCGGGTTCAGCGGCGTTCGCGGCGCACGAGGCGGAGGGTCAATGTGGAGGCTGGCCGTGTGGCATCGCCCGCTCTGCCTGTGAGTGGACATGTGGCTGCTCCTTCAGCAAGGTCCGAGCAGGCACACGGGGGGAGGGGTTTATTAGTTATTGGGAGCTCCAACGTTAGGCGGGTGATGGAGCCCCTTAGGAAAATAGCGGAAAGGTCGGGGAAGAAGGCCAGTGTTCACTCTGTCTGCTTGCCGGGGGGTCTCATCCGAGATGTGGAGGAGGCCCTACCGGCGGCGATAGAGAGCACTGGGTGCACCCGACTGCAAATTGTTGCTCATGTCGGCACCAATGACTCTTGCCGTCTGGGTTCAGAGGTCATCCTCAGTTCGTACAGGCGGTTGGCGGAGTTGGTGAAGGTGGAAAGCCTCTCTCGGGGGTGGAATCAGAGCTAACTATTTGTAGTATCGTTCCGAGAACCGATCGCGGTCCTCTGGTTTGGAGCCGAGTGGAAGGCTTAAACCAGAGGCTCAGACGATTCTGCGGAGAGCTGGGGTGCAAATTTCTCGACCTCCGCTATCGGGTGGAGAAATGTAGGGTCCCCCTGAATAGGTCAGGCGTGCACTACACGCCGGAAGCGGCTACGAGGGTAGCGGAGTACGTGTTGAGTGCACATGGGGTTTTTTTAGGTTAGAGAATTCCCTCCCTAGGCCCGACAAGACGCCTCCTGAGACGCGGCAAGGCAGGAGTAGGCAAAATGCAACAAGGAATAACAATATTAATGTGCTAATAGTAAACTGCAGAAGCGTCTATAGAAAGGTCCCAGAACTGCTCTCATTAATAAACGGTCACAACGCCCATATAGTACTAGGAACAGAAAGTTGGCTGAAACCAGACGTAAACAGTAATGAAATCCTAAACTCTGATTGGAATGTATACCGCAGAGATAGGCTGGACAGTGAAGGGGGAGGCGTGTTTATAGCGATAAGAAGTGCAATAGTATCGAAGGAAATTGACGGCGATTCGAATTGTGAAATGATTTGGGTGAAGGTCACGGTTAAAGCAGGCTCAGACATGGTAATTGGATGTCTCTATAGGCCCCCGGGCTCAGCAGCTGTTGTGGCTCAGCACCTGAAGAATAATTTGGAAAATATTTCGAGTAGATTTCCCCACCATGTTATAGTTCTGGGTGGAGATTTTAATTTGCCGGATATAGACTGGGAGACTCAAACGTTCATAACGGGTGGCAGGGACAAAGAATCCAGTGAAATATTTTTAAGTGCTTTTTCTGAAAACTACCTTGAGCAGTTAAACAGAAAACCGACTCGTTGCGATAATATATTAGACCTTCTGGTGACAAACAGACCCGAACTATTTGAATCAGTTAATGCAGAACAGGGAATCAGCGATCATAAAGCGGTTACTGCGTCGATGATTTCAGCCGTAAATAGAAATATTAAAAAAGGTAGGAAGATTTTTCTGTTTAGCAAAAGTGACAAAAAGCAGATTACAGAGTACCTGACGGCTCAACACAAAAGTTTTGTCTCAAGTACAGATAGTGTTGAGGATCAGTGGACAAAGTTTAAACCCATGATACAATATGCGTTAGATGAGTATGTGCCAAGCAAGATCGTAAGAGATGGAAAAGAGCCACCGTGGTACAACAACCGAGTTAGAAAACTGCTGCGGAAGCAAAGGGAACTTCACAGCAAACATAAACATAGCCAAAGCCTTGCAGACAAACAAAAATTACGCGAAGCGAAATGTAGTGTGAGGAGGGCTATGCGAGAGGCTTTCAATGAATTCGAAAGTAACGTTCTATGTACTGACTTGGCAGAAAATCCTAAGAAATTTTGGTCCTATGTCAAAGCGGTAGGTGGATCAAAACAAAATGTCCAGACACTCTGTGACCAAAATGGTACTGAAACAGAGGATGACAGACTAAAGGCCGAATTACTAAATGTCTTCTTCCAAAGCTGTTTCACAGAGGAAGACTGCACTGTGCTTCCTTCTCTAGATTGTCGCACAGTTGACAAAATGGTAGATATCGAAGTAGACGACAGAGGGATAGAGAAACAATTAAAATCGCTCAAAAGAGGAAAGGCCGCTGGTCCTGATGGGATACCAGTTCGATTTTACACAGAGTACGCGAAGGAACTTGCCCCCCTTCTTGCAGCGGTGTACCGTAGGTCTCTAGAAGAGCGAAGAGTTCCAAAGGATTGGAAAAGGGCACAGGTCATCCCCGTTCTCAAGAAGGGACGTCGAACAGATGTGCAGAACTATAGACCTATATCTCTAACGTCGATCAGTTGTAGAATTTTGGAACACGTATTATGTTCGAGTATAATGTCTTTTCTGGAGACTAGAAATCTACTCTGTAGGAATCAGCATGGGTTTCGAAAAAGACGATCGTGTGAAACCCAGCTCGCGCTATTCGTCCACGAGACTCAGAGGGCCTTAGACACGGGTTCACAGGTAGATGCCGTGTTTCTTGACTTCCGCAAGGCGTTTGACACAGTTCCCCATAGTCGTTTAATGAACAAAGTAAGAGCATACGGACTATCAGATCAATTGTGTGATTGGATTGAGGAGTTCCTAGATAACAGAACGCAGCACGTCATTCTCAATGGAGAGAAGTCTTCCGAAGTAAGAGTGATTTCAGGTGTGCCGCAGGGGAGTGTCATAGGACCGTTGCTATTCACAATATACATAAATGACCTGGTGGATGACATCGGAAGTTCACTGAGGCTTTTTGCAGATGATGCTGTGGTGTATCGAGAGGTTGCAACAATGGAAAATTGTACTGAAATGCAGGAGGATCTGCAGCGAATTGACGCATGGTGCACGGAATGGCAATTGAATCTCAATGTAGCGAAGTGTAATGTGATGCGAATACATAGAAAGATAGGTCCCTTATCATTTAGCTACAAAATAGCAGGTCAGCAACTGGAAGCAGTTAATTCCATAAATTATCTGGGAGTACGCATTAGGAGTGATTTAAAATGGAATGATCATATAAAGTTGATCGTCGGTAAAGCAGATGCCAGACTGAGATTCATTGGAAGAATCCTAAGGAAATGCAATCCGACAACAAAGGAAGTAGGTTACAGTACGCTTGTTCGCCCAATGCTTGAATACTGCTCAGCAGTGTGGGATCCGCACCAGGTAGGGTTGATAGAAGAGATAGAGAAGATCCAACGGAGAGCAGCGCGCTTCGTTACAGGATCATTTAGTAATTGCGAAAGCGTTACGGAGATGATAGATAAACTCCAGTGGAAGACTCTGCAGGAGAGACGCTCAGTAGCTCGGTACGGGCTTTTGTTGAAGTTTCGAGAACATACCTTCACCGAAGAGTCAAGCAGTATATTGCTCCCTCCTACGTATATCTCGCGAAGAGACCATGAGGATAAAATCAGAGAGATTAGAGCCCACACAGAAGCATACCGACAGTCCTTCTTTCCACGTACAATACGAGACTGGAATAGAAGGGAGAACCGATAGAGGTACTCAGGGTACCCTCCGCCACACACCGTCAGGTGGCTTGCGGAGTACGGATGTAGATGTAGATGTAGATGTAGAACGTGCTGACATGAGGAAAGTTTCCAATCGATTTCTCATGCAGAAATATCAGTTTACCGGCGTTGCCTGGTGAAACGTTGTTGTGATGCCTCGTGTAAGGAGGAGAAATACGTACCATCATGTTTACGACTATTATAAAGGTCGGATTGTAGCCTATCGCGATTGCGATTTACGGTATCGCGACATTGCTGCTCGCGTTGGTCGAGATACAATGACTGTTAGCAGAATATGGAATCGGTGAGTTCAGGAGGGTATTACGGATCCCAACGGCCTCGTATCACTAGCAGTCGAGATGACAGGCATCTTATCCGCATGGCTGTAACGGATCGTGCAGCCACGTCTCGATCCCTGAGTCAACAGATGGGGACGTTTGCAAGACAACAACCATCTGCACCAACAGTTCGACGACATTTGCAACAGCATGGACTGTCAGCTCGGAGACCATAGCTGCAGTTACCTTTGACGCTGCATCACAGACAGGAGCGCATGCGATGGTGTACTCAACGACGAACTGCAAAACGTCATTTTTTTGGATGAATCCAGGTTCTGTTTACAGCATCATGATGGTCGCATCCGCGTGTGGCTACATCGCGATAAACGCACATTGGAAGCGTGTATCCGTCATCACCATACTGGTGTATCACGTGACGTGATGGTATGGGGTGCCACTGGTTACAGGTCTCGGCCAACTCTTGTTCGCATTGATAGCACTTTGAACAGTGGACGTTACATTTCAGATGTGTTACGACACGTGTTCGAAATCTGCACAACCGCATGTTGCAGGTCCTGTACGGGCCTTTCTGGGTACTGATTTCTCATAATCTATTCACCCAAATCGCGTGAACATGTAATCACATGTTAGTTTTAGTATAATACATTTGTCCATTGAATACCCGTTTATCGTCTACATTTCTTCTTGGTGTAGCAATTTTAATGGTCAGTAGTGTACAATCTGTACTGCAAGTTTGTAGCCGAGAGCCTTGACCGCTGCGCTACACAAGCTTGGTCGACATATGACTAACACTGCGCTACGTTCCCTTACATATAAAACGTCAACATTGATTTTCTCGGTAACAAGGGTCCGCCGCGCGGAAAGCCGCTAGCCAGGTACTAAGGACAGGCTTCTCTGCAAAAGGGCCGGCCACCACGTCCCAAACTTCCGGCGTGCAACGCGTGCGGGCCACGGGAGGTTCAAAATGGTTCAAATGCCTCTGAGCACTATGGGGCGTAGCTCTTAGGTCATCAGTCACCTAGAACTTAGAACTACTTAAACCTAACTAACCTAAGGACATCACACACATCCATGCCCGAAGCAGGATTCGAACCTGAAACCGTAGCAGTCCCGCGGTGCCAGACTGAAGCGCCTAGAACCGCTCGGCCACGCCGGCCGGCGCCACGGGAGGGCCAAGACCCAGCCTATCGCTTGGCTTTTCTTGGTCCTCGTCGGAAGTACCCGGAACACAGCTATATTTTGCATTGCGGTGCAGTACTCTTCGTGCGGGCCACGGGAGGCTCAAAATGGTTCAAATGCCTCTGAGCACTATGGGGCGTAGCTCTTAGGTCATCAGTCACCTAGAACTTAGAACTACTTAAACCTAACTAACCTAAGGACATCACACACATCCATGCCCGAAGCAGGATTCGAACCTGAAACCGTAGCGGTCCCGCGGTTCCAGACTGAAGCGCCTAGAACCGCTCGGCCACTCCGGCCGGCGCCACGGGAGGGCCAAGACCCAGGCTGTCGCTTGGCTTTTCTTGGTCCTCGTCGGAAGTACCCGGAACACAGCTATATTTTGCATTGCGGTGCAGTACTCTTCGAATGGCACAACTCTCTGAGTTTCTTCGCGTTATGAAGGATATTCACGGGTCCAGTGGCTGTCTGCGCAAAAAAAAGACGCAGTCCAGCGTACTATCGTCACAGTCCTTTAAAATGAATGGGGATGACAGAAGAGTGGGGTGAGAATTCTTAGTTCACCTAGTCCACCGCTATTGTGTTTTTGCTACGAAACGACATTACAGTACCACGCAGAACGAATTTAAAGATTCAGTTGACAACGAACGAGCAAAACATTACAATTGACAAACGGGATTAATTGTTCTCTACGTTTGCTGGTACTAATATACACTCCTGGAAATTGAAATAAGAACACCGTGAATTCATTGTCCCAGGAAGGGGAAACTTTATTGACACATTCCTGGGGTCAGATACATCACATGATCACACTGACAGAACCACAGGCAAATAGACACAGGCAGCAGAGCATGCACAATGTCGGCACTAGTACAGTGTATATCCACCTTTCGCAGCAATGCAGGCTGCTATTCTCCCATGGAGACGATAGTAGAGATGCTGGATGTAGTCCTGTGGAACGGCTTGCCATGCCATTTCTACCTGGCGCCTCAGTTGGACCAGCGTTCGTGCTGGACGTGCAGACCGCGCGAGACGACGCTGCATCCAGACCCAAACATGCTCAATGGGGGACAGATCCGGAGATCTTGCTGGCCAGGGTAGTTGACTTACACCTTCTAGAGCACGTTGGGTGGCACGGGATACATGCGGACGTGCATTGTCCTGTTGGAACAGCAAGTTCCCTTGCCGGTCTAGGAATGGTAGAACGATGGGTTCGATGACGGTTTGGATGTACCGTGCACTATTCAGTGTCCCATCGACGATCACCAGAGGTGTACAGGCAGTGTAGGAGATCGCTCCCCACACCATGATGCCGGGTGTTGGCCCTGAGTGCCTCGGTCGTATGCAGTCCTGATTGTGGCGCTCACCTGCACGGCGCCAAACACGCATACGACCATCATTGGCACCAAGGCAGAAGCGACTCTCATCGCTGAAGACGACACGTCTCCATTCGTCCCTCCATTCACGCCTGTCGCGACACCACTGGAGGCGGGCTGCACGATGTAAGGGCGTGAGCGGAAGACGGCCTAACGGTGTGCGGGACCGTAGCCCAGCTTCATGGAGACGGTTGCGAATGGTCCTCGTCGATACCCCAGGAGCAACAGTGTCCCTAATTTGCTGGGAAGTGGCGGTGCGGTCCCCTACGGCACTGTGTAGGATCCTACAGTCTTGGCGTGCATCCGTGCGTCGCTGCGGTCCGGTCCCAGGTCGACGGGCACGTGCACCTTCCGCCGACCACTGGCGACAACATCGATGTACTGTGGAGACCTCACGCCCCACGTGTTGAGCAATTCGGCGGTACGTCCACCCGGCCTCCCGCATGCCCACTATACGCCCTCGCTCAAAGTCCGTCAACTGCACATACGGTTCACGTCCACGCTGTCGCGGCATGCTACCAGTGTTAAAGACTGCGATGGAGCTCCGTATGCCACGGCAAACTGGCTGACACTGACGGCGGCGGTGCACAAATGCTACGCAGCTAGCGCCATTCGACGGCCAACACCGCGGTTCCTGGTGTGTCCGCTGTGCCGTGTGTGTGATCATTGCTTGCACAGCCCTCTCGCAGTGTCCGGAGCAAGTATGGTGGGTCTGACACACCGGTGTCAATGTGTTCTTTTTTCCATTTCCAGGAGTATATATATATATATATATATATATATATATATATATATATATATATATATATATATATATATATATTCCATTGACAGTTGCAACAGTTTTCAATGGAATTCAACGAAGAGTATGGAGACTTCACGTACTACTGCAAATGCATTGGATAAATCAAGGAGCATGCCTAAAACTATTTTTTGATTTGGAACTCGATTTGTTGAATTTATGAAGGAAAAAAAGGAGTGCAGGAATGTAAATTAGAACACTGGGAATGGACTACAGACTTTACAGTTTAAGTGGAATTTGTAATGTCTAGGAAGCCTGCATAATCGGTTTGTTAGACAAACAATCAACATGTCGTATTAATGAGTTTTATTACATCAAGAAAAGATTCATTACTTAACTTTGGGAACCACACAGATGTGTTGCAAACAAAGGGCAACATACAAAATGATCAATCTTCTTCAGTATAGACAATCCCAAGTCTGTGTTGATTAGAGAGTACAAGTGGAGTGACTAGTGTTGATGCTGCTATTCAAATCGCTAATCTTGAAGCTGCTAATGAACTGGGCCGTCACCAGTCGGCCGTGGCGCTTATGTCGTCACTAAATAGGAGCCGCTGCTGTTGCGTTGTCGTCCTGGAGTGAGATCCAGTCAGTGCGCGATTGGCTGATTTCTTGTTACAGCCCTCTCCTCCCTGTCGTTCCCGACTGGTGTGCCGGCGCTTGACTTTAAGCTGTAACAGAACTGACTGCACACTCCATACAGTGAGGCACTGCAAGGTAACTTCTTTTTTATTTACACGGGATGCATTTGAAAAGAAAATTTCATTGTAGATGGGACACATTCTGACAAAGACAGACCAATTCCCTAAGCTCCCTGGCGTTAAAGAAAATGTGGGTTTGGAAGAATTCGTTAAGGCCTTGAAAAAATTACAAGGATAGTTTTAAAAATTTTTTTTAACAATATTGTCAATGTTACATCCCTTCCCAAGCTTTTTTTGAGACCGTTTGCCGTTTCAGTTGAAAATGCTCTTGTGTGCAGATATAGCTGATTAACCTGCAACGTAATTCCAGTTTTAATGACAAATATTTTTACTTTAAAACTGTCCAGGAAGTTTGAATTGCTCACCTCAGGTAGTGTTTCCAAGTCTCCATAATGAGGTTGCAAAAGTGGTGTAATATTTCGATCGACATATTTGTGTGCAAGACCTAGCTTCGATTATGATACTGAGTAAGTCACGATTACGTGGCAACTTGAGTTCAAAAGTCTGGAAATTATCTGCAGCTATCTGAATCCCAGCAGTTTTGTAAGTAGGCTGTTTAGGTTTTCTTATTGGTTACGCCACATAGCGGTCTGTATGAAAAATCACTGGCTGTGCTGTGCGCAGTCTGTGGCTAGTTTGCATTGTTGTCTGCCATTGCAGTGTTGGGCAGCGGCAGCTGGATGTTAACAGCGCGTAGCGTTGCGCAGTTGGAGGTGAGCCGCCAGCAGTGGTGGACGTGGGGAGAGGGATGGCGGAGTTTTGAAATTTGTAAGAATTGATGTCATGAACTGATATATATATTATGAATATTAAGGTAAATACATTGTTTGTTCTCTATCAAAATCTTTCATTTGCTGACTCTGCTTATCAGTAGTTAGTGCCTTCAGTAGTTTGAATCTTTTATTTAGCTGGCAATAGTGGCGCTCGCTGTATTGCAGTAGCTTGAGTAAAGAAGATTTTTGTGAGGTAAGTGATTTGTGAAACGTATAGGATAATGTTAGTCAGGGCCATTCTTTCGTAGGGATTTTTGGAAGTCAGATTGCGTTGCGCAAAAAAAATATTGTGTGTCAGTTTAAGCACAGTCGTGTATAAATTTTACAAAGGGGACGTTTCATATGTCGACCCTTCTGTAATCTTCTGATTTTTTCTTGTAGTTTGTGTAATTAGTGTAGCTTTTGTTTATTGCTAGGGCGTAATCATAGAGAGAATTTCCTTTGTAGTTGCAGTCTTTCATTTTTGTACAGTAAAACAGTTTTGGCATGTATGTAGTTTTGCACGAAGTATTTCGCAGCTGCGCTTGCAATTAACTAGTTATTATTTTCAGTGCTATGTTAATGTGTTTTCTTATTTTGCTCTTCAAATTGTGCTTTTCTGTGTTCTCGTGTGAAATATTGTGACTATAAGGGCGTGTGAAAAACGTAATACTAGGCTCCAAAGTAAACTGAGAAATGACAGTGAAGACGAAAGCAGTGTGTTAGCGCCCCATGTAATGAATTAACTAATGTTCAAAGTAGTAATTTGGTAATTGTACATAGGGAAATGGAGCGGGCTGCAAATAATGGTGTAGACAATGAAACAAGTAGTGAACAGAGAACAATTATCGATCGATCGGTTGGCAACAGCTCGCCTCAGGATTCCGAAATGACAGGACACATTCTTGCACATACTGTAGATTCAGGTTTTGCGTCCTCACCGGTTTCTCAAATAAGTCAAGACACATTTTTTGTTTTTCAAACTGTGAATATTGCCGGTTCAAATGCATTGCCGAATAGCACTAAGGAACATGTTTCAGACACCAGTGCACTGTTATTACAATTAATGCAACAAATGGGACAAAAGCTTCAAAAGTTAGACACAATGGAACAAAATCAGAGACAAACACAGCAACAGTTGGACACAATGGAACATAATCTTCAAAAGTTAGACACAATGGAACATAATCTTCAAAAGTTAGACACAATGGAACAAAATCTTCGGAAGTTAGACACCACACTTGAACAAACACGTGAAGATTTAACTACTGAGTTACATAACATTGAATCGAAATGTCAAAAAATCTGTAATGACGTAAAAACACAAATTTGTGAGCATTTTCAACCTATTTTTTCGCGGCATGAAAACGCATTACAGAATCATGAAGCAGCCATAAAAGAATTGCAAACTGTTGTTCGTGAAAATCACGACACCTTGCATGCTAAAATGGACTCAGTTGCATCCACCGATTCGGTTACGCAACTTGCAAGAACTCAGGAAAAGTTAAAGGACACAGTAAATTCTATTTCAACACAAATAGACACTCTGAAACTTGGTTCAGAAAAACTCACTGAGGAAATGTGTTCACTATCGGAGAAAGTAGCCGAACTTTCGGATCAGTTCACTAATTTATCTATGAAGGTAGATGATAATCTGAATGACACAAAACTGGTAGTCTTTAATGACACAGAAGAGTGCGAACAAATTAGGAAATTCAAACAAAGTCTGAATCAAATTAGTACGCAACACCAAAGAGAAATCCGGGAAGTGCAAGATCAGCTGACACAGGTAATACAACAATTACGTATTTCAGAGGACACTCGCGCTCCAATACGGGAAGAGGGACATAGAAATACGGAACAGCCACAAAATAATAACACAGGGCACTTCGGAAATTATGAAAGAAATTGGCAAGGTACATCGAATTTTGAGATGGAACCGCCAAAACGACGTAACAATGACCGACATGCAACTCGCCGACATGATGATTTTGATTATAAGCTGTTCATTACTACGCGTAAATTCAAAACATTTAAGAATTCTGGCAACGACATTCATCCACAAGCGTGGCTTCATCAATTATCTCATTGTTTTCCTCCCAACTGGTCATTAGAACACAGATTAGAATTTATGTGTGGCTACTTGGAGAATGAACCAGCTGTAAGAATGCGATCGGTCATTCACGATTGTCACAGTGAAGGAGAATTTTATCATGCTTTCCTCTCAGCATATTGGTCTCAAGCTACACAAGACCGAGTAAAACATAGCATAATGATGATGAAACACTTTGAACAATCTGAATTTTCCAGTCTTGTCAAATATTTTGAAGACATGTTGCATAAGAACCAATATCTTTCAAACCCATATAGCCCTTCAGAACTCATCCACATTTGCATAATGAAATTGCCTGAACATTTAAGGAATATTGTTTTGGCAGGGCGTTGCAAAGACGACACTGAACCTTTTCAGGGACTCTTACAAGAATTAGAAATTGACACTGACAGTCGCGGGATGCGAAAACAGGAAAACAATCACTACAGGTCACATCTGTCGCAATTCCGCGATGAAAGAAACAATAACTGGACACGACAGGGCTATTCTCACAACACAAATCGTGACCAAAACAGACACCACCCATATGACAACCACTGGCAGAGTAATAGTTACACAGAAAGATCACATTTCCGTAGTAATGAATATTACACAGGCAATCATAGAAACAGACAATATGGCAACCACAACTATTATTATCACGGGAGACAGAATAATTTCAGACGCATGGGTCCACCGCGCAGTGATAATTCAGGGAGAAGTTCTCCACCACTTAAACAACAAGAAAGAAACTACAGGAACTACCGACATGACGACAGACGATATAATCATAACGACAGACCGGAATTTCATCAGAACTGGCGGGATTCAAACAGAGCTGGGCCCTCTCGGCAAGGTGAATTTGTAGAAGTTAGGTCTCCTAATCCCAATAACGACGCAAGTCCACAAAGAGATAGCAGACAATGACTCGCACCGCAGGCAGCCACGTGCGCCGGCCGGTTCAGAGAAAAATAACATAGGCGCTAACCTTGAGAAAAATTCCAGTATTGTTTACCGACGTATACCACATGATAACTGCGTTGAAGTTGAAACTCTGCGTACTAGGAAGAGTAAAGGTTTACACCACATTTCACATGTAAAACCGTTTATTGAAAGATAATCTGCTTTTTAACTTTGTCTTTGCCATAAAGCTGTTCATATCACGTCACTAGTATACTTTGTCAGACTTAGAATCTGTTAACACGCAACATTGTTTTGAAGTTAACTATCCAGTCTAGAACTTAGAGAACTTATTTAGACAGTATTTTCGAGTGCATTGTTATAGTGAACAGACATCACAGTGTTATTGTGTGTGTACATTCTTGCTTGCTAGTTGCACGATTACGTAACGACTATAAGGCTTATAATCTTACAACATTTCCCAGTACTGCTAATGAGATTTTAATGCAACATTTTGGTTTACTTGAAAATACATTCTTTATTTGAAGTACATTCGGTGAGATTAAAGATGACTTAGCATTTGGTTTCTCTGATAGCTACACGATTATATCATGACGCTACTAATATGTCACACGATTTACATTGTTGCTTTTCCGGTGTATCTGTTTTATATCTGCACAGTTTTTCTGTATTATTCTGGAAAGTAAAACATGTTTTAGTAGTAACTTTTGTGGTATAGCTACAATGAGACAGCCTTTATTGTAGCACAACAATACGTTACATTATAGTACTTTCTTGATCACAGTAAGGTATGTAATAACTACGATATCTATACGGAAAGCATTTCACTTTTGTTTATGATGAGGTAAGTACATTGACTTCAGCAGAACTTTGCTTACAGAGGACGATAACTACGACAGTTCCACAGAATTATCTTACAGCAAAACGCACATTTAGCACTACAGGGCACGCATTTGAGTGATTAATTTGGTACTTAAACCATTTATTTATCAAGATCGTTGAATTAAAAAGAAAGTTTTTCATGATACATTTCATTCCATTGCTGTAATCTGTAACACCTGAGGGTATAATTACATTAATCCTCAGGGGGGTACACGCTTACTTTGTATACCATGTGTGTGGCAAGCACAAGAAGCCCTAGCTAATATGGTATTTGCTTATACAACTTTACACATCGGTACCATATTTCTCTAACACATAAATTACACAGCTATCTGATCATTTAAGTGAGAGAAACAAACATTTATTATACTACATCAGTGACAGATGTTTACGTAATTACACAGTTGGATAACTTCACACTTACGAAATTGTATTTTGTCTGTACTTTGTGAACTGTTTATATTTTTTCAGAACCATTGTGATACTATAAGAGCTTTGAATGATGTATTTGGTATGGGATCATGATTTTTAAAGTACGTTTGAGGCAGATGACACTTGACATGAGCAGAGAATTTTTTTTTTAGGTTTTGAAATTATTGGAGGAAGCTACGACGATTTTGAGAGTTGACTGAGGTGTTATGATGTTATTATTACGATGACTATGTGTATTATGCTGTTGCAGTATGTTTATGATCAATAAGCTGATGCTATATGAGTTATTTGATTATGCTACGTATCTGTTATGATGAAATATTGAAGAAGTGTCGACGAATAAGGTAAGGAATAAGGAGTAGTGGTTAGGGACTCAGGTTTGTGAAAAAGGTGGTTGGAAACCAAGAATCGTACTTTAAGTGTTATGAAATGTATGTAAATGCGTGAATGTATTACAATGCCGAAGAAAATTTTTTGGACACTCTTATATTTATAGGATTTTATTTTCTACACATTTATAACGCAAATTCTCAACCTGTGAAAATATTTTTATAAGAGACTGTCACTGTAGCGGAAACTGCTGTCGTAAATTTTTCAGTAAGAAAGGTAAGTGACCACCTGCACGTAATGCGTCGTAGGCACCCAGCTGTGCGACAGGCGCCTGGAAAAAATGCCATTAGTGTGTGCCTGTCAGAGGCACAGGTGGAGAAAAAAAAAGAGGCCATTATCCCCGCTATTGACATTCTTTTGTTGAAAGCATCGTAAATACGACACCCTCAAACTTGAAAACATGATTACACTGTAGAGTTCTTAATTTATGATATTTACTGAAATGAAATGATGAGAAACGTTTCATGTTTATTGTCTTGCTAGCTGGAAGATTGTTTACTGCATTATGAAATGCCTTATGGCTAGCGAATGACGTTTCACGCCTTGCTTTGCCTATTTTGTTTAATATCTAGTTTCTTGTTGCAACGCAGCATTGTTTAAATTAAAATTTAATACATGTACTAATATAACTACTTTCTGTCTACAGACCCAGTAAAGAATCATTTTATGATGTACTTCCTTAGAAAAGAGAGCACAAATAGACATTTCCCTTCACAGGACTTACAAAAATAATTTTTTTTACTATTTGGTAACTTATCTGCTAGCGTATGTTCTAGTGATGCATCACTCTAGTGTTAAGATGTGACATAGGTATTACACATTTTTACTGTAATATTTTTTCTGCTTCAGCTTTGTCATGTTTAGGTATAATTTATTACATTTATTGCTGCTTGCTTTGCTTACTTCCATTTTTTTATCATTGCTATTTGTATTAATTGTTTTGTGCTGCTGCATGGCCTCGTCCCTTAGTTAAGCATCTGAGCTCAGTAGATTTAAGTTAGCTTAAGAGGGGGTAGACTATATAAGAAACTAATTATGATGAATTGGAAGAGAAGCATTGAGAAGCTATAAGAAAATGGTTTTGCCAAAAAAGTAGTATACAGTGGAGAAAAGCTATTTTTGAAAGAGGATGTGAACAAAATACAGAAAGCATGCTTGGATAGGATATTTTTGCTGGAAACAAATGTTGAGATAAGACGTAAGATCTACAGAATGACATTTTGGGTTGGACTGCAGTACCAAATGTTACACTGAAAACAAACCCTGTCCTTTCCTTTTGTGTTATCCTGCTGTTTGTTTGTGTACCCTTGTGTATTTGTTTTCTTCCTGTCTTTGTGTACTGTTTCATAGAATTTTTTCTCTTCTAATACTAAGCTACATTCACTATGATGAGAAATACTGTTATCCTCAAATATAATTTGCATTAATAACATGCTATTTACTTCATAAAGATGTTTAAACATTATTTATTCTGCTTTGTTCTAATGCTCATGTGTGAAGTTGATGTTTAAAAAGTTATTCTGATCTTTTATGTATGTACTTATGTCGTAATTTTTGTAACACTGATGTATTTGCTATTTCGATTCTTTTGTAAAGCCTGTACTACTGCAAATGTTATCCGTAGTGTTATGTTCTTTAAAGATGTATTTTGCACCTTTGTTATTGTATTCTTATGTTATAAAATTGTAATTGACACCAGTTCATCAAATTAAGTAACTTGTAAATTACATTTCACTGCACACGTTTCTGTTGGTCATAGTATATGGACAATATGTGAGAAGTAGGGACTGATAGTGTTTCCACGTGCATTAATAATTCAGCAAGGGACTGGATAAAAGCATTGCTGGTTCTAAGGACATATAAAAAAATTGTGAGTGCACAAGTGGTGGTTTATGGACTTGCTGTATTCTCTGCAAGACTCTTCGATGGTGATTGTGCACCTGCGCAGTCGCAACAGATGGCTGCTGGCCATCTCTACAAGGACTACAGTGGGTCTGTATCTTTGATGGCCCACCAATACCATTATTTCTACAAGGACTGCAGTGGGTCTGCATCTCTGGTGGCCCACCAATACCCTAATCTCTACCAGGAACATCGACTGACTCTGCTGTGGGTTTGCTCTGTTGTGGCCCATTACCTGTCTGCATGTCAAGAGTCAGCACTGTCTTTCCGTTGGAAGGACAACACTACTTCAAGACTGCATGGAAATCCACTACTTCCGTGTGCATTTTCTTTTATTACTCAGAATTTGAGAAAAACACTGCAATTTTACTTTGATGAATTATCAGGACTGTCTTTATGGACTGTGAGAAAATTTTAGCTTTTGACCAACATTGTATCGATAAGTGTGTGCATTTCATTTCTTTGTTATTGTAATTATAAAAAAATTTCAAATCTGTATTGGCCACTGCCCAAAACAATTTGTAAATTTTTTTGTGGGGAGCATGGGGCTATGTAAGTGGGCTCTTTAGGTTTTCTTATTGGTAACGCCACATAGCGGTCTGTATGAAAAATCACTGGCTGTGCTGTGCGCAGTCTGTGGCTAGTTTGCATTGTAGTGTTGGGCAGCGGCAGCTGGATGTTAACAGCGCGTAGCGTTGCACAGTTGGAGGTGAGCCGCCAGCAGTGGTGGATGTGGGGAGAGAGATGGCGGAGTTTTGAAATTTGTAAGAATTGATGTCATGAACTGATATATATATTACGAATATTAAGGTAAATACATTGTTTGTTCTCTATCAAAATCTTTAATTTGCTGACTCTGCTTATCAGTAGTTAGTGCCTTCAGTAGTTTGAATCTTTTATTTAGCTGGCAGTAGTGGCGCTCGCTGTATTGCAATAGCTTGAGTAACGAAGATTTTTGTGAGGTAAGTGATTTGTGAAACGTATAGGTTAATGTTAGTCAGGGCCATTCTTTCATAGGGATTTTTGGAAGTCAGATTGTGTTGCGCAAAAAAAAAAATTGTGTGTCTGTTTAAGCACAGTCGTGTATAAATTGTTCAAAGGGGACGTTTCAGTTTTTATCAGATAATAATTATGTTATGTCTTCAGTGCATCAAAAATAATTAAATAATACAGATTTTTTGATTATGACCTATGTCGTTGAGAAATGTGAATTGGAGAATCAGTTAGTATGCAATGCGTCTGCTCTGCCATTTAAATGCTGTGCGGTTGCAGGTTCCCACTATTCCCCATCCTCGCAGCGTGGCGTGGCGTGGCGATGGAAAAATTGTGAACCGAGGCTCAGTACTTTGGCACTCATTCCTCAGGCACAGCCGGAATCCTGGCCGCCCCTGCTCTACAACGTATCTAAGACTCATTTAAATTCGTGATTAAGAGGTATGATGGTCTCCTTGTGAGTGCCACTCATTCCAGTCCTCCCACCAAGGAAACCTTCATGAAGTGCCGGGAGTTGAGCACGGATGTTTCACAAGGACACCGATAAAATAGCCTCTGTAGAGATTCCTGTATTAAAAACTTGATTAAACGTATTGCACATAGATTACTGGATAAGGAGGGAAATACATGAAGGTGCGGCACACCTGTTACAATGCCTCTGCTTCTGACTGTGTGTCACACTTGCGAAAGAAATATTATCTGCCACTGCAGCTGCTACCGAGGAATATTCTCTCGAAAAAGTAAAATCGGTAGTAGTGTTTCAGGCGAGCAATTGCATTTGGCCAAAGCGGCACCTCTGCGTAACGAAACGGCTTCTTTTTGTACCCGTGCCGGGTCACATAGGCAGGGAAATTAATTAAAGTTTTATTTTCGCGTGGCACGGCGGGCTGGGCGTAGTAGCGAGGCAGAGCGGCCTAGTGGGCTATGAAATGAAATCAGCGCAGGGGCGCGGTGGGGTGCGGTGCGGTGCGCGCGCGTCACGGGCCGCTGCCCGTTGGCCGCGCCAGCTCTGATCCAAATAAAAAGAGGTGCCAAATGCGCCGCCTGTAGCCGGGCTCGCATGCACTCGTTCGCCCACGCAGCGCTCCAAATAATGGCCTACGTCTGATCAGAGGAGGGGCAGCTACTAACGTCCGCACTTCATAATTCATCAACAACAGACAGGGGATACATTACTGATTGCGGAGATGTACTTCCACAAGGTTCAGTATTGGGTCCTATGTTTCTCGTAAGTGCACCAGACAAAATGTTAGCCGCCGTTAGAGTAGGAGCAACTGTTAACAATCTTACCACGGTGTACTTCATAATTCATCAACAGTACACAGGGGATAGTTTCCTGTCTGAAGAGATGTAGTTCCACAAGTTTCAATATTGCGTCCTCTATTACTTCTCACTATCACACCAGACAGGCAAAATACCCTCAGACTTCAAGAAGAATATAATAATTCCAATCTCAAAGAAAGCAGGTGTTGACAGATGCGGAAATAACCGAACTATGAGTTTAATAAGTCACAGCTGCAAAATACCAATGCGAATTCTTTACAGACAAATGGAAAAAATAGTAGAAACCAACCTCAGAGAAGATCAGTTTGGATTCCGTAGAAATATTGGAACACATGAGCCAATACTGACTCTACGACTTATCTTAGAAGAAAGATTAAGGAAAGGCAAACCTACATTTCTAGCATTTGTAGACTTAGAGAAAGCTTTTGATAATGTTGACTGGAATACTCTCTTTCAAATTCTGAAGGTGGCAGGGGTAAAATACAGGGAGCGAAAGGCTATTTACAATTTGTACAGAAACCAGATGACAGTTATTAGAGTCGAGGGGCATGAAAGGGAAGCAGTGGTTGGGAAAGGAGTGAGACAGGGTTGTAGCCTCTCCCCGATGTTATTCAGTCTGTATATTGAGCAATCAATGAAGGAAACAAAAGAAAAATTTGGAGTAGGTATCAAAATTCACGGAGAAGAAATAAAATCTTTGAGGTTCGCCAATGACGTTGTAATTCTGTCAGAGACAGCAAAGGACCTGGAAGAGCATCTGAAGGGAATGGACAGTGTCTTGAAAGGAGGATATAAGATGAACATCAACAAAAGCAAAATGAGGATAAAGGAATGTAGTCGAATTAAGTCCGATGATGCTGAGGGAATTAGATTATGAAATGAGACACTTAAAGTAGTAAAGGAGTTTTACTATTTGGGGAAGTAGAGATGATATAAAATATAGACTGGCAATGGCAAGGAAAGCGCTTTTGGAGAAAAATTTGTTAACATCGAGTTTAGATTTAAGTATCAGGAAGTCGTTTCTGATAGTATTTGTATGGAGTGTAGCCACGTATGGAAGTTAAATATGGACGATAAATAGTTTGGACAAGAAGAGAATAGAAGCTTCCGAAATGTGGTGCTACAGAAGAATACTGAAGATTAGATGGGTAAACCGCATCACCAATGACGAGGTATTGAATAGAACTCGGGAGAAGAGGAGTTTGTGGCACAAGTTGACAAGAAGAAGGGGCCAGTTGGTAGGACATGTTCTAAGACATCAAGGGATCACAAATTTAGTATTGAAGGGCAGTGTGGAGGGTAAAAATCGTAGACGGAGACCAAGAGATGAATACACTAAGCAGACCCAGAAGGATGTAGGTTGCAGTAAGTACTGGGAGATGAAGAAGCTTGCCCAGGATAGAGTAGCATGGAGAACTGCATCAAACCAGTCTCAGGACTGAAGACCACTACAACAACACACCAGACAAAAAATTAGTCACACCCAAGAAACGTTAAGCTATTACCTCCATTTGGCGAGCAAATGAGTTCTCTGGTTTCTTCAGGTAGGTTATGCCACATTGAAGCCAATCATTGTGATTAGATTCCTGGAAGCTACCAAACTGCTAGGATATTGATTGCAGCTTTGGAAGACTTAAGATGAAATAAGGCAGAAGTGATAGATAACTTTCAGTCAGAATTTCTAAAATCATTGGGGGGGGGGGGGGGGGGTCAGGCGACAGAACGACTATATCCGTTGGTGTGAAGAATGTAGGAGACTGGTGACATTCGATTCAGACTTTCAGAAAAACATCATCTACATGATCCGGATGACTGCAAGAACAGGCAAGTGTGAAAATTCCCGCAAAATAAGCTTAATAGCTCATGGATCCAAGTTTCTGACGAGAATAATTCACAGAGGAATGAAAAAGGAAACTGAAGATGTGTTAGATGGCGACCAGTTGGAATCTCGAAAAAGTAAGGGCACTAGACAAGCAGTTCTGACGTTGCAACTGATAATGGAAGCATGACTGAAGAACCATTAAGACACCTTCATAGGATATGTCTACCTGGAAAAAACGTTCGAAATTCTGAGAAAAATATGAGTAAGCTATAGGCAATGATAGATAATATACAATATCAATAAGAACCAAGCAGGAAAAGTAAGAGTGGAAGCCCAAGAACGAAGTTATCGGATTAAGAAGGGTGTAAGACAACCTATACATCGAAGAAGCAGTGATAGAAATAAAAGAAAGGTTCAAAAATGGAATTAAAATTACAATTGAAACGATATCAATGACAAGATTCGCTGATGATATTGCTATACTCAGTGAATGGCTTGAGGAGAAATCGAAGAAATGCGAAAGTAAAGAGAACTAACAGAAATGAGAACAGCGGTAAACTTAACATGAAAACTGTTGATCCTGAAGCAGACGAAGTTAAGGAACCCTGCTGCCTAGGCAGAAAAATAACCCATGACCAATGGATCGAGGAGGACATGGAAACCGGACCTGTGCTGGCAAAAAGGGCATTCCTGGCCAATAGAAATGTACTAGTGTCAAACATAGGCCTTAATCTGGAAATTTCTAAAGAAGTACGCTTGGAGCACAGCATAGTGTGACAGTGAAACATGGATGTAGCAATGCCGGAAAAGAAGAGAATCTAGGCGTTTGAGATGTAGGAAGTTAGGTGGACTGGTAAAGTAAGGAACGACGAGTTTATCTGCAGAATCGGCGAGGATAGGAATGTATAGAAAACACTAACGAGAGGAAGGGACGGGATGGTAGGCCATCTGCTGAGACGTCAGGGAATCACTCCTATGGTACTAGAGTGAGCTGTAGAGGGCAAGAAATCTATAGCAAGACAGGGATTGGAATATATCTGGCAAGTAATTGAGAATGTAGATCGCAACTGTAACTCTGAGATGAAAAGGGATTGCCACAGGAAAGGAATTAGGGGCGGGCCGCATCAAAATAGTACACAGTTCCGGTACGATAGACTACCGGAATGTTCGTCAAACCTGGAATGTATACACTCACTCTTTTGAACATGGCTGTTGGCATCGTGGATTATGAGAGAGGCTACAGCATACTCGTATGAGTGAGCTGAAGTCATTGTGCTAAAAGCACCCATAAAATATCGAACAATCATCTCCGGTCTGAAGCACGTGCCCCACACATTGGAACTCCTCGTGAGTCCATCTGTGCACCACACGACTTGCACCATTTGAGAAAGGTCGTCGAGTCGCACTACGTGCCTATGGGTAGCTGTCTTCTGTTTTGTTTGGTCCACTGAAGACACGGACACGTTGTGAATAGTTCACGCCACACTTTGTGCTTGAAAGTTGCATTTATACGTGTCGCCACACCTATGCTTATCCCACATTGCTAAAGACAATCAATAAATATATATCGCCCGATGGGGGCAACTGGCTGCAGTAAGAAAACTTTGGACACTTGATACTTTCCCCGTTTAGCTTACACGCCCATGATCTCTCATTTAGTAAATTTCAAGCAAAAACTATTCGTTTTTCAGGCGGCTAATGTATTTTGCTTAATCCCAATAGACATGCAGCAACAAGAGAAATTGTTTAGAAGGATTATTGAATGAATTTTGCACAAACTCGTCTAAACTGACTGCCACAGTTCTCGTATCTCAGGCCGCTTAAATGAAAAGAGCTATCCCCAGCTAGCGGCCAAGATAAATATTAATAGACATTAGTGATCTCATATTAATATTCTATCCACTATCAAATCACGAGAAAGCACGGACAAAGACCCTCCCTTGCTGGGAGCCACTGATTTAACGGATACTGGAAGAAGGTGATACGAACCGCAAGACTGATAAACACAAGGTTTAGAAAATAAAGCAAAAATATTTATTCTGAGATCTGTACACAATAAAAGGTACCCTTAACTGATGGCAGCCGCCATTGACATAAAACATTCACAGATTGAGACGACTTTAACTGAAAGACGTCGGGCGGAGAATACTGAGCCACAAGAACCAGGTTTAAGCAACGAGAAGGCGGGCGGCACACTTCGTTGAACCTCACCGCACGGCGGCAGCGGCTGCTCCCCCCTAGTATCGCGAAATACTTGCGATCGCCAGACGACCGAAACGGTGAGCGATTCCGAGCGTTGTTACTTCGTTGTGTCCGTAATTACGAAACGTTAAACTTTACCCCAGCATGATGGAGCTTGCCTACAACAAGAGTTGGTCGTGGACGAGACGGTAGCTGTTGGTGTCTCCAAGATGTTACAGGATATCACCGGAGAGGGGTTGCTCAGTGCGCCTACTGCGGAAGAAAACAGTTTTGGGCAGACAAGCGGCTAGCTGTAACCTGCTGGGCACTTTCTATTTGCCCTGAGGTTTCCTAAGCTGGCGCAGCCTGCGCTGTTGGAAAGGCAGGCTTTTCTGTATTCCTGAGCGCCTCAACATCAAGGAGACGCTCTGTTTAAACCTGAGTATTTTTAACGGCCACCGCCATATTGAGGAATTTATTAATTGCTCCCAAAAAGACGGCAACCGAAGTCTCTGGTGGTAGAGAATTATTACTATAAGGTTTACGGATAGAGCAGCTGTTTGTTCCTCATCAAAAGGTCCAGAATCTGTCACTTGACTTCATATCCATTAATTACTTCTCGATTCATCCTTTGTTTCCGGCCTTGCACGGCCACCCACGGGCTAGCCACCGCTCGTGGTGTTCTTGGGGTTCGTAACGGGGTGTGTTACAATTTGTACTAATGATGGCTCTCTTACACTTTAAAAAACGCATCAAGTTCACTTCTGCACATCGAACAGTAAAATGACACATACATTTTAAGGATCAACAGTAGTTACTAAGCAATCCACCAGCTTAAAAAAAAGTTGACGTACATATTAATGAGAATTGTAACTGAAAAAGAACATGTTTAGGACCTTCTCAAACAACTCACTTTTGTTAAATTATAATTAAATCGAAATCCTTTGCTGCCGACAGGTGTTGTTGATAATACATCAATGGGGACAGCTGAAAATGTGTGCTATCACCGAGACTCGAACCCGGGGTCTCCCAATTGATGTATATCAACACCACCCGGCGACAGCTAAGAGTTTCGATTTAATTGTCATTCCATTCTAGAGAAGTTGCACGGTCATCAATTGTATCTGTTCTTTCGGGAACGGATATCGTATTCATGTAGTTAGAGGATACCCGGCCATTGACTTTCTTCTGTGCGAATGAGCACGCTTTGCCCGAACTCTTACTGGACTCATCAGCTTAGTCTGGCGCGAGTAATGAGTGAATGGGCAAATATCTATTAGGAACACCACTAATGTAGGTTGTGGACAGTTGGGAATGTGGGTCTCGCGGGAAGCGTGCAAGGGTTAAGTCCCTACAGTCGCACTATCCTCTGTCCCCTCGATGGCTCAGATGGATAGAGCGTCTGCCAGGTAAGCAGGAGATACCGGGTTTCAGCCGCGGTCGGGGCACACATTTTCAGCTGTCCCCATTGATGTATATCTCCAACACCTGTCGGTAACTAAGGGTTTCAATTAATAATCATTTAATTCTAGAGAAGCTGCACGGTCATCAACTGCATCTGTTTTGTCGGGAACAGATACCATCTTCATAAACTCACTTTTCTTCCATGATGACGCAGCTGCTCTTTCTGCACAGGACGTAGTCACACGTGCTGCTTGTTTGAGCTATCAAATTTTTCTCTTCGTCGGAATTCTCCTGACAGGGCAATCAGTGGATTCTTCCTCTTTCTTCGGATGGAGAGACCATTGCCTGACAGGCATTTTCAGACTGCCGACGAGACGATTTTCGAGGTTGAAATTTTCTGAATGCCAAAAAGGTAGGCTTCTACAAACCAAGATCTTAAAGAAGTCAGTCTCCGTTGGCAAACATGTGAAGCATTGAAGGGTGAATATGTGGAGTGGATTTAACACCATAATCAAATTTCGCAGTCACACTGTTCGCGTACAGACGTTTTCGACCTTCCTTCTTTGCATGCCGGCTTCATTAACATTTGGGAGCCTATACCGGAGCACAGCTGAAGCACGCGGCTGTGGCTTCCTTCTGTCAGATTCCCCTGCCATTGTTACGCCACTCTCAACTAAGGCTATTCAAAAAATATCGATATTTTTCCAAAATGTATCGAAATACATCGGTGATACCTCTACCGCTAATATCGATATAGCGATAACGAAAAGACAATACGATGGCCGATATCTTTATTTTTTTCGCAATTTTAGGTAAATATGTAAAATTATAGTAGAACACAATTTTACGTTCACTTTGTGAAGGAGTCTTACTACTTTCTGAGCTTTCATCACGTCCAGCCTTTCTCTTTGTGTGAATCAAGTACAGATGAGACAAAGAAGAACTCCGATTTCACTGAAGGATGGCCTTGTGAATGGAGTAACAAGATTTACGATGTGAACACACTATGTGTCAAAGAAAAACGAAAAAAGTTAACGCCACTAGTGTGCTATTGCTTCACGTCAACATACTTCAGTAACAGTTTATGAAAATTGTGAACAAAAGTCTAAATGACATGTCTTTGCGGTGGGCGGAGACGTGTGAGGGGAAATGATGTAATCGGCGCTCTGCGCTGCCAACAGACATTTCTACGTTTAACTTCACGAAGCAATTTTGACTCTACAACTGCTAGGTCGCTGGTGTTGCAGAAACGAAGAAACAGGGAAGTAGACATGAAGCGTTCCGGGCAAATCCGCTATGTGACGAAACCGAACGGTGGACACCTTTTATTGTCCCACTCACATGGAGTTACCATTCTTAGCGAAGCGGTTATCGCCAAGCGTGAACGTGCATCGTTTTCAAATGGTTCAAATGGCTCTATGGGACATCTGAGGTCTTCAGTCCCCTAGACTTGGAACTACTTAAACCTAACTAACCTAAGGACATCACACACAGCCATCCTCGAAGCAGGATTCTAACCTGCGACCGTAGCAGCGGAGCGGTTCCAGACTAAAGCGCCTATAACCGCTCGGTCACATCGGCCGGCTCGTCGTTTTCCTTTCAATTCTTGCTGTAAGGGGCATAGGCAGGCTGTTAGCATTTTAATGTATAGGATATGTCATAACAAATCATTATTTAAATACACAGCTCTAAAACCGGCATTATACTTACAATGTTCAGAGATATTTTTATAAACCTGTTCGTCGATATTTTCTCCGTCGATACATCGGTATTTCTGTTCGATATGTCGACGGGCGATTAAGACACCTTATAAAAAATTTCGATATATCGGATACCTGACTTTAAAAGTATTAGCAGTCTTGCTCTCAACACACTCGACTTCATTGCCCCTCCTAACCACATGTGCAAAGATAGAGCACTTCTACTCTATGAGAGTAGAAGGGTTTTCAATTGCAAACCAAAATTTTGTGTGCTTGAAAGGCTAGTGTTGTAATCAGCTAGCTGTCTAGTGGTTAAAGCCTTGCATTCACACATACTTGTACGTCAAACAAACGACAGGTACACAACAGAAAAATTGTCCTGTTGTTGTTTATGGTGAGTAAGTTTCAACAAAAACTGTCAAAATTGGCCACATATTGAAGGAATACTGATAATAACCAGAAAGTACTGCTTCGACTGTGCAGCAGCGTCTCGTACTAAACACTGTGTAGCTATAAGTAAGTTAATAGCTACTGCAGCGAGATTCAGATGAGCTTTTTTATTTGTTTTCTACGGCCACCGCCACTCATGATGTTTTAATTCTAACCGGTTTTTGTCTTTTGTTCGTCAAAGTACGTTGGGATTGTACAACGATTGGAAGCACCTCCAAAAAAAAACACCAATCATTCTTGTGTTACAGCACACTTACTTCTCTCACAGACTAAAAAACCGTGTTATATTTCTTTTTGCTTTTGAGATCATTACACTTTGCGTTCTTTATAAGCGAAAATAATTAAGGGAGTTCTTTTTTTTTAACAGACTAATTTTCTTAGTTCTAACTACATGTATTATTACAGATTATTTATTGATGTTTCCTGTTAGTACTGAAAACAGGAAGCAGTATAAATATCCAATTTAAATTAACTTTATTACAAACTGAAACGACCAAGTATGTCTGTGGGGCTCAGAGAATTGACACTGCACATATCCACATTCGAAATTATGTCCTCCACAAATAAACACGCAAACGAATATTACTCTTCAAAACCTAGATTATTCATGGTATAACTACACAGAAACCTCTTAATGACATTCACTCAACAGCTCCTTGCTGCTAAACCCCCTACATACATTCTAACATTCATTATGATTGCATTACCTCCTGCCGGTCTAAGAGCAGGAAAAGAAGTGTGTATTATGGCGGGCGCACACGAGAGACACTGTCGCTCAACCATTTCGTTTTTGTTGCTTTCTTGTTGTTTCGGTTTTTGAGAGCTCGCACGCGATGAGTAACTGTTTCCTGACAGCGGACCCATTTTCAATGGTTTTTCTAGAGCAGTCGACCAGTGCACAGAGATGGATTGTTTTGAGACTGCAGTGGTTTGTGCTCTTATCATTTGTCAAAGAACAAGACAACGGAAAAGGAAGTATTGGATTCACCCGCTTATGTCTGATAGACTCAATAAAGAACAATTCACTTTAATATTTCAGTTACTAAGATGTTACCCAGAGAAATTCTTCAGTTATTTCCACATGAGCGTAACGTCATTTGACGAGCTAATCACAGTTCTGGGACCTGTCATTACCTACCAAAATAAAAATATGCGACTGGCAGTTGAGCCAGAAGAGAGGCCCGGTGTTACAGTAAGATAGGTTGCTTAAAATTACGCATTTTTATTTAGTTTGATATTTATTTATTATTCGAGAAAAGCAGTTAATAACAGTAATCGTTACATTTTGTATCAAATATATCCAAAGCAACTTATTGATACGGCAGAAAATGAGTGCAGGTATAAAGTTTAAAGACTGTTGTGTGTAGTGACATAGTGCATAGTTTCTGATC
Organism: Schistocerca gregaria; assembly: GCF_023897955.1. Classification (NCBI taxonomy): domain Eukaryota; kingdom Metazoa; phylum Arthropoda; class Insecta; order Orthoptera; family Acrididae; genus Schistocerca; species Schistocerca gregaria. Next base: position 298,299,439 of record NC_064925.1, read on the forward strand.
CATCTGAAGGCACAGCAAATTAGTCAGGTATGAGTTTACACTGTCGCAATCATGAGGAGAAGTAAGACGGTGTAAGAACTGTTTCCAGCAGTAGGTTGATTGTCAGACATAGATGTTGCAGTAAACACTCGCTCAGGGGTGAAGAAACTAGAATACCGAACGCCACCACTGAAACTATCACGTGTGTCATTTGGAAGACACGTGTTCTGGAAACGTCTTATTACCTGAAGAATCTCAGTCTGTGGATCGATCATACGGTGCGTGGGAACTGCTTTCAGCATAGGTACAAGAGGTAATGCACAACGTGTTGCAGGGTCATCCATTGATGAAGCAGTTTCTTTCTTCTCTCGAATTATATCGAGTAAAGTTTCTTCATAACTCTTCTTATTCTTATTTAGATTGTAGGAGGTGAGCGGAGAAAGAACAATGGGTGGCCTTTGAACATTCTCTGTTTCCTCAGGCTCCTCATCGCTTACTACTAGTTGAGTATTTCCACTTATTTCACGTACTTCTACGGCTCGTAGAAGAAATAAAAGTTGATCGTAAAATTTGTACTTTCAGCCATTTCCGGCTGTTTGTCCCAGCTTGGCCGATTTTTGCTCACGCAATTTTCTTGCAACTCATGCCCTTAGATTTTTCCATCGTCGTTGTACCATCGTTCCTAGTAAACAAAGACAATAAATTCAAACGTTTGACATTGTTGTAGATTTTAATTTGTTTTCATGAAATAAAAATGCAAACTTCTTTTCAAATATTTAGCAACTGGATCAAGTTTCAACGATCTTTCATACAACTACTTGATTGATACTAGCACAATCCACTAAATAGTGAAAGCAACATGCACTGAAATATGGCATGTTTTGCAACCTATGGTTATACCAGAGAAACGTGAAGACGATTCGTTGCTCATTGCTGAACAGTTCTTTAAAAATACCCATTTCCCCAACGTCATAGTTTTTTTTTTTTGTGGTAAGTTCCCATGGGACCAAACTGCTGAGGTCATCGGTCCCTAGGCTTACAAAGTACTTAATCTAACTTAAACTAACTTACGCTAAGGACAACACACACAACCATGCCCGAGGGAGGACTCGAACCTCCGACGGGAGGGAGCCGCCCGAACCGTGGCAAGACGCCCATCACCGCGTGGCCTACCCCGCGCGGCCCCCAGCATCGTAGGTGCTATATACGGAAAACATATTCGAATAATACAACCTCAGAGTTCTGGCTCAGAATGTTTTAATTATAAAAAATTCTTTTCTGTGATATGAGTCGATGCTGAATATAATTTGTCTTCCAGGATGTTGGTGCAAATGGAGCAGCAGGTGATTCTTCAGTTTTGAATAATTCTAATATGGGCAAAAAGCTGCAGCGTAAGCTTCTGAACATATCGAACGATCGAACACTGCCTAATAATGCAGAAGGCAAACCAATGCCTTTTTGTTTGGTTGATGATGAAGCTTTTGGGTTATCGAGACACATTTTGGGACCATTTGCTACAAAAACGCTAACCCCATTAAAGAATATTTTCAGCCGTAGGCACACAAGTACTCGTGGTATGGTTGAATGTACCTCTTGCATACTTGCGAACAAATGGCGTATTTTCCATAGACCTCTTGATGTTACCAGCGATTTATGTGATACAATAATCAAAGCATGTCGTGTCCTTCACAATTTTTTGCGCATAAGAGATGGCATCAACTTTGCAGATATGTCTTATAATGTGCATTGCAGAGTATAGACATTGACGCCAAGCTATAATTATATCCGCTGTTAATACAGGCAACTACTTGGCAACCTATTTTACGTCCCCTGGAGGATCTGTTCCGTGGCAGTACGATGAACTCTGATTTCACTACGACTCAACAACATTGAAATACTTGCGTGTTGTACTTTGTGGAAAAGAAGAGACAGTTCCGCGACAAAAAATCTCCCACGTGCGCCCGCCCCACTTTACATTGCGATAATTTCATACAACAATCACTATAGATATCGTTTCCTTTATTGTTACAATACTTGACCTACATTTCATTACAAATACACACATCACAAAAATTTTGCGTCACCCCAGTTCCTAGAATCCTGAAGATAGACGTTGACCGAGGATACTGTATTTCCTTTGACTATTTAGAGATGTCACTAAACCCTCCGAAAGATGAAAACAACCGTGCATGAGCAGCGACTGTTAGATGGAGGGATCTGATAGCAAATCAGTTGCAGTCATTACACCAGAAAGGAGGTACACGGCTCGTTTTGTCTGTAGTTCAGCCCTGCCAAAACAGTCAATACCGCTGTTCGATCGCGTCCACATTGTTACTTTGTGCCAGCAAGGGCTCTCAACAAGGGGTTCTTACGACATGGAAGAGATTCAGAGAGACAGGAACTATCGATGGCATGCCTCGATCAGACCACCCAAAGGCTACTACTGCTTTGGATGACCGCTACCTACGGATCATGGCTCGGAGGAACCCAGACAGCAACGCCACCATGTTGAATAATGCTTTCGTGCAGCTACAGGTCGTCGTATTACGACTCAAACTGTGCACAAGAGGCTGCATGATGCTCTACTTCACTCCCGACGACGTCCATGGCGAGGTCCATCTTTGCAATCACGACACCATGTAGCGTGGTACAGATGGGCCCAACAACATGCCGAATGGACCGCTCAGGATTGGCATCACGTTCTCTTCACCGGTGAGCGTCTCATATGCCTTCAACCAGACAATGGTTGGAGACATGTTTGGTGGCAATCCGGTCAGGCCTTCGACACACTGTCCAGCGAGTGCAGCACGGTGGAGGTTCCCTTTTGTTTTGGATCAGTACTATGTGGGGCCGACGAACGCCACTGGTGGTCATGGAAGGCGTCGTAATGGTTGTATGATACGTGAATGCCGTCCGCCGACAAATAGTGCAACCTTATCGAAAGCATATTGGCGAGACATTCGTCTTCATGAACGATAATTCGCGCCCCCACCGTGCACATCTTCTGAATGACTTCCTTCAGGATATCGACACCGCTCGATTAGAGTGGCCAGGATGTTCTCCAGACACAAACCTGTAAGTAGGCTGTTTAGGTTTTTTTATTTGTAACACCACCTCTATGAAAATCACTGGCTGTGCTGTGTGCAGTCTGTGGCTGGTTGGCATTGTTGTAATACTCGCCATTGTAGCGTTGGGCAGTTGGCTGTTAGCGGCACGGAGCGTTGCGCAGTTGGAGGTGAGCCACCAGCGGTGGTCGACGTGGGGAGAGAGATGGCGGAGTTTTGAAATTTATAAGAATATGAAACGTCCCCTTAGAAAAATTATAAACGACTGTGCTTAAATTGACACATAATAGTTTTTAGCGCAATGCAATCTGACTTTCAATAATCCCTACAAAAGAATGCCCCTGACAACATTAAACTATACCTTTCACAAATCACTTACCTCACAAAAACCTTCGTTACTCGAACTACTGCAATAGAGCGAGCGCTACTACTGCCAGCTAAAAAAAGATTCAAACTACAGAAGACACCAACTACTGATAGGGATAGTTAGCAAATGAAAGACTTGAATAGAGAACAATCAATGTATTTACCTTAATATTATCAAAAGTCATAACATATATATCAGTTCATGACATCCATTCTTACAAATTTCAAATCTCCGCCATCTCTATCCCCACGTCCACCACTGCTGGCGGCTCACCTCCAACTGCCCAATGCTACGCGCTGTTGAGGATGCGATTATGTTGTTCCCATGAGGCTTCTGCTATCAGAATATCGTCCACACTTCGTTACTCGAACTACTGCAATACAGCGAGCGCCACTACTGCCAGCTAACTAAAAGATTCAAACTACGGAAGTCACTAACTACTGATAGGCACAGTTAGCAAATGAAAGATTTTAATAAAGAACAAACAATGTATTTACCTTTATAGTCAATATACCTGTATATATATATATATATATATATATCAGTTCATTACACCAATTCTTACAAATTTCAAAACTCCGCCATCTCTCTCCCCACGTCCACCACCGCTGGAGGCTCACCTCCAACTGCGCAACGCTATGCGCTGTTAACATCCAGCTGCCCAACACTACAATGGCGAGTTAGCGCCACCATGTAATGAATTAACTAATGTTCAAAGTAGTAATTTGGTAATAGTGCATAGGGTAATGGAGCGGGCTGCAAATAATGGTGTAGGCAGTGAAACAATTAGTGAACAGGGAAGCATTATCGATCGATCGGTCGGCAACAGCTCGTCTCAGGATTCCGAAATGACAGGAAACAATCTTGCAAATACTGTAGATTCAGATTTTGCGCCCTCAAATAAATCAAGACACATTTTCTGCTTTTCAAAATGCGAATATTGCCGGTTCAGATGCACTGCCGAATAGCACTGAGGAACATGTTTCAGACACCAGTGCACTGTTATTACAGTTAATGCAACAAATGGGACAAAGGCTACAAAAGTTCGACACAACGCTTGAACAAAATCAGAAACAAATGGGACAAAATCATAAAAAGTTAGACACAATGGAACAAAATCAGAGACATACACAGCAAAAGCTTCAGAAGTTAGACACAATGGAACAAAATCTTCAAAAAGTTAGACACAATGGAACAAAAGCTTCAAAAGTTAGGCTCAGTGGAACATACGCTTGAACAAACACGTGAAGATTTAACTACTGAGTTGCATAAAATCGAATCGAAATGTCAAAAAGTCTGTAATGACGTAAAAACACAAATTTGTGACCATTTTAAACCTATTTTTTCGCGGCATGAAAATGCATTACAGAATCACGAATCAGCAAAAAAAGAACTGCAAATTATTGTTCATGAAAATCATGAAACCTTGCAAGCCAAAACTGACTCAGTTGCATCTACCGATTAGGTTATGCAACTTGCAAAATCTCAGCAAAACTTAAAGGACACAGTAGATACGATTTCAACACAAAAGGACACTCTGAAATTTGGTTCAGAAAAACACACTGAGGAAATAAGTAGACTATCGAAAAAAGTAGCCGAACTTTCGGATCAGTTCATTAACTTATCTGCAAAGGTAGATGATGATCTGAATGACACAGAAGAGTGCGAACAAATTAGGAAATTCAAACAAAATCAGAATGATATTAATATGCAACACCAAAGAGAAATCCGGGAAGTACAAGATCAGCTGACACAGGTTATACAAGAATTACGTATTTCAGAGGACACTCGCGCTCCAACACGGGAAGAGGGACTTAGAAGTACGGAAAAGTCACAAAATAATAACACAGGGCATTTCGGAAATTATGAAAGAAATTGGCAACGTACACCGAATTTTGAGATGGAACCGCTGAAACGATGTAACAATGACCGACATGCGACTCGCCAACATGATGATTTTGACTATAAGCTGTTCATTACTACACGTAAATTCAAAACATTTGAGAATTCTGGCAGCGACATTCATCCACAAGCGTGGCTTCATCAATTGTCTCATTGTTTTCCCCCCAACTGGTCATTGCAGCACAGATTAGAAATTATGTGTGGCTACTTACAGAATGAACCAGCTGTAAGAATGCGATCGGTCATTCAAAATTGCCACAGTGAAGGAGAATTTTACCACGCCTTCCTCTCAGGCATGAATTTTCCAGTCTTGTGAAATATTTTGAAGATCATGTTGCACAAGAATCAGTACCTATCAAACCCATACAGCCCCTCAGAACTCATCCACCTTTGCTTAATCAAATTACCGGAACATTTACGGCATATTATTTTAGCAGGACGTTGCAAAGACGACATTGAAGCTTTTCAGGGACTCTTGCAAGAATTAGAAATTGTCACTGACAATCGTGGAACGCGAAAACAGGAACACAACAATTACAATTCACATCCGTCACAATTGCGCGATGAAGGAAATAATAATTGGACACGACAAGGCTAATCTCACAACACAAATCGTGACCAAAACAGACACCACCCTTATGACAACCGTTGGAGTAATAATAGTAACAGAGAAAGATCGTTTTCCCAAAGTAATGAATGTAACAGAGACAACCATAAAAACAGACAGTATGGGAACCAAAATAATTATTATCAAGGGAGACAGAATAACTTCAGACGCAACGGTCCACCATGTAGTTACGATTCTGGGAGAAATTTTCCACCACATGACCGACAACCAAGAAACTATGTAAACTACCGACAAAACGACAGACCTGAATTCCATCAGAACTGGCGAGCTTCAAACAGGGCAGGGCCTTCTCGTCAAGGCGAATTTGTAGAATCCCAATAACGGCACGCGCCAACAAAGAGACAGACAATGACTCGCACCGCAGGCAGCCGCGTGCGCCGGCTGGCTCAGAGAAAAATAACATAGACGCTAACCTTGAGCAAAATTCCAGTGTTCCTTACCGACGTAACCACATGATAATTGCGTTGAAACTGAAACTCTGCGTACTAGGAAGAGTAAAAGATTGCACCACATTTCACATGTAAAACCGTTTATTGAAAGATAATCTGCTTTTTAACTTTGTCTTTGACATATAACTTTTCACTTTACATTACTAGTATGCTTTGTCAGACTTAAGAAATTGTTAACATGCAACAATGTTTGAAGTTAAATATCCAGTCAAGAACCAAGGGAACATTTTTAAACAGAAATTACGAATGCATTGTTATAGTGAACAGACGACACAGCGTTGTTATTTGTACATTCTTGCTTACGTAACGACTATAAGGCTTACATACTTAGAACATATACTGTTAATGAGATTTTAATTGAACATTTTGGTTTAGTTGAAAAGACATTGTTTATTTGAAGTACTTTCTGTGAGATTAGAAATGACTTAGCATTTGGTTTCTTTGGTAGCTACACGATTATATCACGACGCTACTAATGTGTGACACAATTTACATTGTGTTTTTGCGGTGTATCTGTTTTATATCTGCACAGTTTTTCTGAATCCTTCTGGAAAGGAAAACATGTTTTAGTAGTAACTTTGTGGTATAGCTAGAATGAGACAGCCTTTTCTGTAGCACAACAATACGGTACAGTACAGTACTTACTTCATCACGGCAATAAGCGTAATAACTACGATATCTATACGCAAAGCATTTCAATTTTGTTTATCATGAGGTAAGTACGTTGACTTCTGCAGAACTTAGCTTTCGGAGTACGATAACTACGACACTTCCACAGAGATTATCTTACAACAAGACGCACAGTTTAGCGCTACAGTACACATATTTGAGTGATTAATTTTGTACTTAAAACATTTAACTTAAAAATATTTGAAGTACAGTGATACAAAGGTTTTCTGTGATACATTTCATTCCATTGCTGTAATCTTTAACACCTGAGGATATAATTACATTTATCCTCAGGGGGGTACACGCTTACTTTGTGTACCATGTGTATGGCAAGCAGAAGGAGCCCTAGCTAATATGGTATTTGCTTATACAACTTTACACATCGGTACCATATTTCTCTAACACATTAATTAAATAGCTATCTGATCATTTAACTGGGAGAGACAAACATTCATTTTACATCAGTGACAGATGTTTACGTAATTACACAGTTGGATAACTTCAGACTTACGAAATTGTATTTTGTCTGTACTTTGTGAACTGTTCATATTTTTTCAGAACCATTGTGATACTATGAGAGCTTTGAATGACATATTTGGTATGGGATCATGATTTTTAAAGTAAGTTTGAGGTAGATGACACTTTGACATGAGCAGAGAATTTTTTTTTAGGTTTTGAAATTATTGCAGAAAGCTATGACGTTTTCGAGATTTGACTGAGGTGTTATGATATTATTACGAAGACGATGTGAATTATGCTGCTGAGGTATGTTTAAGCTGATGCTATATGAGTTATTTGGTTATGCTACATATCTGTTATGATGAAATATTGAAGAAGTGTCGACGAATATGTATATGTGTAATAAGGTAAGGAATAATGAGCAGTGCTTATGGACTCTGGTTTGTGGAAAAGGATGTTGGAAACCGAGAATCGTACTTTAAGAGTTATGAAATGTGTGTATATGCGTGAATGTGTCACTATGCTGGTGAAAACTTTTTGGACACCATTATATTTAAAGGATTTTGTTTCAGATTTGTAACGCAAATTCTTGACCTGTGAAATATTTTTATATGAGACGGTCACTGTAGCGGAAACTGCTGTCGTAAATATTTCGGTAAGAAAGTTAAGTGAACAGCTGCACGTAATGCGTCGTGGGCACCCAGCTGCGCGACAGACACCTTGAAAAAAGCCATTAGTGTGTGCCTGTCAGAGGCACAGGTGGAGAGAGAGAAAAAAAAGAGGCCATTATCCTCCCTATTGACATTCCTTTGTACAAAGCATCTTAAATACGACACCCTCAAACTTGAAAACATGATAACACTGTAGAGTTCTTAATTTATGATATTTACTGAAATGAAATAATGAGAAACGTTTCATGTCTATTGTCTTGCTAATTGGAAGATTGTTTACTGCATTACGAAATGCCTTATGGCTAGCGAATGACGTTTCACGCCTTGCTTTGCCTATTTTGTTTAATATCTAGATTGTAGCTGCACTGCAGCATTTGTTAAAATAAAATTTTATAGATGCACTAATATAAATATTTTCTGTCTACAGATCCAGTATATAATAATAATGTGATATACTTCCAAAAAAATGAGAGAGCACAAAAAAGACATTTCCCTTCACAGGAACTGCATACATAATTTTCTTTTCAAGTACTTGGTAATTTATTTCATAGAATAAGTTTTTGCGGTACACCACTTTAATTATATAGACATTAAGATGTGAATACACATTTCCCTTATCTGCATTATTGTCTTTAGTGTACTATTTTTTCTGCTTGTGGGTTTGTCATGTTTAGGTATAAGTTATTACATTTATTGCTGCTTGCTTTGCTTACTTGCATTTTTTTGTCATTGCTGTTTGTATTAATTGTTTTGTGCTGCTGCTTTGCTTCGTCCCTTAGTTTAGCATCTGAGCTCAGTAGCTTTAAGTTAGCTTAAGATGGGGTAGGTTATAAAAGAGAACGAGTTGTGACGAATTGGAAGAAATGCATTGAGAAGCTATAAGAAATGATTTGGCCAAAAAAAAGTAGTGTACAGTGGATAAAAACGATTTTTGAAAGAGAATGTGAACAAAATACAGAAAGCATGCTTGGATATGATATTTTTGGTGGAAACAAATGTTGAGATATGACGAAAAATCTACAGAATGAAGTTTTGAGTTGGACTGCAGTACCAAATGTTACACTGAAAACAAACCCTGTCCTTTCCTTCTGTTATCCCACTATGTGTTTGTGTACCCTTGTGTATTTATGTTCTACCGGTCTTTATATGTTTATCTGATAAGACTTTTGTTGCAGATTTTTTCTAATACTAAGCTACATTCACTATGATGAGGAATACTGTTATCCTCAAATATAATTTGCATTAATAACATGTTATTTACTTTGTAAGATGTTTACACATTATTTATTCTGTTTTGTTCTAATGCTCATGTGTGAGGTTGATGTTTCAAAAGTTATTCTGATCTTTTATGTATTTACCTATGTCATAATTCCTGTAACACTGATGTATATGTTTATTTCTATTGTTTTGTAAAGCCCCTATTGCTGCAAATGTTATCTGTACTATTATGTTTTAATGATGTTTTGTGCACCTTTGGTATTGTATTCTCATGTTATAAAATTCATCAAATTAAGTAACTTGTAAGTTACATTTCACTGCACACGTTTCCGTTGGTCATAGTATATGGACAATATGTGAGAAGTAGGGACTCATAGTGTTTGTACGTGTGTTAATAATTCAGCAAAGGACTGGTTAACAGCATTGCTGGTTCTAAGGACATTTCAAACAAATTCTTTGACATTGGACAAGTGGTGGTTTATGGACTTGCTATATTCTTCGCAAGACTCTTCGAGGGCGATTGTGCACCTGCACATTCGCAACAGATGGCTGCTGGCCATCTCTACAAGGACTACAGTTGGTCTACACCGTTGATGACTAACCAATACCATTATTTCTACAAGGACTACAGTGGGTTTACACCTTTGATGACCCACCAATACCATTATTTCTACAAGGACTGCAGTGGGTCTGCACCTCTGGTGGCCCACCAATAGTAATCTCTACCAGGACTGCAGTGGGTCTGCTCTGTGTTGACCGACCTACCAATATTCTTCAAATCTTCAACTGGCTCTGCTGTGGGTTTGCTCTGTTGTGGCCCATTACCTGTCTGCATGTCAAGAGTTAGCACTGTCTTTCCGTTAGAAGGACAACACTACTTCTTCAGGGCTGCATGGAAATCCACTACTTCCGTGTGCATTTTCTTTTACTACTGAGACTTTCAGAAAAACACTGCAATTTTACTGTGAGGAATGATCAGGACTTGCTTTATGAACTGTGAGAAAATTTTAGCTTTTGAGCAACATTGTATCAATAAGTGTGTGCATTTGATATCTTTGTTATTGTAATTATGAAAAATTTTATCAAATCATTATTGGCCACTGCCCAAAACAATTTGTTAAATTTTTGTGGGGAGCATGGGGGCTATGTAAGAAGGCTGTTTAGGTTTTTTTATTTGGAACACCACCTCTGTATGAAAATCACTGGCTGTGCTGTGTGCAGTCTGTGGCTGGTTGGCATTGTTGTAATATTCGCCATTGTAGCGTAGAGCAGTTGGCTGTTAGCGGCACGTAGCGTTGCGCAGTTGGAGGTGAGCCACCAGCGGTGGTGGACGTGGGGAGAGAGATGGCGGAGTTTTGAAGTTTGTAAGAATTGGTGTCATGAACTGATATATATATTATGACTATAAAGGTAAATACATTGTTTGTTCTCTATTAAAATCTTTCATTTGCTAACTATGCCTATCAGTAGTTAGTGACTTCCGTAGTTTGAATCTTTTAGTTAGCTGGCAGTAGTGGCGCTCGTTCTATTGCAGTAGTTCGAGTAACGAAGATTTTTGTGAGGTAAGTGATTTGTGAAACATATAGCTTAATGTTAGTCAGGGCCATTCTCTTGTAGGGATTATTGAAAGTCAGATTGCGTTGCGCTAAAAACTAATGTGTGTCAGTTTAAGCACAGTCGTGTATAATTGTTCAAAGAGGACGTTTCAAACCCTTCGAACATGCTTGGGATCAATTGAAAAGTGCTGTTTATGGACCGCATGACCCACCAACCACTACGAGGGATCTACGCCGAATCGCCGTTAAGAAGTGGAACAATCTAGACCAACAATGCCTTGAACTTGTGAATAGTATGGCACGACGAATACAGGCATGCATCAACGCAAGAGGACGTGCTACTGGGTGTTAGAGCTACCAGTGTGCACAGCAGTCTGGACCACCACCTCTGAAGGTCTCGCTGTATGGTGGTACAACATGCAATGTGTGGTTTTCATGAGCAATAAAAAGGGCGGAAATGATGTTTACGTTGATCTTTATTTCAGGTTTCTGTACAGGTTCCGGAACTCTCGGAACCGTGGTAATGCAAAACTTGTTTTGATGTGTGTTATTTACAATTACAGATTTCCTCTGTCTGATATGAGAGTGCCCATCTCTTCCACGTGTAAACCCAGTCACATAAAAAGAAACATAAGTTTCCATAAGTGTTGTCTTACACACCATTCTGTATCTGAAGGAGAAAGTATTGGAAATGAAAATGTTACGATGCCTAGCTCTACTGTTACGCGTACTATATTATTCACCATTCACAACACTTCCTTTCACAGCTTACTTCTTTATTTACACCTATGTTTGTGCTCCACAAACCACACTACGTTGCATGGCGAACTTGGGCCACTGCTAGCCATAGCATCTCCTGCTCCACTCGTCAATTGAGGGAGGGATTAGCGACTGTCTATATGCTCTCGTACTAGTCATAATTTCTCTTGCCGTCGCCTGTACTTACACGAAATGTACATTAGTGGCAGTAGATAGTTAGCAAAAATAACGTCTTCTTCCTGCAAGGAATTCCCATTTGGTTTCACAGAGCAGTTCCGTAATATTCTTGCTTATTAATCGAATCTACCAGTAACAAATCTGAACTGATTTAATGTCATCCTTTAATCTGACCTGATAGGGGTTCCAGAAAATCGAGCAGCACGCAAAAATGCGACGCAGAAGTGTTCTGTACTCGATTTGCTTTACATATGAGCTACCTCTTTCGAACATGATTCTTATAAACCGCAGTCATTCCCAACGACGATCCTTTCGAGCTCTTTTTATTTCAGGTCGCTTTGCAACGTTCCACTCAGATACTTAATCTAGTAGAAGTAGCACACCACTAATATTGTATTCGAACATTAGAAATTCTCTCCTAGTTACCCTGTATGGTCCTAGAGTGAGTCACGCCGACACTTTACCGTACACTACAGAGGCATCAGAAAACAGCTGCAATTGCTGCTCACCCTATTCGTCAGATCGTTTTTGTATGTAGAGAAGAAGAAAGGTCCAAGCACACTTCCCTGGGCTAATCCTAATGATACTTTTATCTTTGGTGAACACTCGATGTTTGTGACAACGTACTCGTTTTTATTACTTGAAGGGTCTTCGAGCCACTGGTGCATCTGAGAACCTATTCCGTACACTCAGACCTCCGTTAACAGTGTACATCGTGGCACAGTATCAAACACTTTCCGGGAATCGAAGTACCTCCTGTTGCCCTTCATGCAGGATATTGTGCGAGAAAAGGCAAAGTGAACTCGCATAAGTGGTGCTTTCTAAATCACAGCTGATTCGTGGACAGGAGCTTTTTTGTCTCAATGAAATTTATTATATTCGAACCTATAACACGCTCAAGAATCCTAGAGCAGACCGTAATGAAGGATATTTCAGGTCCGTTTTTTTACCCTTTTTATAGATGTGAGCCACACGTGTCTTTTACCAGTTGCTGGGGACTTTGGACTGGGCGAGAGATTCACGATAAATGTGAGCTAAGTAAGAGGTCAATGCCAAAGAGTTCTCTTTGTAAACTGAACTGGGATTCCATTATTGTCAAACTGAAAAAAGGACGTGAATGATGCGATTCTTTTATTTATGAGGCTCACGTAAGGAAATTGGCGCTTATAAAGATATGCTCAAATACTGAAGTCATTTTATGAGAACAATATCACACAACAACGTGAAATGGCATTATGTGGGAGATAACGTGTGAACGTGCTCCAGAGGCAACCCCTGCATGCCATACATATATCTTTTTCTTTCAGTGTAAAATACGCAACTCAACGTGTCCGATTTACCGTCATTACCCTACCACTGGCCGCTAGTTTTAATCCCAAACCTCTGCCAACACTGAAGGGACAAATGCAAATTGCTGCACGTCTTGTCAAGCGCCCCTAGCACCTAGGCACCCCCGCAGAGCCTTTACAAGTTCTTTCGCAGTGCCTTATTGAATTTTCCTCCTTTTTCGCGTAGTCTCGGCACCGTGTTCCCTACCCTCTCTCACCCCCCCCCCCCCAACCCCTTCGACTCCTGCAAAAGCGCCACCTGCAATCTCCTCACATTTCCATATATCTGCACATCAAGGCAGCGTTGCCTTTTGTGCGCGGAGATTACATCTAAATAGAATCGGCGCAACAGTTGCCAATCTGTGTCCACTATTAGGGAGAACACGAAAAGAGATTGCACCTTTTTTTGCTTCTTCTTCGACCGTAGCGGCAATTCACGAAATATTCCTTCGTGATTGGTTATTTCCTTATAACATCATACAAGCAGAAAATAATTCTATACATTTTAAATATTGGTGTTAGAACAGAAAGTTAAAAAAGAATATAATACCATATGTAAATATCCATCAGTGCTACAAAGAAATAACCATTCAACACAATCCAAAAGTATCTGCAACTACGGAATTTCAGGACCCACCTTGATGTAATTCTTTTGTTAACCTCAGATTGCTTCAGGCGATAATTTCACCATTAGCAGTAAATTATTACGCAGATAACACATTAAATATAATACTTCCTTATGTAGTAAAACGAAATTCCTTTTAAATTTTGTTGTGATTAGTTACACACTGATGTGCTATACTATTTCTATTCCTTTCTTTGCACTTTACATATCACAGGGCTGTTGTCGGTGTCGTGTCATTTATTTTTTATTTAATAAAAACTTTTTGTTACTGAAACTTACTTTGAGTCCTAAATAACTGCTATGACACGAACTGCACATACTTAAGATTTATTACTCATAAGGTGTTCTCAGTTTAAGACTGAATTAAATGACATCTTGTTGGGCAATTCCTTCTACTTCATTCTTTCCAGAAATTCGTAAAATTAATCTTGTAGGGTATTTTATAGAAAACATACCACTTCAGTAGTATAACAACTGATAATTTCAAGTAATTTCGTTGCACTGAATTAAAATAAATCGTAAAACAACTTAACTTTCTTACAGAATCCCCAATTTCTTCCATCATATCCATGGAAAGCAAGCAATGTAACCTAATATTCATCTACTATCTTTTTGCCTACAGTTTGTGCCTTTTGAATGCAATACTTTTCTTCGATTTTAAATTTCCAGTATAGGTTCGTGCTGTGTTCCAGAATCTGTAGATGATTATAGTCTTTGTTGCAGAGTCATTTTCAAACATTAAATATTATGGTAAATAGAGTATGAGCTGTCACTCAGTAGATGAGAATATGTTCCATGTACTTGGTTCTCAAATTCACCATAAGGGAATTGGTTCAAAACTTGGTCATTTATGTTCGTGGGAATAACGTATTCACATTTTGCGCGAACATAATTACCAATAAAATTTACTGTACTGTTACGTAACCAGATTAATGAAAGTCGAATAACTTCGAAATTATTCTAGTAGCTGAAAAGTTTGTGGGGCAAAACTTGCATGGGCCAACTGGGGCTATAATGTGACGTTAGATTTTCGTTGCCAGATGGGGTCGCTTCAGAGATATGAAGGTCTTTTTTTTTTAATGGGATGCTATAGTTTGGCACTTATTTTCCTATAGTGGCTATCGAGACGAATCCAATGGTGTGTACCAGTAAGGTCTTTGAAGGTCAATGAAGGTCAAAAAGGTGGCATGAACGTCCATTTACAGAAGCTGTTTGAAGTGATGACCATTGGTATCAATGCAGTACTGCAGTCTTATAGTGGATTGACTGGTATTACTTATCAATCCGGCACTTACCGAAGCACATGCTCTATCTCGTATACCTTCAGGTGTAGTTGGAATGTCTTTATAAAAAATGTATTTTACGCATCCCCACAAGAAAAAATTCAGAAGCGTAAAGCCTGGCGAACGAGCCAGCCACGACACATGTCCTCCGCGTCCAATTCAACGATTTGGGAATTGATTAATAAAATTCTTTTCCGGGCTATTATGCCGTGGTCTGATGGATTTCGCATTGTAATCCGACGTTTCGTCCCCATCTGCGGAGGACATCTTCAATGGGGACGAAACGTCGGATTACAATGCGAAATCCATCAGACCACGGCATAATAGCCCGGAAAAGAATTTTATTAATCATGACAGTTCCGGCCGTGAAAGTTTACATTTTACGATTTGGGAATTGTCTCTACAACTCATTTCCAGCCATCAGCGAAAAATGTACCAGACGCCCATCTTGTTGATACCACATTCTGTTCCTTGTTCATGAAGGTATTTCTTCCAATAACAGACCTAATGTTTCTTGCGGAAATGTGGTTTACTTCCCACCATTAAGATTTCCTTCGATGAAATAGGGGGCTATAATTCTGTCCTCCAGAATCCCACACCACACATTCACCGACCAAGGTTTTTGGTGTGCAGCTTACAGCAGCCAACATGGATTTTCAGTTGACCAATAATGCATGTTATGCATTGTTAGCGAATGTAGCTTCGTCAGTAAATGAAATCAAATCAATAAATGTGTCATCCCTCTGAATCTGAAGTTGAGCCCATCGGCAGAGTTCAATGCGATGCATACAATTCATACCATTTAATTTTTAGTGGAGACTGATATGGTAAGGATGATATTTATGGCGATGCAGAGAACGAACAACACTACTCTGGCTCATGCCAGATTCCCTTGCGATTTGACGCGAATTAACACAAGGCTCTCGAACCACAGTGGCAAGAGTACCAATTTCCGTTTCCTAGTTAGTAACTTACCTTGGTCGGATATGTTTCCGGTGCGTTAAAGGTCCAGTTGTTCTCAATTTATCATACACATATTTAAATATACGACGTGTAGGGTGAGTACATTGATGATATCTTTCAGCGTATAAGTCTTTAGCTCTCACAGACTTTCATTGGCATTCTCCGTAAATGAGAAGCATATCGACTAGTTCTTAGAAGGTATTCATCGTTCACATTCGCTTGGTTCGACAATACTAGTCTTGGCGTTCCTATTAGTGTTGTATTGCGAAACCGTTGAATGGTGTTTACGTGTCAATGGCACTTTAGATGGATACGCCGTAATTGGTGAATATTTACTATTTGCACGACATACGGGAGAGAACTGTCAAAGCATGTGCTTCGATAAGTGCCAATCAATCCATGATAAAAAGATTGCACCATTGCACTGATACCAATGGTCATCACTTCGAACACCTTCTGTAAATGGACATTCATGACACCTTTTTGATCTTCATTGACCTTCAAAGGCCTTACTGTTACACATCACTGGATTCGTCTCGATAGCCGCTATCAGAAAACAAGTACCAAAATATAGCGTCAAATTTTTTAAAAAAAGTTGGCCTTCATATCTCTGACGCGACCCCACCTAGTAACAAAAAGCCAACATCATATTATGGGCCCCATTGCCCCATGTAACATTTGTTCCACAAACTTTTCAGCTACTATCATACTTTCGGAGTTAGTCTATGTGTCAATAGTTAGTGACACACCTTATATATATATATATATATATATATATATATATATATATATATATATATATATAGGGTGTCCCAGCTCTCTTGTCCACCCAAAATATCTCTGGAACATTAACAGCTATTGGAAAAAGACTTTCACCGGTATCAATGTAGGGCTGGGGCCCATGAATGTACATATTTGGAAACATTCTAAAACGAAAGCATATGTGTTTTTTTACACAAACATTTTTTTTAAGTGGACCTCCTATATTTTTTCTTCAGCAATCCCTAGCATGACAAAGCACATACACAATGGCGTTGATCGCATCGCAATATTCCCATTACATCCCGAGATATTGAGACGTGAAGTTGACGCTTGAAACACCCGACATGCGCTGCTAGCGCACGTCCTGAGGCTCAGGCGTGAACCCCATTCTGCCCGTAATCGCGATGTGATTGACATGTGTAATCACACCTCCATACTTATCAAGAGGTCCGAAACGAATAATACGGTCTGCTGTCATCAACTCTCATAAGCACATAATGGTTTCCCTCTTGCACGTTTTACGTATCTACGTACCCAATATGAACCAGTACCGATCGGTGTACACCCGTCAGGTTGTCTTATTTATCCTGCTTACCCAAAATAAGGTTTACCTAATGCGTTATATGACACATTGTGCCTGTCGCGCAGGGCCTGGCTCTACCTAGTCAAGTGTCCAACGTAGTTTCCACTACTGCCACAGTTACCACTTCGCCTTGTTTATGATTTGTGTCCCATGCAAACTCCTGTACTCCACCACCCTCCGAGCATCCATCCCATTTGTTGTTGCTTTGGCGTGCAGTACACCGCATGCCAGTGTAGTCGTGCATCAAAGTAATCTAGTGACGCACGGAGGTGGTACACATTGTGAATAAACGTTGTGTTGTGGAACTTCTGCTGTACAGTATAGTGTACACACATGAAGATATGGTAGAAATGCTGCTGATCTTTGGAGAATGTACGTTGACGGGACATACTTTATGAGATTGCTTGTTTGTTGATAGTACTGTTAGCGAACATTATGATTATTAAGTTAATATGTTTATTTTCTGCCCTTCTCTACATACCTGTACTGTACCCTGTTGTAGGTGGATGAAATGCTGTTCGGGCAGAACGATTGTACAGAAGACGATTCCCTGACAAGCCATGACCTTCGCGCCGGATGTTTGGTTGTCTCACATCTCGTCTACGTGAAACGGGAAGCTTAAATCCAAGACCTCGACATCGTCCTAGAACACGCACAGATGAACGTGCTGAAGTTGCTGTGCTCGCTACCATAGCTGTGAATTCTCAAATCAGAACACATCAAATTGAACGCGAAGTTGGTGTGTCGAAATCAAGTACACAGCGTATTCTTAATCGTCATAAATTTCATCCTTACCATGTTCATTTTCACCAGGATCTTCATGGAAATGACTTCCGCAATAGGGCAACATTTTGTCGGTGGGCTCAGCAAAAACTTCTGACTAATCCAAATTTTTTTGCAGATGTTCTCTTTACCGACGAGGCATCATTCTCCAACAAAGGAATTGTCAATATGAGGAATATGCATTATTGGTCCGCAGACAATCCAAAATGGCTCCGTCAGGTAGAGCATAAACGTCCGTAGAAAGTTAATGTTTGGTGTGGGATTATTGGAGATACCATTATCGGACCTTTCTTTATAAAAGGCATCCAAAATGGCAGACAATACTCCAGATTTATACGACACAATCTTCCTGTTCTCTTGCACACCGTACCTCTGAACCGGAGAATGGTCATGTGGTATCAGCATGACGGATGCCCTGCACATAACACCTTACGAGCACGACGACTTCTGAACCGTAAGTTCCCTGGTAGGTGGATTGGACGAAGTGGCTCAGTTAGGTGGCCTGCCCGGTCTCTGGACCTTACACCGCTGGATTATTTCCTTTGGGGAGCAGTGAAGGATGCTGTTTACCAACATGAACCAACAACACCAGAGGACACGAAGCAACGCATTATTGATGCTTGTACAGCCATCAAAGAGGAAACAGTAGCACGAAGTAGGGCATCCTTCATCCGCAGAGTGACCCTATGTATGCAAGCCACTGGGCATCACTTTGAGCATGAGATGTGAACGCTATGTTTAGTATGTAGTGCTGGTATCACAGTGGAAGTTTCTACAAAGGACCATTTTACCCAGTGATGTTAAGAAACATTTGTTTGCAACAAATTGTCGTTTAACGCATTAGATAAACATAACATTGATAATTATGTGATAATAAAACTAATTAGTTAAACATGTTTACATCCACCTTCTATGTTCTACCTGAACTTCTCAAATCAAAACATTTTTACCTAAACAACGGTAAAACCTTCCAGTCCACTTGCTCGTTTCACTAAAACCATCAACATGAATTTTACTATTACGAGTGAATGATTAACTGTCACTTGCGCTAGATCTACAGTAAAGTAAAGTTTTAACGTTGAACGGCATTACCTTTTTAGTAACGGATTAACGATAAGCGAAGTTAACTTTGAGACTAACTTTGCGGTACACAGATATGTTACAGAACCGTATTACGCCTAGCCTATGGGATAAATGCCTGCTGGAATGTACGACGTTAATGCAGGATAGCAGCAGACCGTATTATCCGTTTCAGACCTCTTGATAAATATGGAAGTATGATTACGCATGTCAATCACATCGCGATTACGGGCAGCATGGGGTTCACACCTGAGCCTCAGGACGTGCGCTAGCAGCGCATATCGGGTGTTTCAAGCGTCAACTTCGCGTCTTAATATCTCTGGATGTAATGGGAATATTGCGATGCAATCAACGCCATTGTGTATGTGCTTTGTCATGCTATGAATTGCTGAAGAAAAAATATAGGAGGTCCATTAAAAAAAAACGTAACTTTGTGTTAAAAAACACATATGCGTTAGTTTTAGAATGTTTCTAAATATGTACGTTCATGGGCCCCAGCCCTACATTGACACCAGTGAAAGTCGTTTTCCAATAGCTGTTATTGTTCCAGAGATATTTTGGGTGGACAAGATAGCCGGGTCACCATATATGTATATATATAATGAACTTCTTTTGTACTCATATGTATTATAAAAATGAAAGTATGTATGTTGTATTTATATGTATGTTCCACATCTCCTCCTAAAACACTGGACCGATTTCAACTAAACATGGTATACATACCCCTTACTGTCAGGCAACAATCTCTGTTGGGTTAAGAAGCACCTACCTATTATAGTTCATGATGACGTCATGAGAAATGAAATATGTTACAAACTGCGTCATGCATGACGTTTGAGTTTATTACTCCTCTGTTACTAACTCTATTTGCAATAAATTTCACTGGCCATATCCAAATGTGTCGCTAAATGCACCTACAAAATTATATTATAGTACCACACATAGTTCAGGACATACTACGTCATGGATACTGTTGGGTGAGAAACTACCATATTGTGCATGACATTTAAATTTATTACTGCTTTGCTGCTTACTCTATTTGCAACATATTCCGCAGATATGCCGCTGAACTTACCTACACAAATAGATCATCATACGGCACATCTTTCAAGAGATATGGCGTTATGAACTTTGAAATGAATGGAAAAAAATGCTGCATCATGTGTGAAGTTTTAATTCGTTTATCCGTTACTACTAAGACACACCTACAGTCGAGTCAGCGTAATAAAATCCCTGACACCTGGCAGCACTTTCGACAGCTTTCAACTGCGAAGTGCAAAAGCCTGCAGGTGAGAACTATAGACATCTCTACAGTTATGAAGAGGCGTTGCCATAGAGATGCACTGTAGACATTCAAAGTAGCTGTACTTATACATTTGTACATTACGCATATTTCTCTGCATGACTGTTTTATAATTTCAAAAGTTTTTTCATGAATACATGGAAATGATTTGTTTTTCGATCATACACTACAAACATAGTTCATCCACATTCTTAACACCACATAACCACAAGTAATTTATCTGACCAAGGTTTGCTCACTACAGTTTCAGGTGAAACAACATAATCACCAACATTCAGCTTCTACTGTCAGTCCCGTGTTCAGCTTAACATGCACACTCATTCCACACAACTCTCTGCAAAATGCACACACATGATCACCTAACGCCACAATTAGTAACTGTCTTTATATGATGCTTAAATTTTAAAAGTTACACACGCTAAACACATATTTACAATTATGAGGAATTGAAATAGGCACTTTTTAAGTAGTGTGTAACACACTCCACCTCCTTATGATCATGACACATCTATACATCTTGCAAAAGACTCTATAAAGTTTGGAAAGTCACCTTGATCCACAACTGCATGACTGACATACAAAAGTCGTTGATGTTGAATCTAAGACATATGACATCCCAGTTTGATCATAGTTATCGTGACTATAAATGATGTTTAGGTGAATGCAACAGCCCAAATTCTCCAAGTGTAGTTTTATCAGGACCCTCACTTTTCTAAATCTAAAACAGGTACAAAAAGTAATCCTAAAACATCATGACATCACCAGTCATTACTGTATCAAAATGAAATATTGAAAATAGTTTATTAATAATTTACTTTGATGTAAGTAATGTATTTTTACATTTTTTCATGTAAATTTATACTTCAAGCATTCTTATCAGTCTTCTAGGCTTAAGCTAATCCTTTCTGGTAGTTCTCGACACATATCTTTCTAAATCACTTAATGTTTCATTGGTGTAACGATATTTTTTAACTGATGGAAAAACTTCTTCATATATTCAATGCCAAAACAATCCTGCGACTGAAAATCCAAATTTAATGTTTGACAGTAACCTCAGAACCACTGAAAAAAATTTTACGTGAATTTATGGTACATAAAAACATTTTTACAATTTATACAATTCTCATTTATAATTAATATGAAAATATAGTTCCCAATTTGAAATAGTCAGTTACTTCATATGAAGATGATTATAAATTATATAAAGATGATACTATTTCCACAAACATGAAGTGTGCATTAAAAAAGAATTTTGGAAAACAAATTCTAAATGTCAATATAACACTGTTTTGAAAATCTGTATAACCAAATAAATTTAAAGAATATTAGAGTTAAAATAAAAAATTAAAATAAGAGCTAGACATAACTAAATTGTAAAAAAATAATATACTCTAGTTTATAGACATTCAGAATGATAACCACATTTAAAAACAAAAAAGCAAAGTAGAAACAAATGTTGCCTCAAAAATACATAATAAAATAAACTTGAAAAATGTGATATAACTATTAAAATCATAAAAACAAAAAAAGAGAATCATAAGAAGAAATACATATAAATTTTTAGCAGATCAAAAGATGACATTTTTAAAGTTGATAGTAAACGACATGAGCTTTTTTGTAAATAACGTTTCTGGTACTGGCCATAATTTTTATTTATTTACATTTTACACCATACATTTTGGTTTCAAGTGCACTTTTCTCTGTGTGCTATGCCACTTTTTCGTAGTGCTTTGATGTGTGTGGTTCCACTTCCTTACGTTTTTGTATGGTTAATTTCTTCAATCTCACACATCCTAAACTCTGTGAGGCTCTGCACAAATGGACCATAAGAAAACTTAGAATTAACAGAACAATGCAAAATCTCACACATCAAAAACCTTATGGACAAATGGCATAGTACACAATGCATTGTGTAAAATGTAAATAAAAGAAAATCGTGAATGGTAGCAGAAAAGTGATTTATAAACAAAGCCATTGTTCTCACAGTCACAGGCTTTCACAAACCATTTCTAATTGATCAAATCTGTAAACGATTCATTGAGAGACAGGGACACCATTGAGCAGATATCCTCCACACAGATCTCAAGATAGCAAGTCTCCGCTCTCACCAAGCACAAAATCACTCCACATGGAGACTGAAAGTCAAATGTGCAGATCACTCTTCATTTCACGACAAATTCTAAGCCAGTTTTAAAAAAGAATCTGTATATTTTTTGACAGAGGAGCAGCATTTAATTTGCAACACATTACAAAGATTGTTTACAATGGATGTTTGAATAAAGAACAAAGGAGATATTAACACTCCAGTTTAACTAAAAGACAGTCCATCGCCAGGGTGGCTATGTTGAGAAATAAAAAACAAGATATGAAGAATAAAGATGTTAAATGTTAATAAGAATTGTTTTACTTGATAAGCTTTAAGAAAAAAATTGGCTCAAATGGCTCTGAGCACTATGGGACATAACATCTGAGGTCATCAGTCCCCTAGAACTTAGAACTACTTAAACCTAACTAACCTAAGGACATCACACACATCCATGCCCGAGGCAGGATTCGAACCTGCGACCGTATCGGTAGCGCGGTTCCCGACTGAAGCGCCTAGAACCGCTTCGCCACAATGGTCGGCAAAATTTAACAGTTTTCACATAAAGAATTCGGAGCCATTGTGTCACAGCAAGCCCACGTATTTGAATTAATATAGATAAACATACTGTAGATCCAGCGTAGTATTTTATTAAAGCTAGTGACAGAATCTGTATTTAATGGACCTTAATAAATCCCGTTAACTCGAGGTGGAACAAGGAAAACATACGAGGATGTGCTGAAAAGTAATTTCTCCAAATATTTTATATGTAGACTGTTAAAGCTTTTTAAATAATACAAACGTTATTAATATTTTACCACTACATTCTTCATGTCTACATATTTGTTCGCCTCTGCCGCTAGAGGAATCCGAATTACAACGTGTAACATGGCGGTGTGTAACGTGACTATGTCAGTGCGCGAGAAACACCGTGCTGTAATCGAGTTTCGAAATCGAAGAGTTCCTCCATTTCTGAAGTACACACTCCTCCAGCATGACCACACACGAGTGCTGCGGCATCTGCAACAATCCGACACTTTGGGTTCAGTGTCATCAGTCATCCTCCATACGGTATAGACTTGGCCCCATCCGATTTTCATCTGTTTCCAAACATAAAGAAGAACATTTCGACAATTTCACTTTGATAGTGATCAAGCTCTGAAAACAGAGGTGAGATTGTGGCTCTGTCAGCACAGTCAAACGTTCTTGGCTCTGAGCACTATGGGACTTAACATCTGAGGTCATCAGTCCCCCAGAACTTAGAACTACTTAAACCTAACTAACCTAAGGACATCACACACATCCATGCGCCTAGAACCGCTCGGCCACACTGGCCGGCCAAACTTTCTACCGTGACCATGTCAATAAAGTGCTCTGCCATTGAGAGAAATGTGTCCTTCACCAAGGTGGCTATGTTGAGAAACGATGATGATGATGACGATGATGATGTTGGTTTGTGGGGCGCTCAACCTCGTGGTCATCAGCTCCCGTACAAGTTCCAATTCTTTCCATTTCCAGTCTCGGCGCTTATCGAATGATAATGAGATGATGAGGACAACACAAACACCCACACCCCTGGCGAAAAAAAAATCCCCGACCCAGCCGGAAATCGAACCCGGGGCCCCGTGATCCAGAGACAGCAGCGCTAGACACTACTATTATGAGAAATAAAAATTTAGACATTAAGAACAGAGAAGTAAAATGCTAATAACGTTTGTTTTATTTAAAAAGTTTTAAGAGTTTTCACATAAAGAATTCGGAGGCATTACATCACAATGTCAGTGGAAAGGGAAAGATTTCGGAAATGGATATTCTTGTTTACCTAGAAAAAAGCTATTTTCTTTACAGAAGCTTCAGATGAAAATTCTTGTTTACCTAGAAAAAAGCTATTTTCTTTACAGAAGCTTCAGATGAAACAAAACCTTAAATTTGCATGAAAGATTTCTTTTCATTTTTAATATCCACGCGGTGCAATACAAGTTATTTATTATAGAAAAGGATGGCGCTGCAAATGTTAGACTTCCTGTGAAGTTTTCTATCTTCTGCATCAAGTTACGCAAAACAAACTGTAACAAATGTTTAATATTTAACAAACTCCAAAATATTCGACACGATTTATGCCGGAGATGAATTATTTTGTGTTTTTGTGCTTCGCATACATTCATATTGGCTACGTCCATTGTGTACACCATCATCGAATCTTCAAAAAGCAGTGTGACTTCTCAATATGAATACATAATAGAGAATTAAGAAAACAACGGAAAAAGTAGTGCAAATTTTTTGAGACAACTTAGATGTTATCATATCCTATGAATTATTTATAGTAAGGGTTGTTTACTGAGTTCAGTGTTTACATTCGTTTTCGGTAATGAATTCTCAACACATGACCATTCATATCACATGCTGTCATCAGCACTCGGAAAGCGGTGGCAGTCTGTGTGTGTGTGTGTGTGTGTGTGTGTATGTGTGTGTGTGTGTGTGCGGGTAGGTGGATGGGTGGGTGGGTGGGTTGGTAGGTGGGGGCGAGGGGGAGGGAGATCGCTGGCTCGGGAGTTACTGGCGCGCACCAGTATGGTCTGAAGTCCGCTTTGATGGACGGCATGGCGCCGCGACCACCTGACGGTAACAGATTGCTGGCCCGCCAGTAACAGCCAATAGCTGCGGCGTACCTCCCCCGACTCCTCTCAAACCTGGCGGTCTGTTAGGAGGGAATCAGGCGAGGATAGCAAAAAAATGGGACCGGCATGAATACCTGTCACGATGTCGTGTATACCAGACTGATGGATGGCTGTGCGACGCGTGTATGGACGGCGTTGACAAGAAACAGGCTGTCAGCTATACGGGTCACTACGGAAACTCTCCT
This sequence comes from Schistocerca gregaria, assembly GCF_023897955.1. NCBI lineage: Eukaryota > Metazoa > Arthropoda > Insecta > Orthoptera > Acrididae > Schistocerca > Schistocerca gregaria. The sequence continues at coordinate 298,324,994 of NC_064925.1, forward strand.
ACCAAGCTCAATAGAAAAGCTGGAGCCTATAAAAATTGTTAATATAGTATATTCACCTTCTAGAAAAATTGTATTCGGCGCTCAACAACAGCGACTAGTAAACCGTCAGCAATTCGATGAGACCACTATCACAGATAGAAATCATTGTGACCTTCGTCCTAATTTCTGGTCGATCACATTATTCCTAAATTTAACTACAGCGACTGATGCCACAGCACAACAAAGGTGTTCATATTCAATGAATGATATATTACCTGTCACCACTGTATTGAATATGAGTGAGGCAACAAGGCAAGTTATCATGAGCAACGCAACAGCCGAGTTCTTCTTACTGAATTGAAATCAGTAACAATTACTATGATGCACTCCACACGCCAAACCTGCTCACTAATGGTGTGGAATTAAAGTATGTGGTGAAACTGAAAACACAGTGAGGATGATGAAAACTGTACTGGACTAATTATAAATAGTTATAACACTATCGCAGAGAAGACAATTGATTTATAAATACTTGAAAATATAGGCTGGAAGAAAGAAATGAGAGGGAAGAGAGGCTTTTAGAGCTGTGCGATATATTTTATCATAAATATGGAGAAGCTGAAAGAAATAAATCGTATTACGTCTTTAGGCATTAAATAGCAGACTAAAAAGCAGGTGCACAAACGCACTCAGAACGTAGCCTGGTAGTAACTCAAGAAGATAATGAAAATAAAGTATATGATGGAGTCGAATATTGCTAATTTAGGAGAGAAGGATACGAAGCTTTCCAAGGTTATGACCAGTGTAAAAGCATCAAGAGTTGTTTCAGTAGAAGAGAAATGCATCATAATAAACACCCAATGTACAGTGAAATTGTTGGCACAAAAGCAATGGAAAACTTCTAAAGAACACCAAATTATCAATGAAAGAAGAAAATACATGGGCTGACAAAAAAGTGAAACACCCAGAATGGAGAGCAAATTAAATGAAACTTCAAGGAGTTAGTTTGTGACGTTCTTACGATATTTGCAAAATCGATTGTAATTTACGAAGAACTTGGCAGTGTGTGCCCAGTTAGCAGTACGACGTTGCACCACATCTGGCCTGGATGCACGCACTGATTCGATTGGGAAGCGTGTCATAAGGCTATTGTACCCACTCCTGAGACTAAACGGCATGCAGCCGTCGTAGCTGATCTTTAACATCATGTATACTGGCACTGGGATGTTCTAGTTGGTTCCACACATGTTCTAACCAGAAATAGAGCTGGGCTACACAAGTACCTCAATATCACACAGACAGGTCATAGAGACAGATGTGTGGACGAGGAGTTATCTGTTGAAAAATGACACCACAATTCCTGTTGCATAAGTCCCGATAACATATGAGCACGTAAAGTGTCCGTGACATACCGTTGTTCCGTCAGAGTTCTCCCAGTCACCACCAGCCGTGACCTGAATTCATGCCCAGTGGATCTCTACAACATGACCCCGGAAGTAACACTGCTGTTCCTCTTCAAAACGTTGGAAGAATGGGGTCCCTCCCTCACCCCATATCACCCCCACACTAGCCCAGGATGGTCATCTTGGGTAGTGCAGAACTGCCATTCATCTCTGAACGCAATGCTGTGCTAGTCATCAGCAGTCCATAATTCACGACTGCAGCAACTTTCCAAACGCAGCCGCATGTGTTGCGTGTGTTGTGATGTCAACAGCAGCCTTCACATAGGATGGTAATCCTTTAGTATCCGGGCAACGGCATGGGATGAACAGGACGTTTCAGGGTGCCCATTACTTGTGAGGGATGGCAGGCGTAGATGTGAAGGGGCTACGATTTACTTGGAACACTACTCGGCGATCCTACCTTGTGGTGGTCAGACATGTTCGACCAGTGCCTTGACGATGAGCATACCTGCTCACACGTTCCCACACAGTCCAACATTGGACCACTGTCACTTCTGAGTGCCTCACAACTCTGGACCCTGCACGATTCTACCAGCTGGCCGAATGGAAATTACAATGAGGCCCCTTTTGACCTTCTCACGTGAGTACGTAGCATCTCACATGAGGACACAGCATCTCCCTGTCCTTGACAGTACTCACTCCACATGAGACACTGGTCACTCCGGCAGGCCTGGTTTCAGCACTAAACACCAGCAACACTGATGCATTCTAGTGGCCATTCTACCTGCCACGGAGGACTATGACTCCAATAATTTACATACCCGCCAATGGTATGATCGCGTATGAAGTTTGTGTCCAACCATGTGGTCTGGATGCTTCACTTTTTTTTGTCAAGCAGTGTAATTATAATGCTAAGAATGTGATGTTGCTTAGAAACTAAATCAACTTAATCAACCCAGGGAACATGTTGAATCATGCCTTAGCGTGCAAAGAAAAGAATGTGGCGTACAGAAAAATTAAACGTAGCTTCGATCAATAAGAAATAAATGAGTTAATCTAAGCCGTAGTTATTTTCTTATCTTACTGCAGTGAGAGTGGAAATCTGATCGAATTTTGGAAAACCGGTATTTCCTTGAAAGAACAATAAGTTTAACCTGTATAGTACCTATAGAATAATTTTTAGACTCGCAGGCAAAGAGCTATTCTTAATAGCTCTTTGCTTGCAATTCTAAAAACTATAAACAGTGACAACTGTAACATAAAGTTTCATTGAGTAATTATCGTAGGGAAAAGATGATCCAGTAAAGGCCATCTAAAAGAAACATAGATTATTAAATCGACTGAAGACTCGTAGAACAGGAATATCTATATAATGAGCATAGTGTGTTGCTCATGTTGTCAACATCAAACTGGGATCGTCGCTGTTTGCTCCCATTTAGGTGTAAAACATAACCTATTATATTACTCGTATTTCCCTCATTTTAAACATTTATTTATTATTAAGAGTTATGGTGAGTAGTTTTTCTCCCATGGATACAAGCCGAAAACCTGAAAGAAACTAAAGTCATTTTTTAGCTTTAAGCATTACAAAGGTCTAACAACGGTTATTTACCACTAACAGACGTTTTCATCTATTGAAAAATCGCAACTGAGTAACATAAAGAGTTAATATCAGAGGGCTAATTAATGTGACTGGAAGACCATGAATTTTCGAGATAAGTGTACGATAAATTAGTGTGTTGCTGTGTGCTGTCAGTCAATCCGTTGAACGGATACATATTTTGAGCAGTGTTTCCCCACATATAACAACTGTAAACGACACTCTGAGTCATTTTCTACGGGTTATACATATGTCCAAGCCATTGTGTTTATTTTATAATTACGATCCGAAACTCTTCTACTGGCACCTATGTGACGAAGTGCTCTTGTTCTCAAATACTGGATGAATATAACCTGGCTGTTGGTGCGTCGTGAGCTACGCCACTTTTTCACCCCCACCCTTGTGGTAGGCAGAGGTTGATTACTCCGACAGCGATTGTTTTGCAGAGAATAAGTGATACGTGTACGAAGTTTGGTTGAGATTAGCCTCGTGGCTTAGAAGGAGATGTACAACGTACATACACGCATACATACACACATACATATAGTTTGTAGTGTGCAGGCTTTGCTAACCAGCCCATGGGAGCACCGTTAGGTGTCTTTGCTGCTGGCGGAAATCCATCTGCAACCATGTTCTGATCTATTGTGTGATCATTTCCGAGCATCTGCGGCGTCTTTGATCTGCAAGTGGCACCGATAGTCACTGGCGGGATCCTCCCTATTCACCACAAAATAAAACCGATGCACAGGAGCCATGTGCCTATCTTCTTTAACGTATTTTAATAGCTGGACAGAAGGACTGTATGGTTACATCTGTTCTACTTGTACCATTTGTGTCTCGTCTCGTTTGTCAAAAATACACTGTGCTGCCTGCTACTTAAAATCGTTTATCATTCTTAGTCTTTTCTGATGTAGTTTTGCTTTGGCCATTACTTCACGTTGTTGCAATTTATTTGTTCAAAGGAGGACTTCTACCTTCAGCTGAATATGAACCTTTCGTTCAAACAGGTCAAATTTTGGTGTTTCGTTTCAGTAAATGGAACACATTTTCCTCTGGGGCTTTCCCACTTCATTGTAATGCATTGGACGTGTAACGTGATTTGTCCTCGACAACCTCTCGTGTCCATATTTTTGACTTAATAACATTTCGTGCATTGATTCAGTGGCAACCATGTAGCACTACGGCGATCGTTCGGCTCGCTCACAGAACTAATACTGTGGCGTAATGTTTGTTTTCGATTTATTTAGTATTCCAATTATAGATAGTATTTCTATCTTTTTATTGCAGCTTCCCGAACGGATTGTGGACCTTCTTTTAGAGGTATAGTGGTATTAAGAAGGGTCGGAAATATCTCCTCTTCCTGCGACTGAGAGGGAAAGGGTAGACTCGGCTGAACCATCCTTACTGCCAGAGACAGATGTTACAATCATTGTGCTGAGCCATTCTTTATACACCACAATCGTAGCCTATGGTATGAATTTTCTGTGCCCCTGGAATAGAAACTTTATTTTAGAATTACTGACAACCTTGGGAGAGCCAGCCATAACAAAAACTACAACACCTGGTGCAAAAATACACGAACACACTCAATATCACCAGACATCAAGAAAAATGTAACAGGCACTGACAAGTACGAATATTACTAAACTTTCAGTTTAATAAGTTGTGGTTGCAAAATACTGTAGAGGGTTGTTTATAGAAGAATGGAAAAAAATGGCATAGGCCAGCTCTGAGGCAGATCGGTTTGGTTACAAATGTAGGAACATGTGAGGAAATACTGACCCTGAAGTCTATCTTAAGGTTAATGAAAGGCAAACCTACATTTATAATATTTATAGAATTAGGGAAAGCTTTATACACTGGCCTCCACTTTTGGAAAATCTGAAGCCAGAAGGGATAAAACGCAGGTTCTGAATAGTTATTCACGACTTGTACAGAAATCAGTTTTGTCCCTGATGGAATTTTGTCACTAGTGAAAGTGAGTCTTTCTCTAGTTGGGAATTATTTCACTGGCCCTTTGTCAAGGCCTTAGAACACAAAATCAAATGATCTGTCCCTTGATCCCACTCTGTGTGAAACCCCTGCACCGATCCCATATGAGGAAGTGTCGGACACTAAGCTTAGTGGTAGCAGATTGCATCAAACCTCTGTCACTCCACGATGCTTCCTTCAATGGCTGAAAAGCAGTTTGATGCTGCTGAGTGGGTCCTAAAGCAAGAAACACAAAATGAGAGACGTAGCAACATTTACGTAAAAATGGATCGTAGAACACAAGTGCAGTCAAGTGCCAAGTACGGTCTTGACAGTCCAAGTCCATAGGCAAGTCTGCAAAACCCCGTAATCATTTGAGAGAGGCTGAATATTCGCAGGCTTATATCGCAATACTGAAGGTGCTGATGATAGCATGTGGTATCATTTTGCACACTTCGATGGCCAGTGAGGGTGTGTCCGTGTCCGTGATATGGTCATCGATACGCAGCTGCAGTTATTGAGCCGTTGGCTCTGGCGGTGGTACTGGGAATGTCTTGTGCAATATCTGAATTAGGAAGTGACATGCTTGGACTGGTACCTTTGGTGAAGGACACCAGCATCCTACCACCCCTGCTCCCCCTCCCCCCCCACCTCCGCCACGAACACATACATTGATGGAAGAAAAGAATCACAGTTTCGAGCCAGACACCATGTACTGACTGAGCCCACTTACCCCGAAGTCAGTGGGGTCAGTCAGTACATGGAAGTCTCTACACATAATTTTAAAGCTTTATAAAACTTCTTCTCGCTAACAACCCTCATAAGATAATGAAAGGAAAGAAGGTTACTACTTGCTACATTCTCGCTATATGAATAACAATGCCGCCTCAGACACGCTGCTTTAATTTTACCACTTTCTTACTACTAACTGCACTCGCGACACTTTTTGCAGAGAGCATTCACCTATAGCACTGACTCTACCGAAAAAATAATGTCATTGTACAACTCATAGCTCAGAAGATATGACATCAAAAACACTGAGACACTGAGATGCATGAAAATTTGCAGCATCGTGCATTAAATTTATTACTTCTTTACTAACTCTATGTGCAACACATTTCGCAGACAGCATCCACTTACGTCTCCGAATGTACCTAGAAGAATGTACCATTGTACGACACATTCAAGAGATATGACGTCGCAACACTGAGATGCGTGAGAAACTGTTGTATCATGCACGACGTTTTAATTTATTACGTCTTTAAGTCTCTATTCACAACACATTCCACAAATCAAATCCACGTATACCACTGCATGTACTGTCATGCTCAAAAGTATCCAAACGACCTCAAATGCGTTTCGCTTATTTTTATGCAACTCACATAACGTAACTGTCTTGCAGTCCTCTGCTCTCTTTCTGGTTCAGTCGTTTGAATATTCAAAATGACTACCACAAGCGGCCACAAGAGATAACTGCTATGGCTATCGTTTCAGATTAAAATTAATATCACGATAATGCAAATATCCGAAAACACGTTATTAGATGTGACACTACAATTACGTTCGAAAACTCAAATTATTACAGTAAATGACATGTCTAAAAGCAAGTTTAAACTTGGAATCACAATGCGAACATTTTTGCACTCTACTCGGGCCCAGAAATCCAATCTAATAACTATTGTTCCCGTTAGCTAACCACGAAAGATCTTCAATCTCTTTTGGAAGACAAGTAACAAAATGTAGGTAGGCTTAAACTTGAAATGAAAAAGCGTAAGTTTCATGTTGGACCCGTTTTAGAACCCAGAACATAATTGGATTGTAATTAAGCACAATCAAATCTTAGAAATAGCAATTTTTCACTGATACAAAACTGACTGAAACTGAAATGACAAGGTGGAATGGTTTTCAACTACCACTTTTCGAACCCAGTACCTATCTTCATCGAATTCTAGTCACGAATAGTCGTTAAAAATCGATTTATTTCATCAGTAGCAAGATGTGCACATGTCTGACCTGGAAATAACATGACCTGAAATTCTGTGCTGAGTGGGGGTCGAACTCTGGACTTACCATGGTCATTGACTAAACACGAGGAGATGTTGACTATCGAATTCGTTTTCAGCAGTAACTAAGAGCATCATGCTTGAACCTGAAATAATACGACGAGAAGTTCTGTGTCTGACTGGGGGTCGAAACCAGTACCAACCATATTGTTGAAAACGCGCGGAGAGGTGTAGTTGGTAGCGGTGCTGAAACTCGTTACTATTAAATGTCAATTTCCCAGTTTCCCATACCACAGCTACGTGTTTAATCCAACGAAACATTTCGCTTTGAAATTTATTAACAATTTCCCATGGATCCCAACACAATTGAATAAAACCAACTTACAGTAATCATACTTTTATTCCAAAACGAAACAGTTAAAAAAATTTATCTGCGGAGATCTCTATCTACAGTCGTTGAAGGAGACTATGTGCAGAAGTTAAATGTGTTCTTTAACCCTTCACCAGCGTTGCGGAGCCTCTGGGGCTGCAACGAAGTATGAGGTTGTAATAACTTTCGCATCTGTTGATCAGGGAGCATGCCCTGTTCAGTACCTTCCTATGATGTGAAGATGCCTGTGATGTGTTATCAAGACAAATATTGTAAACAACGAACTTGAAGAGTCTCTATGACTCCCCCACGCAGTTGGTGTAATATTTTCAATTGAAGGAATATGTGAACGAATCCAAGAAAAGGTTAACGCTCCAGATCCTAACTTTGAGGAGTGCGTACTAACAGGGATTGAGCAACGTTGTGCTGACTTTTCAGACGAAGATGGAAATTCTGACTGTAACACTACCATTGAAAGTGCTACTCCAAGTGATTACGAAAGAGCAAGTGAACTTTCTGACGATGAATGAGACGACGAAGATGAGATACAGGTTACCGAAAATGAAGACGGAAATCGTGTGTTCAGTGCATTGCAAATCTACAAGAGTTCTAAATATAATTTCTTTTTTATGGGTGTCAGGGTCCTTGTCAGTATTTTATAGTTTTCCTATAGAAGTAAATGTAGGCTCTTTTCTTATAGTTTAGACCTACATTTATTCGATAAAAATAGTTTTTATTTTTCAGTTTTTCATGGAAAATAGATATAACAGAAAGACTATATTTATTTTTGTAATGTCTTTAGTCCCAGATTTTTCGCTTTAGTTTGTTTCTAAACTGTTTGTAAATAAAAAAGCTTATTTCCTTGTACGTCTCTCATTAAGTATACGTCCCTAAACAACAATAAAACATCGTTACCAGACGGAATAAACTTTTTTGTTTTGGAATCCCCAAGACTCCGCGACACATTTAGTATTAAAATTTCCGACAACGCCAGTTAAGAGCTAAAAAAATATATTGGATTTAATCAGACTCATAACTTCCTTAGCTGTGGACTTCAATAGAAAAATAGAGTGCCGAGTGTTCTTGTTTACATTATTTTTAAGTTTTTTTCCGTACATCAAAATTTATTTTCAGGCCGCCTCGTGTGGTTTTCGGCTGTCCGGAAGTCGAGTTTTGGAACACACAATTTGCTGTTGTATTCGAATTTGATACGCAGACCAGAACATGGAAATGGTTCGCGGCGTAATTAATTACGAAATATGAAATTGGATTACAAGTAATTCTCATGGCCCAGTAGTTCTCGGCGCTCCCGAGGGACTCACTAACTGTTCGCGGAAATGTCTGCCGTAAATGTAATGTAGCAGTTACTGGCTCTGCTCGGAAATGAAACTCGATTACTCGCGCCCGTCTGAGCTTAAATTACCTCCCATCAAATGCGCGTTGTGGCAAGCGAAAGGCAATGTACCCAAACGCTATTCTTGATTTATTTAAACGTCGAGTTCGCTGTGAGAAAAATTACGTTGACTAGCGTAAGCGTTACAGAGATACACGCATTAAGTTCGATTGACTGAGAAGTTTCGTATTTAGTTTCTTTGGTTTCTAACACACGGGGTCCAAAAAGGAACTGTGCACTGCAGTATAGATACAATACTGACACAAGTTCGTTAGCATTTGAAAAAATTCGCCAGATGTGAGTATAACTTGCAGTCTGAGGGTTCCGTGTGAAATTATGTCTACAGACAGTTCATCCATTCCGACGATTTTTGCCTGTTACCGACGTTGATTATAACCAAATATCGGTCCCCGGAATTTCAAGACTTTCGAAAATGTGTTAAATGTTAAGTTTTAAGTCAGATAGCAAATGACAAATGAAAAATTGAAGCAACAAATAGGATGGATAAAGGAAATCAGAGGGGGTGCGAAAGAGCTAGAATTAATTCCGGAAAATTTTCAAAACAATATAGAAAATTTCAAGACACTGCAAAACATAAAAATATGATTTAAACCAAAACCAGACAAACGACAAGCAATAAAAAAAGGTATTTACAGATAAGGAACGACAAAAAAGATCAGGACGAATGATAAGATACAGGGCAGTTCGGAAAGAAAACCTACTGCAGCAGATGACAATTAAATGATTGACTGAAATGATCCAGTGAGGCCGTAAAAGCAGAAGAACATGGACGAGGAGGAGGAGAACAAATTAACAATTTTCTGAATTTTTCCTTTTCTTTTACTGTGAAATCTTACTTCTTACCCAATTTCGTGATTAGAAGTAAACGGGGAGTACCCTGTAAGTTTTAATGAATGAGTTTGGGAGTATCAAAATATGTTACATAAATGCCGTATCTTTTGATTGCATTTATTTAGAAGCTTGACTTTTTCCACCACCAAGGGACCATAAGCCTTAGTATGTGACAAAAATTTTAGTTTGCTACGTCTATCCGTTTCTAAGAAAGAAATGGATCTTAACAGGAGTACAACGAAGAACATATAATTACAGATTCGCAATTTACATACTATTTTCCTTTAATTGTACTGTCAAACCTTGCTTCTTGCAACGAGAAGTATCCTATAGGTTTTTACGAGTAAGATATGTGACATAAATGGCCGTATCTTTTGATTGCTTTGCCTTAGTAGCTTCAACTTTTTGCATCGACAAAGGACAATAGCTTTTAGTATGTGGCATAAATTTCAACTTTATACATCTACCCCTTCCTGAGAAAAAGGATAGTTAACATTCGGAGGGACAAAAAGACAGACAGACCGTTAACTGCCCGTTTTTTTCAAGCAGCATTTTACTGTCTTATTTTGCAGTTTTCTGATTTTGTATCGCGTCTGCCGATATCACGCAGCATTAATAAGGCGATAATGCCGAATGCACACACTCGAGAGCAAGATTTTAGTTCCCATGTTGGCTGAAGGATCGGTGGACGATATGACGTTGGTGGACGGTGGTGCGAGACGCTGTGGCTGCAAATGAGAACGCCTGTTACGTCAGCAACGAGGTACGTAGGGAATGCACAGTTATTCTGGCGCGAAGCAAGTCATCTTGCTTGAGAAATATTTCCTAACAAAGTCGTTGTTTCCAATACAGGTATTAGGAGAACGCAAAAACAGATCATCTTAATAAATGAGTGAATAATGCGTAAGCTAGTGAAAAATATACGAACGACTACGAAATATTACGAGTGTGAGTACGAGCTACAGGCTGTGTGCCGTAGTCGCCAGTCGCCGACAGGTTGTCTTCCGATCTACAGTAGTTCTGTCGTAAGACCATCTTCTCACTAAATGGTTTTTTTTTCAGTTAATCATTATTGACTGTGTCGTTATTATCAGTGTATGATGTTTAGAAAATAAATTCATTATAATGGCACCCATTCTGATCTTTATTCCGAATAATATAGCTTCCCGCTACTATAACTTAGAATCACAGGCAGTAAAACTGTAATTTACGGAGAATTCAACGGCATTTATACTGCTTCTGCGAGGAACATAAAATTCGAGAGCTTCTCTGCAAAACAGGTAGAAAGACTCCTACGCGACGACTTGTTAAGATAGTCCAAGGACGGATTGTCTTAATTTCCGTAAAACGTGGATTGAAAAACACGCTCAGTCTTGCGATACGCTTCGTATAACATCTTCTACGAACTCACTGACTAAACTTAGACATTTGTGGAGGTTTAGTGCAAGTGGGGGGGGGGGGGGGGGGGGTGTTTCTTGTAAGACGGACAACAATGTGATCCTATAACGGTTCCGTTTTCACCGACTGAGGCAAGGAAGCAAAAAACATACTACATGATTAGTATCATCCACTTTGAAGATAATACTGTCGACTGCCAGTTAACAAAACATTTCATTCTCATACTCGACGACCGGCAGTTAAAAGAAAAGTATTTCCGAAAAAAATCAGTTTGTTAACATCTAATACAAATTTTAGTGTTAGAAGTACTTTTCTGAGGGTATTTGTCTATTTATCTATACTGCAGCCCTGTGCCCAAGAGAAACTTGGACGATAAGCAGTTCAGACAAGAAGATTGGTTAAAATGGCTCTGAGCACTATGGGACTTAACATCTGTTATCATCAGTCCCCTAGAACGTAAAACTACTTAAACCTAACTAACCTAAGGACATCACACACATCCATACGCGAGGCAGGATTCGACCTGCGACCGTAGCGGTCACGCGGTTCCAGACTGAAGCACCTAATACCGCTAGACCACCGCGGCCGGCGACAAGAAGAGAATAGAAGTTTTTGAAATGCGGTGCTACAATATATTTATGAAGATTACATGGGTATTTGGGATAACTCATGAGATGGTACTAACTCATACTGCAGAGAAAAGAAATTTATGGCACGAATTCACTAAAAAATGGGTCGGTTGATAGGACGTATCCTGAGGCTTTATTTATTCGTCATTTTTCTAAAGGAGAGAAGTATGTGGGGAGTAATAATTGTTTAGGAAGACCAATATTTGACGTAAAATTGTTGCAGTGGTAACGCCTCCGGTCCAGATTGTATACAACTCAGGTTCCTTTCAGAGTTAGCTGATAAAACAGCTCCATATTTAGCAATTATATACAACCACTCGCTCACAGAAAGATCAGCACCCAAAGACTGGAAAATTGCTCAAGTCACACCAATACCCAAAAAGGGAAATAGGAGTAATCCCCTGAATTACAGGCCCATATCACAAACGTCGATCTGCAGTAGTGTTTTGGAACATATACTGTTTTCGAACATTATGAATTTTCTCGAAGGAAAGGATTTATTGAAACATTGCACGGATTCAGAAAATATCGTTCTTGTGAAACACAACTAGCTATTGATACTGATGAAGTAATGAGTGCTATCGACAGGGGATGTCAAATTGAGTCCATATTTTTAGATTTCCAGAAAGTCTTCGACACCGTTCCTCACAAGCGTCTTATAACCGAACTTCGTGCCTATGGAATATCGCCTCAGTTGTGCGACTGGATTCGTGACTCCCTGTCAGAAAGGTCACAGTTCGTAGTAACAGACGGAAAGTCATCGAGTAAAACAAAAGTAATATCCAGCGTTCCCCAAGGAAGTTTTATAGCCCCTCTATGGTTCCTTATCTATATTAACAACATACGATACTATCTCAGTAGCCGTCTTAGATTGTCTGCAGATGATACTGTCATTTACCGTCTTGTAAAGTCATCAGATGACCACAACGAATTGAAAAATGATTTAGATACGATATCTGTATGGTGCGAAAAGTGGCAATTAACCCTGGATAAGAGCCGGCCGTGGTGGCCCAGCGGTTCTAGGTGCTTAAGTCTGTAACCGCGCAACCGCTGCGGTCGCAGGTTCGAATCCTGCCTCAGGCATGGATCTGTGTGATGTCCTTAGGTTCTTAGGTTCAAGTAGTTCTAAGTTCTGGGGGACTGATGACAGCTGTTAAGTCCCGTAGTGCTCCGAGCCAACCCTGAATAAGGAACAGTGTTAAGTTATTCACATGTGTACTGAAAGAAATCCACTAAATTTCGTTTACGCGATAAGTCACGCAAAACTGAAGGCTGCAGATTCAACTAAAGATTTAAGGATTACAATTACAAATAACCTAAATTGTAGCGATCACATAGAAAGTGTTGTGGGTAGAGCAAACCAAAGACTGCGATTCATTGACAGAAAACTCCAAAGGCGCAGCAGGTCTACTAAAGAGACTACTTACACCCCGCTATTCTGGAGTACTGCTGTGCGGTGTGGGATCGGCATCAAGTGGGACTGACGAATGACATCGAAAAAGTTCAAAGAAGGGCAGCTCGTTTTGTATTATCCCGAAATAGGGGAGTGGCAATCATTAAAACAAACGCGTTTTTCTAGCGCGCCGTTCGCGAGCGGAACGGTAGACAGCTTGAAGGTGGATCATTGAACCCTCTGCCAGGCAATTTACTGTGGATAGCAGGGTAATCACGTAGATGGAGATGTATGTAGATGTAGTTATGCATATATGCGGTGGCCTGCACACGATAGACTGGCGTGGAGAACTACTCCAAGCCAGTCTACGGTCTAATGACTACAGGTACAACAACACCATTTCGTATTTTAAACGTTCCGGTCAGTTATAAAGTTAACTATTGGACCCCAAGTGGCCAATACCAATGTAGTCGCGCTTCGTCACACTTTCTACCAGCTTCCAGCAAGTAATAATGCAGTGATATGTGCGCAGTTACAATAAAAACGAATAGTCATTTTATTACCCTTGTCTCAAGGAGATGAGTGCATTAAAGAAACAAGTTCTTGAAAAAAATAAAACATTAGAAAATTAACTCTCGACTGAGCTTGAAAGTTGCTTGTTAAACGGGCACTTTCAATTTTTCAATAATTTGCTTTCAGTAACTTGCGAACTGGACTTTGTTGATTACTTGCAAAGACGCTCTGAAACAAATAGAAATAGATTGAGTGCAGTTTCTCTGTCTCTCTCTCTCTCTCTCTCTCTCTCTCTCTCACACACACACACACTCTCTCTCTCTCTCTCTCTCTCTCTCTCTCTCTCTCTCTCTGAGGTGTTGTGCAGACAGCACGGTCACCTTTGACTGCTTCCAGGCATCTTCATGCAATCCGTTGTGGTCGAACAAATTTAACTGCTGTCTCACCAGTATTTTCTTCGCCCAGTGTGAGGACATAAGGTAAGGGGACATAGTAGTATAGCTACTGATTTATAGTGTTAAGAAATTAGTGTTTGTTTAAGACAGTCGGGTTTCTTTTCTTACGTTACATGACGAGAATAGGAATGGCGCGATACGAAGCAGGCTGCGTCTTCGTAGCTGAGGCCAAAGACAATAAGCCGATCACTATTAAAGTCACAGCGAAAGCCAGCGACACGAAGGAGGTCATCGACAGCATCGATGTTCCGATACTTCACCGGGTCATGCTGAATTTCGCTGTACGTCTCCGCCACATCATCACCAATGATGGCAGGCATATCGAACCTTACCTAATCCCCAGCGATACGGATAACCGTGTCGTAGGTGCAACCACAACAGAGGACTTTCTATTGCAATTTCAGACAAATATGTGGTTCCTGACGAGGGGCAGGAGCCTTTTCAGTAGTTACATGGGTATCAGTCTGGATCACTGACTGATATAGACTTGTAACATCAACCAAAACGGCCTTGATGTGCTGGGACTACGAATGGTGAAATCGCGGGAAAACTAAAACTGTAATTTTGCTCGAGGCTATGCAGCTCTACTGTATGGTTGAATATTCCGGAGGTAAAATAGTCCCGCATTCGAATATATGGGCGGGTACTACCCAGGGCCGGCCGAGGTGGCCGAGCGGTTCTAGGCGCTACAGTCTGGAAGCGCGTGACCCCTACGGTCGCAGGTTCGAATCCTGCCTCGGGCATGGATGTGTGTGATGTCCTTAGGTTAGTTGGGTTTAAGTAGTTCTAAGTTCTAGGGGACTGATGACCTCAGATGTTAAGTCCCATAGTACACAGAGCCATTTGAACCATTGGAACATTTCCAGATGTAAATAAACGACCTGGATGAAACTCGGCAGGTATGTACAAGGAGCGAAATGATGCAATAAGTATTTTATCATTTTCGCCCAATTTCACTTTTAAGTGATAACACACACCCCGCAAGGAAATTTGGCATGTTGGATTTAGGAGGAACATCTTCGAAACTGCTATATATAAAAAATGTGTGACATATGTAAGTAGTTAATATCCTACAAAACTACTTTCATAAAAGTTGAAGTTTTGCAAAATACTCCATTACCATTAAGTAAATTGGAAAAATGAAAACTTCTGTTAAAACATAAATTAAGGAACCTTTCACACTGCATACATCCACGTGCAATAAAGGTGGTTACTTAAATACCATTGTTGTAATTTAAGTTGTACACAATGTGCTGTTGGAGTATTTTCAACAAACCTAATTAAAATGTCAAATTATTATTTTAATTATTTATATTACTTATTTTTATTTTACGTTTTAAATTGTTATTTTACGTCTTACATTCATGGTTTTTCTGTTTTTTGGTTTCAAATACGTGTATTTTGTTAATTGAAAATAGCATGTACCCCATTATTGTGATATAAATCATAACAATAATGATCATCTGTTAAGAAATATTTAAAACATAACTTTTCATACCATAAACAAAAAATTAAAGGAATTTCTTCACATAATACACACGACAGGCAACCCAATACAAAAAAAAAATTCAGCAGGATACTCAAACTGTGGTGAGCGACCCTCTAAATATCGTCATTTGTATAAGATATTTTAATTTATTGGAAAACCTTCACGGTGAGAATCCATTACGTACCAGAGACCGCAGCTTGATTGTATTGTTTCTAAAGTGGAGATGACATCATAATCATTCAGTATAACTAGATCTTGATATCTTCACATGGATGACAATAACAACACTCAATAACCATTCACACTATCATAAAAATTATACCAAAAAGTTAAGAATGATGAGGTGGTGCCAAAAGCCGTATAGCTGTATGAAGATGCTTTATTCGCATCTACAAGTTTGACGTCAGTATAGACGCATGTTAAGGTTTATTTGTCAAGAATGCAAATTAGTGTGTTAAATATTTGAGTGGCATAAATACGGAACCATAGTCTTGACTTTCAACAAAAAATAATGGCTAGAGTACAGAGTTCCAGCTTTCGGAAAGTTATCCAGTTAAGAGTCAAAACCAGAAATGGTAGTGGGTTGTCATAATAAAACTGAGTACACCGAAAAGATGCTAGTCAAAATGTACAGAGCATGACTTCTGACTGAGCCACACCAAGAAAAACACGGGGAAAGAACAAATAACGACCGGGACACTACTGTGAACCGGGATAAAATGCCTAAAAAATTAACTAATGTCTAGGGAAAGTACTGTAAGTACACGGGAAATATTATCCAAACGATAACACTCTACTATGGAACCAAAACTTCGAGAATGGAAGAAATGTGAGAAATAGCTTACCAGGTAACATAAATGTTCAAATGTTCAAACGTGTGTGAAATCTTATGGGACTTAACCGGTATGGTCATCAGCCCCTAAGCTTACACACTACTTAACTTAAATTATTGTAAGGACAAACACACACACACACATGCCCGAGGGAGGACTCGAACCTCCGCCGGGATCAGCCGCAGACCGGGTAACACCTCGTAGGTTATATTATAAGATTCGGTTGACACCAGCTCTATAAAACCTATGAAGTAAAACTTAAAATCCCGTGTAGTGTGCGTACTTCCGCCGGAAGGCCCGGTGCCTGAGAAGAAAGCAAAGTAAACTCACGAGCAGCTGCTCCTCTTAGGCAGCGTGGCCTTCCACCTTAAAGTGAACTGCTCGCTTCCAAGAGCTGTTAACACCACATCGGCCTGTTAGCTGTACGATGGGAGTACCCACACACACATTACACGGGATACTGAAAACCAAATTTTGTTGTCCGTGAAAGCTGTTAGGTGGCGTACCTGCAAGTGGACCTGGAGACCAGTCGGCCATTTTAGCCGTTTAGTGATACAGATCATCGCTTATGCGACATGAATTAACCAAGGAATTACATGTTTGTACAGTCAGAAAACATTACTCCCGTTTCATGCCTCTTCATTTCGACGTTGACAATGGCTGATGCTAACAAAATACTGGAAGGATCTCAAAAAGCATAAAATGAAAATAGAAGTTTACAAAGTCAATGAACTACACTCCAGGAAATTGAAATAAGAACACCGTGAATTCATTGTCCCAGGAAGGGGAAACTTTATTGACACATTCCTGGGGTCAGATACATCACATGATCACACTGACAGAACCACAGGCACATAGACACAGGCAACAGAGCATGCACAATGTCGGCACTAGTACAGTGTATATCCACCTTTCGCAGCAATGCAGGATGCTATTCTCCCATGGAGACGATCGTAGAGGTGCTGGATGTAGTCCTGTGGAACGGCTTGCCATGCCATTTCCACCTGGCGCCTCAGTTGGACCAGCGTTCGTGCTGGACGTGCAGACCGCGTGAGACGACGCTTCATCCAGTCCCAAACATGCTCAATGGGGGACAGATCCGGAGATCTTGCTGGCCAGGGTAGTTGACTTACACCTTCTAGAGCACGTTGGGTGGCACGGGATACATGCGGAAGTGCATTGTCCTGTTGGAACAGCAAGTTCCTTTGCCGGTCTAGGAATGGTAGAACGATGGGTTCGATGACGGTTTGGATGTACCATGCACTATTCAGTGTCCCCTCGACGATCACCAGAGGTGTACGGCCAGTGTAGGAGATCGCTCCACACACCATGACGCCGGGTGTTGGCCCTGTGTGCATCGGTCGTATGCAGTCCTGATTTTGGCGCTCACCTGCACGACGCCAAACACGCATACGACCATCATTGGCACCAAGGCAGAAGCGACTCTCATCGCTGAAGACGACACGTCTCCATTCGTCCCTCTATTCACGCCTGTCGCGACACCACTGGAGGCGGGCTGCACGATGTTGGGGCGTGAGCGGAAGACGGCCTAACGGTGTGCGGGACCGTAGCCCAGCTTCATGGAGACGGTTGCGAATGGTCCTCGCCGATACCCCAGGAGCAACAGTGTCCCTAATTTGCTGGGAAGTGGTGGTGCGGTCCCCTACAGCACTGCGTAGGATCCTACGGTCTTGGCGTTCATCAGTGCGTCGCTGCGGTCCGGTCCCAGGTCGACGGGCACGTGCACCTTCCGCCGACCACTGGCGACAACATCGATGTACTGTGGAGACCTCACGCCCCACGTGTTGAGCAATTCGGCGATACGTCCACCCTGCCTCCCGCATGCCCACTATACGCCCTCGCTCAAAGTCCGTCAACTGCACATACGGTTCACGTCCACGCTGTCGCGGCATGCTACCAGTGTTAAAGACTGCGATGGATCTCCGTATGCCACGGCAAACTGGCTGACACTGACGGCGGCGGTGCACAAATGCTGCGCAGCTAGCGCAATTCGACGGCCAACACCGCGGTTCGTGGTGTGTCCGCTGTGCCGTGCGTGTGATCATTGCTTGTACAGCCCTATCGCAGTGTCCGGAGCAAGTATGGTGGGTCTGACACACCGGTGTCAATGTGTTCTTTTTTCCATTTCCAGGAGTGTATTATTTCGTTATAACCTCATTTCCTACTTTTTTGTCTAGGGGTTCTGTTTTACCGTCGTTCCAGTGAGCTCGGTATCACTACCACAAATCACAGTAGATTTTTCTTTCACGCCAACTCTGCTCGACACTATTAGAATGACGCTGTAACTGTATGCGCCTTTCACTAGTTTCCTCAGAGAGGATGTTCCCAGAATTCGGTATTCCGCAAACCATGCTTTTAAGCAAAATGGATTTTTCCCCTGCTAGTGAAGAGAATTAAACCGCCATTTCGCATAGTGTACTTTACATTAAAAAGGTAGAAATATTAAACTGTGTACACAGGAAACGCTTAAAAGAGATTCATGAGCTCGAATTATAGAAACGCCACTAAAATCTAATTAAAGGCGTAATAGCGCTGCGAGGACGGAGATAATTCGGTTTGCATTTTAACAGAATAAAAATACTGCGCGAAAATTTCACACAGAGCCGCAGCGGCGCCGTATCGTTGCTCGGTATTGTATTTTTTTTTTTTCGAGCTCAGGTACTCCCCACCGCTCCTCAGTTAAATATTTAAATTAGAAAGGAATGTTGAGCGTTATCTAAGCATCTGCATTTTAATGGAAACTTTCCTTTTCTCGTGAGAATCACCTAAGAGAAGTCCGTGTGGGTGGTAGCTTTATGCGATCCGCGCAACAGACCTCTTTGACAACGTGCAAGACAAAGATTTTTTAATTGCCCTTGCAAAGTTTTGGAACATGTAGAGCGGCCATGTAGACTGAATACGAAAACATGAGCAGAGACGATTATTATCCGCCGGCCGCTGTGGCCGAGCGGTTCTAGGCGTTTCAGTCTGGAACCGCGCGACCGCTGCGGTCGCAGGTTCGAATCCTGCCTCGGGCATGGATGTGTGTGATGTCCTTAGGTTAGTTAGGTTTAAGTAGTTCTAAGTTCTAGGTGACTGATGACCACAGATGTTAAGTCCCATAGTGCTCGGAGCCATTTGAACCATTTTTGATTATTATCCGAGATACAAGAACAAACATCTAAACAATGTGTTTCAGTCGGCCGTGCCTGCTGAGTGAAAGACCGAAGGAACTTTTCCGTGACGGTATGGCATCCAGCATCCATTTTTTTCCGTTTGGACGGGTGTTGCAGACCAAGTTAGACAAGGCATACACGGGGTCACATACGAAGTAATGTTTGCGCAGCACCAACAGATAAATACGGATAATACGTTTCATATTTTTGACGGATTTCTCTTCAATGTCTTCGTAGATCTATGATGTATAACTCGGCTTTCCTGAAAATCACAGCGTCAGCAACGGTCAATTGCTATACCAGCAAATGTACACGAGATATGCACCTTTTGCCAGAAAACAGAAAAATTAATAATTTCAGTTGCCCGAAAAGCGCTAATAGATTGTCTCACTTCCCGTTTACAGCTGGCAGGAAGGAGACGTTTAGCTATGATGACGTACGAACGGGCAAAGGTATCACTGAGACGTTTTTCTTTAATTCTGATATGACTGAACTGATAGCGATTTTCGTAGGCCAAGGTAATAATTAATATTTACTGAGCATAGAAGAGGTATAGATTTTGCTCGTAGGTTAGGCAGAGCCAATGGCAGAAGTGGGACTACTTTCCTTTTATGGAGTGTCTGAACCTCTGGATGTTTATTTTATTTTTGTTCCGAATTCCGACGCAGGTAGCCCTTAGGACATGGGTATATGTAATGCATCATAAATGGATACAAGTGCTCAATAAAGCAACTTGTCTTGTATAATGTTGCAGAAGATAAATAATAATTATTGCCTTGAAAAAGAAGAATTTCTGCTTTCTTTTTTGAAACAACTCCTTTTTTATGTTCTACTCTGTGTGCCGAGCGCGGACGGAGCCCTCCCGAAAGTTTCCCGACTTTGGGCCCCTCTGGTGGAGTCTGTGATGGTATAGATTACCTTTGCTAGAGATCTACTTGGGTTAATGTGATCCTCTAGGCGGCGCATGCGGGTCAGCGAAGAGGTTGTGGGTTGGCAGCGGCATGAGGAAGGAGACGAGTCGGGCCTGTGCTGGGAACGGACCCCTGTTGTGTCGGAAAACGCCCTGTCTGAGGAGATGAAGAGATGAGCGGTTGCCGCGCGGAGTAACCGCGCGGTCTTAGGCGTCTTGTCACGGTCCGCGCCGCTTCCCCCGTCAGAGGTTCGAGTCCTGCCTCGGGGGTGGCTGGGTGTGTCGTCTTAGCGTAGGGACCGCTAACCTCAGCAGTTTGGTCCCATAAAACCTTACCACAAATTTCCAAAAGCATAGAACGGTCCCGTTGGGATTGAGGGCCGTTTCTTTTTAAAGAACTACTTCTTCTGGATTCAAGTGTCTACTGGGCGCACTGTACCGGTGTTCGTAGGCGTGTTGGCACTGAACCGTGTCTACGCTTTCGGATAGTGTATACGTTGTCCTGAAGAGATCATCTGTCAAAACGAAGCTGGAAGGCCTGTACAGCCTTCACTACACTGTCTCTGCACCCCGGGTTGCGTTATTGACGAGTGCTTTTTCACTTCATTGGCAGCAGAGCAGCTCTACTGTTCACTAGCTGGTGATCTGTTTATTTTAGCTGTTCGTGTTGTGGGCGCCATTTGTGTTACTTGTATGTGGGGGACCGGTGGCATCCGATTTAATACCTTTTTAGATATAACCAATAAAAAAAAAGCAATCATCATAGCTTTGAAATCTACCGTAAACCTACAACAAGTGACACAATCCTACATCAGACTTCTAATCAGCCACACTCACAGAAACAATCAGCACTCAGGTATTGCTTCGTAGACTCAACACAGTACCACTCAGTAGAAAAAATTACCAGAAACGATTAGACATCATCACACAAATAGCAACAAACAGTAGGTACAACAGGGAACTAGTCACCAAATTAAACAAAAATATTAAAAAACAAATACAGTCAGTGAACACAGTACAGAAAAATCCACAAACAACAGCACAACAAAACACTACACAAGCAGGCACTTTAAATAAGAGTCAGCAGGATGATCTTGGATGAGCTCCAGCTTACTTACTTTACTTTTTCGTGTCCGGAGATTTGTTTCAAAGGCTTTCAGCCCAATATCGGGCCAAGTCCAATGTTTCTCTCTTTTCAAGCCATAGTTCGTCAAGGGTACACCTTGTGGGGCAGATGGAGCACTGTAGAAGGTGTTCCATCTAGGTTTGCAGGAGAGCTTCTGCAAAGTTTGGAAGGTAGGAGACGAGATACAGGCAGAAATAAAGCTGTGAGGACGGGGCGTGAGTCATGCATGGGTAGCTCAGTTGGTAGAGCACTTGCCCCCGAAAGGCAAAGGTCCCGAGTTCGAGTCTCGGTCCGGCACACAGTCTTAATCTGCCAGGAAGTTTCAAATCAGCACACTCTCCGCTGCAGAGTGAAAATCTCATTCTGGAATTATACCAACTATTGTGCAATACATGTGATGGAAGGTATATAGGACAAACCGACAGAACATTTGACACTAAGTACATAGAACATACTAGAGCATGGAAACATGGACCGAGCCACTCAACTTTTGCAGAACATTTGAGAGAAAATAACCACAAACCTACCTCAAGAGAAAATGATATGAAAATAATTAGAATAAATAATGAAAGACACCTCCTAACATTACAGGAAAATTATCATATATACAAAACAAAGGCTAAAAAGAAACAACTACTAAATGACTAACAGCTCACTGTTTGCACTTATCGATCATATAGTAGACAGAAATCCCAACAAATGGTTACACATCTGATTCCTCTCATAAGTATATACAGGTAAATATAATAATAACAATTATTATTATTATTATTATTATTATTATTATTATTATTATTATTACTATTATTTTTAAGAATACAAATAAATATCTCTCTAATACACACACACACACACAAAACAGTTGGTAACACTTAGAAAAACAAATGAATCTCTGTATTAAGAGATGGCAGTTACAATGGTGTGTAACGCAAACAGTGATCTGAAAGATGCCCACCTGGTTGCCAGGTGAGAAAAAGCAGTTTGCTTAGATGCAGTGAATTAGAAGTTACCTGTAAATACCTTTCCATTTCGTAAAAAAGCGTTAAGGAACTGTTTTTATATCTATAACCTAGACGTGAAACCGTAACCTATGTGTAAAAAGGACAAATCATGCAATATTTCAGGACACCCCCTGAAGACGCCTTGTAAAAAAGGTGATACGCGTATGGGAGCAAAAATTTCGATGTGCAGCACGCAAAAGGCATTTTATTTGTAATAACTGCAATTTATATACAGCTGCTGAAAAAATGGCCACTACAAGAAACGTGTTTTACTTCATCTGTGAATCAGATGCAGCCAACAATCCGTCATCATCAATGACTATGATAATCTAGTTCACGACGTTAGTCCGTTCTCACACTGTGAATATGGAGACAATGAAGTGACTTTTGGTTTTGAATGGAACTTTTAGACGGTTCTCAATGTTGTACACCTTCTGGAATGTTCCATACAACCTTTCACTGCAATGCTTCGGACGGATTGCGTTATATACTTCTGAATAAGTGCAGGAACTGTGCTAACATTTTCAGTATTAACTACAGGTGCCCTGGAGTCAACGTTCCTCATTATAACATCAGCCACATCGGTAGCCTATTCAAATTTTGTGAAGAACTTGAAGATACACTCCTGGAAATGGAAAAAAGAACACATTGACACCGGTGTGTCAGACCCACCATACTTGCTCCGGACACTGCGAGAGGGCTGTACAAGCAATGATCACACGCACGGCACAGCGGACACACCAGGAACCGCGGTGTTGGCCGTCGAATGGCGCTAGCTACGCAGCATTTGTGCACCGCCGCCGTCAGTGTCAGCCAGTTTGCCGTGGCATACAGAGCTCCATCGCAGTCTTTAACACTGGTAGCATGCCGCGACAGCGTGGACGTGAACCGTATGTGCAGTTGATGGACTTTGAGCCAGGGCGTATAGTGGGCATGCGGGAGGCCAGGTGGACGTACCGCTGAATTGCTCAACACGTGGGGCGTGAGGTCTCCACAGTACATCGATGTTGTCGCCAGTGGTCGGCGGAAGGTGCACGTGCCCGTCGACCTGGGACCGGACCGCAGCGACGCACAGATGCACACCAAGACCGTAGGATCCTACACAGTGCCGTAGGGGACCGCACCGCCACTTCCCAGCAAATTAGGGACACTGCTGATCCTGGAGTATCGGCGAGGACCATTCGCAACCGTCTCCATGAAGCTGGGTTACGGTCCCGCACACCGTTAGGCCGTCTTTCGCTCACGCCCCAACATCGTGCAGCCCGCCTCCAGTGGTGTCGTGACAGGCGTGAATGGAGGGACGAATGGAAACGTGTCGTCTTCAGCGATGAGAGTCGCTTCTGCCTTGGTGCCAATGATGTTCGTATGCGTGTTTGGCGCCGTGCAGGTGAGCGCCACAATCAGGACTGCATACGACCGAGGCACACAGGGCCAACACCCGGCATCATGGTGTGGGGAGCGATCTCCTACACTGGCCGTACACCTCTAGTGATCGTCGAGGGGACACTGAATAGTGCACGGTACATCCAAACCGTCATCGAACCCATCGTTCTACCATTCCTAGACCGGCACGGGATTTGCTGTTCCAACAGGACAATGCACATCCGCATGTATGCCGTGCCACCCAACGTGCTCTAGAAGGTGTAAGTCAACTACCCTGGCCAGCAAGATCTCCGGATCTGTCCCCCATTGAGCATGTTTGGGACTGGATGAAGCATCGTCTCACGCGGTCTGCACGTCCGGCACGAACGCTGGTCCAACTGAGGCGCCAGGTGGAAATGGCATGGCAAGCCGTTCCACAGGACTACATCCAGCACCTCTACGATCGTCTCCATGGGAGAATAGCAGCCTGCATTGCTGCGAAAGGTGGACATACACTGTACTAGTGCCGACATTGTGCATGCTCTGTTGCCTGTGTCTATGTGCCTGTGGTTCTGTCAGTGTGATCATGTGATGTATCTGACCCCAGGAATGTGTCAATAAAGTTTCCCCTTCCTGGGACAATGAATTCACGGTGTTCTTATTTCAATTTCCAGGAGTGTAGTTTTCACATCGGGACCTTTTGGAACATTACATTGTGTTTGAAAACTACACCTTCTTGTTATTATACTGTGTTCTGGAGCTTACGGGCCCTCAACCCCGAGCACATCAGCATACTGTATTCTAACCTGTGATATTCCGTTACCAGCAACACATATTGTTCAATGGATCACATAAGCTTAACAACTTCCTTCGATATTCTAATTTCCTTTCATTTTCCGACGTTCGAACTGATCACTTTCGGCTTCGAAGGTCGGTATTATTTATAAGTAAATTATCAGATTTCTTAAATATTACTTCGAAACATCTATAACAAATTATTAGAGCTTTCATAATAATCGTAGAGTTTATTGTGTTCTTCCAACGATCTTTGTTTTCAGGTTATTTAATTCTAATATCAGAAAGCCATTTGTCAGTCACCTTGAACTTTGTACAGCAGGTCCGAGAGGTCCTCGTACACGTTGGTCAGAACAATATATTGTGTGATGACGAAACTGAAATTCCGACTTCAGCCAAAATCGGGAACTGAAATAAATTCGGTGCAACAAGTGAAAATTTCTACCGAACCAGAACTCGAACCCGGATTCCCGCTTTATGTGAGAGGTCGCCTTAATCAGTTCGTCTATCAGAGCACGCTGCTCGTCCAATCCATGTTCTCAGCTTGTCGCACACTACACACGAGAAGCCCCCTGTCCGTTAACTTCAGTGCTCGCAGCCACATGTTGATTCCCAGGTCGTAGGTCAGACGATGAGTGCATCTGCACTGAATGATCTTTACTTGCCGTCAAGACGCATATATTTATGTGTGGTGTCTGTTCCTTCTGACGTGTCCGAAACAATAGACACCATATAAATAAAAACAGTATATTGTGTGCTGGGGTGCTTACATATAAAAGCTATGTAACCAGTGGCCTTACAATGAGATCCATTCGTCTCCATGCCCCCTTGACAACTTATGGAACATCTCAGGAGTTCGAGAAGTTTCCACACCACTTTTCCACAAAGCTTCGATAGTCTTGCACCGATGTTGAGCCGCCGGCCAGGGTGGCCGAGCGGTTCTAGAGGCTACAGTCTGGAGCCGGGCTACCGCTGCGGTCGCAGGTTCGTATCCTGCCTCGGGCATGGATGTGTGTGATGTCCTTAGGTTAGTTAGGTTTAAGTAGTTTTAAGTTCTAGGGGACTGATGACCTCAGAAGTTAAGTCCCATAGTGCTCATAGCGATCTTTGACCCAATGTTGAGCCACGTGGGACTTGATTACTCACCATAATGAGTTGTCTGGTCGAAGCTTCGTGGTGTCGATTTCAATGGGGCTGAAGATGTTGTTGAACTATGCTCACTCTAGCGGCCTCGAAATCGTTCAAAGAAGTGACACACGTGAGTAGAAAAGTGTGTTGGAACTCCGTCCTTCCGTAATCATGCATGATCCATGATTCTTTCAGTTTCGAACTGAAGCTACAAACAAGACTTTTCATTCACGTACCCTTCAAAACAAACACAGCCGGAACGGGTCTCAAGATGATATTATACATAATGTGGGTTGCGTTCCAAATCTTGCACACAGCGAGGATTTTTCCTTAAAACAGAAAATCACGTTCCTCCAGTGTGAACTGTGTGAACTGTGATACATCGCATATTCATCAGAAAACAACACTCCTGAGCGAGATAGAAATTTGAAAATTGCGCCAACAAGGCACAGCAGACTGTAGCTCGTTGCTCCTTGTCGTTGTCAGATAATCCATTCACAAACGTCCCTTCATTTCCAAATCTTTTTCAAAGTGATCACACATAGTACTTCAAGTTTATTTGCTGTTTTACATTGGATTAACAATGGCATCCGCGACTGTTGTCATTGATATCCTTCCATCTGAATTTTAATCTCAGTCCTGAACGCTTCTTCTTTATTTTCGTAGTTGGTTCTTCAGTGTACAAACTACACATTAAAGGCGAACAACTACGCCCTTGTCCTAGGCCCTTTCTCAACTGATATCTTTATTCTTAGTTTACTATCCTTATTCTTCTCTCTTAGTCCATGTACACGCTGTATGCCTGTCATTTACTATAGCTTACTCCCATTTTCCTGAAAATTTTGAACATCTTACACTATTGTACAATACCGAAAGCTTTTTATGGGTCGGAAAATTCTATGGACGTGTCTTGCTTTTTCTTATAAATCTTTCTTCTGTTATTAAGGGCAACGTCAGACCTCCCTCTCTGGTGGTCTTTTTCTTTCCTTAAGTCAAACTAATAGTCATCTAAATGTCCTCAATTTTTGTTCTATCTTTAGAAAAAAACTATTTAAATACCGTCTGTCGAAAACAAGACGTGTAACTGAATGTGTATGCGGAGTGTTATCCAATAAGTAAGAAATTTTCCACTGATCTTTAACAGCCACCCTGAAGTTTGCTGGAGCCATTACAAAGAATGCTGCATTGTGCTTCACAAGATTGTCTGCACTCAAGATGGAGTAAAATTTGAAGATACATTATAACGCAATAGTTTAAAATCACAAAATATGGTTCAGTTACAAATTCCAGATCGAGAGCAGCAGTAATTTAACACACTAATTCGTCAGCAGTTGTAGAGAATGCGACTGACAGTGTTCTTGAAAAATCGTACAGATCAAGAAAGATAATCTGTAAGGCGCTGTTGTCACTAAACGCAGGAAGGACGGCAACAACACGCGTGATACAGTCTATATGAGTTACGCATGTTTTTATGGTAAATACTTTCCTAAGCATTAATGAGAAATTTTCTTCTCGGTTAAAGGTCTCCAAAAGCCTGTTATACTATACCTATGGTATTTCAAGGTTCGACCCATTTTTACCACATTTTTATTGATTTTAAATTAACTGCTCACGGAGCTAGAATCGAAGTTTGAAACATAGCTCTGAACTGGATTCCAGCACAACATTAATTGACATTTTTGTCTGGTATGTGGTGGAGGGTACTTAGTTTAGCACTGTAATTTCAGATGAACTACAGACCTTAAACTTCCAACATAGCAACGTGACAATCCAATAAGAACTCGCTTTATTGTCTGATGTTCGGCGGGGAATACTTTATATAACATTGCCATATCCCCCTTTCCTAAGCCTCCGTGGGAGCTCGAATCGCTCTAATTTTTACTTTAATGGTGTTTTTACGAGGTATACATAGGAGGAAGAAATATATTGATTGACTCAGGTGAAGAGAAACTGAAATAAACCTGAAATTTACCATATGTCTCTGTCGCAATATCGTCAAAACATCGAAATCGATAGAAAAATTTCACACTCACGCACACACATGAAAATAAAAAATAATTATTTGAGTAAAAGTGAATTCTTGATGTACCACCTTTTTAAACTGGACTAAAAAGTGTAAAGTAATTTCTACTAGCCCCATTCAGATTCTTAACCTAATACAGCCTTGAAAATTTGTGATTCTGAAGTTTTAATAGCTATGAAAGCATGTATAAAATTCAAAACCGAAAACGTGGGATGCATGCAATACATGATTGCTGAATGAATAGTTCACCTCTTTACTAATCTCTGTTGGATGCATCCGATGTCTTTCATTTCAAATCATTAAAAAAATTTCAGGACTACCTGTCTGGGGTCAGGACTCTTTATGGGGCTAGCAAAACTTATTTTATACTTTTTAGTCTCGTGTACTTTGCACTTCGAAAAAGAAAATCTCTGTCTCGATTATAGTCATTATTGCCTCTAACGTCAGACACGTACAGAAAACCTTTGCTGGACACTAATAACAAATGCTGGAATTAGGCAGAAACAACGGAGGTGCTGACCTGAAACTGCTCGCGAAGAGCGACAAGAAATGGCTGATACACGACTGGCGGCGAGCCCCACTCCCTCCCGTCTGAAGGCCACATTTGACTCCGTATGCTTATGTGTTATGTCACACAAGACGGAATATGTGAAAGCAAAATTAATTCTACATTTTACAGCGCATGGGCAGAGAAACAGCCTAGACTACATATAAATAATAACATAAAAAGATAAACTTCAACCGTGAAGATGCCAGATCTGCTTCACGAGAAAAATAATTTTCGATGTTATTTGTTACTTAGGAAGAAAACAAGATACTAAATATAACCTAAAAGGCGCTATTTACTGCCTTGTAAAGAGTGTTTGATGTAACTACGAAAGTTACAGTTATTATGGTCGTACACCTCTACCAGTACTTCAGGTCCAACTTCCAGATTATTTGATCAGCTTTCAAAAAGAAAGTTGCACTATATTATGACAGACCAGGTAACTTTTATTGACTGCTGCACAACACTTCAAACTGACGCAGATGTGCGAGTGTTATTCGGAAAGTAAGAACGATAGACCGCGAAATGGAAACTACAGTGAAAATCTGATGAAGCTTTGCACAGATGCTTTGGGCACTGTGTCCAGTACGCCTATCGATCGCATCATGTCGCTCTTTTCAGTTCTGGGCTCACCCTGAGATGGCTAGAAATTATTATTATGGGGGCCTGGTGAAAGATTTCGCCTGAAGCTATGCAATACACATAACATAACTGTCACGCGGTTCGTTCTACAAGACAATTCTCGGCCACACTGTGCAGGGGCAATGAAGATGCTCCTGCAGCGTTTTCAATGGGAAGTGTTTGTCACCCACAATACCCCTGAGGTTCATCTCTGCTCAAATGAACCGCTGGCTATGAAGACAATATTTTGACACAGACAATGAGCTGCAGTCCTGAATAGAAAATTGTCGAAAAGGACCGGCGGCTGTCTTCTATAACGAGGGAATTGAAAAGTTGGTACAACGCTACGACAGATGTCTAAGCCTGAGCGGCGACTGTGTAGAGAAGTAGCTGGAATTTATAGCTAACCGTTGCAAATAAAACAGTTTTGGTTTTCACTGTGATTTCCACTTCGCGACCTACCGTTCCTTACTTGACATGACAGTTTTCCAACATTGACTCCAAGTCTCTATAAACAGCGGTCGGAACGTTCTACCAATCGTTAATTCCTCGACAACAGAAACCCATTGAAGTTATCAGAGACCCGCTTTGTGAACGCCATCATAGTTGTAAGATCTACTGCGAATCAGTTCCTCGATTGCCTGCATTTTGTTGTCTGTGGTAGATGGTGATGGCTTTCCTTTTCGATCAGCATTGCCCACGTGTGTGGGGCCTTGGTCACATCGTTGATGCTGTAATTAATTATTTCGCTGTGCAAAGGTAAAACTGTATGTTACTAATACCACATTTCTACAGACACCATTGCTGCTATCTTAGATGTTCATTTTCAAAAATAAGACAAGCACGAATCGCCTTCTATCTAGTGTCTATGTCTGAGTGCATCTCAGAGTATAAGCATCTAGTGTATTTCTTCAACAGAACTTTAGAAGTAATAACTGATTTGGCTCTAAGCACTATGGGACTTAACACCTGAGGTCATCAGTCCCCTGGACTTAGAATTTCTTAAACCTAACTAACCCAAGGACATCACACAGATCCATACCCGTGGCAGGATTCGAATCTGCGACCGTTGCAGCAGAGCGGTTCCGGACTGAATCGCCTAGAACCGCTCGGTCACAGCGGCTGGCGAAATTCTGATTTAGTCAATGTGTTGTTTATCAATGTGGGGTTACTACCTTCCACTAATGATATATACAGTATGTTACATTTCCGTGTCAATTACGTTGGGAGGGATTCCATTTTGTTGCATTACATTTCATAAAAACACGTTCCGCCGGCAGCTAATTCATCTGCTGGACAACGGCGATTCGGAGCTGGACGGCCATGCACTCTGGGAACCCGATTAATTTATGTTGATCATCCAGCAGTGGAAATAACAGTATATTGGTATTACCATTTTTAATTATGCTTTTCATGCTTTGTTCCTGCGGTGATTATTTTGCAGCGTCCCGATTTCCAAACAACTAGGCCTCAGAAAAATGCAGCATCAGTATTTCAGTCTATATTCTAAATTTCTCTACAAACACACTGGGATGCATTTCAGGACCATTTCATTACGGCTGGACGCCACGCAGCATTTGCTCGATATACCGCCAGAATTTTGCGGTGAATCTATCTGCAATTTTGCGTATAATAAATGCATTTCCCCCTGTATTTTAACTTTGGAGTATGTTTCCAATTGTTGCTCCATTTCACTCCCGCACTGTGATGCACGTATTAACCTTACCTTAGCAGAACTGTCTCTGCAGGAAACACAGAACATGTACTCGCGCTGCGCAACGGTCTTACAGACATGTGTAAATTACATTCTGAGGTCCACTCATATCTAATTTCTCGAACAAATGGATGTAGACATTTTGAAATGTTTAGGCGATCCTTTTCGTGTTCATTCATTTCTTTGGACTGTAGAAAATTTAATGTCTGACAGTTGTCAAGAACATCCACTACGAATATTGCTTTAGTCCTTAAACCTTATTACCATAGCTTTTACCAGCATACTATTGCTATATTTCGATTTTATCGTAAAAAGGATGATCCCTGATAAGCTCACTTTCACCATCGAAGTGTCAAACTGCTCAGCAGACAGCTCCCACATCACGTGCAATTTTGGCTTTGACGTGCAAACCAGAACGACCACACGTGACAGATGAGATTCAGTACAGGCACAAACCGCAAATCCACCGCATTAGACTCACTTGGGACGAGCAGTCGATTGACACAAGAATCTAGCTGGTGCAAGATAGGTACCGGCGATTTACTTGACACGACGGCTACTGTTAGCCGAGGACGAAGTTCTGTCCTTCCCATGTTAAATGACGTGTAAGGTCCAGTGTTGCATTCTTCCTGCACTGTCCAAGTCCTTCGAGTATAAAGTCCATGATCAGCTAACAAATGACAACTGCGAACAACCTACTACACGAATACCAATCAGATTTCAGTAAACATCGCAGCTCAACACTTGCCTTAACAAAGGTGAGAGATGACATGAAAAAAAAAAAAAAAAAGAAAAGAAATGTTCAAATGTGTGTGAAATCTTATGGGACTTAACTGCTGAGGTTATCAGTCCCTTAGCTTACACACTACTTAACCTAAATTATCCTAAGGACAAACACACACACCCATGCCCGAGGGAGGACTCGAACCTCCGCCGGCACCAGCCGCCCAGTCCATGACTGCAGCGCCCTAGACCGCTTTTTTTTTCCCGTCACGCTGACCACTTTTTTTTCCCACAAAGTCACCCCTCAAGAAAAAGTGAACTTATATTTACATAAAATCACATATTATAGCATATATTTATATTAAACTAATAATAAAGTATCAGAACCTAATGAAAACGCGGATGTTAGGAAAAAAAATTTGGAAGTATAAAGACGCGAACCACCGCCCCAACAAAAAGTTATTGTGTAATAGAAACTCTACCCATTACGCTTTTTTTTTAAATTTAGGAAGGCAGGGTAAACAAACATTCTTTATTCGTACAATTGTGCTGTCCTAGGGATAAGAAAAGTATCGAGACAGCAAAAACAATTTAGAAACCAAAAAATCAACACAAAGGCCGCCCTATTTTCTATTTATTTATTTATTTATTCATTTTTTTTTTTGTAACAGCAATAAAGTAAATGACAATCCTAGTCACGGGCGGACCCCCCAGCTATCGGGAGGATTGTGAAAAAAACTTCGTAAAAAATTGGAAAAGTAAGTCCTGTATTTCGTATGACTCCGTATGAGCTCGTGTTGTTCTTGTAAATACATCCAATAATCCATCACGGACTTAATATCGTACGAAAACAAATATTTCGTCGCATGTCCAGCGATCCAATTGACCGCATATGTCTTTTGTTTGGGAAAAAAGGTCTTGTCCGGTAGAAAAAGTACATCCGATGTGATTTCTGTGTAGTTAGTTCGCTGAAGGAAGGCCAGTATTCGACGCGTCAGCATCCAGACGTCGCTCGCTTCGCCACACATTAAACCATGTTCTTCCGTTGCTAACAGTCCACAGTTGGTGCAAAGAGGGGAATCGACCATATGAATTGTATGTAATCGACTCCTGGTCACAAGTTTACGGTTTATAAGAATATACCACATCGATCTCGCTGCTGTTGACAGTAATGGAGTATGCACTGCACACCAAATGTGGTTCCACGTTCTCGACGTGTATTTGAATTCCATTATATTGCGGCCATGGTGATCCATCAAGCATCTATAGATCTCCCGAGTCGTGGGTATTCTCGTCGAAGGTACTTTCAGACGAACATAACTGTAATCAACAAGAAACGAGGCAATGTGTGCAAGAGAAGGCGAAATATTGCCCATCGCAATAGGGGGTTCGTACGAAGGCGGAACAAGTACTGACGTTATGGTATGCCTTCTTTGTCGCCAATTTCGTATCATCGCTCGCATGTAAAGCGCCAGAGCTTTGTTTCTCACGTTTGTGAGGTTGAGGCCACCGTTCCGGAACTGTAGCGTTAACGTATCATATTTGATCTTAAATAACATCCCAGTACTAACATAGTAACCAAAGACAGCCATAAGGCGATCTGCAATACCCTTCGGTATTGGTAGGATCTGCGCTAAATGGGGCAGTCGTGGCGCTATGTGAACGTTGGTGTATGCCACACGTTGGATCATGTCAAAGGCTCTCAGTGAGTTGTTGCGTATCGTCAGACGAACATTCTGCAGAAGCCGCCGAGAACTCGCCGCCGCCGACCGCCGTAGTGAACGGGTAAATGTAATCCCCAGACATCTCAGCGATTCCACCGTTTGAAACGGTCCCGATACGTCTTCCAGACCCCGTCCAATGTGCATAATTTTGGATTTCGTCATGTTAACGACACTGCCTGCTGCCGTCCCGTAAGAGTCTAGATGTTCAACAGCCTGACGCACTTCATGTCCTGATCTGACAAGGAGGATCATGTCGTCCGCATATACGCGGCAAACGAAAGAGTTCTCATTAAGCACTATCCCAGTAAGTGAGCGCCTCATAACACACATCAGCGGCTCAAGCGCTACCGCAAACAGCATCATGGAGAGTGGGCACCCTTGTCGGACTGAGCTGTTAATGGGAATCGAGCCCGCTTCCCGGCCGTTTACAATCACCTTCGATGTAGCCCCTCGTATTAGCCTCATAACGATGGAGATGAAAACAGGTGGAATCGCCATTCGGCTCATGACTGACGCCAAGAAGTCATGGTTTATCCTATCGAACGCACGATCGAAGTCCACAGATATCATCGCTGCTCGCATTTTACACGTTTCCGCAAGGGCGATAACGTCACGGTATTCACTTAACGCCGAGGAGATGTTGCTTCGCACCCCTAGGCAAGCCTGATCAGGGGATATTGTCCTTGATATCGCCAGCTTGAGACGAGACGCTAGTAGTCTTGCAAGGATTTTATAATCGGTGTTTAGCATAGTGAGAGGCCGATATTGATTAACTTTGCGACTCCCCGCCATCTTCGGGATGGGAAGAAGAAAGCCCGTTACAAAATCCGACGGTAGGCGCATGTCCGGACGCATCGCCTCATTGTACATCGACACCAACTGTGGCATCATCATGTCCACGAATTCTCGATAAAACTCTAGCGTAATCCCATCTGGCCCTGGTGATTTATGGGCCGCTCCTTTTTTGAGTGCCACCTTTATATCGTCTTCTGTGAGTGGCTCCATAAGCGCTGCCTTATCCGTCTCTGTCAGTGTCGTTTGCAGATGTTGCAGTATCTCTTCCCCCACGAGACGGTCCGTCGGTGTACCGGCATAGAGGTGGCGGAAATGCTCTAAAAATTCATTTGCAATGTCCTGTTGTGTTGTCAGTTGACGGCCATCTAAACCGTGGAGCACTGTTACCAATGACCGGCGGTAACGTTTATGTTCCCGCGACACATGGTGCATCGAGGTACGTTCCCCAGTGATGGTGTCGAGACATCGTGCCCGTATTGGGATGCCACCCAGTCGTCGTCGCGTGATCGATAGGATTTGTGCTTTGACACGATGAACTTCCGCTTGATGTTCTGGAGACGGCACCTGGAAGGACAGCTCACGAAGCATGGTGTAATAATAATCAAGAGTGTCTCTTTGCCATCTCGTCTTATCCCGACCATACTGTATGAGCGCTCTTCTTATTTCCGGCTTAGTACACTCGAGCCACCATTGAAGCACGGAGGTATATGTTGGTAGACGGCGTTGACATGTGGCCCATACCTCCTCGACTCTCTGACGACATTCGGTGTCTGCCAAAAGTGACGAATTGAGCTTCCATGTCCCGCGGCTTCTCCACACACTTTGCCTAGGGAGTGATATGGTACAAATGTAAGCCAGATGATCAGTAAATGCCGCAGGCCATCGTTCCGCATCGATCACCTTATCCTGTAGGCCAACCGAAACATATATTCGATCGAGTCTGCTCGCTGAGTGACTGGTATAAAAAGTATATCCCTCACGGTTCCTATGAATCATGTCCCAGGTGTCGCTTAACTCCAGATCCCGGCATAGCACATGCAATTCACGAGAGGTATTGTAATGTGGAGTCTGGTCTTTTTGGGCTAAAACACAATTGAAGTCACCACCCATAATGAAAAGATCGAATCTGCCGGTAAATAAGGGCACAATCTCTTCCGAATAATATCTCGCACGCGCCCGTCTGTTGTCGGTGCCGGAAGGAGCATAAACATTGAGAATGCGAATTCCATTAACAGTTATCGCCAGTCCTCGTGCCGAAGGTAGATAAGCCAGGTCGCGAACCGGAATCCCGTTCCGGACCAATATTGCCGTTCCACTGTCGTTGTTCGAGTGCGGCGAGGTGTAGGAGATGTAGCCATGGACTTCCTGGAACTCAGGAATGTAGAGTTCCTGTACCATCAGTATATCCACATCCGACGCGTATATCATGTCCCTAAACAACTGCTGTTTAACGGGCGATCTAATGGTGTTTACATTTACTGTCCCTATTCTGTATGCCTGGAGTCGAGTAGCTGTCATCTCCACATGATGTTAAAATGACAAAGTTGCACCGTATCGACAGTCCCTTTGCACATCCGCAGAGGGTCGCCCAACGGACGAGTCCCTGCGGTATTAGGTTTCTTGAGATGCAGACGGATGCGAGTCCCCACCAGTAGAATGGTCCGCATCGGTGATTTCATCGTCCTGCTCATACCAGCTGATATCATTGTGGTGCTCCAAATTTTCCTGTGCAGCATTGATGAGTGACAGCTGTTGTTCTTTCGCAGCTTTAGACTCCACCGCAGAAGGGGTAGCAGGCCCCTGAGCGGATGCGTCGTCTGAGCGACATGACATCTTTTCACTGTCCGAATTCATATGGTCTGCGACATCGGAAGCTTGTGGTTCCAAGTCAGACAGGTCCATAGTGTTAGTCTCCTCTTGGCTTCCAAGAAGAGAAGATAGCGTCTCCGAAGAGTTTAGTCGGCGCTTCTTGCGGCGCTTTGGCGAGCGTTGTTTGCGGGCCCCCACCTCGGCCTCTGGTGTCGGTGAATCTTGTATCTCCTGCAGTCTCGCCGTCGCCACAACGCCCTGGGGCCGTTCCACTTCTGCCTCCATGCCTGTTGTGACGCTGTCAACCTCTTTTTGCACCACCTGTAATGTCTGGGATTGGAGGTTTGTCGGAGCCATTCCTTCGTCAGTGGGGTCCGAAGGCGCCTCAATCAACTGCGGCGTCGGTTCGATAGTGCGTTCCGACCTCGGCGTCACCTCCCCACGAAGCGCCGCAACGTAAGTCTTCGGCAGTGACGTTGGTGTAGTCGGATTCTGGAGGTCTCCGCTAGGGAGTTGCACGAGTCTCCTCTGCATACACGCAGATCGAAGATGTCCTTCACCACCACACCCGGAGCATGTCCGGGGCTGTCCATCATAGATGACAATAGCTCGACAGCCGCCGATGTTGATGTACGATGGCACATGTTTCGTAAGGGCAATTCGCACCTGTCGGACACCATTGAGCACTGGATACGTGCTAAAACTTGCCCAACGTTCGGCCTTATGACTGATAACTCTGCCATATGGCTGGAGCGATTCAGTGACCAATGATTCTGGTACCTCGAAAGGCAGCTCGAAGACTCGAATCGTACGCACGCCCAGGCCAGAATGAGCGACTAAAACTTCGCCAATATGACCATCGGAGTGTCGGAACTGGAATCCTCGTTTGGCGGCTTCAATGATCCTATCGCATGCTGCGTCGTCAATCATCTTTACGTAAAGAGTGCTGCTCACGATTGATAAATGAATTCCAATGATCTCCGTGTAATTAAGTTGCACTTCGTCCCTCAAGAAACGTTCGATTTCGAAAGCCTTCGGTCGTGCATACTCGTTACAGAACGTGAACTGTATCGTGGTTTTTCGGAAATTATGTGCCATGGCTTTCGATTCAAACAGTAACACACGCGATTGACGACGGTGTAAACACCGCTTCTTCCGCGAACGTTCGCAGCCGGGACGTAAACAAGTCCGAGCTGCTCTGCGGCTAAAGGCGGACTGAAGAAAAGAAATGTTCAAATGTGTGTGAAATCTTATGGGACTTAACTGCTAAGGTTATCAGTCCCTTAGCTTACACATACTTAACCTAAATTATCCTAAGGACAAACACACACACCCATGCCCGAGGGAGGACTCGAACCTCCGCCGGCACCAGCCGCCCAGTCCATGACTGCAGCGCCCAAGACCGCTCGGCTAATCCCGCGCGGCGATGACATGAAGCTTTCCATGGATGCACAGGATGTGCTTGTTAGACTTCAGCGAAGCTTTTGACACGGTAGACTTCGACATTTTGCTTGCCATAGATAGCAGCCTAAATTTCTCGACAAGTGCACTGCAGTGATATGGCACACATCAGACGTCTCGCCAGCAGTGTGTAGTGTCCAGGGCCATAAAGTCGTAATGGACACAAGTAGTATCAGGCACCCACAGGGTTCGATATTAGGTCCTACACGCTTTCCATTGTATGTCATAAAGAGCCGTCAACTTTGTCCCACTGTAAATACCGTAAGTACATTGATGACCACCAGTTGTATGTTGGTGAAAAACCAGTGAAACTGAAGACTGCTGTTGAGAATCTCAGTACTGGCATGTGTGCAGTTTCAGAATGGTCACAGAATACAAGGTTACAGCTCAACCTATCCAAGACCCAAGAGGTACTGGTTGCTCATTCTAGGCACATTGGCCCGAATATCGGGAATCCGTACAATCTTTAATCCTAAATGGGACAAATGTCAACTTCCCTCCCTCAGAAAAAAGTAGAGGAGTACAACAGATGAAAAACTAAATTGAACTGAGCACATAATTGCAAGGCGCAAAAGGGATCGGCATCTTTCCATGCCCTACAAAAACATAAAAAGTTCTCTGCTCTAGGCATGAAAAAGAAACTTGTAAGAACACTTATACTTCCAATTATTGATTACAGCGCGGTTATCTTTTTCTTAGGAACGCTAAAGGAGCCATAAATTGGTTGTGGACGCCTGTATTCGATATATCTGTGATGTCCTACTATTTGATCATATTTCACCATCATTGCTATACTGACCACTTGCAGACAGGCGCAGAGATTTCCATACTCCGCGTCCACTACTGTCTTATCAACGTACACTGTCCCTCATCCCTCTCCTCGACCTCAACGCTCTTGTCTGAACAACGTGGAAAATGGTTCAGATGGCTCTAAGCACTATGGGACTTAACATATGAGGTCATCAGTCCCCTAGACTTAGAAGTACTTAAACGTAACTAACCTAAGGACATCACACACATTCATGCCCGAGGCAGGAGTCGAACCTGCGACCGTAGTAGCGCGGTTCCAGACTGAAGCGCCTAGAACCGCTCGGCCACAGCATCCGGCAACAACGTGACAGAAACATCCATCCGCATCAAGAAAATCCCTGCTGTCCCAATCCGTAGCTAAGCCACTTACTCGACGTCATTTTCAGTTGCAGGAATCTGATACGGGATTAACACCCCGCTTTATATTAGAGAACTGAATAACATCTCCAACTTCAGAAGGCAGTTAATGGCATGTCTACTGAAGCAACAATAATGACTACTGTTGTCCATGTATGCAGTTGTTACCCCTTTTCATCCTGCCTTCCAACCAGATCATTCTCATTTCTCAATATTGTTAGCTGGTACAGTCTACTTAAATTTCCTTTCTCCAGAACACGTTATAGCAGAAAACATCTCTTTTGTACTCCTGTAAACTCTTTTTATAGCTGCCTGTATTATCATCATAATTATCATCGTCGTCGTCGTCATCATCATTATTAGTGGCAGCAGCAGCAGTAGTAAAAGTATTGCCAGTATTGACTTTATTAGTCGTTAGTCAGTATTATTTATTCACATTGTTTGTATAGACACTTCATTTTAACACTGTCATATTACAATTGTTACTTCTTAGGCAACTAGGTACTGTTTGTGTAAAACACTGGCCGATTATAAGAGATGACCTGATGGCCCTAATCGGTTCATGTTAAATAAATAAAAATAATTAATAAAGCGAATGGCTTCATCTCTCTGGATCTGAATGCATGGCCTCCCATGCGAAAGGATTGTAGAAAGTGGCAGAAATACCGCTGTTTCTGCAGACAGGAGCACAACCCCACTGGCGGGAGAGCAGGCGCTCACCGCTGCAAACTGAACCGTTTTCGAATGGTTCAAGTTATTCGAGGTAGCGCGGGGACGGCCGCGGCGGCATTAAATCGCGGAGAATTTACAGCCGAGGTGTAATGAGCTCCGCCACGCTGCTCAGTTGCCGGCATCCAGCGAGTCCGACGAAGTTGGTCCGCCGTAACCCGCCGGACGACCCACTCCGCACACAGCAGGCCGATCTAAATTTTGAAGGGCTCTTCCCTTACCAATTACTCATGAGCGTACGCTTCTACTTGATCCGCCACCACCGCTGAGGGTACGATAGCGTAGTCACAGTAACCAACAGGTCGGACGCTAAGGAACCAAAAAGCTGACAAACCTTCCACGTGGGGTAAAAACTGGGTGCACAGACGTCCGTCTGTTGCAGGGTCCTACAGCATATATCTGAATTCAATCACTATGACTTATTCAGAGGGAAAACAAGCTTCTCTCAATCGATCCCGAGGAATCAGGGAAAAGTTTTCGACAGGTTGCTTCATTCACACGCAGTCACTGTGGTGACAAAACTCATGAGACACTCTTCAGTTGAAACTTCCGGGCTGAGAGGTCGTGATCGATGTATAAAATTTCCACCTATCGTTTCGTCTCCATCTGCGGGAGACATCTTCTGAGGTCGTCCGGCTACTACCCTAGCCTAGTAGCCGAACGAACTTAGAAGATGTCTCCCTCAGATGGAGACGATACGTTAGGTGGAAATTTTATACATCGACCACGACCTCTCAGCCCGGAAGTTTCAACTGAAGACAACACCGGCCGTGAAATCCTACATTGTATGATCATGAGGCACTGGTATGCCCATTTACAATTCAAATGGCTCTGAGCACTATGGGACTCAACTGCTGTGGTCATCAGTCCCCTAGAACTTAGAACTACTTAAACCTAACTAACCTAAGGACATCACACACATCCATGCCCGAGGCAGGATTCGAACCTGCGACCGTAGCAGTCGCACGGTTCCGGACTGCGCGCCTAGAACCGCGAGACCACCGCGGCCGGCTGCCCATTTACAGCTGGCGGTAGTATCAAGTACAAATGATATAAAAGGGTAGTGAATTGGCGAAGCTGTTATTTGCAATGAAAAGGTGCCCATTGTTATTATGGCCGCATGACGAGAACAGACTTTGAATGCGGAGTGGTAGTTGAAAGCAGACGCATGGGACATTCCATTTCGGAAATCGTTAGGAAATTCAATATTCCGGGATCCACTGTATGAAGAGTGTGCCGAGAATACCAAATTTCAGGCATTACCTTTCACCACCGACAACGCAGTGGCCGTCGGCCTGACAACAACGGAGAGCAGTGGCGTTTGCGTAGAGTTGTCAGTGCTAACAGGCAGGCAACACTACGTGAAATAATCGCAGAAATAAATGTGGGACGAACGATGAACCTATCCGTCAGGACAGTGTGACGAAATCTGGCGTTAATGTGCTATGGCAGCAGACGACCGATGCGAGAGCCTTTGAAACTTCCTGGCAAATTAAAACTGTATGCCGGACCGATACTCACGACCTTTGCCTTTCGCGGCCAAGTGCTCTACCAGGTGAACTACCCAAGCACGACTCACGCCCTGTCCTCACGGCCTTACTTCTGCCAGTAGCTCGTCTCTTATCTTCCAAACTTTACAGAAGCTCTCCTCCGAACCTTGCAGAACTAGCACTCCTGAAAGAAAGGATATTGCGGAGACATGGCTTAGCCACAGCCTAGGGGATGCTTCCTGAATGAGATTTTCACTCTGCAGCGGAGTTTGCGCTGATATGAAACTACCTGGCAGATTAAAACTGTTTGGAAGGTAGGAGACGAGGTACTGGCAGACGTAAAGCTGTGAGGACGGGGCGTGAATCGTGCTTGGGTAGCTCAGTTGGTAGAGCACTTGCCCGCGAAAGGCAAAGGTCCCGAGTTCGAGTCTCGGTCCGGCACACAGTTTTAATCTGCCAGGAAGTTTCATATCAGCGCGCACTCCGCTGCAGAGTGAAAATCTCATTCTCGTGTGCCTTTGTTAACAGCACATCACGTGCAGCTTTTCGCCTGGGCTCGTGACCATACTGGTTGAACCCTAGACGACTGGAAAACCGTGGCTTGCTCAGATGAGTCC
Organism: Schistocerca gregaria; assembly: GCF_023897955.1. Lineage (NCBI taxonomy): Eukaryota > Metazoa > Arthropoda > Insecta > Orthoptera > Acrididae > Schistocerca > Schistocerca gregaria. The sequence continues at coordinate 298,366,193 of NC_064925.1, forward strand.
CGATTTCAGTTGGTAATAGCTGATGGTGGGTTCGTGTGTGGCGTAGGCCCTATAAAGCCATGGACCCAAGTCGTCAGCAAGACACTGTGCAAGCTAGTGATGGCTCTATAATGATGTGAACTGTGTTTAAATGGAATGGACTGGGTCGTCTGGACCACAGGAACCAACCATTGATGGAAATAGTTATGTTCGGCTACTTTGAGGCCATTTTCAGCCATTCATGGACTTCATGTTCCCAAACAACGATGGAATTTTTATGAATGACAATGTGCCATGTCACCGGGACAACATAGTTCGGGATTCGTTTGAAGAATATTCTGAACAATTCGAGCGAATGATCTGGCCACCAGGATTGCCCGACATGAATCCCATAGAATATTTGTACGATATAACCTAGAGGAGAGTTCGTGCACAAAATGCTGCACCGGCAACACTTTAACAATGATGGGCAGTTACATAGGCAGCGATGCTCAGTATTTCTGCAGGGTACTTCCAACCACTTGTTGAGTCAATGCCGCGTCGAGCTGCTGCTCTACCCCCAACACGGTATTAGGAGGCATCCCATCAGTTATGTCACGTCAGTGTATTTTGAAATAGTAAACTGAGCTGAATAGGTAGGCTCCATATGTGAGTGAGGCACTGTGACAAAACGTTTATTAATAAACAAAATGCAGTATATGAAGTAGATTTCAAATATGCACATGACTGGAGGAGTGTTTGACTACTAAACCCCATTATTTTCTACAGAACAGCAAATGTTCAACAGAGATGAAATTAACAAAGAATGTGCTCGAAAGAACCATGATACGACCTCTGAAGTAGTAATCTTCGTTGATTCTCATACACAATGTTCACAAGTAAAAAAGTTTTTCTCTGCCTCGTGATGACTGGGTGTTGTGTGATGTCCTTAGGTTAGTTAGCTTTAAGTAGTTCTAAGTTCTAGGGGACTGATGACATACATGTTAAGTCCCATAGTGCTCAGAGCCATTTGAAAAAAGTTTTAATGTGTTTACATTTTTTGTTAGGTCACATGATCCATGTCGGTGCTCTACCCATGACAATCCAAGATGACGGCCACCAAGCCCCTTCCTTTATCATGTGACAAGGCACAATCCCTTATCAATCACGTGACAAGCCATGCTCTTCGTGTCTATGTCATCACTCACATCCTGATCCATACCTCATTTCTTGGAATGATAACTGGCATTCCAGTACTTTACACGGCATTAAAATGGAACCGCCAATCAAAATGTACACCCAGAGCACAAATCTTCACAACGCTCAAAAGTATCCGAATGATCTCACTTTTTTTTGCACAATGTTGAAAAGTATGATGCTCATCCAGAAAATTACGTAAAGGGTATATCTTCTAATATTTCCACATATAAAATACTTTAGCAACATACACACATGTGGAAAAAAATTAATTAAGCGACCTTTGTGCCTTACACCAAGAACTGTATACGTATCGAAGTAAGAACGTTCTCGAGCGCACTTAACCTGTAAGTTCATGAGTCCATCTTATAAACGTTGCGTGTGTGTGCTTGTGCGTGTGTGTGTGTGTGTGTGTGTGTGTGTGTGTGTGTGTGTGTGTGTGTGTGTGTGTGTGTGTATGTGTGTGTGAGAGAGAGGGGGAGAGAGAGAGAGAGAGAGAGAGAGAGAGAGTTTTGCTGAAGTACGAGCCCCTCCCCCCCCCCCCCCCCCCCTAATAAGTAATGCAACACATTCCTTTTTTTTCTGAAAGCAGGTTGGTTTTATTCAAGATTCCAGTACACCATATTACGAGTCTCCACTCTCCAATAGCTGGCCGATGTGGTCGAGCGGTTCTAGGCGCTTCAGTCTGGAACCGTGCGATCGCTACGGTCGGAGGTTCGGATCCTGCCTCGAGCATGGATGTGTGTAATGTCCTTAGGTTAGTTAGGTTTAAGTAGTTCTAAGTTCTAGGGGACTGATGACCTCAGATGTTAAGCCCCATAGTGCTCAGAGCCATTTGAACCATTTTTGAACTCCTCAAAATCGTGTTTTTCAACATAATACCCGTTTAATGTGATGGCCTTATGCCACCTTACAGGGAGGGACTTTATGCCCTCATGGTTCTACCTATCGACGCCGGAGCCAACGTCTTGCAACATCAATAACCTCCCATCATTCACGTACTGCTTCCCGCGGAATGCATTCTTTATTCAGCCAAACAAATGGAAGTCAGAGGGCGTAAGATTCGGGGTGTAGAGTGGATCAGGAAAAACAGTTCATTCGGATTTTGTGAACTCCTTTCGGATGCGCAGACTTGCTTGACGCCATGCGTTGTAATGGAGAAGGAGGAGTTCGTGGCGACGAACTCGCTGAAGTCATTTTTTTAGCTTCCTGAGGGTAACACAATACACCGTGAGGAAGGACATCAAACAGAAATAACCATTTCAGAGTCCAGAAGATCGTCGCCATGACTTTACCGCCTGCGTGTGCAGCTTTGGACTTTTTCTTCAGAGAAAAGGTGGTAGTGGCGGCACTCCATGGATTGCGTCTTTGCTTCCGGTTCGAAGTGATGAGCGCAGGTTTCAAAGCTTGTGACTTCGTTTGGAAAAAATTGGCACTACCGTCCTCGTACCGAGCGAGATGGCGCAGTGGTTAGGACGCTGGACTCGCAATAGGGAGGACTGCGCTTGAAACCCCCGTCCGACCATCCTGATTTAGATTTTCCGTGATTTCCCTAAATTTCTTCAGCCAAATGCCGGGATGGTTTCTTTGAAAGGGCACGGTCGATTTCCTTCTCCATCCTTCTTTCATCCTATGGAACCGATGACCTCGCTGTTTGGTCCCTTCCCCCAAATCAGTCAACCAACCAACCAATCAGCCTCGTAACACGCAAGCAATTCAACACAAATAGTCCTTGTTGCTCATTACGGTCTTCTGCTAGGCGCCGAGGAACCTAGCGGGCAAACACCTTTGAGTACCCTAGCTGGTGTTAGAGTGCGTCAGCACTACCAACAGAGATGTCCGGTTGTGCAGCGAGGCGTTTGATTGTGATACGTCGATCATCTCGAATGAGAGTGTCCGCGCGTTCCAACACTGTAGGAGTCACAGCTGTGCGCGACCAACTCGCACGCGAGACGTCGGACAGGTTTGCCGATCTCGTTGCGATGATGACAGACACCTCGCCCAACGTCTCATCGTGCTTTTGTTAACTTCCAGGTGTCCGTAGACATTCTACAAGCCCCTACGAATATCTGCAATACTCTGGGTTTCCGTCAGAAAAAATGAGTGACAGATCTCTGCTTGGAATCCACCTCCGCTACAGACGCCAATTTGAAGACTACGTATCGCGCCGCCACCTATCGGACCTTCTTGAAACTATACAGGTTGAAGCGATAATATTCCACGATGTCCCACAACAAATTTCACATTTTTTTCAACCGAAATTTGACGAGAAATAAAATTTGTTGCATTACTTATTCGCTCCCCGCAGTTTATACGTGGAAGTAATGCAAGATACGCCCTTTAGTAATTTTCTGGATAAATAGATTTGGACATGATACAAAAAAGTTTCAGATCGTTATGATGCTTTTGAGCAAGGTCAAGATGGCTGCTCTGCATGGATATTGTGACTGGCATTGGAAGACAATACATTAGTGCACAAGGACATAACTTAGGCCACTGCCTAAACTCCTTAACAATAAAACTCAGCAAGAATGTAAATCTGGTCGTAATGTTTGTATGATACAAACGGAAGCTTGTGAAGTGTGGTACACAAAAGCAAGATGATGGAGAGATCGAGTGACTAACACAAAAGTGCAGTATTACGTTAGGGAAAAAGAGCTTTATAGCACAACTTGACTAAAACTAAGTAGAGGTAAATATGACACATACTTAGGCATCAGGGAATAATAAATTAGGTAATGAAGTGTGTATGGAATGGGGGGCAGACAAATGGTTGACTGTAGTAAGCATGTTCAAATGGACGTAGGTTGCAGTAGTTATACGAAGATGAATATTCTTGTACACGATAGATTACCGTGAATAACTGCGACTAAACCAGTCTTCAGTTGATGACTACTACAACAACATGACGCAAGGGATGTGGCCACATCATATGACTTGGCCATCACCAGTGGTCGTAGAACCGAAGGACTAACAGAGCACTCAGCTGGACAGTTTCCATTATGTGCTCTGTGTCACTGTTATCGCAATACATCGATATAGTAGCATCCATCAGTGCATGCTCGCCTTTTTCTATTTATAATCTTCTATTTATTAGGCAGGGCGTTTGGAGGAAATAACGTGTTTCTTGACTCGCGCTGGATCATGTGCTCCTAGGTTTATAACGTAGAGCACTTCGCGACACACAGTGAATTTCTTGTATTGTCTCAGTTCCTGTGACGCCCTTGTGATTCTCCCCTACCTACTTCAATAATAATAATAATAATAATAAGAACAGACAGCAATAAACAAGCTCACTGTAAAGATCTGTTGAAACGGCAGGTGATTTTTAACTGCACCATAAGTACATCCACCGATCTGCTGTGCTGTTTTAGGACATCAATACTTATTACACTGCCAGCAGCATATGTAATCATTGAAAAAAAGCCAGACTTGCATTTATCGAGGAAAAAATAACCACAAAACACCATTTACTACAAGAGAATGAAATACTGCAAGCCGCCCGGAGTGGCCGCTCGGTTGGAGGCGCCATGTCACGAGTTGAGGGGCCTCTCCCGCCGGAGGTTCGAGTCCTCCCTCGGGCATGGGCGTGTGTGTTCTCCTTAGCGTATGTTAGTTTAAGTAGTGTGTAAGTCTAGGGACCGATGACCTTAGCAGTTTGGTCCCTTAAGTATTCACACACATTTGAACATTTGAAATAGTGTAATAAATTTCATAGGAAATTAAAGAGAGGGTTAAAATCCTGTTATAACATTAAGTAATACATGTTACACAGTCAAGCGTTACTTAGAAAATCCAGAATAAATATCGGTAAAAAATTAACGTAAATTAATGGTAGGTATCTCTGCCATCCTACAGTACTCAGACAAAACACAGAATATCTCATCGTAAAAAAATATGCCCAAAATCTGCGATACGTAAACACAAACCTTCTTCCATCTACCTGAGTTCAACATCACATTCTCACGCAGGCTGACTAAAGCTTTCAGACACGCTGATGAAAAATCAGAAAAAAACGTAGTACGAAGGTTGAAGAATCGTCATGATCTGACGTCAGATGAAAGTGTTGGCGTATTGTAGCACATCTACTGCTGTTTCTGCTGTTGCTGCAGTGTGTGTGTGTGTGTGTGTGTGTGTGTGTGTGTGTGTGTGTGTGCGACGCGCGCACGTTGAGTGTGTGAGAACGTAGGGAGGAGGGTTGTTTGTATGTGTCTGCTTGTGTAAGCAGTGATCACTGAAGAAATGTGAATGGTGTACCAACATTAGTTGGTTAGTTTATATATATAAAAATGTCCCAAAATTTGTACACATTATTAATCGTTTATTATATAGCCCTGTCTACAATAATACAGCTACTTGTATTATATAACTAACTTTTTAAATTCTTTATACCTTTTTATTGAGATGTCAAGTTAATGAACCGGTTCTGGTTACAATGCAATAGCCGATTCCATCCACCCTGTCTTTTAATTTTAGCATGTTTATCAAATATTTTTGAGAAAAGTTTCAATTCCATCACTGTATGCACCTCTTCAAAAACTTTAGAATGCGCTTAGGAAAAGTGTATAGTTTCATTTAGAAAAACCATATCTGCTTCAACATATCGGTTGATAAAATATTAACCATATAACAAAATGTTGTGCCCTTCTGCATATTCTTCATTGTCCCTAAGAAGCAGTTCTCCTATGTGAAAAAGCATACTCTGCTACCCTAGTAGCCGCTACTTGCGTGTAGTGCATGCCTGACCTATTGATGAGACTCTCTAATTCAACCACCTCTAGCAGAGGACAAGAAATTTACATCCGAGATTGAGGCATAATTCTCTGATTTACACCTTCCACTTCCATACTGAAGGACCACGATCGTTTCTGGGTAGGATGCTGCAAATAAAGAGCTCTACTTCTATCCCGCAAACTAGGTTATTGACAGTTCTGCCAACCGTCTCAAGCAGGGCTGGCCACGGTATGCCACCTTCAGGGCAGGGGGAGGGAGGAGGGGGCAAGTATGCAAGTCACGTGCGGGCCACTTGCGGGTCAAGGCTCGGCATTTCTCCGCTTCGCTTGTTCCTTTCCGGAAGCGCCGGCACAGAGCGACGTCTCATTTAATATTGCAGTGCGGCATTTTTCGGTCGGCCCAACTCTCTTCAGTTCGGCAGAGTCGGGCTGTCAGCGCTGTTTACTTTCTGCTGTTTGTTCATGCTACGAAGGACATTCACTCATCCAGAGGCTGTTTACACAAAAAGAGGTAGTCTAGCGATCTGTCGTCATAAGTCTTTAGATGTTAATGGGAATGACAGAAGAGAGGGATGAGAATTCTCAGAATATATTATGCAGTCGCATAAGTGACAAGCACAAATTTGTTATGACAGTATATTACAATGTGATGCAAAAAGATTTTAAAGATGTAGTTGACAACGAAAGAACAAAAAATTACAACTATCGACAGACAGGATTCATTGTTCTGTACATCAAGAAGCCCTTTGTTTTATATTTGCAGGCACACAGAAAAATTAAGAAATTGGTGGTATGAAAAGTAAAATTTCTGATGTACGCATTAGTCCTCTGTCAGATGGAATTGAACGAAGAGTATAGAGAATTTTCAATTATTGAAAAGTACGTAGGTTAAGTCAAGGGGCATGCCTCGAACGATTTTTCGATTTAAAACTCGCTATTGGTCAATTTACGGAGGAAACAGGAGTGCAGGAAAGAAAATTATAACATCCGAAATGGATTGCAGACCTAGCGTATTAAGTGGATTTAACTGCACCTTGCCCACAGTAAGATATTGAAAGGACAGAAACAACTCCTTTCTGACTTGATGAGGATGCAGTTAAAAAGAAAATCGGATATTAGAAGGGACACATTCTGACAAACACTGTCACTAAGCTCCCTGTGATCGAAGAAAACGTGTGGTTTGAATAATTCATTGCAATCTTAAAAGAATTACAAGGTATGTTTCTAAACGTTTTGAAGGCACTGCCAGTCTTACATCTGTTTTCGAGACTGATTGCCGTTTCAGTTGAAAGAGCCTCAGTACGAGTGCAGACGTAACTGATTGAACTGTAAGGTGCAACTGTTTGCACCTTTCTGTATGCCGACGTTTGTTCAATATTAAAAATATGTTGTACCTTCTGCTCGTCAAAAATAATTAAATAATACTGAAAATTTGTTTTGTTTGTGATATCTGTTGTTACGAAATATAAAACCAAGTTGTTTGCACTGTTACTGCAATGGTATTTAAATGCAATGTGTTCGCAGAATCCCTCTCCCCCCACCCACCCCCCTCCTCGCCGTCAGACAGTGTGCCTTAGCAGTGTGAGAAATGTGCAGCGAGGCTGAGTGCTATGGCACTCGTGCCAGGGCATAGCTCACAAAGCGAATTCTTGGCCGCCTCTGCTCTAAAGAAACCGAGGCCAGCCCACAGAATCCTGAGAACAGGCTTTATTCACGCCGACATGAGTAATATTTGCAGCCGGTTCCACCGCCTGCGTTCAATAGACACCAACAGAGCCTCATCCGCATCTCGGACGAAACTTCCCTACAAGAATACCGAGTGCACACTGGCATTCCCGCCCGACCAGCCTACTATTTCCCTGAGTTGCTCCATTGTCTGACTAACGGTACAGCTCCCAGTGACCAATAAACCCGCCCTCCGTGACTGTCTGGACATATAAGGAAAATCGCCCACTGACCCAGCAGACCAGGAATCCCATGCTGGCTTCTTGCCTTGATAGTGCACATTCAACTTCTTGTGTGAGAAGGCTTATCTAGCTGAGTACTGGCATTCTTAATGTATGTTTTTATTCCAGTCTTATATTTGTCCAATTCCACTTCCCCTCCATATATGTCTACCTCCCCATCTCACTGTCCATCTCCATCTCCCCCCTCTCTCTATCCATCTCCTACTCCTCCTCTCCCTGTCATCTCCTCCTCTCCCTTTCTATGCATATCTTCTGATCTTCGCTCCCTCTATGTGTTTCCCCCTTCACCTCTCTCTGTCCATATCATCCTCCCCCCTTCTCTTTTCACGTTGTCACCCCTACCAGAATAGGAGTATTTCTTTCCACACAGTAAGAAATATGCTTACCAAGCTTGGTTGAAATCGATCCAGGAGTTAAGAAGGAGCTTTTCACCATTGAAACGCCCGGCTGAACCTGCAGGACAGGACAAGTAGTAGGAATTGTGGAAGGGGGCCAGAATGAGCGGCTGTCAGTTACATTCCAAACATAAGACTTAATTTAGTTGTCCAAACATTACAGGGCAACTGCTAAGCTTGACTATCGACAGAAAAACGTCTTTAATTCCAAAATCGGCTGAAGGCTCATAAATTTAAAACGACATAACTACAATAACCTTTCAATAGGCAGAAGACCCGAGCTTTATGACCAATAAGAAACCTTACTTCAAAATGGCTGAAGTCCTTTGTTTAAAAAAAAACTGCAACCAATTTTCCAAGACAGAAGGCCCAAAGCCTTTAACCTTAAATAGTATTTAAGTCCAAGTGATGTAAGACTTGATAAGTAAGAATCCAAAATTTTAAAGCGGCTGAAGGCCCATCATATTAAGAAGAACACAGCTACAATAAATTTTCAAAGACAGTAATACTTTATAAGTAAGAACCTTACAACTTGAAGCGGCTGAAGGCCGATGCTTTTAAAAACAATTCACTACAATAAATTTTCAACATGCAGAAAGCCCAAAGCTTTATCTTCCAAAAGGTAGCACTTGATAAATAAGATCCTTAAAACTTAAAGCGGCTGAAGTCCGATGCTTTTAAAGACAGTACAATAAATTTTCAACAGGCAGAAGGCCCTAGCTTTATCTTCAGACAACGTAAGACTTGCCCAATTTAGAAAAACTTACTATTAAAACGGCTGAAGGTCTTTGTTTTTAAAAACACAATTACAAGCTTACAAATTCCAACCATCGACTAGGAGCCATTAAAAAATACACAATTAAACGCTAATAAGAAGGCAGTATAGGCAACGGAGCTCAGAAGTTTCCAGGGGGCTCGGTCTGTCCTTGAAATCTTAATGTTCACTTAGGTGAGACAAGAAGTTGGCCCAACTATACTCGATCCGCCGGCAACGCAACCAAGAGACAGTCAGCGACCCACCGACAAGACGACTTGCTAACCACCAACCAATATACAAGAATTCCAAAGCCAAAGCTTTACAGACATAGCTGCCCACAACCCCCAAAACTACATACCATGTTGTACAGCGACAACAGGTGAGGAAAGGACACTGAATGAATTTACATCAGCGATCAGGGCAGGTAACCGGAACACTAACGTCCACAAGGCAGAAAATTCCGCTGGTGCACTTGAATTTCAAACCGACAAATATAGATAATTCCACCACACGGCGGCTAAATCTTCACCAACTCGAACACTCGCTGTTGCTCGCAGGAATACCGCCAACAGCGAACCATCAACCAAGGGGACAAAGTGAACAGACATGGCTTCAGTAATAAATAACCACTAAACTTTCATGTCCTGGGTTGGTGAGCCACGAACCTCGTAGCACTCAGAACAGCCCCCACATGCTACAACACAGCGTAGAGACTCCCAGCGGGCCCAGCCGACTGCGCCACGCGGAGACTTGCTTGCTGATCTGCTCCAACCGACCAACTGACTGAACATCGCCAAACCAGAACTATAAGCACCAGACCAAATATGGTATGCAGCGCAAATATCGATACACACTGCTGCTGACACACGTAGAAAAGGAAGAAACCTTGCATAACTGCAATAACTGCGGGAAATCCAACGCAGAGTAACAGCCAAGTTTTAAAGCAACGCATAAGCCGGGGTCAGTATGGCTCAATCACGGCTTTGCCCAAATACACACATGCTGTATATATTTCCCATACATTTAACACGTTTCACACATATTTGTACACATATTTCACCTGCTTCTGATGTCATATCTTCTGAACTATTGGTCGTACAATGATATTATTTTGTCGCAGTGATCTATGTGGATAATATCCGAGAAATGTGTTGTGAATAAGTCAGCAGTAAAGTAATAAATTAAAAGGTCGTGCCTGATACAGCAGTTTTATGGCATGAACAGCGAAAATGTAGTAAGCGATGAACTTTTTTCCTTTCTTGATTTTCTGGGAGGCGACAGTGATAAAACGTCTTGTAAGTATTTTGAATTTCGTATAAAGCTGGTTGCAAGTCTCTAAGTGCTCTCATTGCCAAATATTGAATGAATATATCCTGGTTATTGTGCTTCGTGAGCTACACTGCTTTTCCACCCCCATTCCCATCCCTTTGTGAGTTAGACGGTTCTTCCCCCAAAGTGGTTCTTTTCAGACAGTAACTGATACGTGTACCAAGTTTGAAGTCGATTAAGTAACTTAGGAAGAGGAACATATGTATACAGGGTGTTATAAAAAGGTACGGCCAAACTTTCAGGAAACATTTCTCACACACAAATAAAGAAAAGATGTTATGTGGACATGTGTCCGGAAACGCTTAATTTTCATGTTAGAGCTCATTTTAGTTTCGTCAATATGTACTATACCTCTTCGATTCACCGCCTATTGGCCCAATTGAGGGAAGGTAATGTTGATTTCGGTGCTTGTGTTGACATGCGACTCATTGCTCTACAGTACTAGCATCAAGCACATCAGTATCTACATCTACATCTACATCCATACTCCGCAAGCCACCTGACAGTGTGTGGCGGAGGGTACCCTGAGTACCTCTATCGGTTCTCCCTTCTATTCCAGTCTCGTATTGTACGTGGAAAGAAGGATTGTCGGTATCCTTCTGTGTGGGCTCTAATCTCTCTGATTTTATCCTCATGGTCTCTTCGCGAGATATACGTAGGAGGGAGCAATATACTGCTTGATTCTTCGGTGAAGCTGTTCTCGAAACTTTAACAAAAGCCCGTACCGAGCTACTAAGCGTCTCTCCTGCAGAGTCTTCCACAGGAGTTTATCTATCATCTCCGTAACGCTTTCGCGGTTACTAAATGATCCTGTAACGAAGCGCGCTGCTCTCCGTTGGATCTTCTCTATCTCTTCTATCAACCCTATCTGGTGCGGATCCCACACTGCTGAACAGTATTCAAGCAGTGGGCGCACAAGCGTAGTGTAACCTACTTCCTTTGTTGTCGGATTGCATTTCCTTAGGATTCTTCCAATGAATCTCAGTCTGGCATCTGCTTTACCGATGATCAACTTTATATGTTCATTCCATTTTAAATCACTCCTAATGCGTACTCCCAGATAATTTATGGAATTAACTGCTTCCAGTTGCTGACCTGCTATTTTGTAGCTAAATGATAAGGAACCTATCTTTCTATATATTCGCATCACATTACACTTGTCTACATTGAAATTCAATTGCCATTTCGTGCACCATGCGTCAATTCGCTGCAGATCCACCTGCATTTCAGTACAATTTTCCATTGTTGCATCCTCTCGATACACCACAGCATCATCTGCAAAAAGCCTCAGTGAACTTCCGATGTTATCCACCAGGTCATTTATGTATATTGTGAATAGCAACGGTCCTATGACACTCCCCTGCGGCACACCTGAAATCACTCTTACTTCGGAAGACTTCTCTCCATTGAGAATGACATGCTGCGTTCTGTTATCTAGGAACTCTTCATTCCAATCACACAATTGATCTGATAGTCCGTATGCTCTTACTTTGTTCATTAAACGACTGTGGGGAACTGTGTCAAACGCCTTGCGGAAGTCAAGAAACACGGCATCTACCCGTGAACCCGTGTCTAAGGCCCTCTAAGTCTCGTGGACGAATAGCGCGAGCTGGGTTTCACACGACCGTCTTTTTCGAAACCCATGCTGATTCCTACAGAGTAGATTTCTAGTCTCCAGAAAAGACATTATACTCGAACATAATACGTGTTCCAAGATTCTACAACTGATCGACGTTAGAGATATAGGTCTATAGTTCTGCACATCTGTTCGACGTCCCTTCTTGAAAACGGGGATGACCTGTGCCCTTTTCCAATCCTTTGGAACGCTACGCTCTTCTGGAGACCTACGGTACACCGCTGCAAGAAGGGGGGCAAGTTCCTTCGCGTACTCTGTGTAAAATCGAACTGGTATCCCATCAGGACCAGCGGCCTTTCCTCTTTTGAGCGATTTTAATTGTTTCTCTATCCCTCTGTCGTCTATTTCGATATCTACCATTTTGTCAACTGTGCGACAATCTAGAGAAGGAAGCACAGTGCAGTCTTCCTCTGTGAAACGGCTTTGGAAGAAGACATTTAGTATTTCGGCCTTTAGTCTGTCATCCTCTGTTTCAGTACCATTTTGGTCACAGAGTGTCTGGACATTTTGTTTTGATCCACCTACCGCTTTGACATAGGACCAAAATTTCTTAGGATTTTCTGCCAAGTCAGTACATAGAACTTTACTTTCGAATTCATTGAAAGCCTCTCGCATAGCCCTCCTCACACTACATTTCGCTTCGCGTATTTTTTGTTTGTCTGCAAGGCTTTGGCTATGTTTATGTTTGCTATGAAGTTCCCTTTGCTTCCGCAGCAGTTTTCTAACTCGGTTGTTGTACCACGGTGGCTCTTTCCCATCTCTTACGATCTTGCTTGGCACATACTCATCTAACGCATATTGTACGATGGTTTTGAACTTTGTCCACTGATCCTCAACACTATCTGTGCTTGAGACAAAACTTTTGTGTTGAGTCGTCAGGTACTCTGTAATCTGCTTTTCGTCACTTTTGCTAAATAGAAAAATCTTTCTACCTTTTTTAATATTTCTATTTACGGCTGAAATCGTCGATGCAGTAACCGCTTTATGATCGCTGATTCCCTGTTCTGCATTAACTGATTCAAATAGTTCGGGTCTGTTTGTCACCAGAAGGTCTAATATGTAATCGCCACGGGTCGGTTCTCGTTTGAGTCTCCCAGTCTATATCCGGCAAATTAAAATCTCCACCCAGAACTATAACATGGTGGGGAAATCTACTCGAAATATTTTCCAAATTATTCTTCAGGTGCTGAGCAACAACAGCTGCTGAGCCCGGGGGCCTATAGATACATCCAATTACCATGTCTGAGCCTGCTTTAACCGTGACCTTCACCCAAATCATTTCACAATTCGAATCTCCGTCAATTTCCTTCGATACTATTGCACTTCTTATCGCTATAAACACGTCTCCCCCTTCACTGTCCAGCCTGTCTCTGCGGTATACATTCCAATCTGAGTTTAGGATTTCATTACTGTTTACATGTGGTTTCAGCCAACTTTCTGTCCCTAGTACTATATGGGCGTTGTGACCGTTTATTAATGAGAGCAGTTCTGGGACCTTTCTATAGACGCTCCTGCAGTTTACTATTAGCACATTAATATTGTTATTCCCTGTTGCATTTTGCCTACTCCTGCCTTGCCGCGTCTCAGGAGGCGTCTTGTCGGGCCTAGGTAGGGAATTCTCTAACCTAAAAAAACCCATGTGCACTCCACACGTACTCCGCTTGCCTCGTAGCCGCTTCCGGCGTGTAGTGCACGCCTGACCTATTCAGGGGGACCCTACATTTCTCCACCCGATAGCGGAGGTCGAGAAATTTGCACCCCAGCTCTCCGCAGAATCGTCTGAGCCTCTGGTTTAAGCCTTCCACTCGGCTCCAAACCAGAGGACCGCGATCGGTTCTGGGAACGATACTACAAATAGTTAGCTCTGATTCCACCCCGCGAGCGAGGCTTTCCGCCTTCACCAACTCCGCCAACCGCCTGTACGAACTGAGGATGACCTCTGAACCCAGACGGAAGGAGTCATTGGTGCCGACATGAGCAACAATTTGCAGTCGGGTGCACCCAGTGGTCTCTATCGCCCCCGGTAGGGCCTCCTCCACATCTCGGATGAGACCCCCCGGCAAGCAGACAGAGTGAACACTGGCCTTCTTCCCCGACCTTTCCGCATCAACAGGTTAGCGTTCCTCACGAACGTGGTTTTGCAGTCAGTGCAATGTTTACCAATGCGGAGTTGACAGATGCCCATTTGATGTATGGATTAGTACGGGGCAATAGCCGTGGAGCAGTACGTTTGTATCGAGACAGATTTCCAGAACGAAGGTGTCCCGACAGGAAGACGTTCGAAGCAATTGATCGGCGTCTTAGGTAGCACGGAACATTCCAGCCTATGACTCGCGACAGGGGAAGATCAAGAACGAACGACGACGACACCTGCAATGGACGAGGCAATTCTTCGTGCAGTTGACGATAACCCTAATGTCAGCGTCAGAGAAGTTGCTGCTGTACAAGGTAACGTTGACCACGTCACTGTATGGAGAGTGCTACGGGAGAACCAGTTGTTTCCGTACCATATACAGCGTGTGCAGGCACTATCAGCAGCTGATTGGCCTCGACGAGTACACTTCTGCGAATGGTTCATTCAACAATGTGTCGATCCTCATTTTAGTGCAAACGTTCTCTTTACGGATGAGGCTTCATTCCAACGTGATCAAATTGTAAATTTTCACATTCAACATGTGTGAGTCGACGAGAATCCGCACGCAACTGTGCAATCACGTCATCAACACAGATTTTCTGTGAACGTTTGGGCAGGCATTGTTGGTGATGTCTCGATCGGGCGCCATGTTCTTCCACCTACGCTCAATGGAGCACGCTATCATGATTTCATATGGGATCCTCTACCTGTGCTGCTAGAACATGTGGCTTTTCAAGTACGACAAAACATGTGGTTCATGCACGATTACGCTCTTGCACATTTCAGTCGAAGTGTTCGTACGCTTCTCAACAACAGATTCGGTGACCGATGGATTGGTAGAGGCGGACCAATTTCATGGCCCTTCACGCTCTCCCGACCTCAACCATCTTGACTTTCATTTATGGGGGCATTTGAAAGCTCTTGTCTACGCAACCCCGGTACCAAATGTAGAGACTCTTCGTGCTCGTACTGTGGACGGCTGTGATACAATACGCCATTCTCCAGGGCTGCATCAGCGCATCAGGGATTCCATGCGACGGAGGGTGGATTCATGTATCCTCGCTAACGGATGACATTTTGAACATTCCCCGTAACAAAGTGTTTGAAGTCACGCTGGTACGTTCTGTTGCTGTGTGTTTCCATTCAATGATTAATGTGATTTGAAGAGAAGTAATAAAATGAGCTCTAACATGGAAAATAAGCGTTTCCGGACACATGTCCACATAACATATTTTCTTTCTTTGTGTGTGAGGAATGTTTCCTGAAAGTTTGGCCGTACCTTTGTGTACCACCCTGTATACGCTTGTGTCCAAGCAACAAACGGAAATTTTGTAAAATTGCATCTATTTTTATACATAACACTATAGACAGGTGATAGCAAAGTAGAAACACTGTAAAGAATGCAGAATATAATCAGCTGCAACATGCATAACGGTACACAAAAATTTTCTTCGTTTTTTTCCAACTTAACAGATTTAGACACACATTCTGACAAAAAATGGTTCAAATGGCTCTAAGCACTATGGCACTTAACATCTGAGGTTATCAGTCCCCTAGACTTAGAGCTACTTAAACCTAACTAACGCAAGGACATCACACACATCCATGGCCGAGGCAGGATTCGAACTCGCGACCGCAGCAGCAGCGCGGTTTCCGACTGAAGCGCCTATAACCGCTCGGGCACAGCGGCCAGCACATTCTGACAACTGTTTAATGTGCTCTGTATGGGATGTGACCACTTCTGGCACTAATGCAGGTTTGAAAACGACGGGATATGCTGTGATGATATCATCAATCTCATGTCGAGGCAATAACGCCCAATCTTCCTGTACAGCTGCTCACAAGTCTTAGAGAGTGTTTGGTGGATGCATCACAGACATGCACTATGGGATTCAAATCGAGAGAGCGAGCAGGCCATGACGTGCGTGCAATATCTTCTTTTTCCAAGAAAACATCAACCACCCCGTGGTCTATGAAATCGAGCATTATCGTCCATCAATACGAAGTCTACGGCCATAGCACCTCGCAACAATCGCTCATGAGGTACCAAAATCTGCTCACGTTATCTGACAGCAGTTAAATGTTGCTGATTCACCTTCGCAATTTCAGAAAGAGGTGTTTTAAATGTCAACATAATCCCTGCCCTCACCATTGGGGATCCTCCTCGATATCGGTCTCTTTCCAGAATGTTTGGGACCCAAAATCGTCTTCTACGTGCCCTCCAGATAGGAATCCGTCGAGAATCACTCTCCGGAGCAAATCGGGACTCATCTGTGAAAACAACATTGGCCCACTGTTGGACTGTCCAGGTGATATGTTGACAGCTCCACTCTTGACGCTCCCTTCTGTGAAGACACGCCAGAGGTAAACAGATAGCAGGTCTCGAACAATAAAAGCCACTCCACTAAGGCCTCGATACAACACGTCCAGGGGATGCTCGAGCTTACATTCCAGTTGCCGTGTAGTACTAAGGCGGTACTGCTGTCGTTGGCCCTGTCCTGGACTTCAGGATACAGTTTCGGTCTCTATAACCTGTCGCCTCATCCGAGAAATTACAGAAAGATCCACATTAAGCTATCGGGCCACATCAATTTACGATTCTCCTGCTATTATTCTTCCTATAGCCCACCACAGCAGAGAGTCTATAGACATCTTCTCTGTGCCACACTGCACCGTTCCCCGCTTGATAGCTGTCCTGACGTCACTGCTGTTGCGGTTGTCCATTCCTCTAAATGGTATCTTCCCTGCAGAACACAATCGTAACAACTCTTGACATTTTGTATTATTACATCGCGAATTAGACACAGGACGGGGGAATAGGAGTTTGTTGCTTTGATTTTCGACACCACTGTACATACACTTTTATAATATGTATTGTTTGTATTGAACTAGTAATATGCGGTCTGGAGCAGGCTTGTGAGGTTGAGCAACATATAAGCCTGAATCCTTAAGGACTCTCCCCAGTTGGTTTCCCAGGTGCGATAGCAAGAAGTCAGTATTGTACCTTGGTATGGACGGTGAATCAGTCGCGTCCGATAGTATGATCGCTACTCTAAAATTCTTCGATGCTTATAAATTTTTTGGAGTTACTCTCGCTTTCGACAGAGTAAAAGTCGCTAATTGTGCTGAGTAGTTAACAGCTCTTATGAACAATGCAGTTAGTGTGAGGAGGGAAACGGGATTATGGAACTTAGTTGGAATCCCTATAAATTATTGGTGCAATCATGTTAAACGGTTTGAATATGAATTGTAATATTCAGTGGACCAGATTGATGATGTTTTATCGCGCGCCTGGTTGTTCTCAGTCGATGTAACCTGGGTTCAGATGATCGAACTGATTCATTTTTAATAGTATAAAGCTTGTTCAAAATTTACTCAATCTAAGTGTGGCCTGTGTGATTCCAGCTGGTCCACATATGTACTGAATTTTACAGACTTTCCAGTAGGTCACTGATAATTTTAGGAACGAAGAATCACGATGTTGCACGGGTAACCCTACGCGACGCAGAAAAATTCATCCACGCATTCATCTGTTCCGCTGCACTGCTGTAAAACTGTAATTTAGGAAGCAGTAATGACTATTACGTCCACCTCTCCCGCCCAAAATATGAAGTCGTAATGGGATCTATGAAACACGATGAATGAAAGAATGAACGAATACATGAGTAAATGAACATATCCACCATGTGTTTGATCACAATGTAGGATCAAAAACGCTCTAGTTAACTAACTGTCGTTGTAAAACACGTCATATTCCTAAGATTTAGCGTTTTCCTTCAAATAACTAGCGCTACTGTAGCCCCAAGACAAAAAAAAGTAAGATGACTGCTTTAGTACAGCACTCTTACCTCATCTCCCGAAGGAGATGCATTTCTTTCTCCTCGCAGTCGAATTACGTAAACTGAGGGAAGCTTTTCGGGATTATTAAATTTTTCGACGGTGCCAAGTTATTACATTACCTGCGAAAAACACTTCTGCCACCCCACGAGCACAGCCAAAACAAGCCAACTTAATTTTAAAACAATGGCCAGTAATTGATTGAGTAACGTCCCCTCTGCTCTGGTGCCTGGCAAGGACGGCCGCTATTGCAAAATTTCGCATCAGCGGCCACAAGATTCGAGAGAAAATAAATTTTGCGACGCCCATCCCGCTAGGCAAGCAATGCTTCCCAATTCCGACAGTTGAAAGACATCAACCTCCCAAGATTCTTGAATTTATTTGCACCAGTTTCGTTCCAAGAAGGAACGTACTGCTGCGTATTACCCATCTTGCACTAGAGCGGTAGAGCACTGCCATGTTGACGGAACAGATCATCTCAGGGTAGTTTTCTGCTACCATACATGAAGTGTGAGACAGCAAATGCAGGTCAACCGAATAATATACAGAACAAGTAAGTACACTTCCTGACAGAAAAAATGGAGCACCCAGAAGACATGGTCAAGTGTCAATGTAACTTCGTACGCTCATGCAGCATCAGGTAGCATAGCCACCAGCATGCGTTAGCATTGTCCGTGTTTAGTGTTGTTAGCTGGCCTCCTAGAGTGTACATGAGTAGGGGAGAGAGAAAGTGTCAATCCAAATATGCAGGGGCAGCGTGCAGGTTGCCTATCCTAAAGGGGCAGTGACGTCATCATCTGACCTCACGGCCGCCATCTTGGATAACGGTACTCGCGTCATCAGATGACGTCACTGCCCCTGAAGGGTCGTCAACGCGCACGTTTGGACTGACACTCTCCTCTCTCCCCTACTTAACATGGGGTCGCCTTTTGCCCACATGGGCGAATCGTGCAGTAACCAGGTTTGTAGACATTCAGATGTGACAGTGGCCCAGTGTTGACTGCATGCAAACGTGAGGTCAAGCATGTCGTCAAGACTCCTGCCGACCACGTCTGACCACCATATTGTGAACTAAACACAACGTAACCCCTTCACATCTGCGCCTGCAATCGGATACGCGTCATTCGACTCCCTGCAAACATTCTTTATCAACCCAGACCATTGAGCAGAGATTGGCATCAGCAAGACTAGGGAATTAGCGACCACTACAGAGGTTGCCTCTAACACACAACACAAACCTGTGAGGCGGTGGCCTGTTTCAGGCCTTTCAATTCACATTTTATTCTGCTTGCATACTGAATTTCCGTAACAGTTTCTCGTGCTTCATTTACTTTCCAATTCAGCTTTTACTTGGCAACTTTTCACCAGTAGTGTGCGCTGATTACTTGAATGGTTAGGGGTAGCTTGGGGTAGACACCCCTTTGTACCTAACCTAACATTTCGTTCTTGAAGCAGTTTGTTTCCAGTAAAAGCATCTAGTCTTGATCTGGGGAACTCACGTTCGTGTAGTTGAAAACAGCAGGAGATTTCACACCCTCTGGAAGAGCTGCCGGTCACTCAGACGGCAGCTCGTACCCAGCAGACCGCACAGGCAGTCAGGCGAGCCGTTCAGGGATTATCCACCTGGCTCTGCCTCCAGAGACAAAGAGCGATGGAATGGAAGACTGCTGTCCTCTACAGCCGAATAGGAAACCACTGGTGGAACGGGTGAGAACTCCTCTTATTAGCAGCCTTTGTGCGGAGTCCTCAGCTATCCACTTGCCGTTGTCGTGCCCTATGTGGTCTCCAGAAATATCTTCGGTTGATTTGGGGAGAAAGAGACCAAACAGCGAGGTCATCGGTCTCATCGGATTAGGGAAGGACGGGGAAGGAAGTCGGCCGTGCCCTTTCAAAGGAACCATCCCGGCATTTGCCTGGAGCGATTTAGGGAAAGCACGGAAAACCTAAATCAGGATGGCCGGACGCGGGATTGAACCGTCGTCCTCCCGAATGCGAGTCCAGTGTGCTAACCACTACGCCACCTCGCTCGGTCCAGAAATATCAACTTGTGGACCTGCAAATTTCCAAACTTTGCACTTTCCGTGGAAACTCTGTGTGAAGTCCATCAAAGTTTCCAGAATTTCCGACAAACAAGTCTATACTTGAAAATTGGGCGACACTCGTGTCCCACTTCCTTACGCGCGTATGTCAATGGCGGATACATCTTCAGCTTACTTCCAGATCCCTGATTGAAGGAGCACTTAGGCCCTTTCTCGGACTGGCTAGAAAAGGTTGTTACAGAACCTTTCCGAAGTCTGAAGAAAGGCTACCAAAAGCTGCTAGAGAAATTCGTATTCGTACTGGTAAGCGTTCTCTGATTCCGACATCTAGTTGGTAATGCTACTCTGGACTCTGCCCTCCTACGTGTTTTTCGTCAATTTGTCCCTCCGCCAAGTCTTCAAAGTTTCGCTTTGAAGTTACAAGCACCCGAGGCGAGTAATCAGGACGAGGAGATCCGCGATTCGCAATCATGTCACATCGCCTCAGCCCAGCAACAGTTAGCAGTCTGGCGCAGCCCGATTTGTCGGCGACCGTTTCAGTAGTAGTCACGGTAAGATCGTATTTGCAATGCAAAACTCCCGACTTCGGAAACTGCGATTGTAGAAGTGCGGCATCCGATAAGATACATCGGAAAATGTGTCGAATTACCTGACACAAGCAAGTAATTTTTAGCTTTTCTAGCTGTCGAACTATGACATGAAACTTTTTGCAATTAAACGGTACACTTTTAATCTGCGGAATTGCAAAATCCTTCGAAAAGCACTTCGGCGGTGTAACATGCGGGAAACTTGATAAAACAATAACATATACAGCAGTTTGGTTTCCGTAGAAGTTGTAAATTACGTTTTTCTGTCTGCGTTTTATCGCTCCTACCTTCAAAATTTCAAACGCTGTATTGCTGTCAACATTCTCAGAAACTTTCTCTCAAGCTAGGAATGCTATAAAAGTAGATTTTCTCTTTCTTTTAAGACAGCGGATTATCTAAGATGAATGTGTAACATCATTAACTGATTATTTTTCTACGACTCGAGATCGGTATTTATATTTGGATAACAAAAAAATTTTCTACGGCTCGAGATCGGTATTTATATTTGGATAACAAAAAAATTGCATCATGAGTTTCCGTTCGAAGGCCGTACAGTCCGGAACCAGTATGCCAATCAGGCAAAATTGCCATGATCGTTGAGACAATTATCACACCGATGGAAGAGGTTGAAGATATCCTTTCGATAAAATTCCGTGCCCTGCTGCGTAAAGAGGCCAGTAACTGCAG
This sequence comes from Schistocerca gregaria, assembly GCF_023897955.1. Classification (NCBI taxonomy): domain Eukaryota; kingdom Metazoa; phylum Arthropoda; class Insecta; order Orthoptera; family Acrididae; genus Schistocerca; species Schistocerca gregaria. The sequence continues at coordinate 298,387,449 of NC_064925.1, forward strand.
GCTGCACATCATCGTCTGACAGGAGTCGTTCATACTCAAGGCCTTTTTTTTAATGGACTGAAGGCTTGATAATTGCTTGGGTAAACATCAGGACTATAGGGCGGGTGTTCGAGAGTCTCCCACTTGGGTTGAGTTACTCCTGCGTTACGACATTTGCGATATGGGGACGTGCGTTATCGTGAAGCAGCACCACCATTGGGACCTCGTTCCATAACGGTGGTTTTCGACAGACATGCTGCCCCATTTACATTCCTCATTCTCTGATAGATGTCTATCGGTGCTTGTCCTTCAACAGCCAAGAAAAGAATAACAGCACAGCACATTGCTCCTGTTTAGACGCATTTGGTAATGACGTCACTATAGTTTATGTTTCCGCATTTAGCCCCCGCACGCTGGAAAGACACGAATACCATTCTGTTCCCTTGCCTACAAGTCGGTGCTTATAAACTCGAATCGGTGTCGCGCTACGTTGCAGCAACGCCCTCAAAAAGAAAACTTTTGATCGCCCGTTATAGTAACAATTTTTGCTACCATGATGGAACGTCACCGATGGTACTTCATACAAAATAAATGTACCAATCAATATCGCATTAATTTTTACTGTTCGTTACCAGTTTCCGTTATCTAACAACTAATATCAGAATGCTTTCAGCTCCACAGTAGGAGACAGGACTAATACCAGTATACGGAGAGAATATCCCTAAAAAATCTTCATCTACAGTGTCAGTGATGGATACCACTTGGCAACAACCAGGGACGGTTCGAGAATATTTTTCCACACAAGCGACTTATCATTTTGATACGCCCTGCTAAACCCGCAGGACAGGACAGGTAGTTTAAATTGTGGAAAGGGGCCCAAATAAGCGGCTGTGAGTTGCACTCGAACATATAACTTTATTTGTTTGACCAAACACTAAAAGAGCCAAGAAAATTGAAAAAAAAACACAGGCTTAATTTTTGGAACTTAATTACCAGCTGAATGCGCCATACAATCTCATGCCTTAGGGGCAAGGCCACTTTAATTTAAAATCGGCTGGAAGCCAATGACTTAAGACTCAAACCAAAATCAGAGATTTAAAAGGCACAAGGCCTTTAATTAGGCCGAAGGACCAAACAATCTGACACCTTAAGAGAAAAACAACTTTAATTTAAAAATCGGCTGAAGGCCCTTCACTTAAGACTCAAACCAAAATAAATTTTAAAAGGCCAAAGTCCTTACGTGAAAACAGTTCTTTAAATTCGGCTGGAGATCCAAACAATCTTACGCCTTACGGGCAAAACAACCTTAATTTTAAAAAATACGAAGAAGCCATACAAATACAAACGTCAAGAACAAATATGAGCAGGGACTATTCCCAGCGGCGCTCAGAAGTTTCCGGGGGTCAGCCTGGAATTCAAACACTGACGCTAGCTTAGGTGAGTCAGGCAGTCAGCCCAACCATTCTCGATCCAACGACGGCCCAATTGACAGACAGTCAACGGCCCACCGACAAGATAACTTCCGCTCCACACAACCAGCACACAACAGGAAGTTCAATGGATCAACATAGAAGGTATTGGCACCCACCACCAATTATACATTGAGCTGTCAAACTACGCATCGTGCTGGACAGCGACAACACGATGAGGAAAATACACTGCCTGAATTTATGTCAGGGCAGGTAACCGGAACGTTAACGGCCACAAGCAGAAGATTCCGCTGGTGCACTTCAATTCAAAATAACCAAGTACAGTTAAACTCGACCTGAGGCTGACTAAAATTTGCCAACTTGAAAACACACGTTGTTGCTTGTGGGAATGTCCCAACAGCTGACAACGAAATCCAAACGACACAATGTGAACAGAGGTGACTTGCTGGTAGATTAAGTCAAAACTGAACTTTCGTGTCCAGGATCGGTGAGCCACGGACCTCGTAGCAATGGAAACAGCACCACATACTCCGACCGCACATGGACGCCGCCAGCAGCGTCGGCCAAACTACGCGCCGCGTAGATTTCCTCACTGCTCCGCTCCAACCGACCAACTCCCGACCTGGAAACGGTGAAAGGATCAAAAATACGTCGGCCGATGAGACGATCAACCGGACGAGCACCAAGCGGTCGTCCCGCTCCTATCTCCCTCCGTCGGACAGTTGTGGCGTGTCGCCAGTGGTCGGCGAGCACTGGCTGTCGCCACCTCACCGGCGCTGCGACCCCGACTTCACTGCTGCTGCGTCCCGACTGCAGTGCTGGTCCGTCACCAACACACACACGACAACCCAGAAATCCTATCGGTCACTCCAGAGATGGTACGACAGTGCACTTATCGATACGCGCTGCTGCTACCACTCACGGGCAAGTAAGGCAGGAAGTTAGTGACGCTAGTAAATGGAATACGAAAACGAGGCGGCAGTACCGTAATAGAAGATGACAAACAATAAATGGCATGAACACGAGCCATGCACGCCTCACATTTAGCTCTCCAAACCCTCCTTCCCTCGTCTCCTTCTCGCTCGTACTCTTTCATCAGAGTCCGATTTCACTAATGATTGTGATTGCACTGTATGTAAATATCTTGCATTTGTGCACTACAAGTGGTCGCTACTAATTGCGATACGTCCTGTACCTTAAAGTTGCGGCGCCTCTGGCACCCCTCTCTGATTGGTACCTCTAGCGGAGACTTGTGTCTCTTGGGCCTTAAATCGGCATTGGTAATAACAAAGCCACCTATGTTGGTTTTCTTATTGCCCCCTCCCCCCAACCCTTACCGCATTTATGTTTGTATTGGCTTACAAACTCGTCACTGCTCAGGTACTCAATCAATTTGCTATTAGAAACCAAAACAAAAAGTTAACCGTGCAATATCGAAAAAAAATTCATGTTCATGTATTCGAAATTATGAAGCACTCATAGAAACAAATATGCATAATATAAAAATGTACACTGAGCTGAAAAAAATTGCGGAATACCTCCTAATATCGTGTCGGACCTCCTTTTGCCCATCATAATGTAGCAGTTCGACTTGGCATGGACTCAACAAGTCGTCGAAACACCCCTGCAGAAATATAGAGCCATTCCTACTCTATAGCTGTGTCCATAACTGTGAAAGTGTTGCAGGTGCAAGATTTTGTGGATGAACTGACCTCTACATTAAGTCCGATAAATGTTTGATGGGATTCATGCTGGGCGATCTTTGCGGCAAAATCATCCACTCGAGCTGTCTAGAATGTTCTCTGAACCAGTCGTGGACAGCCTTGGCCCAGTGACATGGTGCATTGTCATCCATAAACATGTTTGGGAACATGAAGACCATGAAAGGCTGAAAATGGTCTCAAAGTAGCTGAATGTAGCTATTTCCAGTCACTGATCCATGTAAACACAGTCCACACCATTACAGTCACCACCAGCTTGCACAGTAACTTGTTAAATTTGGGCCATGGCTTGGTGGGGTTGCACCACACTCGAACCCTATCATCTGTTCTTAGTGCAGTCGGGGCTCATCTAACCAGGCCATGGTTTTCCAATAGTCTAGGGTCCAACCGATATGGACACGAGCCCAGGAGAGGCGCTGCAGGCGATGTCGTACTGTTACCAGAGGCTCTCGCGTCGGTCGTTTGTTGACGTAGTCCATTAACAACAAATTTCCCCGCACCGACCTAACGGATACGTTCGTCGTACGTTCCACATTGATTTCTGCGATTATTTCACGCAGTGTTGCTGTCTGTTGTTCCTGACAACTTTACTGAAATTCCGCTGCTCTCGGTCGTTGAGTGAAGGCCGTTAGGCAATGCGTTGTCCGTGGTGGGAGATAATGCCTGAAATTTGGTATTCTCGACACCCTCTTAAAACTGTGGATCTGGCAATACGATTTCAGAACTAGAATGTCCCATGTGCCTAGGTCCAACTACCATTCCCCGTTCAAAGTCTGTTAATTCCCCTCGTGCGGCCATAATCGCGTCGGAAACAATTGGTTCAAATAGCTCTAAGCACTATGGGACTCAACGTCTGAGTTCATCAGTCCCCTAGACTTAGAACTACTTAAACCTAACTAACCTAAGGACATCACACACATCCATGCCCGAGGCTGGATTCGAAACTGCGACCGTAGCAGCAGCGCGGTTCGGGACTGAAGCGCCTAGAACCACTCGATCATAGCGGCCGGTACGTCGGAAACCTTTTCACACGAATCACCTGAGTAGATACTACCGCCATCTGTATATGCGCATATCGCTATCTCATGAGTTAGGTCACCTCAACGTATAAGGGCAGCTACATCTCGTGTCTACAACAATATTTTGTAAACGTCTCTAAGGCAAAGCCCCTTCATAGCTCTATAGACAGCAATTGTTTACGCCTACGGCTGTTTGTGCTTCGCAGCTGAAAGCTGTCAAAAGTGTTGCCAGGTCCAAGGGATTTCCTTAAGTTGACTCTAGGGGTGTCATAGTAGTAAGGAACAATGTATTAAAACCTCATAAATGGTGCGGGACTTTTTCAGGCATCTCAGTGTTTATGACGTCATATCTCTTGAACCATGTGGTGTGCAATGGTGTTTTTCTGCAGGTACATTCAGCGGCGTATGTGGATAGAATATGGAAAATATGATGCGAATAAAGTTAGTAGCAAAGAAGTAATAAGTTTAAACGTCATACTTGATGCGGCTGTTTCTCACGCATATCGGTGTTTGACACGTCATATCTCCTGGACTCTGTCTTGAGTCATGATATGATTTTATAGGTGCATTTACTGGCATATGTGGATACTATCTACGAAACTTATTCTGAATATAGCTAGTATCACAGAGGTAACAAGCGTAAACGTCAGGAGAAACGCTGCTGTTTTCCACATATCTCATTGTTTATGATGTCATATCTCCTGAACTATGAAAGGTAGATGGTTCTTACCCTACATCAATGGTTATCTGATAGAAAGAGATATGTGTACTAAGTGTGGTTGAATTCAGTCCTGTGGTTTAGGAGGAGATGTGGAATATACACACACACATACATACATTTTGTAGTAAGAGGGTGATTAAAATGAAAACTCTAACAGTGCTATAATATTTTTAATTGTAACAGTGAACAAAAAACTTACATGTCAGTTTTCGACGTAGTCTCCGCGACGTTGAATGAATGTATCCCACCGCTTTGGAAGTGCACACATACCACGATAAAAGAGTCACTTCTGGTCATGCGTGTATGCAGTCCTGCACCGATGTTTTCACCTCTTCGCCACCTGCCTGCTTCCCATTACCTCTTTGAACGCGCTGAACAGATGAAAGTCACTAGGAGTGAGGTCTGATTAAAAAGAAGGATGTACCAGACGTTCAAATTTAATTTGCTGAATAGTCTCAGGTGTCTCACGGGCTGTGTGTGGTCGGGCTTTGTCATGCTGTAGCAGTCCTCCTGAAGTCAGAAGTCCTCGTCGTTTACTCCTGATTGCCAGACGAATTTGATTCTTCAGCATGTCTGAATAAGGTGCATTGGTTACTGTCACTCCTCTATATATGTAATGCTATAAAATTATTCCATTTACATTGCAGAAGGGAATGAAGATGGATTTTCCAGCAGACAGTTGACTGCGAATTTTTTTTCATTTCGGCAGCGAGCTGTGATGTCATTCCTTGCTTGAGATTTTCGTTTCTGTTTGACGACAGTGGACCTAAGGCTCATCGCCTGTAACAATTTTCCTGAAAATGCATCACCTTCGACATTGAAACGGTGCAAAAGCTCTCTCAGGCATCGATACGATGGTCTCTCAATTCACCAGTGTCCGCCCCCGGTAGCTGTGTGGTCAGCGCGGCAGATTGTCAATCCTAGGGGCCCGGCTTCGATTCCCCGTTCGGTCGGAGATCTTCTCCGCTCAGGGATTGGGTGTTGTATCGTCCTAATCATCATTATTTCATCCCAATCGACGTGCAAGTCGCCGAAGTGGCGTCAAATCGAAAGACTTGCACCCGGCGAACGGTCTACCCGATGGGAGCCCTAGGCAGACATCTATCCAGACCATCACACAGGAAATTGCATCAGGATTCACTGCAAGTGCTAAAACAGTTAGGCTGGAGGTGAGAAAACTTGGATTTCATGGTCGAGCGGTTGCTCACAAGCCACACGTCACGCCGGTAAATGCCAAACGACGCGTCGCTTGGTGTAAAGAGAGCAAACATTGGACAATTCAGCAGTGGGAAAACGTTGCAAGGAGTGACGAATCTCGGTACACAATGTGGCGATCCGATGGCAGGGTTTGGGTGTTGCGAATGCTCCGTGAACGTCATCTGCCAGCGTGTGTAGTGCCAACAGTAAAATTCGGAGGCGGTGGTGTTATAGTATGCTCGTGTTTTTCATGTAGGGGGCTTGCACCCGTTGTTGTTTTGCGTGGCACTATCACAGTACAAGCCTACATTGATGTTTTAAGCACCTTCTTGCTTCCCATGGTTGAAGATCAGTTCGTGGATGCGGTTTGCATCTTTCAACACTATCGAGCTCCTGTTCATAATGCACGGCCTGTGGCGGAGTGGTCACACAACAATAATATCCCTGTAATGGGCTGGCCTGCACAGAGTCTTGATATGAATCCTATAGAATACCTTCAGGCTGTTTTGAAACGCCGACTTCGTTCCAGGCCTCACCGACCGACGTCGATACCTCTCCTCAGTGAAGTACTCCGTGAAGAATGGGTTTCCATTCCTCAAGAAACCTTCCAGCACCTGATTGAACGTATGCCTGCGAGAGTGGAAGCTGTCATCAAGGTTATGGGTAGGCCAACACCATAGTGAATTCCAGCATTACCGACGGAGGGCGCCACGAACTTGTAAGTCATTTTCAGCCAGGTGTCCGGTACTTTTGATCACATACTGTATGTATTTTGTGGAGGAGAGAGACGGGTAGTCACAAAAGGGAAGTGAATTATCTTTCACTACTGTGCAGAAAATATGTTACCTTTCTCCCATTAGTGTGGACATTCTGTTAGAGAGTTGGTAGCAAAGTCAGCTGTGTAACAAGTCATAACCCAACTACAGAGCCTCCCCCTCACCCCCCTCTCTCTCTCTCTCTCTCTCTCTCTCTCTCTCTCTCTCTCTCTCTCTCTCTTTGCTCTGTCTCTCTAAAACACACACACACACACACACACACACACACACACACACACACACACACACACAGCCATGGAGCGCCCCTGACTTCGGTGCTCCTATTTCGCTGGTATCAAAGAACTCGTTGCATTGAAATACGACGGCAGGGGTGGCTGGCTGTAACAAAATGCCTTTTGCAGTTTTTCCCCCAGTGCACCCACTTGTGTTTCTCCCGTTTCTGCTACTGAGGGAGCGGACAGGGGCCGTTTCCCGACAGAGGGGCTGCCGCTTGTTGCCGTTAATTTAACATCATCTGCACTGGCCACAACGAACTTGCAGTGTACCTCCTTTAGAGGGGTGTACAGAAAAGACTCTGTAGCTAAGTCGTGTATAGTGTGCCTTGTCCGCCAATTGAAGCTAGGTTCCGGGGAACTGCATGCATCAATTTAACGTTTGTTTTAAACTGGATATGTGTTGTCAATAATTTATGATGCGATATCTGCATACACCTATACTTCACCGTAGGGTACTTCGTGTACCTCTACCACTTTCGCACTCTCCTGTTCCACTCGGGAATGATATGCGGGAAGAGTAATTGTTGGTAAGCCTCCGTGTTCTCTCGAATACATCTAATTTTCAGCTTCAGGATCTTTTCGTCACGTACAAGTATACGGAAGCAATATATTGGTAGGTCGTTTTAGAGCGTGTTTTAACTCAAATTTAACGGTAAACCACACTTTGATGCACAGCACCTCTCTTGTAGCGTCTGCCCCTGGAGTTGGATGATCATCTCCCCGAGGTCTTCGGGCTCACTAAATGAACCTGTGACGAAACGCACTGCTTCGGAACTTCTCTATTTCCTTTCTCTATCCTACCTGGTTCTGACCCGCCTACTGACGAGCAGTATTCAAGTTTTGGTCGAGTACTTTGCAAGCAACCTCCCACATGGCTGTATTACACATCCTGAGGAGTATTCCAATGAATCTCACTCTGCCATCCGCCTTACCCGATGTGACTGTTCCATTACAAATCCACATACACATACACACTCCACAAGCACAACACCATTCATGGCGGAGGGTACGTTGTACCATCCCTTCGCGTATCATATCAGGAAAGCTGATAGGTGTTTTGCCACCCTATGTGCAAATTGAAAAATGGTGCCCCTATTTTCTACCACCATCGGTCTCTCAGATACCACCCCACACTCCACCACCACCAACATCCAACGATACAACAATCCGGTCTTCTATTACACTTTTAAACAATAAACTAAGGTCACCAGAAGTCCTCAATTTTTGGGGGAAGTCGTGGTAGGCACAGGTCTTTCTTGACTTCCGGAGGGCACCTGATGAACAAAATACGTGAGCACGGAATATCTGATCATCTTTCTGATTGGACTGAAGAGAATAGAACTCAGTGTGTCATTCGTAATAGAGAGGAACATTCAAACGTAAAAGTAGTATTGGGTGTGCTACAGAACCATTGTTTTTCACAGTATATACAGGATGATAGGACATCTGTTAAGACATCAGGGAATGTATAGGGCAAAAAAATGTAGAAGAAGACAGAGTTTGGAATACATAAAGCAAATAATTGAGGACGTAGGTTGCGAGTGCTACTCTGAGGCGAAGAGGTTGGCACAAGAGAGGAATTCGTGGTTGGCAGCCTGAAACCTGTCAGAAGACTAATGACTCAAAAGAGACAACAAAAAAGACAGGGTGTTCCGCAATTCATGTTACACTGTTCTAGAGGTTGTAGAGGGGACTTAGCAGCTCAAACTTTACATAGGAACCCATGTCCGCAAACGTCATCCAACGACGCTACAGAACGTCAAAGTTGTAGGCAACATGTAAAGTTGTGTTTTACACGGTTTTAATATCTTTTATAGAAAAACTAATTTTCCTGATATAGCCTGGTGGTAATGAAAAAATTTAATTTTTAAGGACCGTCGATAACTGGTGAAACGAGAAATGCTATATGTTTTGGAACAACATGAGTGTAAATATAACACATTTATTTTGTATCTAGGATGTGCTTTTTCCTTATGAAAAAGCACATCCTCGATACCTTACTTTTGCTCAGTTTCTCACTTAATTGCGTCTGCACAACGTATTAGTGAGGTGAGAATGTATAAACTGCGCTGTCTTTTAGCGAAAGAAGCAAATTTTAATAGGACAACAAGAGAAATGTGTAAGTTTTATTCAAAATTCGCCACTCGTGATGCTTCTCTGAAAGTTACAAATGGTTAGCAAGTCAGGCGAAAATAAATCGCTGCATTTTCGGCGGAATTCTTTTTAGATACTAATCAAAGCAAAGGTGACAGATCTTTTAGAATGGCCACCATACAAGTGCGCGTGTAGAGCGTAGACTTCAGTTTAGAATCGCGCTTCCCCTACAGCGCTTGCCATTCTTCTACAGCGCCTACCCACTACCTCAGTCACAAGCGTTCTCCCCACACGTTTCCTGCCGTCTGCTCAACAACTCTCCACGGTATTCTGTGCGGACTCTACTTGGGGATTACAATTATGAGCAACTTATGTTGGAACGATCACGCAGAAACTGTTGTAGGGAAGGCGAACCAAAGAATGTGCTTTATTGGCAGAACACTTGAAGATGCGACAAGTCTACTAAAGAGACAGTCTACACTGCACTTGCTTGTCGTCTGTGCGATATGGGATCCTTCCCAGGTAGGACTGAAGGAGGACATCGAAAATGTCCAAAGAAAGACAGTTAGTTTTGTATTATCGCGAAATGGAGGAGTGAGTGCCACGTAAATGATAAGCGAACTGGCGTGGCTGTCATTAAAACAAAGGCATTTCTCGTTGCGAAGAGATATTCTCGCCACATTTCAATCACTGACCGACTTCTCCGACTGCGAAAACATTTTCTTGGTTGCTAATCCAGAGTGGAATGGTAGAGAAATACTCTTTAGCCTCCGTCAACAGCTCAAGTGTGAACTACAGCATAGCCGTTTAGATGTAGATTCAGTGAGAGAGACGGCATGAGCGGCACCGTACTCGCAACATGTTGCGTCGGAAGCCAGCCTAAAATTTTGTTACCACGTGGCATCACACGCATTCCGCTAATCAGTTAATGGGCTACACAATAATCTGGCGCGTACTAATTAATTAGACTGCCAGTAATCTGTTTATGGAAAACAGCGGTATTATTCGGACGCCACAACGAATTATTTTGTTGGTATCGGGAAAGAAGGGACCTGACTTCGCGCAGGCTCTGATCAGTCACAAACGTTCATAAAATTCCACTCACGGAACAGAATGCGGCACCTCATTCCTTAAAGTTTGCTGCCTCGGCGATAAGAACAAAGACTAAAACTCACGTGGAAGTTCGCGCTTCATAACGTTCCCAATGTCTTCTCACTGTGCAGTTTTGTTCGAAGGAATTTTGAGAGGAGGGTGCTCATTAGCACGGCGTTTTCGACCAGAGAACTTTCAGATGTCTTTCATTGGAATGAACAATATATCTGGTGGCCGAAAGATTTTCTAAAAATACTTGTCATTGTGTATCAAAATAAAACACACGAGTATTAAGTTACTACGAATGAAATGGTCATTCTGTAAACCAAAGTCGGCCGCTGTTACCGAGGGGTTCTAGGCACTTCAGTCCTGAACCGCGCGACTGCTACAGTCGCAGGTTCGAATCCTGCCTCGGGCATGGATGTGTGATGTCTTTAGGTTAGTTAGGTTTAGCCATTTGAACTATGATCTTTTTTTAACCAAAGAGCACTAATTATTTTCCAAATTCAACGACCTAACATCGTCTCTTTAGCCAGCTTAGTTCTTTTAAACTGACGTGCCACTGCAGTTACATTTCAGCTGCTTTGGTCAAAAAGCAAAATTAGATTTCTGATACGCGTGAATACTGAAATATTTTTCGTCACATTACTCTTTCTTCTTAATGTATCTTTTAAATTCGAATGAGTTATCTCTGTGTATGCGTGTGGGAGGGTGGTTGGCTGTGTGAGTGAACGCGCGCACGCCTGTGTGTAATAGGAACTGCTTTTACGCATATTTTAGGAGGTACTCTAAAACGGTTTATTAGAGCGTAACGGCACTCACCTCTTAATATTTTACTAAGGGCATTCAGATCTAAAAAAATTCTTCAACCCAATCTTAAGCAACTTTTGGATAAGATGCTATAGACATAACTGGAAAACAATATGTAAATCCAATTACGCAAGGAGTTTGCATCATTGTCTAAATTTCAAAGTTTACATCTGGATTTCAGTTGCAGAAACAAGTAACAAGATGCCAACATAGTATTGGACGCGGTGCCCCATTGCAGGCTGTTAACAAAGGTACGAGTATACGTAATAGATAGCCAGATTTGTGGGTGGCTAGAAGATTTCTTAAGTAATAGTATTCAGTACGTTATCCTCCAAGGCGAATCTTCATCAGAGACAAGGATATCGTCAGGAGTGCCCCGGGGAAGTGTGATAACGGCCTCTGTTATTCCTTATAGACGTAAATGATATGGCAGACAGGGTGAACAATCTGTGTCTGTTTGCTGACGACTCTGTGGTGTAGGGGGTATGTTGTCGTCGAGTGACTATAGGAGAAGACAAGATGAATTAGATAAAATTTCTAGCTAGCGTGATGATTAGCAGTTTGCTGTAAACGTAGAAATATGTAAACGTTGCGAAGCGATTTGAAATGGAACGAGCACGTGAGGATTGTAGTGGGAAAGGCAAACGGTCAACTTCGGTTCACTGAAAGTGTTTAAGGAAATGTATTTCATCTGTAAATGTATTTCATCTGTATGACTGCGTATAGGATTCTAGTGCGCGCCATTCTCGAATACTGATCGAGTGTCTGGGATCCGAAGCAAGTCAGATTCAAGGAGTCATAGAAGCATTTCAGAGGTCGGCTGTTACGTTTGTTATCGGTGGGTTCGAACAACGTACACACATTACGGAGATACTTCAGGAAATCACATGGACTTCTTGTAAGGAAGGCGACGTTCTTTTCGAGAAGCACTATTTAGAAAATTCAGAGACTTGCCATTTGAAGCTGACTGGAAAACGATTCTATTACTGCCAACGTACAAATCGTGTGAGGGCAACGACATAAAATAAGAAAAATTGGGACTTGTGCAGAGGCATTATACTGACGTGACGAAAGTCATGGGATAGCGATATGTATGTATAGAAATTGAGGTAGTATCGCGCATACAAGGTATAAAAGGGCAGTCCATTGGCGGAGTTATCATTTGTACTCAGGTGATTCGCGTGTAAAGTTATGGCAGCAAGGCGGGAATTAACAGGATGTGAACGCGGAATAGTAATTGGAGCTAGACACATGGAACATTCCATTTCTGAATTTGTTAGGGAATTCAATATTCCGAGACTCACCAGATTTCAGGCACTGCCTCTCACCGAGGACAACGCACAGGCCGACGGCCTTATCTTAACAACCGAAAGAAGCGGCGTTCGCGTAAATTTGTCAGTTCTGACAAACAAGCAACACTGCGCAGTAACCGCAGAAACCAATTGGGACATAAGACGAACGTATCCTTTAGGGCAGTGTGACGAAACTGCGTTAATGGGCTATGGGAACAGACGACCGAGGTGACTGCCTTTGCTAACAGCACGACGTTGCCTGCAGCGCCTCTCCTGGGCTCGTGACCACATCGGTTGGACGGTCAGATGAGTTCCGATCTCAGTTGGTAAGGACTGATGGTAGGGTTCGAATGTGGAACAGATTCCCATGTTGTCAATGAGGCACCATACTGGTGTGGGCTGTGTTTACAGCGAACAGACTCGTCCTGTGGTGCGACTGAACCGATCACTGGCTAGAAATGGTTATGTTCGGTTACTTCGAAACCATTTGTACCCATTCATAAACTTCATGTTGACAAATAACGATGGAATTTTTATGGATAATAGTGTGTTATGTCACGGGGCCACGATTGTTCGCGATTGGCTTGAAGAATATTCTGGACAGTTCAAGTGAATGATTTGACCACTAAGATAACTCGACATGAACCCCACAGAATACGTATGATGCATAATGGGAAGCTCAGTTCGTGCCTACAATCCTGCACCGGCAACACTTTTACAAATATGGGCGGCTGTAGAGGCAACGTGGCTCAGTTTTTCTGCAGGGGACTTGTTCAGTGCATGCCATGTCCAGTTGCTACACTACGGTGGGCAAAAGGAGATCCGACACGATATTAGGAAGTATTCCATTACTTTTGTCACCTCCGTGTAATGATGGTTCCGTGTACGCTCCCCTACGCACTGTACAGTAGCTTGCGGAGGATGTATACGTGGAGGCAGATGTAGATGTAGATATACGAAACTAAACATTTGGTTTTCTAAGGTGAGCTTATCCGATAATCTGTGATTCAAAACTACTCTTTTGCAGCGTATATTATGAAGTACTGTAATGAAAGCGATGTATTCTTTCACAATTAAATAATTAAAGGCTTCCACAATTACCCATAAGCAAATACGAAATGAAAGTTTTAATATATATATTGTTTATGTGTGCTATTATTTTAATTATTAGTTTAGTTATTGATTTTAGTTGGTTTAACTTAGTTCCTTATTTCCTTTTATCTTTACTCCCCTGAAGACCTGTAAAATATAAATATTTCGTTTTAAATACCACAGGAGAGCAAGAGATGTATTCCGCAGCGGCGATCTCGCGGAAATTCCTCGTCGTTACTTACTCTACCTGAAATCTCTATAATCTTTACTGGTTACGCGCATAGTTCGGCACAACTGTGTGCTATGTTGTCTGATGAGTCTGGATGATAGGTCCTTCACCTCCGAGCGATCTAGATCTCGTAATATCTGTACGTGATAAGTAACTAATTTTGGTATGGGGATATACACAACTTGAATACTTGATGTTAGTTATTGGATTGTATTTTGCACAAAAAAACATTTGAACATTTACTTTATACCATAATGGCGTCTTGCAACAATGCAATTTCTCTCCTCCTCTCACGCGTCTGATCTCTCCATTTCTCTCACACAGAGCCTCTAAAACAAAGTCTTCGGTTCAGTAAGACACAGAGATGCGTTCGTAGTACGGAACTTCCTATTCTCGTAGTCGGTATATGCTGTTCACCACAATATCAAATCGTCGCCATTAAGCGAAAGTGAACTGTCTTTACTTAAATAGGTATGTCCGAGTAAACAGATCCACTGTGCTCTCGGTGGCTCAGATGGATAGAGCATCTGTCATGTAAGCAGGAGATCCCGGGTTCGAGTCCCGGTCGGGGCACACATCAAAACCTGGAAACTGTCTACGAACAGGTCTCCGACCATGAGCCAGTACTTTTGCACCTCACGGATTCTGCCCCTTCATTTGATGCTCGTTCCACTGTGACCCTCACCAGTTGGGACAAGTTTGCCAGGATACTTAATAACACCAATCGACACGACCTCGATTTGACAACATCGGCCAATATGGTCCGTGCCGTGGATTACCTTACCACCAAAATACAGAAAGCACTGAAACTCTCCACCTCCACTGCACCTCGGAATTTAACCCCCTGGACGATTTGCCTCCCCTGTTATGGGAGCTGAAGGTGAAAAAGAACCGCTACCGCCGACGGTGGAAGCAGTTTCGCGATCCTCAGGACAAACGCCAAATGAGATGCCTCCAGCGCGAATTCTGCCACCGGCTCGCCGACTGGATGTCCGAAAAATGGGAGGACAGTATGTCCGCTTTCCTCCCCACCAAAAGTTTGACTGGGCTGTCGTTCGCACCCTGCAGCGTTCTATTCCAGCGACTGCCCATCCTATTCGCACAGGAGCGGGCTTGTCGTATGATACCCTCCAAATTGTGGAAACGCGCATGCATTCGAGGCCCAAACCCGCCCCCTTGTCCAGGACTTTTCTCCGGACGAACATGAAACCCTGGCAGCTGTTGCTGCTTTCCGCAACCATCCACCCCAGTCTGCCCCCCTCCTTACGTCCATGGCAGAAATTCAGCGTGTCATTCGACGGAAACGTGGCCGGTTGGCCCCTGGATTGGACGGAATTTTAAATGAAATCTTTGCCACGTTCCCCTCACGCCACTCATCTTGTTTACCAAGATTTTAAACTGTTGTCTCACATCTGGCCTTTTCCCCCTCAGTGGAAGCAGGCCAAGCTGACTGCGATCCCCAAGAGGTTCAAGGACCCTACGGTCACCATCAACAACAGGCCCATCAGTCTCCTAAATACTATGGCGAAGGTCCTTGAATCTGTGATACTTCACCGACTTTCACAACCTCTTGCGGCGGCTGGGACGATCCGTCCTGAAAAGTTTGGATTCACTTCGCACCTCTCTGTCGAACTTCAAGTCCCACGGATCACTGAACGCGTCAGCAACGGCTTCAACACCGCCAAGTCGACAGCTGCCGTTTTTCTGGACTTGCAGAACGCCTACCACAAGATATGGCTAGACAACCTAGTTACACAAGATGCTGACGCGCACCCCTATACAGGATATTTATGTCAAGATCGTGGCTGACTTCCTTCGCGGTTGGACTTTCCTGGTGGCTCAACGGGGAATGCGTTCCGGCATTCGCCAATTATCGTCAGGCAATCCACAAGGATCGGTGTTATCTCCCATCCTTTTTAATGTCTATGTAAATGATATGCCAGTCATCCCCGCGTGCCACCTTGCACAATACGCTGACGACACAGCACTATATACCACTGGCTGCATTATTGACACCGTCGTCGCCCGCCTCCAGCGACACGTGGACGCCATAATCACCTGGTGCCGGACAAACAAAATAGCTCTCAATGCCGCCAAAACTACTGCAGTCTATTTCACAAAACGGCGTCCAGTCCTCTGCCACAATATTTCGATTGCTGGCGTGCAGGTGCCATGGTCCCCGACAGCCACCTATCTCGGGGTCCAAATGGACCACAAGTTGCTCTTCCACTGTCATGCGGAGTATGTCGCCAACAAGGGGCAAAAGCTGACCAGGGCTTTGTACCCATTCTTCCTCAGTAGGGAACTTAAACTTTATACCAAGCACCGCATCTACCAAACAGTTATCGTGCCTGCCCTCACGTATGGCTCTGCTGCATGGGCCACGATTAGCATCACCAGGATGCGGACGTTGCAGCACCTACAGAAAAAGGTGGTCAGGTGGGATCTGCGCCTCCCACCACTCAAGAGAATCGTCACTCTCCACGAGGAAGCGGATATCGTCCCTCTCAAGACGGCCGTACGCAACAACGTGCGGCGGCTCTATAACAAAGTGGATGCCCTTTGGGACACTGTCCATGGGTTACGCCAAGTTGGGACCACACTTCCACGCCGCTGGATCGACATCCTAGAGGAATTGGATTCCGACCATGGCTAACGATAAGCCTTGCACGCCCACCACGGATGCATCCTTGTACGTCCAATACTGTCCCACCCTACCTGCCCACGTTGGGATAAATTTTTCTGCCTGATTGATGTAGTACTGTCACCGTCGGAGGGTGGTACGCGATTCCAGTCCCACCGCCCACCTCCAAAGTGTATGGCAGTGACGCAGTATCACTGCCCTGTGGATAAATTTACTGCCTCACCAACATACACCGCAAAAGACCGGTGATGTGGTATTGTAACATATCACAAAAAAGGCGAATGCCATATCGTTACAAACAGCTAAGAATTTTGATTGTGTTTCATTTTGCACTCAATTTTAAGCGAAATTGATGTATTCCAGTTTTTTAGATTTTGCGCATCATTTTAAGCGATATTGATGTATTCCAATTTTTGGTTGAAGAGCAGTACAAGCTATATGCTTCTCTGATGAACTGAACTTTATCAAAACTCATAAGGAAGAGTTTATGAATAAATATTTAAGGGTAGTGAAGTTCGATTTGTAAGAAAACTACACGACGTAAATGGACTCAAATACATGATACTAATGAAAGCACGATTGTCACACGATATATACGAGGGCAGTTCCGACAGTAGGTTTTGTCATTGTTTTCCACACGGAAATGTTACTGTCAAAAACAAATACATCTTGGCTTCACGAACTATACACCTCGCAAATTATTAGATGTAATCGCCAGCAACATTGAGACGTTTAATGTAGTGTTTGAAGAAATCACTCTGGCAAAACTCGGTGCTCTGCGATACAACATGTCCTGTATCTAGAATGTTGTTTTCATTCGTGGATGTGGAGGAACATCCACTTCGACCGTCATGCTCCACACTCGCATTCCTTATGCGACACGCAACGCGAACGATCAACTAGGCATGACCACTTCACCATAAGCGGTTTGTAAAAGTTCGTAGATGACGGACACACTAGTCCCACGTGCCCATTCACCGTTCATACCGGATAACTGCACGTACTTCCATTGGCGCCCAAGTTGTCAGAACCAGCAAAGGGTTTGGATTCGTATGGCGTTTGTTTGTGTCGCCTGTGTACCATCTTCTCTTTAAAAAGGCATGACGAAGCTTACTTTTGGAAGGTCCGTCTTAAAACCCAAGACCGACACATTCTAGCGGTGGCCGGTGGCGTGTACGTGTGCCGTTGCGTCCCTGGTACTCGATGCGCGCAGACAGCTCCTCAGATGTCCTGGCGCTCGGTCAAGGCGGCTGCAGTTCTGTACGCCAGTGTGAGAAATTTTTCGACAACCTTAGGTGTGCAACATCTCGGTTCTTGCGTCTTCTACCATTACTGCAACGTATGGTTATCAACCACTGCTATTTTACAGTAAATGCTGTTATTTCCCTATGTTTAAAAAATATGTAAAACTTACTTGTGCATATTTTGCAACAGCTTCTTCTTTTCCTCCAACTGTACTTTTTACATTCTTCCTTTTTGGCAGCCGTAGACTCCAGTTTTTTTTCCTTTCCTTTGCTTCAATGTCCTCGAATTGCAGTTTTCTTTTTTCGTATACGTAACACATTAATCGTGCTTAGGGGCACGTATAGGACTCAGTGCACAATAACATGTAGTCCATCGCACTTAGACGCAATGTAGATCGTACGCCTTTTTTTTAGGTAGATTCAGATGTGAATAGAGCTTTGTACGACGGATCTTTTTCCCTAGTTGGTGCCCTAATGCAGTAAATGGTCTCAATTACAACATTTTCGACTAGGGCAGAGAACATTTATAGCTTTTGTTTGCTGGTTTTGCGCAGCGTCAAACACATGACCCATTCTGTTCCCAGCTATAAGATTCTATAATGGCATAAACTGGTAGGCTAAAAAAACTACTTCTTTGCACAGAACTAGATGTACAACATTATCGAGTCCGTCAGATTTAGACGCAATGAAGCCACACTTTCTAAAGCAGAATTTGATGTGAATGGAGCTTTATAGAACAGACGTTTTTCGTGTGCCGCTTAATCCAGTAAACGGTCTCAATTCTGACATTTTCTACCAGTACTCAAACGTAAGGTTATACACTACAAAATCAAATAGGGGTAATGCAGGAGTAGGTTTAATAATGAATAAAAAATAGGAGTGCGGGTGAGCTACTACAAACAGCATAGTGAACACATTATTGTGGCCAAAATATACACGAAGCCCATGCCTATTACAGTAGTACAAGTTCATATGCCAACTAGCTCTGTAGATGACGAAGAAATTGATGAAATGTATGACGAGATAAAAGAAATTATTCAGGTAGTGAAGGGAGACGAAAATTTAATAGTCAAGGGTGACTGGAGCTCGAGTGTAGGAAAAGGGAGAGAAGGAAAATAGTAGGTGGGTATGTACTTGGTGTAAGAATTGAAAGAGGAAACCATCTGGTCGAATTTTGCACAGAGCATAAATTAATCATAGCTAACACTTGGTTCAAGAATCATGAAAAAAGGTTGTATACATGGAAGAAGCCTGGAGATACTGACAGGTTTCAGATACATTATATAATGGCAAGACAGGCATTTAGGAACCAGGTTTTAAATTGTAAGACATTTCCAGGGGCAGATGTGGACTCTGACCATAATCTATTGGTTATGAACTGTAGATTAAAACTGAAGAAACTGCAAAAAGGTGGGGATTTAAGGAGATGGGACCTGGATAAACTGAGTAAACCAGAGGTTATACAGAGTTTGAGGGAGAGCATAAAGGAACAATTCACAGGAATGGGGGAAACACATACAGTAGAAGAAGAATGGGTAGCTTTGAGGGATGAAGTAGTGAAGGCAGCAGACGATCAAGTAAGTAAAAAGACGAGGGCTGGTAGAAATCCTTGGATAACAGAAGAAATATTGAATTTAATGATGAAAGGAGAAAATATAAAAATGCAGTAAGTGAAGCAGGCAAAAAGGAATACAAACTTCTCAAAAATGAGATCGACAGGAAGTGCAAAATGGCTAAGCAGGGATGGCTAGAGGACAAATGTAAGGATGTAGAGGCTTATCTCATGAGGGGTAAGATACATACTGCTTACTGGAAAATTAAAGAGACCTTTGGAGAAAAGAGAACCACTTGCATGAATATCAAGAGCTCAGATGGAAACCCAGTTCTAAGTAAAGAAGGGAAAGCAGAAAGGTGGAAAGAGTATATAGAGGGTCTATACAAGGGCGATGTACTTGAGGACAATATTATGGAAATGCAAGAGGATGTAAATAGATGAAATGGAAGATAACGATACTGCGTGAAGAGTCTGATAGAGCACTGAAAGACCTGAGTCGAAACAAGGCCCCGGGAGTATATAACATTCCATTAGAACTACTGACGGCCTTGGGAGCGCCAGTCATGATAACACTCCACCATCTGGTGAGCAAGATGTATGAGACACGCTAAATAAGCCTCAGACTTCAAGAAGAATATAATAATTGCAATCCCAAAGAAAGCAGGTGTTGACAGATGTGAAAATTACCGAACTATCAGTTTAATAAGTCACAGCTGCAAAACACTAACGCGAATTCATTACAGACGAATGGAAAAACTAGTAGAAGCCGACCTGTATGGAAGTGAAACATGGACGATAAGTAGTTTGGACAAGAATAGAATACAAGCTTTTGAAATGTGGTGCTACAGAAGAATCCTGAAGATTAGATGGGTAGATCACATAACTAATGAGGAGGTATTGAATAGAATTGGGGAGAAGAAGGAGGTTATGGCACAACTTGACAGGAAGAAGGGACCGGTTGGTAGGGCATGTTCTGAGGCATCAAGGGATCACAAATTGAGCATTGGAGGGCAGCGTGGAGGGTAAAAATCGTAGAGGGAGACCAAGAGATGAATACACTAAGCAGATTCGGAAGGATGTAGGTTGCAGTAAGTATTGGGAGATGAAGAAGCTTGCACAGGATAGAGTAGCATGGAGAGCTGCATCAAACCAGTCTCAGGACTGAAGACCACAACAACAACAACAACATCCACTGCCGCTACTTACAGTAAAATGCTAATGTCTGCCTATGTTTAAAGCAATGAGTAAACCTTGCTTGCAACAGCTTCTTCCTTTCCGTACACTTGGTTAGTCTTATATAGGAGACTATTTTAGGGCTTTTGACAGGGGTAGAAAATACAAAAAATTCTTGTACAGAAACTTTATTAAGTTCTACAAAAACATTTAAACTTTCGTTATTTTTGCTCAGTTTAGTTTTTAAAAAACCTGGCATAATTTTTAACCTATAATTTTAAACCACATTTGAATTTTTTAATTCTTTCTCCGGCCAGTAATTTGATAAATACTAAGAAGCTATATTCTCAAAAGCAAAAAGCCGTCTCAGTTCTAACATTTTCCACCAGTACTCCAATGTACGACTATTCACTATTGCGGAATTTCTGTATTTAATTTAAAGTTTACAACGTTTTAAAATGAGTGTCCATTAAATGTTGTTATTCCATTAGTTATAAACTCCGCAAACAGCTGTTAAGTTTTGGGTGCATAACATCCATGCCACCACAGTTAAATAGACTGTGACTGTCTTTTTTAAGCAGATCCAAATGGGAACGGAGGTTTATAAACAGATTTTTCGTATACCCATTAATATACACTCCTGCAAATTGAAATAAGAACACCGTGAATTCATTGTCCCAGGAAGGGGAAACTTTATTGACACATTCCTGGGGTCAGATACATCACATGATCACACTGACAGAACCACAGGCACATAGACACAGGCAACAGAGCATGCACAATGTCGGCACTAGTACAGTGTATATCCACCTTTCGCAGCAATGCAGGCTGCTATTCTCCCATGGAGACGATCGTAGAGATGCTGGATGTAGTCCTGTGGAACGGCTTGCCATGCCATTTCCACCTGGCGCCTCAGTTGGACCAGCGTTCGTGCTGGACGTGCAGACCGCGTGAGACGACGCTTCATCCAGTCCCAAACATGCTCAATGGGGGACAGATCCGGAGATCTTGCTGGCCAGGGTAGTTGACTTACACCTTCTAGAGCACGTTGGGTGGCACGGGATACATGCGGACGTACATTGTCTTGTTGGAACAGCAAGTTCCCTTGCCGGTCTAGGAATGGTAGAACGATGGGTTCGATGACGGTTTGGATGTACCGTGCACTATTCAGTGTCCCCTCGACGATCACCAGAGGTGTACGGCCAGTGTAGGAGATCGCTCCCCACACCATGACGACTGGTGTTGGCCCTGTGTGCCTCGGTCGTATGCAGTCCTGATTGTGGCGCTCACCTGCACGGCGCCAAACACGCATACGACCATCATTGGCACCAAGGCAGAAGCGACTCTCATCGCTGAGGACGACACGTCTCCATTCGTCCCTCCACTCACGCCTGTCGCGACACCACTGGAGGCGGGCTGCACGATGTTGGGGCGTGAGCGGAAGACGGCCTAACTGTGTGCGGGACCGTAGCCCAGCTTCATGGAGACGGTTGCGAATGGTCCTCGCCGATACCCCAGGATCCACAGTGTCCCTAATTTGCTGGGAAGTGGCGGTGCGGTCCCCTATGGCACTGCGTAGCATCCTACGGTCTTGGCGTGCATCCGTGCGTCGCTGCGGTCCGGTCCCAGGTCGACGGGCACGTGCACCTTCCGCCGACCACTGGCGACAACATCGATGTACTGTGGAGACCTCACGCCCCACGTGTTGAGCAATTCGGCGGTACGTCCACCCGGCCTCCCGCATGCCCACTATACGCCCTCGCTCAAAGTCCGTCAACTGCACATACGGTTCACGTCCATGCTGTCGCGGCATGCTACCAGTGTTAAAGGCTGCGATGGAGCTCCGTATGCCACGGCAAACTGGCTAACACTGACGGCGGCGGTGCACAAATGCTGCGCAGCTAGCGCCATTCGACGGCCAACACTGCGGTTCCTGGTGTGTCCGCTGTGCCGTGCGTGTGATCATTGCTTGTACAGCCCTCTCGCAGTGTCCGGAGCAAGTATGGTGGGTCTGACACACCGGTGTCAATGTGTTCTTTTTTCCATTTCCAGGAGTGTATGACGAAACTTAAAGTGCAGACCTGACATTAAAGTACTGTACGTACCATATATATATATATATATATATATATTACCCTTCTGTTCATCGCTCTTTGACCATCATGACCTGGCAACATATGGTCATTTGCCTGCTGCGATATTTCATTCCTCAGAAACGTTTAACCACAACGGACTGTTCACATTTTGTTAACTTGCATAGGAAGCCCTTTTGCGTTATGACCTAAATTCCTGACAGTCGGCACCATTTGGATGTACTCTCTGCCATTTTCTCACATTTTTCTCCAGTGCCTGGAGCACTGTGATCTTGTAGCTCGAAGTATCCGAATTTGCGTTTTTTTATCATATTTGTAAATGACTTCATAGTCAAACTCAGTCAAGGGTCCACCTTATGAACCTGCTAGAGGGATCCTTCAAGCCTAATATCCATTTCAGTGGAATGTGATCTGTTACAACCTTGAATTTCTGCCCATACAGGTAACACTGAAAGTATATGATCCCATAGATCATTGCCAATATTTCCTTCTTCATGGTAGCATTACTGCATTCCGCTGTGTTTTAGCTGTGAAGCTGCATATACTAGAGGATGCTCTATTTATATTCTGATTGAGAATGGAACCAAGAGCATTAATGCTAGCATCACAGGAAAGGATAAATTCTTTTTCAAAATTAGGAAACCCTAGTACTGGGTATCTGGTTAAGCTTTCTTTTAGTGCCTGAAAGGCACATTCATTTTCTGGTGACCATACAAATTTAACGCCTTTTTTGAGCAAATTATTCAGTGGTTGACCAATTTGTGCAAAGTTTCAGACAAATTTTTGGTAATAGTCA
The DNA here is from genome assembly GCF_023897955.1 of Schistocerca gregaria. Lineage (NCBI taxonomy): Eukaryota > Metazoa > Arthropoda > Insecta > Orthoptera > Acrididae > Schistocerca > Schistocerca gregaria. The sequence goes on from NC_064925.1 coordinate 298,410,681, forward strand.
CAGAGGCCCAAAAAAGAATTTAATTGTCTCATTGTTTGAGAGGTTGAAAATTCTGAAATTGCTGACAACGAACAGTGATCTACTCTCCTCCATGGCCTACTGAAAGCATCCTTGAATATTTTAATTTCTACATCTATATCTTCCAAAAAATTATAATATCATTGATACACCACGCATTTTGTAGGTTTTAGGCCATGCATCACCCCATCTAGTCATCATTTTTGGTAATAGTGACAGAGGCCCAAAAAATAATTTAACTGTCTCAGTGTTTGAGAGGTTGAAAATTCTGAAACTGCTGACAACAAACATTGATTAGTTCATACGCTCTCTTCACTAGAAATGAGGCCAAGGTACTTGACTTTAGTCTGTGCAAACACACATTTTTCAATGCTTAGTGTAAGACCTACTGTCCTCCATAGTCTACTGAATGCATCCTTGAATAGTTTAATACCTACATCTATATCTTCCAAAAAATTATAATATCATTGATACACCACGCATTTTGTAGGTTTTAGGCCATACAACACCCCATCTAGTCATCTTTGGAATGTAACTGGTGTATTTTTAAGCCCAAATGGCAGCCTGTGATATTGAAAATGCTCCCATGGGAATGTAAAAGCTGTTTTAGGTCTGTCCTCTGGCACTGTCTGGTGGTGACTGCTCTGCAAGTCCATTATGGAGAAGAATTTGCATCTTCCTTAGTTACCATTGTCTCCATGATATTAGGTATTGGGTAGGTGTTGGTGGTGGATTGAGCATTCAAATATCTATAGACGCAACATAAACGATATTTCTTGGTGCCATCTACCGATTTTTTCAAGACCAGTATGTGGGTGCTCTCCCCCAGGGACTATCATTAGGTTCTATGATGCTTTTTACCAGCTGTTGGTCAATAAACTCTTCCATGAGTGATCGCAACTGATTTGGTATACTATACAATATCCTATAAACTACAGAATTTTTCCCTGTCGGTCCATTATCTACTGTGCTGATAACCCACTGTCTCTTGTAATGCTGAGTCATTCATTGACAGTATGCTTGTGACTGTGGTCAGGACATGACCTATCTACATCTCTTCATCGAAAATATCCAATGTGGTGATCATTAAGCCCTTTGGTAGACTCACTTCATCCATACTGAGTTGTCTAGGCTAACCGCAACCACACATTCACCACTCACATTGTTTATGCATGCTACACCTGTGTGTGAAAAATAGTGCATTCTATGCACACGCTCTTTATCTTCAGTGGCTCAACTGCACATAATTACTCCTCTGGTAAGTCTGTACCCACACAGACCCAAACTAATGACCTCATGCCTGACAGTATGTTATCATGTGAACCCACCTTTAGCATGCATGTATGCAGTGCAGACATCAACACCTTCATGACTGGTGTACCTTGCAACACTGCTTCATTTGCGGCGTTATCAACCAGCGGAAACAAAGTCCCTCTAATCTCAACTGTATGCTGCGAAATATCGATTTTAGCATGTTGTTTAGTAAGAAAATCAAGGCAGAGAATTGCAGAATACCTCTCACCTACCCATGGCATCATCTCCATGTGCTTGAAAAAGTCTTAGACCCAGTGCTAAACTTGAGCAGTGTTGTCCCCAATGAACTTATTATTACTAACTTTATATAACCTGCAATTGTAGATCCTAGTCTCTTTTTACCCAAGAGGTCAAGTGCACCGACTGATACGTGTACCCTTGCCACCAACAAAACTCCACAAGCATCATTCCCTCTCTGCACCCACTCATGCATTACTCAATGTATTCGATATGTTTTCTGATTGCTGACATGTTCCCATTTGAGTTCAACAAACATTTTTTTATACTGAATTTTCAATTTCTTACTCCTGCTCTCCTGTGCTTTGTAACCCACTCTACCACACATGTAGCTTTCTGGCTGGCAACAATATGGTTACTATTTACATGGTGACATTTTACATGGTGACATTTGCGTTTAACAAACTTTTTTATGCTGAATTTCCCGTTTCTTACTCTTTGCTTCGTGACAGACTCATCCATACTTGTAGCTTTCTGGGTGACCACAGTGTGGTGACACTGATAAAAACATTCGACAGTCACCACACCCTTTGTCGCTATATATATCTCTTCCAACTGCGTGGAAATCTTGGCAGCTGCAGCCACATCAGATGGATTCGTTACTCTAACCTTACGTGACATTGCAGTGGGACTACCACCCAAAAATAGATCGAGAACCCTATTCTTGGCCTCTTGGTGTAGCACTGTATTGACTTCCTCACTCTGCATTAACACGTAATTTTGAGTGTTGATCTCCCAGATCTTATCCCAGAAAGATTCAACGGACTCGTTACGCTTCTCTGTCAATTATTCACCTTCTCCCTGAAGACGCTAATACTTTTCTGCTTATAAAAGAACTGTTGTAACCCCTGAGCTAGCTGTTCGAATATTTACGTGTCCCTCAAGTTCTTGTGGTAAGTAATATGCCTTCGCTTCTCCAGTCGACTGCAAATTGGTCATACGCCAGTAAATTTCGTCATATCATCCACCCAACATGGCTGCAGCTGAGACATCTTTGAGAAATGCGGTTATGTCCTCTGTTACCTTGCAGAAAAAGGCGATATCAAATTTGCTGCTGTAGGATCGATGGAAGGAGGGAGTGCACTCCGTAAAACCTTAACGTCCTTAAGTTTCTCTAGGTTTTGTTAACTCTAGACTTGCAGTACCTCTACCCGGTTCATGTATTGTTGTAATTCCCTGGCTTCCTGCTCAAGCGCTGCTTGTAACCTACCGATCTGCTCCTCCCACAGTAGCAACATAATCCCTCGTACTAGTGGTATATGTTTTTGCTGGCACCTTGCGTATTATACCGCTTCCCAAACAATAAACAAATATAGAAGTATGTATACCATACAGTATTAGTTACTATAGTTATTACGGCATATCATTACCCATCTACACTTGTGCCATATGACTCCGGCGTTGACAAGTGAAATATATGGCTGGCATGGCCTTCATTCGCAACAACTCGCGCCCAGAAAGATTGCAAATTGTACACCTAACAAGTGTTAAATATGACCCACGACAGTCATCATTAGAACCAAACAACTCAGGAAGTTCACATGGTCATACAAGAATTACCCACACATTAAAAGGAACATCTATACAAGCAACTATGGCCAATGAATCACATAAAGACAGTGGCTCATTAAAAGGGAAAAAATGCTTCTCACTCACTGCCCTGCATTGTGTGAAACGTTGACTTGAAGATGAGCAAAATTGCTGATCACCACTTGTGGCAGCTCAGTATGAATCCCACTTCTTCACTAGTCGCAGCATGGGCAGCCAGTTCTAGCACCATTTGTAGTGCTCATCCTGTCAGGTCAGGATTTTTAGTGGTCATGGAAGTTGAGGAGATGAGTGTGGATGATGTGGATGGTTGTCATACATCCTAAGGCGTCAGCGTTTTCTGGAATCATACATATTACCAGTGATTTTGCAGTACACATTGTCTTCTCCAGCGCAGCGGTAGGCATGCTGATCTACATACTCAAGTGCAACAAGGAATGCAGACACAACAGCCTCGTCAGCTGTGTCTGTTGTGCAGGTTAAGATACAGCATCAGTGTAGTGCAGGTAGCTGGCAGCAGACACTCTGTAGGTGTCAGCCCACCCTGGCTGTCTGGCAGCTAGTGCAGCATGCCCCACTGCTCTCAAAGAGGGACATGTGCTTCAGTGGGAATCATGAAGGTGGAAGCCCAGCACACAACCAGGGAGGTGATAACTACATACAGACAAGCAGGTGGTACTCAGGTGTCTCACCCAATGGGTTGTATGCAGTAGTTTTCAGTCACTTGGTATGGCCCTTTACCAGGGAAGGCCCCAGCTTGCCACATATTCTTCAATCACAGCAATGCCCAAATAGCAGTGGCAGCATGCAGCAGCTATGTCCCATTGTAGGCAGCTGGCTGTTGTCTTGGAGGCGTAATCTCCCCGTGAGAGCAGTCAGCACATCAGCATTCGCCAATCAGGTCATTCCGTAATTAGCGAAATTGTCATTATGTCAGAACCAGAGTTGCACATGGGATGACCAGACGCTGAGACTGGGGCTTTTGAAACGAGTTTTATTTAAGCTGGACATAACATCATCACAGATGGTGATGGAGTCATTTACCTTCATTATCCACAGGTGTCAATGGATATGTCCCCACCATGGTGTCTCATTTATTGTGATTTGCCCTTCCTTGCCTTCACACTTTCCATCACTTATAGGATACCATGGAGTGGCTGAGCTCACAGGTTACATGTTATGGTTCCATAGTGCAAGGCTCACGAGAATTTTTAATTAAGTTACATTTACTGTACTGGCTTTTACTTTAAAAAGTCACGTTGTGGAAAGACTATATTATATGGAATATTATCTGTTTTGATGTAATCATTGCCTTTACACATCGCAACAAAGTTTAACCGGGATCTGGTCGAGGTAGAAGCTGTTCTGCAGAATCTGTGAATGAAACGGCAATGCATGAAAAATAAATGGCGTAAGGTCTTGTGGAGCTGAAACTGTACATCCACATGTAGATATAGAACGTAAGCTATTTTTCCTCACAACACAGGTGTAAATATCAAAAATATCTGGACACTCCTATGCAGTCCAGAGTTGACCACTAGATGTCACGAAAGGCAGTATAAAAGGAAGTGGGCAGTATTGTACGAGGCGTGTTTTTTAAGTAAGGTCCGTTTTGTCGTAGACACCAGTAGTTCGCGCGCATACCGCAACGAGCGCGTGCGTCGTTTACTGGCATGCCTCGGGTACAATTGTGCCAATTTCAGCTCTGAAGGTAATCTCTACGGTTCTGTTCTGTGGTTTCAAAATGTTTAAGACCATCTACGCATGTGAGATTCGCTCAGTGATACGGTTTTTGGCAGCAAGGGACCTGTCTGCTGCAGAAATTCATCGACAGATTTGCGAACTGTACGGTGATACTGTTATGAGTGAAAGCAAAGTGCGTAAGTGGGTACGACAATACAAAGATGGCCGTGACGACGTCCATAATGAGGAATGCTCCGGTCGCCCTTCTTTGATTACAGACTATTTGGTGGCTTCAGTTGAAGCGAGGATTCGTGAGAACAGGCACATCACAGTAACAGGTCTCTCGAACAAATTTACTGACGTGTCGAGATTAGTGCTTTACAACATTGTTTCTGAACACCTAGAGTTTAGGAAACTGTGCTCCCGTTGTCTCCCGAAACGCCTAACAGAGGACCACAAAAACAAAATATTTGAGCGTGCGATGAATTTCTTGACTCGTTATCACTAAGAAGGTGACGGCTTCTTGAGTCAGATCGTAACTGGAGACGAAACATGGGTTTCGCATATCACTCCCAAATTAAAGCTACAGAGCATGAAATGGAGACACACACACACACACACACACACACACACACACACGTGCCTGTAAAGGTGAAGGCCAAACAGACTCTGTCCCAGCGCAAAATCATGGCGTCGGTATTTTGGGATAGGCATGGTGTTTTGTTGGTCGACTTCATGCAATGAGGAATCACTATCAATACAGAAGCATACTGCCAAACTCCGAGAAAGCTACGCAAAGCGATTCAAAACAAAAGACGTGGTATGCTGACAAAGGGAATTGTCCTTCTCCATGACAATACAAGACCTCACACTGCTGGTCAGACCCGCGATTTCTTGGACAATTTTGGGCGGAAAGTTTTAGACCATCCACCCTACAGTCCTGATGTTGCACCGAGTGATTACCAACTGTTCCTCCACCTCAAATAACACTTCAGTGGAAACCGTTACAATGATGACGACGACGCGAAAACGGCAGTGAACTCTTGGTTATCGGAGCAGGTGGCAAGTTATTATGAAGAGGGTATTTTAAAATTGGTTGAGAGATATGATACGTGTTTCAACAAATTTGGCAACTACGTCGAAAAGTAGAGTGAAGCATGTACTTTCTGAAAATAAATTTACTTTTTTGAAATATCCTTTCTTTGTGTACTTACCTTCAAACGGACCTTACGTAAAAACACGCCTCGTATTTATCGCTACTGCCGTACAGATTATAAAATGGCGGGCAGCAGCTTGACGGTGTACGTCAAGAAATTGGTGCACCACCACTGTGTACATTTTATAAAGATGACAGCCATGGAAGCCACCTATGTTGCTGTCAGTGCCTCAGCAGGCCATGTGGCGTTCATCACTGTATATCAACCATCACAAGTCTGCTGTAATGCAGTGACCTCGGCGCATTGCTGTCGATGCATGGCAACTCCTTCATCAATACCAAACACTCGGAGTGGAACTTTCGAGTCACTAATGTCAGCGTAAGACGGCTGCTCCAAGTGGTGGGGCTCATGAACCTTCGATCTACCCTCGACCTCCCCGACGTCCTCGACGTTGCCATCGAGGAGGCCATCGCAATGCAATCGCAACCACTCGCTATGCCCTGTCATCTGATCACTTGCCAGTTATCTTCCACTTGGACACAGACACAGAGCTTCGCCATCAAAGAGCAGCAAACAGCTGAAAGACGTCGAATTGGAGCACTTCAGAATTCTCATGGTCATAACCATCGCCGCTCCATCCTATCCAAACGTTCAGGGTGTCGAAGCACTACACGCTCCAATTACGCACAACACCCTGGGTGCAGCGGACGGAGCCACTCCATATTGTCGTGGAAGCCGAGGGACTAGTGCCGACTGCTTCCACCAGATATGCTTCAGGTCATCACGGAGAAAAATCGGGTCTTCCGTGAGTGGCAGATCACGAGACAACAATCCGCCAAATGGCTGCTAAACCGACTTCGCCCCGAGAACATGTCAGCAGTAGCCAACCACCGCAACCGAGACTGGGTTGGCAAGACCGTCACGCTCAGGATCGATGGCGGCAGCGCCTGGGCGATGACGAAGCAGTTCTTGAGGTGGGATCAGCGCATCCCGCCACTCCAAGTGGGACGTTACTTCAATTCGGAGCTGGACGCCAAAGCCAGCGTCTTAGCTGGCAGAATAAAGCTAATGAGCTTGAACTCACACACCTGCAGTCCAGAAAAGCAGAGGGATGCAATAATGTACTGCTGAAGCAACAGCCACCAGACGCAGCGTGGATGTTGTCAGCGATTCTCAACTCCATCCTCCGGACTGGCAGCTATCCATCCACACGGAAACATGTGGATGTTGTAGCCATTCCAAAGGCTGGGAATGGTGCACAGCTTCCAGCCTATCAGCTTACTGCCATCTCTAAGGCCCATGAGAGGCTCAACTGCAAATGGTACACCGGACAAAGGCCTGCTTTCTGATGAGCAGTTCCGATTTTGAGGGGGCCATATTACACAGCACCAACTTATGAGGCTGCTGGAGCAGACAATGGGAGCAATGAAGCATGGCGAGTGCTTTTGGGCCGTAGTCCTCGACGCCTCCGAAGTCTTTGACAGTGTGTGGCATGACAGTCCCCTGTACAGTCTGCTTGTACTGGGGTTATCTGTCGCATGTCCGTCTGCTCCAGTATTACCTGATTAGGCGCACCTACGATGTGCATGCTGATAGCGGCGCATCAACAGCAAGCCCCATCACAGTGCGAGTAACGTGGGGCCTACGCTCGGGCTTTCCTGTACTCCCTCTTCACCAAAAACATCCTGAAGACGCCGAGAATCCAACTAGCGTTCTACACAGGTGGTACGACGCTGTTTGCATGGAGCACGAACGAGCAACTGATCCACCACCTCCCGCAGCTGGCTTGCAACAAGCTTTGAGCCTGAACCACTAAATGGCCACTCATGTTTAACGCAGCCGAAATTCAGGTGAAAGTCATCATCTAGTAGAGCAGAAGAGGCTGCCAACAGACTTTCAGCCGGTGCGAATCATAGGTGGCCCCATTGGCAAATACTTCGGCGTCACACTGGGTCGGCGCCTGACATGGAAGATACTCTTACAGAAGGTGAGGGGTAAATCGCTGGACAGGATGCGCTTGCTATACCGGTTGCTCACCCATCCAACGACGCTGTCCTCACATTGTGACGTCTAGCTGTCCTTGGCGCTCATCAGGCTGTGCTGGATGGTTCAAATGGTTCAAATGGCTCTGAGCACTATGAGACTTAACAGCTGAGGTCCTCAGTCCCCTAGAACTTAGAACTACTTAAACCTAACTAACCTAAGGACATCACACACATCCATGCCCGAGGCAGGATTCGAACCTGCGACCGTAGCGGTCGCGCGGCTCCAGACTGTAGCGACCACCCTGAACGGCTGGCTGTGCTGGAATACACTATCATGGTTTGGGGAAACGCGGCAGATATGTCACCAAAGATGCTGCAAGATTTTATTGCTGACGGTCATGGGCCGCCCTGTAGTGCGGAGAGTAATTTTAGAAACCACATGAAGTCAGTGGTGGTAGGGGTCACTCGTCGGTTCCGAAGTGCGACCAGCAGTCCAACTAGCACAATAACTATGTGTACGGAGTTAAAAAGATTGGGGTATAACGGTCAAGCAGCTCCTCATGAACCATATATTTCTGTAATAAATACTAAGCGATGCTTGAAGTGATGTGAAGAGCAATGACACTGGACAGTGAATAACTGGAGACGAGTAATTTGAGTGATGCATGACGCTGTACCCTGTGCCAATCCTTTGGAAGGATTTGGGTTTACCGAATGCCTGCAGAACGTTAGCTGCCATAATGTGTGGTGCCAGTAGTGAAGTAAAGAGGAGGTGGTGTTGTACTATTGGAATGTCTTTCGTGGTAGGGTGCAGTCCCCTTATTGCACTTAAAAACTCACTAAATGCGAATGAATACGAATACGTTTTACAGCGTTGTGTACTGCGTACCTTAGTAAACAGTTCAGAGATGATGATTGTATGACTACGACAATGCACCATGTCATAAAGTAGCATCTTGAGGCAATGATCTGTGAACAATAACTCTCCTGAAATGGCCTGGCCTGCACAGTGTCTCTATTCCAACCTATGGGATGAGTTACAGCGTCTGTGTCGCACCAGACGCCAGCGTCCAACATTACTACTTTCGGTTTCGGCTCTTGAGGAAGAATTGGCTGTGATTCCTCCACAGACATTCAGCCGTCTCACTGAAAGTGTCCCCATCAGTGTTCAAGCTGCCATAAACGTGATGTGTGGACTCACCTCCTGTTAATGAGCCGCGCAGCGAGGCGTCTTACCACGGTTCGCTCGGCTCCCCCAGTCGGAGATTCGAGTCTTCTCTCAGGCTTGGGTGTGTTTGTTGTCCTCAGCGTAAGTTAAGTAGTGTGTAAGCCTAGGGATCGATGACCTCAGCAGTTTGGTCGCATAGGAACTTAACACACATTTCTAAATTTTCCCTGTTAATGTACACTAATAGGTGTCCGGATGCTTCTGATCAGATAATGTATATCAACTGTCCATTCAACCCCTACACTCGTGATGATATTTCCCGACATTTCGACGGTTAACATAGTGTGCTTTTACAGCCTTCAGCCTGAAGAATGGTTCGATACAGCTCTTCACATTAGTCTATCCTGTGGTTGTGGGATTAAAAGGACCAGACTGCTACGGTCATCGGTCAGTCTATCCTGTGAATGTCTCTTCATCCCTGTATAAGTACTATAAGCTACATCTATCTGAACGTACTTACTGTATTCAAATCTCTAGCTTCACATATAATTTTAAATCCCCACGCTATCTTGCATTGGCTTATCAACTATTTCTGGTGGCAGACCATATTCTTTTAATCATATTGTGACACAAAATTATTTCCTCCCCGATTCGTTGTCAGTTATCTGACAACATCTAATTTAGCTTTCCCCTGTGTACCACTTTTCATAAGCTTTTGTTCTCTTCTGTACTCGTCACCGTTAACGTTTCACTTCTATGCAAGTTTACATTGCATAAAATTACTTTCAGAAAAGATTTCCGAGCACTTAGGTTTGTTACATGTTGACGCGTTTCCACTTCTCTCAAAATCTTTTTTCCTGTTTATAGTCTGCATTTTAAATCTTTATTTACTCCATCGTCAGTTATTTTGCTACCAAATAAGAAAAACTCTTCTACTATCATTTTTAGTATCTCAATGCAATTCCCTCGGCATCGCCTGATATAGCTCGCCTACATTCCATTACACTTGTTTTACTTATTATGGTTTTCATCTTATAACCTCTTTCCAAGACACTGCCCATTACCGTCTTTGACAGAAATGTCACTGTCGAACCTCACAGTTTTTATTTCTGCTCCCTGAACTTTAATTCGGCCTCCAAATTTCTCTTTTGATCCTTGGCTGCTCCTGCATGCACGGATTGAATAACATGCTGGATAGGTTATAACCTTATTGGACAACATTTTCAACTAATATTTCCCTTTCATGTCCTTAGACTCAGCCGGCCGCGGTGGTCTAGCGGTTCTAGGCGCTCAGTCCGGAATCGCACGACTGCTACGGTCGCAGGTTCGAATCCTGCCTAGGGCATGGATGTGTGTGATGTCCTTAGGTTAGTTAGGTTTAAGTAGTTCTAAGTTCTAGGGGACTGATGACCACAGATGTAAAGTCCCATAGTGCTCAGAGCCATTTGAATCTTATACTCACTCATGACTGCAATCTGTCTTCAGCACTCTTTTCCTGTGTTACATGGTTTTTATCCCGTATCTTCAAGGGATCAGCATTTCAAGTTTTCAAATTTGGCCAGATGCCCTTCCTCTTCCCAACCTCCCTCCCCTTCCCCCCACCCCCCTCCCCGATAGAGTTCGTGTGCCGCAACTGTCTGCGTCTAGTGTTATCTCATGTGAAAGTGTGCGTACGCTTTCTAAATGTCCGTGAATCGTGTAACTGAGGCAGGACGGGGTACAAGCCGGTATTACCCTAGTCAGGTACAGGAAACCGCATAAAAACCACATCCAGGCTGGTCTGCACACCGACCCTCATTAATCCGCCTTGTGGACCCGATTACGGGGCCAGGACTTATCAATGAGTCCCAGAAGCGGCATACAAATGTGCATAGCTATCTGGGCGTGCAGTCTGTTATCCGAACAAGTCGTAGATAACATTTGTCTCCCTGTATTTTATCCCTTAACATTATATTTCCCCAAAGACAGTCGTGTGCACAATTTTCATCGAAATAGTGCGTAATTTTAACGTACATACTCAGCAGCAAGAACAAGAACTTGTCAACTGGCGAGTAGTCCTCAATGGCTGCTACGACGCCTTGCCGGCTTCCTCCGCGGTTTCGCCTGGCTCGGTGGCTGTTCGTTTTGTCCCGGGGCAGTAAAACCAATTCGCTACAGCCGTCCCTGCATCACCAGACTTTATTGGACCACACATTGTAGCGATTCTGCAAGTAGTAACTCTGAGCGCTGGAAGGATTGAGGAATTTGTACGGAACACGACTCGGAAGATTGCTTCAGACTCTGATTTTTCATTCGCCCTAACCGAATATAAGTAATCAAAATTCCACCAAGTTTCGAAGAAAAAGGATAGGGCTAATACAATGTAACTTCTAGATTTCTTACATTTTCCTTCTTGTTTTGAGTCTGTAACACCATAACTCAGATATTACATACTTTCTGCTGATTCATTTTGCTTTCTGTTTGCTCAACATTCCATCGCTGAGTTTCTGTAATTATTGTGTGATTAGTTCGATACAGTATAAATGTGTATACTCTTTTCTTTGCAAAAAAAACTTTGATGTCGTGTTAAATTGTATCTAATGTTTTCTCTTCATTGGTTAACTACTTTGCCTCACTTGGAGGGAAACGAAACTTGTTATAGGTAACTGGAATTTTGTTAAACAACATTTTGCTAACTTAACAATATGTGCATATTTAATGTTTTGTAAAGAATGATTGTTTAGAACTTATGTAAGCTGTTTCACACTTTGGGGCTTTTGCATTATATAAACTTAAGCCCGTATTGCTTCCCTTCTTAAACGGAAGTAAGTTTTGGCGCGCAAAACGTGGCTGGGGCGAGGCAAAAGGTGGGCTAGAAAAGTCGTCGGAGAGTAGCTACCGAAAGAGTCGGGGGCTAGCTTTAGTGGAGTGAACAGGCAAAGTGCCGAGCGAGGCTTGCATTATCTGTAACTGGATGGAAAGCCTCGGGTGGATGACCGATATTAAAATGATGCTCTAACAGTGGAGAAGATTATAAATGTGGAAGTACGTTGCCAAGAAGACTATAACAGATCAATACACTTACACCAGAATGTCCACCTGCCGCTGCTTGCTCGCCACAATATTGCGCAATAGTTTTCACCAAAGGGGAGAAGTTAATTTTTTGTAAAGTGAAAATCAGCAACTGTACCAAAGTATTTCAATAATAAGGTACCTACTTTTAATTATGTGTAACAACCCTGATTTGTTCCTCATCTTGGAAGCTTCTAGGGTGATCTCATCATAAATACAGAATTCCGAGTGTCACACTTAACGTACAGTGCTGCTTAAATAATTGGCTTTCATTTCTTTGTTTGATTGAGTGAAAATACTTTCTTAAAATTGACTTGAATTTTCTGGATAACAAGGGAGGCAGTAATTTTGCTTTTGTGAATGATTGCTAGTAACTGATTAACATCATTTTAAGTTTTGCATTTTAAAGTTTGTCTACCTAAAATCACTTTGAAAAGTGCAGACAATGGACAGATAAATGAATTTATTTGGATTAGTTACATGATACTCTTTTAAAAAGCTAGGTTTGAAAATAAAAATCTTGTGCTACCTGCTGAATAAATATGCTGCATTCATGTCCTGTAAAACATACAAGGTGAGTGGAAAAGTGTCTTTAGTTTGTATTCTGCTATTTGTCACAGAAAATTATGTTCAGATTATTTCGATTATAGTACTCCACATCTAGTTTGCTAAAAATGCTAATTACTATTTGCTAAAGAAATATAGTAACTGAAGTTGAAAAAAGCTGTTCTGCTTTGTGTAATTTGTGTTCAGTGTAAATTCAGTTCATGATCTCCCACTTATATTTTTTTTCTTTGATGACAGTAAAATTTGCTGTGTCTCATTCATGGTAATAGTGCACAAACTTGCTTAATCAAAGAACATAGGGACTAAATGTGAAGTAAATCTGGAATTTTGTGTAATTTGTATGAAGGAAAGTGTCAACAGTTTGTGGGTCCCACCTATTTCTTGTTCTTGAAGAAATTAAAGTTGCTATGACTTATTTATTTATGAAGGTAGTTACAACTTTAATAATTAATGACTCTGTGCATTTTATTGCAAGTGAATGTTAATCTATAAATATTAATTGAAAAGAATCAGCTGAAATCAGGTCAGGTCCCGGCCAATATTTTGTTGAACATTGACTGTCACTGCCTGTAATGATGAAACCACTTATACAAGGTAAGGTATGTATGAGTGGTGATTACTAAAGTGTCTTTTAAGTGTGAAAGCTTACATTGATAGTGAAATTGGGCATATCCATTATACTATACGTCTGCTTGTATAAGGGATTATTGCACTTCTGTGGAAAAGGAAACCAGGTTTAGTTTCAATAGGACAACAGTTAACTGATTAATGAATTGAGCTTCACTTCTGTGCCTAATTAGGCTGGCGACCGTTATTATTTCACTTAATTAACTTAAATGTTTAAAACATTCTTCAAACTTTTGATAGTACGTAACTTTCTGTACTTTTATGCTAAATTCATTTTCAAGTTCGATTAGTAACGTCTTTAGGCAGTTCATGGTCAAATCTTATGAAATCCTCTCAGAGGGTAACACTTCCTGCATCTAAATACCTCATTTGGTAAACAAACTGTATGTTAGTATAGCAAAAAGGTGCAGCTATAGTGTTATAAGTCCTTTCTTTTTTCATTCTTTCGACTGGTCTCGTGCAGTCCCCCATTTCCCTCTGTTCTTCATCCTTCATTTGCAAATATTCTACAGCCAACATCCTTCATTAATATGTGACTCATTTCCGAGTCTCTGTCTTCTTATACTATACGTGTCCTTCACGTTTTGTTGCAATAAAAAGCTCTCATGACTCCTGATATGTCTACAGAAAGTTTTAGCGCTTTATCACTAATCTTTTCCTGCAGAGAACTGTTTCTATTGTTCTTCGAAAAACGCTGAAACTACGTATACGGATATTTTAGTTAGTAATGCCAGACCATTAAGCTGCCACAAAGTAGTTTCTCAATCCACCCAGAACTTGCATGTTCTTTTGATACATCTATTGTCTTCCCACTACGGTGTCCAAAGAAATCTTCTAGATGCATCTGGAAGCAAAATATCCCGCACTGTAATGGAGACTTTCTAGAGAACATTCTGAAGTCTCTACTAAATGTGACACATTTGAATAACGTTATGTGGTGTTTTTCATTTGTTGTTCACCTTCTACGATTGATAATGTTCCTCAGTGCCAGACAGAAGACATGTGAACAGCTGGTACTCAGGCAGTTTGAATCTCTCCCAGTTGCGAGTGCTAAAGAGTTGTGTAACTGGACGCCAGCAATACTTTTTTTCATGATTTCAATGCAAAATGGCTTTTCGGTTCCACTGGCAAGGGATGGTCATAGGCTCTGCCAACTGCTCCTACCAGGGTAAAGATATTTGCAAGATTGCGAGGTTAAACCTTGATGTCAATACATACTTCAAACTGTTATCATGTCTTAAATCAGAAAAGTAAACCTAACAGTGAGCATATTGTGGTGAATACTACAATTCCTTTTGTACAGGAAGTGAAGTTTTATTCTTTCCCACTCTCACTTTCTTCACATATGTGGTAGAATCTGCTAAGAATTTCCTCTTGTGTCTCCACAAACAAACCTTTTGAAACAGATCGTTTGTCATCTGGTAGGAGAAAGTGGGGAACAACAGGGTACTGGGGCAGAATGAAGATCGACGTTTTTTGGTGTCAAGGACGTGCTGTCAACGAGCGACAATAACTTGAACTAGATCACCTTGGTACTCTTCGTCTACAGCAGCCATTTTTGTCGTGTTTTCTTGAGCTCTTGTATGTCAAGTTTCCGTTGTGTGATAATTTGCTTCTGTCTTGTAATTCCTACATCACGGCTACTGTTAGTATATGGTTAAAGTAAATTCAGTAGACTGTAGTTTCGTATTGTTGAATGCTTGTTTATGTATTTTTCTTGAGTACCTTCATTCCCATAACCTATATCGAGTCCCTGGGGCAGAACGGGTGGAGCAAAATGGGGTAGTACCGCATTCTGGCCCGCGTTGGTCAGAAGTAAGTAGATCGCTAATTAATTTTTCTTTGATTTCAGACGGTTCGAGTATACGAAGAAAAACAAAAAGGTAGTCTTGGTCTACTGAAGCAATGAACAATGCTGTCGATAAGATTAGATTATTTCTGATCAGTATAGATATTTAAAGGCTTCAAAACAATTTGCTGTTCACTAGTCTACTTTGTAAAGATACGTTAGAAAGTGAAGAAAAAACCCTGACTATGAAACTGAGAACACTGCTGGAAAGCTTAAAAACGTATTTTTTGGAGGACAGGAACTTGAGCTCTTTAACCAGTTAAAAACAGTGGAGGCTAGGTTATTCAGTCTAACACCTGCATAGCCTAGCTTATCAGTTGACTGTAAAAAATGGCATTTAAAAATGAAATCACAGTTGAATATTGGGTTAACGGATTCCTTAAGAGATATCCTTAAGAGATGGCCATTCCACCAGTAAGGAGGTGCACAGCTCGTGTTGTCTGTAGTTCGACCATGCCTAGACGGAGATCGATCGCATCCGATTTGTTACTTTGTGCCTGTAAGTGCTCTCAACAAGGGAATTGTCCAGGCGTCTCGGATGAACCAAAACTATGTAGTTCGGGCATGGAGGAGATTCAGAGAGACAAGACTATCGATTACATGCCTCGCTCAGGACACCCAAGGGCTACTACTGCAGTGAATGACCGCTACCTAGGGATTTTGGCTCGGAGAAACCCTAACAGCAACATCACCATGTTGCATAATGCTTTTCGTGCGGCCACAGGACATCGTGTTACGACTCAAACTGTGGGCAATAGGATGCGTGATGCGCAACTTCATTCCCGACGCCCAAGTCCATCTTTGCAACCACGACACCATGCAGTGTGGTACAGATGGACCCAACAACATGCCGAATGGACCGCTCAGGATTGACATCACGTTCTCTTCACCGATGAGTGTCACATATGCCTTCAATCAGACAATCGTCGGAGACGTGTTTGGAGGCAACCCGGTCAGACTGAACGGCTTAGGCACGCTTAGACACACTGGCCAGCTAGTGCAGCAAGGTTCCCTAATGTTTCGTGGATTGCATTATGTGGGGCCAACGTACGCCGCTGGTGGTCATGGAAGGCACCATAACGGCTGTACGACATGTGAATGCCATCCTCCAACCGATAGTGCAACCATATCGGCAACATATTGGCGAAACATTCGTCTTCATGGACGACAATTCGCACCCTCATCGTGCACATCTTGTGAATGACTTCCTTCAGGATAACGACATCGCTCGACTACAGTGGCCAGCATGTTCTCCAGACATGAACCCTATCGAACAAGCTTTGGATAGACTGAAAAGGGCTGTTGATGGACGATGTGACCCACCAACCACTCTGAGGGATCTAGCCAAATCGCCGTCAAGGAATGGGGCAATGGGGACCAACAGTGTGTACAGCAATCTGGACCACCATCTATGAACGTCTCGTTGTATGGTGGTACAACATTAAATGTGTGGTTTTCATGAGCAATAAGAAGGGCGGAAATGATGTTTATGTTGATCTCTACCCCAATTTTCTGTACAGGTTCCCGAGCTCTCGGAACTGAGGCGATCAAAACTTTTTTTGATGTGTGTATATTAGACTTTGTACAGGTCAAAATGTTTTTGTGGCCCGAAATTCGGCAGTCTTGACTGCTGGGATATTTGCTGATACCAGGTGCCCCAGCGTGCAGGCTTCAGGAAACTTTAGGCAGAACGAGTGCTGTTCACTATTTGAAGTTATCCACATCTGCAGGTTGCATCTCCAGTAATGTGGTCCCACTGCTTCAAGTTTTGTTTGCACCGTGTCAATCTAGTTTCCAGTCAGTTCGAAGTCTTCCACATCTGGCGGGTGGTTGGAAACCAACAGGTGTTTCTCCCTTTAGGTTTTGTTTATTACTTCCAGTTGCCCTGTTTCGCCACAGTTCTATTCAGTGAGCGGAAGATGATGATGTAACGGCTTCAGCTCTTCGGAGAAAACTCTTCCTCGACTTCACCCTAGCACATGACGCTTTGATTTCAAACATAGGATGCCTGAAATCATTTCCCTCTTTCTTCTTCTCAACCTCTGTCGATCTTCTTCGTCTGATATCCAGAGGTGCTATGCCTATAAGATGATAGATTTTGTCGAGTGGATTTGGTCGTAGGCAACCAGTTATAATGCAGCCTGTCTCGTTAAGAGTAGTGTCAACGTGCCTGGTGTGTGTGTATGTGTGTGTATGTGTCTGTGTTGGTGTGTGTGTGTGTGTGTGTGTGTGTGTGTGTGTGTGTGTGTTTGTGTTCTGCCAGACTTGAGCAGCATATTCTGCCGCAGAGAAACATAGACACAGAGCAGAAGTACATAAAACATTTTGTTGAGTCCCCATGTGCTGTTAGTGTGCTTGTTTATAATACTGTATCTGTGGCAGACTTCGAGATTCGTGTTCTCGGAATTGTCTTTGAGAGTAAGTGTGTGGTCATGCTTCACACCGAGGTACGTAGGGATGACACAGTGTAGTAGATACTTTCCCTTCTAAATTGTTTCCAGTTTTCTCCTAGCTTGCCTGTTTCTCAAGTGAAACCCACAGATCTGTGTTCTGTATGGATTAGGCTTTAAGTGGTTATTGTCATAGTATCCGGTCAGATTTTCGAGGGCTGCAGTCAGTTTCATTTCTACTTACTTGAATGTCCTTCCTTGAGCTGCTAATGCTGGGTCGTCTGCATGTATGAAAGATCTTGTGTCTCTTCCAGCAGGTTGGTCATTGATACAGATATCGTACAGCAGCAGTGCCAACACACTGCCTTGAGGAAGACCGTTCTTCTGGACTCTCCATAGGCTTTTCTTGTGGTTCAGGGTGACAACAAACTGCCTGTTTTGTATTAGGAGTTGAATGAACTGCGTTAATCGGCAGTCCTTGGTGATTGTAGAAATCTTCCTTGCGAGTTTGTTATTATTTACTGTGCCATACGCACTGTTAGGTTCAAGAATGCCACGCTTGTGATCTGCCCTCTCTCGTATCGGTCCTCAGTACAATGGGTTAGGATGAGGATCTGTTCACACCATGATTTTCCTGGGTGGAATCTTGCCTATTGTTTTATATGGATCTGGTCTACTTTTCTACATATGCGATTCAGAATCATTCTTTCCAACAGTTTGTGTAGGTGACAGAGAAGCGAGACTGATCGAAAATTCTTGGGGTCTGTCCGATCTTTCCATGGTTTCAATATGGCTACCACTTTAGCTTTAGGCCAGATTTTAAGTATCTGTAACTTCTAGATGCAGTTGTTCAATAGACCGAAAATCCACTTTTTAGTACCTGGTCCGAATTGCTTTATTTGTTCTACTCGTAGGTCATCTAGGCCTGGAGCTTTGTTAATTACGATGAAACAGGCGTTTCAGTGAACCCTAAAAACCAAATTAAAAAACATAATTTGTAAGGGGAAACTTCAAGTCGTTCGTTATGATCCGCAGAAAACGGCAAAAACCTAGTGAGGTGGTGCAGTGGTTAACACACTGGACAAGCATTCGGGAGGACGACGGTTCAAACCCGCATCCGGCTATCCTGATTTAGGTTTTCCGTGATTTCCCTAAATCGCTTCAGGCAGTTCCGGCATAGTTCCTTCGAAAGGACACAGCCGACTTCCTTCCCCATCCTTCGCTCGTCCAAAAGGAGCGATGACCTCGCTGTTTGGTCCCCTCCCCCAAATCAATCAGAGTGGGGAAACGGTAATCTGCCTTATTCGTATATCGGCAAATGGAGCTTACATTTTCCCGATGCTCATTTTTCCTCGAAAGAAGAAAGAGAAGAACCTCAGTTAGGATTGCCATCAGGAGGATGGACTGATGTATACAACACTGAATGGATAACTGCAAATACATAAAGACTTCCCAGTTCTTCTCATATCAGGTGGCAACTCGACACCAAGAACCATGAAGAGAGGTGTTTCGTTGCTATGTCTACCACCACATTGCTCTCACAGACTTCAGCCACTTGATGTTTCATTAATGACGGTTTTAAGTCTTCGTTACGGCAATAAGCTTCAAAAATGGCTATGAAGCAACCCAGGGAAAGTCATAACTCTTTCAGATTGCGATCCGTTTGGGTCAGCTTTTATCAAAAGTGCAACAATGAAAATTGCTATTAAAGCTACCGGAATGTGGCCAACTGACCCTTCTATATTCAGAGACCCCGATTTTCTCCCAGCAGACATTACTGACATTTCATCTAGAAGGCCTCTAAGCAAAGAAGTAATCATTTCTGGATCTGATCAATTGGAATTTCCTTCGTGTAGGAGGCGTACACCAGTTAGGAGAGATGTGCCTGCGAGGTTAAAGCTGGCGAGGTTTCAGCTGATTGTAATAACGGCGCGCCGGCTAAGGACGTCTGCTAACTGTTCCCCTCCAAGTTGCTTTCGGATGGCAATTGGCGAAAGGGCTTCTTCATTTCATATTTCTCCTGAAATTCCAATGCCTTTGCCAAAAGTTAGTGAAAAAACCAAACAGAAGAATCGGAAGACGGGGAAGATGGCGGTCTTAACTGATTCTCCATACAAAAAAAGAGTTAAAAGCTATTTTAAGGAAAAAGAGGAAAAGAAATTTGTCGAAGATGAAAGAATAAGGAAGAAACTATTTAATAAGAACAACAAAATGAGGAATGTAAAAAGCAAAGGTATGAGCCTGACGATAAATTTAAAAAAATGAAAAGAAGAGAGAACCCAAAGCTAATTAGATTGTTCTGGCTTAATATTTATCCTGTGGTGATCTTTATTCAAAGTCAGTTAGAGGCAGGGTCGCTTGTTCCATGTACAAAAAGTGGGTACACACGCATGTACAAAAAGTGGGTACACACGCATGTGTGGGACTAGACAGCAAAAATGACGAGGCTGCCCTAGTGTGTGTATTACATCAACAGCCTTAAGAAAAGGACACAGGCGCTGAATACTGCACTTAAAACTTTATAATCTCTTATAACAAAATAAATTTAGCACAAAAAAAACCTGCATTTTCACTAGTTTTGTATGTTTTTATAGCTGCTTGTCCTTATTGCTCCAGTCTGCCTCATGCCTGGAGCAGAATGGGGCAAATGACATAGTTTCCTGTTTTGGAATAAAAAAAAGTTATGTTCTTTTATTTTCCTACGATATTATTGTACTTTTGTGATTATTAAACCATAATGAGTTCACTGGAAAACTTGTAGCTCTTTTAATTAACCCTCTCATATTTTTAAAAAATATTTTCAACTTTGTTTCCCATTCCATCCCAGGTTCTCTACCGTGGAATTCGTAACAAAAATACCGTAAAAGATACTGGCAGCCAGGCTGAACACACTGTCGCTTTCTTCTGGAAACTGTTGGATGATAAATACAGATTAATAAGTTCAGGATACAGTACGAGGAGCGTTTTAAAAGTCCATCCAAAAATAAAAACTACTTTCGTGTTTGGGATAAAAATCTTTTATTTTTCGACATAGTCTCCTTTTAGACTTATACACTTCGTCCAACACTGTTCTAATTTGTTGACCCCTTCCGAATAATAGGAAGTTTCCAATTCTGCAAAATAACTATTATAGCTGCAATCACCTCCTCGTTTGGATAAAATCTTTGTCGCGCCAGCCATTGCTTCAAATTGGGGAACAAATAGTAGTCCAAGGGAGCCAAGTCTGGAGAATAGGGGGGATTTGAAACGAGGTGGAATCATATTTCCATTAACTTTGCGACCACAACTGCTGAGGTGTGTGCTGGTGCATTGTCGTGATGGAAAAGGACTTTTTTTGCTGTCTAATCGCAGGCGATTTTCTTCCAACTCGCTTTTCAAACGATCCAATAACGATGAATAATATGCACCTGTAAGAGTTTTACCCTTTTCCAGATATTCGATGAGGATTACCCCTTACGAATCCCAAAGGACAGTCACCATAACCTTTCCGGCCGAAGGAATGGTCTTCTCCTTTTTTGGTGCAGATTCTCCCTTGGTAACCCATTGTTTAGATTGTTCTTTTGTCTCAGGAGTATAGTAATGTATCCACGTTTCATTCACAGTGACGAAACGACGCTTAAAGTCCTGCGGATTCTTCCTCAACAGCTGTAAAACCATCCTTGCAACACTTCACACGATTCCGTTTTTGGTCAAGCATGAGCAGTCGCATGACCCATCTTGCGGATAGCTTTCTCAAGTCCAAATGTTTATGCAAAATATTGTGTACCCATTCATTCGAGATGCCCACAGCACTAGCAATCTCACGAACCTTAACTCTTCTGTCATCCATCACCATATCATGGATTTTATCAGTGATTTCTGGAGTCGTAACCTCCATAGGGCGTCCAGAACGCTCAGCATCACTTGTGCCCATATGGCCACTCCGACAATTTTGAAACCACGTATTAACTGTTCTAATCGAAGATGTAGAGTCACTGTAATGTTTATCAAGCTTCTCTTTAGTATCCTGAGGCGTTTTGCCTTTCACAAACTAATGTTTAACCACTACACGAAATTCTTTTTCGTCCTTTTTGACAATCATTCAATTGCTTCATTCACACGAATGCCAAACACAAAAGAAGAACAATATAACTGAAACTTTTTGTGTGTTCTTTCCATAGAGTAAATATCTCTGGAGTGAGCATTCACATGCGCACAACAGATTTTGTGTCGTCAACATACATTGCTGGCCTGGTCACGTGTTCTCGGGATGTCGTGTGTTTGTACGTATAGCGCCCTGTATATTTCGAATGTCACTACATCCCTAGTACAGACGGATTCTTTTCGTACATGTCGTGGATTATTTATATATGTTACGCAGACATTTTAACAGTATCCATTTGATACGGGGAATAAGCCAGCTAATTAACTTTTAAGGGCAAGTGATATTGTATTCTGCTTCTTTGCGATAGGTGTCACAGTTCAGATGCACTCGATTTTTGTTAGTTTTCGGTATGATACGGCACTTTATAGTATTACAGAGCCTGATGTACATTTTTGCAGTGATAGTCTTGCAAAACGACTTGACAGTACGCTAGTACTTTTGCGTATTTAAGTGTTTATTTAACGCATTTTACGTACTTGTTCCCAGTTCATTAAATAAATAGTAGACTGAGTAAGAAGGGGGGAAAAGGCGATCGGAGAATAAATGTACTGTAAAGCAAATACAGTTGGTCATGTAACAGTCAACCCATATAACACCGTTAAGGGAAGTGGAAAATAACACAAATGGTGAAGAAAATAAATTGAAGGCAAAATACACCAAAGAAGATGAATGTATACTTTGATTAGCTACACTATTATGTTTTTTATTTGATTTGTGCAGAAAATGTATTTAAGCTGAATGCAGAAATTGGTAGTAGGTGCTGTGGAAAATTAAAAATAGTTGGTATAGCATCTACCCTCAGTCACACACGTCCAAATTTTTCTGTCTAAATGTTCCTCTTCAAAGTGTTTTGAACATACTTTAGAATATTTTGTGGGGACAAAATTACTCCTCCTTATTTTCTGGAGCCACATCTTTACTCATTGTTCATCCTTCGGGGAACTAAAATATAAATCACACATAATCATTCTCCATGTCCTAGACACACTTAACATGGTCTCCTACTGTAACTTTATAGTAAACAAAAAGGTTTGGACACACATTATACGAAGAGAGTTACAGACTCCCACTCTATTGAATTTATCTGTCTCCCGTCTTTCAAATCTGTATACATAATCGACAAGTCACTGATAAATGCATGGAGAATAGAATTTGCTGAAACATCTAACCATTCCCTTTCCTGTTCCACTAGGAAATTTACGAAAGGAAGCGATTGTTTGTAAGCTTTTGTACAAGCCATAATATCTACTGTATGGTCATAAAATCGTAGAAAAATAGGTCTACAGAATCAAGCCTTAATTATAATGTGTCTCGAAATTTTTAAACATAGCACCCATGAAAAGTTACTATCCCTCCTTTCGCATATTTTTATTTGCATCCGTAGCAACAACAGTAATTCAGAATCGGTATTACACTATCAACAAACGATGAAAACACAACAAAAACTCTTGATATTATAAGCCTCAAACTCTGCGGAAAGCACACACGCACAGCGAAGTCTGGGAAACACGTGACAATCCTGGCTTAATCACAGTCTAATATATACAGTCGCGACACTCTCGCCGATTTTTGTTATACACCGCGACAATAGCGCCCCAAGCGGTGGAGAAGCTACGCTGTTGAATACGGTATTCAGTAAATGTAAACAGTATCGCTTATATTCATTTTTAACATGGTTTTTAAGAAAGGCAGTGTATGTAGCTAAATCAATTGCAGTAATAATAGGAAGAAGACACCACATTTGTCATTCTTCAGGTTTCCGAAGGACCCTGAGAGGTAAGAAACATCACTTTAGAGCGCTCTTTATTTACGATTTTTTTCTAAACTGTATTGAATTACAGAATTTGTTTTTCTTTTTTAGGAGCAATAAATGGTTAATAAATAGTAGACGACAGGACCTGCTGCAACAAGATGTCCTTTATTTTCAGGATAACGAGAAGTTTTGTGCGTTACATTTCGAGTCAAACCAGTTCATGAGCACGGAAAAGAAGACATTGGTGTGGAATGCAGTTCCTACGTTATTTGGCGTGCCGAATAAGCCACAACTAGTGACGATGAAGAGAAAATTGCCATACAAACGTGAAAGTGTTACTGCAAAAACAATAAAACTGTCTCCCGACACAGAAGAAACAGCCACCATAAGTGTTCCTACACGAGAGACATATGCAAAATCACTAACAACGGAATATGCAACAAAGACATATTTTGAAGATGAAGTGCTTAGATTACGTGAAATTATTCGAATGTTGGAAAATCGTGTGAAATGTAATAACGTGCAAATCATTAGACTTCATACAAAATTACTACGTGACAAGGAAAGTGTCCATTGTAAGAATAAACTGCAACCACAACGTCACAGGACACAAGTACTAAAGGACAAGCTCATTTTAAAAATTATTGGTTGCAAGTACTTGATAAAAGATGCTCTCGATTTATTGATAAGCCAAATCATAAACCACTCAATGGAAAACGTGGAGTGAGATGAAAAGATGAAACTAAATTATTTGCACTTAATTTGTTGTATTATAGTACTCAGGCATATAGTTTTTTATCACACTGTTTTAGCCTTCTATCAATACATACCTTACAAAGGTATGTGGAAGATATACAATTAAATTGTGGGATAAATAATAACATATTTCATCTTTTAAAGCAGAAAGTGCAGCAGTTACCAGAAACTGCTATAACTGTTAATTTGTCTATGGATGAGATGTCACTAATGGAATATTTGATATATGGCAGCTCTAGGGATCGTGTTATTGGATTTGAAGACATGGGTTTCATACGTACATCTGTGGTTGCCAATACCGCATTAGTTATAAGGATTAACGGCATCTTCTCAAATTTTAAACAGCCATTAGTATATTATTTCTCCAAAAGACCAGTAGGAGCCACCCATCTGACGAGCATATTTTTTGAAGTTGTCAAATAACTCACAGAGAATGGTTTAGTTGTACAAACATGTGTGACTGAACAAGGCTAGAATTTTGTGGAGTGGAGGCATAAGCTGGGTATCACACCAGTTAATCCATGCTCAGTACACGAAAGGAGTAAGATCTACTTTTTTATGAAACCCCACACTTGATAAAAACCAAACGTAATAATTTATTCAGGTATAACATTATCCACACAACAGATGAAGGATGGATTGGCTCTACTTCATGGAAGGATTTTGTCAGTAGTACTCAAGTGATTATAAAAGGAAGTACAAGTTGGCCCCCAAGCTCACTAAAAGAGCTGTCCAACTGCCAGCATTTTCCAAAAGGAAGGTAAGCACTACAGTTCGTGTGTTGAGTCATACAGTAGCAGAAGGCATTGAGAAACTTGTTACATGTGGCGCCGTATCATCATCTGCTACTGCTACTGCAGATTTTTGCCAAAAAGTAAACGATATTTTTTACATATTTAATGCATATAGTGTTAAAGGAACTGCATTACAAGTGCCTCAAGACATTTGGAAATATTAAAGACACTGAAGCCTTGGACACAGTCATGGAAATTGATGGGAAAGATTTTTCATCTAAGATTAAGTGTGTTAAAGGACTTCTGGGTAACATAAGCGCTTTGAACATGTTTGTTGATGATGTTTTGGATGGAACCAACTTATATTTATTAACACGCAAAATTAGTCAAGATCCACTGGAAAACGTTTTCTCAGGGATAAGACATAAAGCTGGTTTTTGTAGCAAACCATCATCACGACAGTTTTGTGCTGCATTCAATAATTGTGCTTCAAGCAAATTAATGAACACACACAGTGTAGCTACCTCCAATTGTGAGGAGTTCAAATGGGGTCAGACAATAGTGGATATGAAACCAGCGCCCAAATTACTTGTTTCACCACTGTTGGACATCAGTGACACAAGTTCAATGATCAGACTACCAAAAGTGGAACTCCAAACAGACCTCCGAGAGGCAAGCAGCATGAGATACGTGTCTGGTTACGTATTAAAGAAACCGCTTACAATTCATGACTGTTATAAATGTAGGGCAGTACTTGTAGATGGCAGCCAAGACTTAGATGCAAATTACAAAGTTTATTGTCATTTTAAATGTTATGAAGACAACTTTGGAAGCCTATTTATTTGTACAAAGAATTTTAACTCATTGTGAGTTTATGATGACTTCTACTTTTGATGAATATGCTCACATAAGTAATTGTGGTGGTTTATTTGTGAACACATTGATGAACATCCCCAATTTTCCACCTGGGTGCTGTGCTGAAACGAAGATGCTGTTAGTAAGACCGTTTGTGAAAGTGAGGCTCTTTTACGTTATTAAATTCAGAAATCAATATTTAGTCTGTAGGAGGAAGAGAAGAAATAAAAAGATGATGAAGCTGGTTCATTTGGGTTGCTAAAGTGTTAGGACGGATTCATTCATTTAATTTCATTTTCGTTAAATGTATCAATGGGATGTAATGAAGTTTTAAAACAGTCATGCTTTTTATTGAGATAACCTGATACCACAAGGAATAAGATGGAAATTGTATTTTTGGAAGCAGGCTTCCTTCAAAGCAGAACCTAATGAAAAGTGATGTGTGGCTTCATTTTTACACAAGGAAGAGCATGTATATACTTAATATGTGGGATATACAGTGTGTATTTTCTTACTTTCATTGGAATAAGTGCGACTGTATGCTACTTCTTAATTCTTTCTTCAAGAATATGTTGCAGCTTATGTCACTTCATTCAATAGTTTGTGCTCTGTTTACTTCTATTTCACGGTCATTTATGTCTCTCGCTGTTCTCCTAACACTTTTGACGCAAAAATATACTAACTATTTTGTAAATTACGTACAAAACGAATTAAAAACAAACATTATTTTTACGTCGCATCTGCCATGAGAGGAAGGCGAGCTTTCTGGCCGCTAGTGTCACCTGAACTGTCGAATGGTAACAACTTACACAGCAGTCAGTGTCGCGACTGTATATATTAGACTGTGGTTTAATGTTGACAACATGCGCAGAACGCAATGCTCACTCCACTCTATGGTTCTTTCCATTGAGTAAATATCTCTGGAGTGAGCATTGCGTGCTGCATATGTTGTCAACATTAAACCAGGATTGTCACGTGATTTCGGGACTGTGCGTGTGTGCTTTCCGCAGCGTTTGAAGATTATAATATCAAGACTTTTTGTTGTGCTTCACCGTTTGTTGATAGTGTAATAGCGATGGTGAATTACTGTTGTTGCTACAGATGCAAAGTAAAATATGTGAAAGGAGGGATAGTAACTTTTCATGGGTACATACCATGTAGCTCTAATTATAGTTATCATATTAGTAAGAGACACTGTATACGTTTAAAAATTTCGAGATGCATTATAATTAAGACTTGATTCTATAGAGTTATTTTTCTACGATTTTATGAATATATAATAGATATTACAGCTCGTACAAAAGCTTATAAACAATCGCTTCCTCTCGTAAATTTGTTAGTGGAACAGGAAAGGGAATGGTTAGTTGTTTCAGCAAATACTATCCTCTATGCATTTATCAGTGACTTATCTGTTATGTATATAGATTACTCAGTCTGCTATTTATTTAATAAACTCGGAGCAAGTACGTAAACTGCGTTAAATAAATACTTCAACGTGTCACTAGTAAGAAAAGCTGTGCTTTCGAAAAAACGAGAAAATAAATACGCAGAAATAGCACAAAAAAGGACGAATTAGCAGCAATGTAATCGGTGTGTGGCAAATTCGGAGATTTTCGGACACTTGCAAAAGTACTAGCGTACTGTCAAGTCGTTTTGCAAGACTATCACTGCAAAAATGTACATCAGGCTCTGTAATACTATAAAGTGACGTATCATACCGAAAACTACCAAAAATCAAATGATCTGAACAGTGACACCTATCGCAAAGAAGCAGAATGCAATATCACTTGCCCTTTAAAGTTACGTAGCTGCTTTATTCCCGGTACCAAATGGATACTGTTTAAATGTCTGTGCAACAAATGGAAATAATCCACGACACGTACGAAAAGAATCAGTCTGTACTAGGGATGTAGTGACATTCTAAATATACAAAGTGCTATACGGACAAACACACGTCGTCCCGAGAACACGTGATCGGGCCGGCAATGTATGTTGACAACACAAAATCTGTTCTGTGCATGTGAATGCTCACTCCATAGATGTTTACTCTATGGTTCTTTACAAAGTTGCTACTAACCAAACATGACCTCGATACGCGCCTGTGGTGCCATCTCTCGGACTTTGCAGGGACTTTTCAAACGCCCCTCGTATGAGTTCGCCACCATCTTTCAACAAATAACTGCTCGACTACGCGATTTGTTATTACTTTTCGCTCAGTTTGCAAAAAAAATATCGTTGTCAAATATTTCACCATATGTGATACACATCAAATACTAAAAACTTTCCCATTTTACCTCCCAAATTAGGTACAATAGCAACTATGACATATCCCACTTTCTGCGTCTCTTTGCTGATTCTGTTCAGCAAATCCCGAGTCGTCATAGTACCAAAGGCTGCTTCCAGTTTCCACATAAAACACTTGCCATAACAATCTGCACCTGGCTATGTGGTTTGTATATGGTGTCAACTTCTTGGTTGTCACATATGCGACTGTCCACATTCATTTCAGCAAAGCTTAGTACATACAGCTTCTCTGCCTCATTTAAACTTGATGCTAGCTTGCTCACCTAGAAGCAGCACATCAATCAGTTGCGGTACAGCATACATATTATGTTTTGTACATAGATATATGTTTCCTGAACTAAAACCGCAAAATCAAGTCTTTACTTATGTCTTCCCAACGCTGAAGGCCATTTTTCTTCACTTTAACGAGACAGTTACATGTGTGTCTGTAAATGAAACTACACCCTCCGTCTGCTTAATACATGAGTAAGTATATCTTTTTGGCCTCAGCGTGCTGTTTTCTCCTATTCAACACTTATTTCTTCTCTCTTTGGTGTTAGTCCTTTCTTAAGTTTCACGCTTCATTCTCGATGAGGCCCTTTCCTGAAATCTGGGTTGTGACGACAGCCTGTTCTGTGGTGTAGCCCGAGGTCTAGAACAGACTGGAAAACGATAATCTGGTTGACAGCTTGCAAAGCCAACGAACATGAATGATAACTAAAGATTCTGGTAACACAGATCATGTAACGTACCCTACTGTTAACTTTCATGCCGTATTTAACGAACTTTGCCGTACATAACGCTCCTTTTGTCATAAAAACTAAAACTATAAGGCAAATGCAAAAAATCTATATCAGGTTATAGATTAAGCTGTGATGAATAATTTGATGCTTATTACTTACATCAGCGGTTCTCGAAATTTTTTGACAAAACCCTTTTACGACACTAAGTATTTTACAGAGCCCTAAAATAAGCAAAATCTGATTTGTGATAATTCTTTAATTTAATATATATATATATATATATTATCAACTGTTTAATGCCATGCTCAATAGAAGAGAGTTGGAGATGTATGTGAAGTTCAGCATCCAGTCGTCTATTGTGGTAATTTGACTTTGTAGCTGCATATGCTGAGATTCCTGGTGCACACAAGTATTTCATTCAGAATGGGAGAACAACAGTTGGAACCTATGCATCAAATTGTAAATGTTGTTGCGTTGTTGTGGTCTTCAGTTCTGAGACTGGTTTTATGCAGCTCTCCATGCTCCTCTATCCTGTGCAAGCTTCATCATCTCCCAGTACCTACTGCAGCCTACATCCCTCTGAATCTGTTTAGTGTATTCATCTCTTGGTACTCCCTCTACGATTTTTACCCTCCACGCTGCCCTCCAATACTAAATTGGTAATCCCTTGATGACTCAAAACATGATCTACCAACCGATCCCTTCTTCTAGTCAAGTTGTGCCACAAGCTCCTCTTCTCCCCAATTCTATTCAATACCTCCTCATTAGTTATGTGAGCTACCCATCTAATCTTCTGTAGCACCACATTTCGAAAGCTTCTATTCTCATCTTGTCTAAGCTATTTATCGTCCATGTTTCTCTTCCATACATGGCTTCACTCCATACAAATACTTTCAGAAACGACTTCCTGACACTTAAATCTATAGTCGATGTTAACAAATTTCTCTTCTTCAGAAACGCTTTCATTGCCATTACCAGTCTACATTTTATATCCTCTCTACTTCGATCATCATCAGTTATTTTGCTCCCCAAATAGCAAAACTCGTTTACTACTTCAAGTGTCTCATTTCCTAATGTAATTCCCTCAGCATCACCAGACTTAATTCGACTACATACCATTATCCTCGTTTCGCTTTTGTTGATGTTCATCTTATATCCTCCTTTCAAGACACTGTCCATTCCGCTCAACTGCTCTTCCAACATCAGATTTTTTTATTTCTTCTCCATGGATTTTAATACCGACTCCGAATTTTTCTTTTGTTTCCTTTACTGCTTGCTCAATATACAGATTGAATAGCATCGGGGAGAGGCTACAATCCTGTCTCACTCCCTTCCCAACCACTGCTTCCCCTTCATGCCCCTCGACTCTTATAATTGCCATCTGCTTTCTGTACAAATTGTAAATAGCCTTTCGCTCCCTATATTTTACCCCTGCCACCTTCAGAATTCGCGTTAGTATTTTGCAGCTGTGACTTATTAAACTGATGGTTCGGTAATTTTCACATCTGTCAACACCTGCTTTCTTTGGGATTGGAATTATTATATTCTTCTTGAAGTCTGAGGGTATTACGCCTGTCTCATACATCTTGCTCACCAGATGGTAGAGTTTTGTCAGGACTGGCTCTACTCCTGGGGCCTTGTTTCGACTCAGGTCTTTCAGTGCTCTGTCAAACTCCTCACGTAGTATCATATCTCCCATTTCATCTTCATCTACGTCCTCTTCCATTTCGATAATATTGCCCTCAAGAACATCGCCCCTGTATAGACACTCTATATACTCCTTCCACCTTTCTGCTTTTCCTTCTTTGCTTGCAACTGGGTTTCCATCTGAGCTCTTGATATTCATGCAAGTAGTTCTCTTTTCTCCAAAGGTCTCTTTAATTTTCCAGTAAGCAGTATGTATCTTACCCCTCATGAGATAACCCTCTACATCCTTACATTTGTCCTCTAGCCATCCCTGCTTAGCCATTTTGCACTTCCTGTCGATCTCATTTTTGAGAAGTTTGTATTCCTTTTTGCCTGCTTCACTTACTGCATTTTTGTATTTTCTACTTT
This sequence comes from Schistocerca gregaria, assembly GCF_023897955.1. Classification (NCBI taxonomy): domain Eukaryota; kingdom Metazoa; phylum Arthropoda; class Insecta; order Orthoptera; family Acrididae; genus Schistocerca; species Schistocerca gregaria. Next base: position 298,441,598 of record NC_064925.1, read on the forward strand.
CATCAATTAAATTCAGTATCTCTTCTGTTCCCCTAGGATTTCTACTAGCCCTCGTCTTTCTACGTACTTGATCCTCTGCTGCCTTCACTATTTCATCCCTCAAAGCTACCCATTCTTCTTCTACTGTATTTCTTTCCCGCATTCCTGTCAATTGTTCCCTTATGCTCTCCCTGGAACTCTGTATAACCTCTGGTTTACTCAGTTTATCCAGGTCCCATCTCCTTAAATTCCCACCTTTTTGCAGTTTCTTCAGTTTTAATCTACAGTTCATAACCAATAGATTATGGTCAGAGTCCATATCTGCCCCTGGAAATGTCTTACAATTTAAGATCTGATTCCTAAATCTCTGTCTTACAATTATATAATCTATCTGAAAGCTTCTAGTATCTCCAGGGTTCTTCCATGTATGCAACCTTTTTTCACGATTCTTGAACCAAGTGTTAGCTGTGATTGAGTTATGCTCTGTGCAAAATTCTAGCAGGCGGCTTCCTCTTTCATTTCTTGGCCTCAAACCATATTCCCCTACTATGTTTCCTTCTCTTCCTTTTCCTACTGTTGAATTCCAGTCACCCATGACTATTAAATTTTCGTCTCCATTCACTACCTGAATAATTTCTTTTATCTCGTCATACATTTCATCAATTTCTTCATCATGTGCAGAGCTAGTTGTCATATAAACTTGTACTACTGTAATAGGCATGGGCTTCGTGTCTATTTTGGCCACAATAATGTGTTCACTATGCTGTTTGTAGTAGCTTACCCACACTCCTATTTTTTTATTCATTATTAAACCTACTCCTGCATTACCCCTATTTGATTTTGTATTTATAACCCTGCATTCACCTGACCAAAAGTCTTGTTCCTCCTGCCACCAAACTTCACTAATTCCCACTTTATATAACTTTAACATATCCATTTCCCTTTTTAAATTTTCTAGCCTACCTGCCCCATTAAGGGATCTGACATTCCATGCTCCGATCCTTAGATTGCCAGTTTTCTTTCTCCTGATAACGACGTCCTCTTGAGTAATCCCCGTCCGGAGATCCGAATGGGGGACTATTTTACCTCTGGAATATTTTACCCAAGAGGACGCCATCATCATTTAATCATACAGTAAAGCTGTATGCCCTCAGGAAAAATTATGGCTGTAGTTTCCCCTTGCTTTCAGCTGTTCGCAGTACGAAAACAGCAAGGCCGTTTTGCTTAGTGTTACAGGGCCAGATCAGTCAATCATCCAGACTGTTGCCCCTGCAACTACTGAAAAGGCTGCTGCCCCTCTTCAGGAACCACACGTTTGTCTGGCCTCTCAACAGATACCCCTCCGTTGTGGCTACACCTACGGTACAGCTATTTGTATCGATGAGGCACGCAAGCCTCCCCACCAACGGCAAGGTCCATGGTTCATATGGGGCGGAAATTGTATATATTTATCACAAATCCTGCGCCAAAAATCATCAAGTGACCACAATGATTCCATGCTTGAAACTGATGTAATTTCTAAAAAGGATTCTCGTTTGATATATGTTCTGGTTTCTGCAAATTTGGTGCCAAAGGATTCTGAACCTATGAATTTATTTTCAGTTTTGCATGCTGCTCTTCAAGAAAATATGTCCCGAAAGATATGCACATACCATGGAAACAGTGGGCCAATTCTTTAAATATTCCACTAGGCAACTCTGCTTTCACACCAGAGAGCATACTCAGTGTTCAAAAGCTTTCTGTTTCTCTCTTTCCAACATAAACAAGCCAAAATTAATTTTTGTGCACATTTTGTACACTCATACACTGGTCTCCATAGACTTCGCATAGCTGGGAATGGATTTCTGCTGGCGCAATGTTTTTTGCAGACAGGAAACAGATCACCGAGCGCAGCTGACAACTGGCGGGCGAGGCGAGGAAAGAATCCATCACATACGTCTGCCAAGCCAAGACTGAGCTTAGCAGGCAGCTCGCTAGGGAGGGGACTTGGAGTGGGGGAACCAAGATACACTACAGAATTGCGGGATCCACCGTTAACAGTGCTTTTCAGGACTGTAGCGCATTGGGAACCTTATTTTACGGACAAGCCTCATGCAACACAACTGTATGTGTATATATTTTTTTTAAACTGGACTAGAATTGAAATTTATATGCTTTCGTAAAACTGGTTTTAAATATTAGTTTAGCAAATCATGACAATAGCTGTGACATGATTAGCATGCTGAAATATTTCTGTTTCCATAATAAAAATTCATGAAATATACATCCATAACAATAATTTAACTATTTCTGTTAATTACTTTACAACTACAACATAACTTTTGAACTTAAAATGGATCCTGTGTCTTCACAGTAGGCTCTGTTGTGATTACTGTTACTCTTCTGTACATTAATTCAACAGAGGATTATTTTGGCATATGTTTACATTATGCTTGACATATTTTTAGTTTGTAAGATAATCTTTTTATAAATAGGTCAGAATTAAATATTACTGATTAATATGTTCATGAATCAACTAGTTTTCATAGATACAGTAAGCTGGCAATGTTACAATTTAAACTTCTACATATACAATCATGTCCAGAAGAAGCAAAACACCTTGAACGGCTAGAGATAGGTCAATCATATCACAGGGCATGGGCATGGGTATGATCTGCTGAAAAGTTTAGCATTTGAACAACGTCAGCCCTCAGGTTCAACATTGACATCACAGAGCGACGGAAACTACAGGTAACAATAACATTATCAAGACCCATGGCGTACCATCTGCGATTAGGCAGCAGGGCACATGCTGAACCAAGGTGACTGAAATGCTTATCATTTCTGCAGAACATATTAATGTACATGTCCTGTAGGCATGAACATCTTGTCTCTAGTCATTCAAGGTGTTCTGTTCTTTTCATTTAATATTGCCTATTCTATGAGGGCTATTCAGAAAGTAGGGAACGTTTTGGCATTAAAAAAAAGGTAAGTACAAGAAATACGTTTTACAGGGTGTATACGTGGACAAGGAAAAAAAATTGCCAGATTTTTCCCGGACTTCTCGGTTAAAAATACACTTTCTCCCTGGTGAAAATATACTTTTTCTGTGTTAAATGACAGTATGGTCTCCCTCGGCACTGTAAAACTCATCAGTCCTTTGAATGTTTATGATTTTATATACCGATGTAGAATTTCCTGGCACTTAAGAAAACGACACACAGGGGGGAAAACACGTCTTGAAACACCTTTGATGTGCAACAACATGTACGCTGCATATTTTCGTATTACGAACATATAAATTTGAATTCCACCAAATACCGCATGTCTCTTTCTGAAGCATTGAAGTCGAGTTTGCGATGTGCTTTTGTAAGCCAGTCATAGCTCATGTCACATGATCTCACCAGCTGATCACATCATAGGACACGCAATGTACTCTGCCAATAGCAAGATCAATCTTAAGTAGCGCAAACACACAAATAAGAAAAGTTAATGGTTTAAATTAACATACATAGCATTCACATATAATTTTGGTCTGGAACATTAATAAGCTGGAAGAGAAGCTAAGCCTCCACATATAAGGTTGATCTTTTTTGAGCGTGTTGCACTTTAAGATACATCACACAAATGTGCCAGTAAAATTTTTAACAACGACGTAAATGTCTGATCTTCTCAGCTCGAAATTCTTCTAAATGGTCGCCTCAAAGAGTTGATTTTTATATGAGAGTCAAATACTTTGTGATTTAAGAAATTCATCGTACAGTCTCGGACATTGTTCATCTTGCGTAAAAGGAAATTTGCTTTGAATGTAACGCTTTTCAAATCACCAATCGCAGCATTTTCCCGCGACCTGTTAGAAATAAATTCGTTTCAGCAGTTAACAAGAGAGCGCCAGGTAACAGACGTCACCGCGCTTGCGCATCTACGACGACGCAGGAAGCCAATATGTTCATAGTTGTAAAACATTAAAAGATCGTACATTATGTCATAAAAGAAACAAGACATCAGAGGTTACTTCAAGTGTGTCAGAATTTCATGAAACATACTAAAATTCATAATTCGGTTTAAAATGCATATTCGTATGTAAATTTTCTTGGAGCACCAGTACCATATTACCTCATTTATTATGGCATAATGCCATGCGTGCACTTGAAATGCAGTGAACAGTTGAAACTAGCCAATAGTGTGAAATTAAGCACTTTGTTTCAAATAAATTGACTGCCTCAGCAGAAAAGATGAATAAAAACCAAATCTCTTTAGCAAACCTGCAAAAATAACTTCATTGTTTTGCAAGGAGATGGAAATAAAATCTGAAACAAATAACATATTTTAGCTTTCCTATATATGCGAACGTATTTTAATTCATTTGATAGCTCCGGGTTACGAAAATCCGTTTCGTTATCATTTATCATGAGAGCAATAAATGAAGAAAATGGTTCAAATGGCTCTAAGCACTATGGGACTTAACATCTGAGGTCATCAGTCCCCTAGACTTAGAACCACTTAAACCTAACTAACCTAAGGACATAACACACATCCATGCCCGAGGCAGGATTCGAACCTGCGACCCTCGGCCACAGCGGCCGGCAATAAACGAAGAGGAAACAACAAAATCACTCAATGTAAACACAGGTCACGTGGAGATGACCCACCTCCCCACCACAACTCAGATTGCTCTGTGCATCAGCCCCAGATTTACTATATTTCCGAACCGGGGCAATATTAAGTAGTGGCGCGCAGCCACACTTCTATAACCAGAAGCGGGAGAATCTACTACCCATACGCGACTCAACTGCATATACATCTGAAAGAGTGACTGACATTCTACTTTTCCACATAGTCACCAAACACATTGAGGCACTTTATTATAGCAGTGGACAAGCTTTGAAAACCTTCGTCGTAAAATTCTGCCACCTGAGACTTTAGCCAGTGAGTCACGCCCACCTGGAGTTCCGCTTTTGAGTGACAATTTCAAATAACAAAGTCTGTGAAACTTGTGGAAAAGAAAGCGAAGCTCCATTATTGTGGAGTGACAGTTTTCACAAATCGTTCCATCAACTTTAGCGACAAGATCGTAAGTCACAATGTTCGGGCGTCCCCTGTTCTCTTCATCATGAACGTTGGTTCAGCCATTTTTAAACTGTATGCACCATTTGTGGACAGAACATTCACTCACAGCATTGTTCCTGTACTCTTCGCATAGTTCATTATAAATGTCTATGGGTTTTAGGTTGTTTTGCCAACAAAAACCGTATCACAGACCGCATAACATAACTGGTGGGATTTTCGATTGCAGCGCACCTTTCAAATTCGAATATTGAAAAAACCAGACGCGCAGACTTCACGAATGGATGCTGACTGAGTCCGAGCAAGCTCATATCAGAATCTATCCGATCGGCGCACACCTAGTGGCATCAGATGGAAATGTTCCCGACTTTCTGAATAACAAAAAATGGCTCTGAGCACTATGGGACTTAACATCTGTGGTCAGAGTCCTCTAGAACTTAGAACTACTTAAACCTAACTAACCTAAGGACATCATACACAACCATGCCCGAAGCAGGATTCGAACCTGCGACCGTAGCAGTCGCGCCGTTCCGGACTGAGCGCCTAGAACCACTAGACCACCGCGGCTGGCTTCTGAATAACCCCCCTATTACATTACACGGCGCTATTCAGAAGTAGCTTGGTACATAACATGCAGAGAGTTGCTAGAATCAACAAATCCAAGAGAGATGTAAAATTCAACATACTTACTTTTTTAGCTTATATCTTATTGGTTGAAACAGTAGAGCTTGAAGTCTTCCCATCACTTTCTTGAATCTCCTAGTCTTGATGGAAAATATTTGAGGTTGATACTGCAAAAACTTTAAACTTTCAATGCAAGATTTTGTTGCAACACATTTAAGCCAATGCTCCGTGCTGTCTTTTAAAACCAACAGTTTAATTTTACAATTAGACAACAAAGAATAAAATCACAACAACATACTGAATTTCTGTAGAGAGTAACAAAGACAAACAGAATATACTGTGGTCCAAGAGAGGTGCTAACATGAACAGAATAAACTGTGGCTCAAGAGAGGGGCACGGATTTGCTGTGCCGAATTGGACTGTGACCGCAATCTCATATTTGAGTAGGAACTGAACTCTCTGCTCCATGGCATGTATTTATATAGCCCCAGGAGATAAAACATAGATAGTAAAGAAGCAAGATCATTTGAGGCTTTTGTGGATTAGAGAGAAAGGAGAGAGCACAGTAGAATGTTCGTGGCGTGTGTAGATAACGTGTGTGAATTCGTAAGGGACCAAACTGCTAGGGTCTGTGTGTAGATAAGACATGAGTGGATAGTGATGGGTATGGAATACCTACTTGCATAAGCTAAATTCTTTTGTTTGCTTTTTTTATCATAGCATAATTTATAAAAGTTGTTTACTCATTGTGTGACAGGACTTGATGTGCTTTGTTCTTTTGGTAGATATTATTTTGGTGGAGCTCTGACAGATGTCTTGTGGAGCCTCAAGGCTCCACGAAGCACACTTTGTGTATCATCTATTTACATAATATATGTAAACTACGCATGACTGGAGGGAGTCCACTACAGAACTTTTACTGCAATGGCAAACAAGTGGATTCAGCGCAGGCATCCCTGTACACAAATGAGATGTTTACGCAACAGCAAGTTTGAGGTACAGAGCATGGCCTGTTGTTCACCATTAAGTGAGGCACACATCCTGTGTAATGACAAGCAACAGCACTAGATTTTTTTACATTGCAATATATTGAACATATTCTGTGATGTGTCAAGAAAAATGATGTTTTTTTTAAAAAAAAATTATGTACATTATAAATGTTGTTCTTATTGTTGTGCACATGGTTATAAGCTTCTCTCTCTTCCTGAATGTCCATATAGGGCACCTTCTCCATTTGAAGCAAAAGCGTAAGATTATTGCCAATATTAGTAATGCTGTGTCCTTCTGTGATTATGTCTACATCAATACTCCACAAGCTACCTGAACGTGTGGCTGATGTTCCTTCTGGTAACACAAACTGAGCTTCCCCTTCTCTGTTCCACCCATGAATGGACCTGGGAAGAGCGATTGTTGGTAAACCTCATAGCTCCGATTTCTCGAATTTCCTCATTGTGGTCACTTCAAAAGACGTACGTTGGAGGAAGTAGTATGTTGTCAGATTCTTCCTGGAAAGCACTCTTGCCACATTTCAATAGTACTTCTCTCCACGATGAACAATACCTCTTGTCGCATCTGCCACTGGGTTTTGCTGAACATCTCTGTAACACGCTCACATGGACTAAATGATGCAGTGATGAAATGGGACTGCCGGCTGGGGTGGCCGAGCGGCTCTAGGCGCTTCAGTTTGGACCCGTGCGACCGCTACAGTCACAGGTTCGAATCCTGCCTCGGGCACAGATGTGTGTGTTGTCCTTAGGTTAGTTAGGTTTACGGGGTTCTAAGTTCTAGGGAACTGATGACCACAGCTGTTAAGTCCCACAGTGCTCAGAGCCATTTGAACCATTTTGATTAAATGGGACTCACTTCATTGGATCTTCTTTATCAGTTCTATTAGTCCTACTTGGTATGGGTCCCAGATGGCTGAGCCATACTCAAGAACTGGTCAAACAAGCACACTGTAAGCCATTTCTTTAGTGACTTAATTACATTTCCCTAAGATTCTTCCTATGAATTTGCCTGGCATCTGCTTTTGCTACATTTTTTTATGGGATCATTTCACTTAAGGTCACTCCAGGTAAATATTCATAGATATTTTACAGTAGTTAACTGTTTCCAGCAATTTGTCATCAATGGTGTAATTGTAAAGTAGTGGATTTCTTTTACAGCGTACATGCAATATGTTACATTTATTTACATTCGGGGTCAACTGCCAGTCCCTGCACCATCCATCAATCCAGTGTAGATGCTTCTGCAAATCATTAGACTTCTGGTATTGCTATCTTCTTACAAGCAGCCACATCGTTTATGAACAACCATAAAGAGCTTCCAACACATTCTACTAGATCATTTATATACATTGTAAACATTAGTAGGGAAACAAAGGTGAATTTATACTCTCTGTTTTTTCTTCCTTTTTCTTTATGTTCCTTGTATATGATTTTGAGGATTCTGCCTGTTTTGCTAATATAAAAAGTGTCACAATGAGTCCAACAGATTCTATGCATACCAGCAGTTGCAAACTAGTTGTTGGTTTTAAAATTATGTATAAGCAACTGACCTACGATAATGTATTAGTGGCCTTAAAAGCAATTCTAACATTAAACCTGTGGAAGAATGTGGTGAACTTCCATGAAACTTTAGCATATAAGTGAAACATGACAAATTTTAAACATTCTACAGAATCATTATCATACAGTCCTAGGAGAAACAGTCAATATTCAGGGATGTGGCAGCAATGATCATTCAAAGCAAAAAGGTCTAGTAAACATGGACTCTAAAATACATACCTTAAGAGCTATAAGCATGTCATCATCTTTGATACTGGGAAACAAACTCTTCTACCACAAGCTCTTTGCTTTCCATATTTTGAGAAATGATTCTATGGGCCAACAATAGAAAAAATGTCCAGTAAACATGGGCTCTAAAATGGATACCTTAAGACGCACAAGCACTTGTTCAGAAGAAGTGATGTGTTTCAAAGTAGCAAAGGTGAATATGTGCTCATAACTCTTAAGATACACATTCTAGAGCCCATGTTTACAAGGCTTTTTTGCTTTGAATGACCTATACTGTCATATCCCTGAATACTGACCATTCCTCCAGCGGCACCTTGTGTTTGTTGGCTGAATTCTGACGAAGGCCAAGATTTTATGAAGCAGTGAAAGCCATTTTGGATGCAATATGGTGCAACTTATCCTTTGCTGGTTTCATTAGTATTTAGGCATAATATTAATATTCTGCTAATCATTCCCCTAAAGGTTTCTTCATGTTGTAGTGGACGCCATGAATTCTCGCAAATTATGACATCTATAGCAGTAGGCTTATGATAAATGCCAAAAAAAATTACTGTGATTGACATTAGTAATAGAGAGCTTCAAATGCTTAATCGATATATTTTGCTGCTGATGTTCTACAGTAAAATTAAAATTGTGATGAAGTACATTCATCTTACGAGATAACAGATCAACATCACCCTTAAATCCTTGCTATACGGAATATCATCCATATATCTTTTATGATAAATTAATTTCTGTGCCCCTTGCAGCCATTCATAAAAAAGGGGGTTTTCAGAAGAAGTAATATATTGGTAGTAGTGCCAACAAGTGGAGAGCTTATGCACAGTCCTGTCTGTATAAAAATTTTTATTGATTTAACACAGTAGTTATAGTAAGGTACTATTCTTAATAATTTATGCATCCTGTGATAATATTTCCTGAAAGACAAGATAGTTTTTAATTATTTCATTGGTTTCACTTACAGGGATGTTGGTATAAAGACTGATAATTTCAAGGGTTGCAAATCTGGCTCCTCGTGGGCTGGTACTGAGTTAACTGATTCAGCTAAGTCTTAGCCTTTTTTTTGGTAGAGTAATTTTTATGAAAAATGTAATTTAATTAAAAATCCTGAGTTGTTAATCACACTGACAGTCAGTCTTATTGGTATGTTTTCTTTTAAATTGGGTCTGCAATCTTGTTTTCAGTTGGTTCATTATTTTGAGAGACTTCATTTCGTTTTGATTAGGCAAAAAATTACAGTTTCAGTCACTTTTCTAATTTCAAGCAGAAACTAGAAATGCCACTGAAAATTATAATTTGTCACTTAATAAATATGAAAGTACGTCCCACATGTTTAGGCAGACTGGAGACTGTTATTTGATATTTATTAAACTGAGGAGCTAATAGCTCTTAAGATATTAATTTCAGAGCCCACATTTCTAGGAACTGACAGTTGAATAAAATATCTCTGATGCTCTCCGCACACAGAAATCATTCATCAAACTGAAACAGAAGCTGTAGAATTCTGCATTTTTATATCTTACTGGGCAAATTTTAAAATGAAATTTTATAATGAAAATTGATTTCAGTCATAATTTCTCAATTAATCAGTTTCAAGCTGCTGCTACTGTTTCTTTGGTCAGTCCACTTATTGTTCGCAAGAGAAAAAATTCTTTCGAACCATTGCAAAATCTTGTTGTGTTGTACGAGTCGATTAAGAAATAAATAACATAACAAGAGTGTTTAAACATGAACATATCTGTAATCCTCTTTCATGATCCCTCTTTCAGGATTCCATGTAATTACTGTGTGTTATTTGTACTTCAACTGCTGACTAGTACGAGGCAAGCGCATTCACTGGCTGCCATTACTGACCGAGAAACAATTAAACATAGCCCTCTGATGAACGTTATGGACATGTAGGATATGTCATTCATCCCATGCTCCTCACATTGCCTTGAGCAAAACAGCCTTCCTTCTGCAGAAGCACAGACAGAAAATAGACCATATGTAGATAATAGTATCAAATATTAAACTAAAACTTTGCGATATGTTGGTCATGAAGCTTGAACTACTGATAGTATTTAGTGATCAATATTTACAACAGTTATCACTGTCAAAATATACAGGAGAGAAAGGCAGTCCATAAAGGAGCCAGAAGGATTTTAAAAAATATTGTTATAATGTGGGAGATTCCAAGAAATACAGGAGAGTCAGTCACTCCACCCACGAATGGTGTACCTGGTGACAGTAGTGATGTGGTTGGTTGATCTTCTCTCTATCAGACAGGTAGGTTTCAGCACCTGGATATTGAATGGGGATGTGGACCCCAAGAGGATCTGTTGGTGGCTTCCTCATTGAAAATCAGTGTTGGCAGCACCTTGTGATGTGGAGTTGTCACAAGACAGTCAATTTCTCCATCAGGAGATGATAGGCAGTGAGCAGCAGGAATTTCATAAGGTGAAGATCATCATCTTGTGTACATCTTCAATTAATTCATAGATTGTGCTGGAACATCTAGGACATAAATTCACTATAATATCGTAACCATGGAATTGAGTGCTATTACTGTGAATGCCACCGACCCCAATGATGGATTCATGATTAGAGCTGAAATGCTGGAGTATTTAGAGGGACCTAGCAAGAGGCTCTGTTTGTAATGACTGCATGTGTCCTCTTTTTCCTGTTATATTCACTTAACAGGCTGTTAACTACTGTGTCAATCCTTGCTACATGCTCTTGTCTACGAGACCGAGTTCCTTGCACCATGTCTTAAAGCTAACAAATGTGTTGTCATGCTTCCTTTGCTTTCCTGTTGCAGTCTTCTTTCTGCTGATTGCAGATTCTCACTCGACAGGCAGTGTCACAATGTGTCGAGGGCCTCACCCACTTCGACACAGCAGCTTGCTTCCTGCTTGGCATGACTTGATTTTACCTGCAGCAGTGTAAATAAGTTTCAATAAAAATTTGTAACTGCCCACCCCTTACTGTTCTATGCCTTAATGTATCCCTCCTTTTTACTAAAATTTGGGCCAAATTTCCTCTTTCTTTCACTTGTTACTAACTAGTCTATACCTGCCTTACTCTATATTACACTATAACTTTTCTGGGTTGCTTTCAATCTGTCTTGAATCTTGCAATTAGCATGATTAATCTAGTTTGTCATTCTGTCCTGGTTGCATACACTATTTACACTTTCCATTTACATTACTTATTACTAGCTTGTATCTGTTTACCTGATGGAAGGCTGCCTCATTTGAATGAGGCACTTTACACTTTATACAAAAGTAAGATGCTCAGACAGACACTAGAACTGAGGTTATGTTTGCCATTGATACACTGAAAATACATTTCTTGTGATAGTGTTTCACATGCTGCAATATTCAATTGACTTTATTCTTTTTCTGAAGTTATTAACTTGTTGAAACAAAAAGGAATCTAAGGTATCATCAATATTACATAGGTGGGCACACATTGATCATTGTTGTGCCCATGACAGCAGCTGGACGGTGAATTGTCTTCCTGCTATTTCACATCTAGTTCCATTAATTAACAATCCATTGCCCTGTAATTCTAGTCTCATTGCCCTCATTGGTTTATCACTTTTATAGCAAGTGACAATTACTGTTTCAGGTGTAAATATGGAGTAAATCCAGTGATCTCCAATTTTCTGGAATTATGGTGCAAAAGCTAAGACTTTTTTCTCTCACTGTAAGCTTCCGTTTTCCTATCCACGATGTGTGCCAATCTACTTTTTTTTTTGTTTCCTCCTATAACTCTTGTACATGAGCTGTTTAAATTCTTAATATCCTCACTACACAATGTTCCAAAGACAGTTTTTAACTGTTTCACTCTGCACTTAAGCTCTTTTACATTGACTAGCAAAGTCATTTTGATAACTTAGTAAGGTCCACAAAATTTCATTAAAAACTTTTCTTTTTCTTTTTTGGACTTTGGGGTATATGGAAATAGCTAGCAATACCAGCAATACCCACTGCTCTATTCTGTACTGTGTCAGTTTGCTCGTCCACTGCCCAATACATTCTTGCACCTCTAAAACTTTTGTGTTGGCACACTTTACATTCTGCCAAATTTCTTCACAAAATTCTTCATTGGTTCACCCTGTGGACCCAATTTAGATTGAATTACATCACAAGGTGACAGCATTTTCTGCCTCTATATTATTTTGTATGGTGGGAGGTCAGTTCCAGTATGAACTTTTGAATTACATGCTCTGGCAATAAATCTTAAATATACATCTTGATCTGAATCTGTGCATTTGTGTCATGACTTAACATATTGGATAATGGGGTGGTTGGGTTTCGTGTTCCGCTGAATAGGTCAGGTGTCCACTATACACAGGAGGTGGCTGCATGCGTAGCAAGGGCTCTGTGGTGTGGACTGAGTGGTTTTTTGGGTTAGAGGGTCCCAGGAAAACAAAAGAAGGGCTCCAGTCACAAAGGATGCAGGCCAAACACAGGAAGAACATAGACACAGGAATCATTGGTGTAACAGTTGTAAATTGTCGTAGCTGTGTTGAGAAAGTACCTGAGCTCCAACTGCTAATAGAAAGCACTGATGCTCAAATTGTTATAGGCACTGAAAGTTGGCTGAAGGCGGATATACGCTCAGCCAAAATTTTTGCGAAGAACCTAATGGTGCTCCAAAAGGGTAGGCTAAACATGGTTGGTGGTGGCATGTTTGTTGCTGTTAGAAGTAGTTAAGTAGTTTAACTTGTCGCGAAATTGAAGTATATACTACCTGTGAGTTAGTATGGGCAGAGGTCATTGTTGGCAACCAGAATAAAATAATAATAGGATCCTTTTACTGACCTCTCAATTCAGATCATACGATTGCTGAAAGGCTCAAAGAAAACTTGAGTTTGATTTCAAACACATACCCGACTCATACGATAACAGTTGGTGGTGACTTTAATGTACCCTCAATAAGTTGGCAAAAATACATGTTTAATTCCGGAGGTACGCATAAAATATCATCCAAAATCATGCTAAACGCATTCTCTGAAAATTATTTTGAGCAGTTAGTTCATGAGTACATGCGAATAGTAAACAGTTGTGAAAACATACTTGGCCTCTTAGCAACAAATAATCCTGAGTTAATAACGAGCACCAGAACTGATACAGGGATTAGTGAACACAGGGTTGTCATAGCGAGATTGAATATTGTCATCCCCAAATCCTCCAAAAATTATGCGAAAAATATACCTATTCAAAAAAGCAGACAAAAATTCACTTTCGCGTTCCTGAGAGACAATCTTCACTCATTCAAAATTAATAATATAAGTGTAGACCAGATGTAGTTTGAATTCAAAGAAATAGTATAGGCAGCAATTCAGAGATTTATACCAAATAAATTAACAAACGACGGAGCTGATCCTCCTTGGTACACAAAATTGGTTAGAACACTGTTGCAGAAACAAACATGCCAAATTTAAACAGATGCAAAATCCCCAAAATTGGCGATCTTTCACAGAACCTCGAAATTTAGCGTGGACTTCAATGCGAGATGCTTATAACAATTTCCACAATGAAACTTTGTCTCGAAACCTGGCAGAAAATCCAAAGAGATTCTGGTTGTATGTGAAGTATGTTAGTGGCAAGAAACGATCAATGTTTTCTCTGCGCTACAGCACTGGAGATACTATCACAGACAGTACTGAAAAACCAGAGTTACTAAACACAGCCTTCGGCAATGCCTCCACAAAAGAAGACAAAGTAAACATTCCAGAATGCCAACATGAGTAACGTAGAAGTAAATATCCTATTAGGTTCCTTTCAGAGTATGCTGCTGCATTAGCTCCGTACTTGACAATCATATACAACCGTTTGCTCGACAAAAAAACTGTACCCAAATACTGGAAAGTTGCACAGATCACACCAACATTCAAGAAAGGTAGTAGGAGTAATCCACTAAATTACAGGTCCATATTGTTAACGTCGATATGCAGCAGGATTTTGGAATATATATTGTGTTCAAACATTATGAATTACCTCGAAGAGAACAATCTATTGACATACAGTCAATATGGGTTTAGAAAATATCATTCCTGTGAAACACAACTAGCTCTTTATTCACATGAAGTGTTGAGTGCTATTGACAAGGAATTCCAGATCGATTCCACATTTTTGGATTGCTGGAAGGCTTTTGACACTGTACCACACAAGTGGCTTGTAGTGAAATTGTGTGCTTATGAAATATCGTCTCAGTTATGTGACTGGATTTGTAATTTCCTGTCAGAGAGGTCACAGTTCATTGTAATTGACAGAAAGTCATAGAGTAAAACAGAAGTGATTTCTGGCATTCCCCAAGGTAGTATTATAGGCCCTCTGCTGTTCCTTATCTATATAAACGATTTGGGAGACGAGCAGCCGTCTTAGGTTGTTTGAAGATGATGCTGTCATAATAACTAATAAAGTGATCATAAAATCAAAGCATATTGCAAAAAAGGATTTAGAAAAGATACCTGAATGGTGCGAAAATTGGCAGTTGACCCTAAATAGTGAAAAGACTGTGTTTTATTGGCAGGACACTAAGAAAATGTAGCAGATTTACTAAGGAGACTGCCTACATTACACTTGCTTTTAGAATACTGCTGTGCGGTCTGGGACCCTTACCAGATAGGACTGATGGGTAGCACGTTTTTTATTATCAGGAAATATGGGAGAGAGTGTCATAGATATGGTACAGGATTTGGGCTGGACATCATTAAAACAAAGGCGTTTTTCGTTGCGACAGAATTTCACGAAATTCCAATCACCGACTTTCTCCTCCGAATGCAAAAATATTTTGTTGACACCGACCTACATAGGGAGATATGATCACCATGATAAAATAAGGGAAATCAGAACTCGTACGGAAAGATATAGGTGTTCGTTCTTTCCGCGTGCTATACAAGATTGGAATAATAGAGAATTGTGAAGATGGTTCAATGAATCCTCTGCCAGGCAGTTAAATGTGATTTGCAGAGTACCCATGTAGATGTAGATTTATGATACACTGACTCTGTCCATACATTCATTTGAGCATGTAACAGGTTGTATGTAACCTCCCATTTTCAGTAAGTGACATAACTGTTTCATTAGTTTGGATACAAAGTTAGTTCCCTGATCCATAATAATGGTTCCTAGCATGCCAAATTTCAGTAACCATTTGTTTACCATTACCTATACTACCATAGTTGCTGTCTTACCTGTGTTGGCTAACACAACTAAATATCATGAAAAATGGTCTAACATCACAAGAACATATTTATTACCTGCTTGTGTTCTACTACAAAGTCCTAAGACATCCATTCCTAGTGTATAAAAAGGTTTGTTAGCTTCAGATAGTCTCTGTAACTGAATTTTCAGATGACTCTGATCTACTCTTTATACACATGGGATGCAGTCTCTTACATATTGTTTGTTTTACATCACAGCAATGCATTTTCCACTACACGTCTATCTGGTGTTCTCTTCCCCTCCATGACTGATAGCATATGGCCCTGCACTTGACATAATACTCTCATGCTCACTGCTGCAGGAACTACAAAACAAGGTTTGCACTTTTTAGATCTGCATAGCAGGCCTCCTTGAATTTCTAACTAATATTGTGTTTGAAACAATTGACACTCACTGTCAGCTGATTGGGCCTTTATCCAATATTCTTGGCTTCCATCTACTACTTGTAAAACTGCTCTCTTCCAACTTAGAATATCAGCATTTGCAGGCTTCACTCCTGGTTCATGAATTACTTCATAATTGAACTCAATTTTAATTAATATACTTTATGGATCTTTCAACCCCAATAATGATTTTACAGACATATGGTTGTAATCACTTTGAACTCCTGACCATACAAACAGCAACAAAGAAAGAAATAACATTTCTTTTTCAGTTGTCAAATAATTAGTTTCAACCTTATTCAGTTGTCTGCAGGCATCTGCCACCAGATATTCTTTCTCATCAACATTCTGTTTTAAAATATAGCCAAAAGTATTGTTGGAGGCATCACATGAAAGTATAAATTGCTGTTCAAAATAAGGGAATATTAACATTGGATCTTTTATTAATATTTCCTTGAGTTACTCGGATGCTTCTTGACACTGTGCTGTTCAGCGAAAACTAAAACCATTTCACAGTAACTTAGTTAATTACTATATAGTGTCAACAAATCACTTCATGGGCTTACAATAATAATTACATAAACCAACAAATGTAATTGCATAGTAGTTCAT
This sequence comes from Schistocerca gregaria, assembly GCF_023897955.1. Lineage (NCBI taxonomy): Eukaryota > Metazoa > Arthropoda > Insecta > Orthoptera > Acrididae > Schistocerca > Schistocerca gregaria. The sequence goes on from NC_064925.1 coordinate 298,458,257, forward strand.
GGTGTCAGAAAATACATTGACAGATGTAAGTCAAGAAAGGCCAATGGAATTGCCGCAGTGATAACACCGGTTCCTGTCAGATCACCGAAGCTGAGCACCGTTGGGGCTCGGTTAGCTCAGCCCTTGAGGCAAACTGAGGAGATACTTGATGGAGAAGCAGCGGCTCTAATCTTGTAAACAGACATATGGCCAGAAGAGTGATGCGCTGACCACATGCCCCTCCATATCCACATCCAGTGATGCCTGTGGGCTGAGGAGGATATGGCGGCCAGTTGGTACTGTTGGGCCTTCATGGCCTGTTCGGGTAGAGTCAAGTCAAGGATCTGTCCACCCCCATCTTGACTGATAACATGCCGAAGATAACTTACTTTCATTTGAGCAAAATGGCATTTCTACACACTAAGTGAAAGATGTACTGTCCACAATCTACTAAATACACATGGAACTTTGGGTCTGACCATGAGTCGTGCTCAAATAGCCAAATGGTAAGGCAACTGCTTGTGATAAGTAGGAAATCCAGATTCTGTTCCCAGTCTGGCACAAATATTCATTGTCATCCTCCAATTTTACAGCTGATGGCTGTCCATCTTTGCAACTACAAATACATTTCATGTACTAAATACTTCGTCCAGATGTTTAACATGATAATGTATAGTTCTCAAGTGGACAATTATATAGTCAAGATACACTGAGGTGAAGAAAGTTAAGGGATACCTCCTAATATTGTGTCAGACCTCCTGTTGCCTGGCGTAGTGCAACAACTCGATGTGGCATGCACTCAACAAGTCACTGGAAGCATCTGCAGATGTATTGAGCCATGCTGCCTTTGTAGCTATCAATAATTGTAAAGGTGTTGCTGGTGCAGACTTCATGCGCGAACTGACCTCTTGATTATGTCCCATAAATGTTGGATGGGATTCATATCAAGTAACCTGGGTAGCCAAATCATCCACTTGAACTATACAGAATGTTCTTCAAACAGATTGTAAACAACTATGGCCCAGTGACATGGCGCATTTTCATTGGTAAAAATTCCATCATTGTTTGGGAACGTGAAGTCCATGAATGGCTGCAAATGATCTCCAAGCAGCCGAACTAAAGTAGGACTCAGTCCATTCCATGTAAACACAGCCTACACTATTATATAGCCACCACCAACTTGAACATTGGTTTGTTAACAACTTGGCTCCGTGGCTTCATGGGGTCTGCACCACACTTAAACCCTACCATCAGCTCTTGCCGGCTGAAACTGGGACATGTCTGACCAGGCCACCGTGTTCCAGTCATCTAACGTCAAACCAATAGCTCAGAAGAGGTGTTTTGCTGTTAGCAAAGGCACTCACATCAGTTGTCTGCTACCATAGCCCATTAACATCAAATTTTGGCACACTGTCCTCACACATAAGTTCATAGTACATCACACATTGATTTCTGCAGTTATTTAAATCTGTTTTGCTTGTCTTCTGTTAGCAGTGACAACTTACACACTGCCACTGCTCTCAGTCATTAAGTGGAGGCCCTCAGCTACTGCGTGGGATGAGGTAATGCCTGAAAATTGGTATTTGGTATTCTCTGACTCTTGGTACTTTTGAAGTGATTGTACATTTCCATGTCTTGAAGGACGCTGATGACTCAAAAATGATCCTGATAACCTTTTAAACAACCAAATCGACTTGAGAAATAAGCAATACCTAGATAATTTTTACTCAATGTTACAGTGTACCCACAAATAGTAGCTCAGGTTAAAAAGCAGTATTCAGAAGGTATGTAATCATCAAACCCTACTGACATCTATAGACATATGGCACTAAGTTCCCAATGTTATACACCCAACTCTGAATGCAAAAAAAAAAAAAAAAAAAAAAAAAAAAAAAAAAAAAAAAAAAAAAAAAAAAAAACGCTATTCTGTAGATGAGCACAGCCAATATCTACTAATTAGGCTAACATAATAAAAACATTATATTATGATTATCATAAAATGACAAAATCTCATCTTAATGAGAATATGCGCTACTTGTATGATTAATTTAGTTATGTAACAACAATTGCCTTTAATACTACATCTTATATGTACCTGTATTTATGCCTATATGTCGATGAACCGTGTAAAGTTGGCAGAATGTCATGCCAACTGTGTTTTAATTAAACGATGTAAAACCTTCACGTATTTTAACTATGAAGTTTTTAAAATACCTATGACGAAATAAATTATGTCCTGTTCCTATACCTATCCAACATTAAGAGTAGGTTTTGTAAGAAATTATGTTCCATAATTGTAAAATGAGTGCTTGCTAGTACAGTCACTGGACTGCAATGGCGCTGTGCTGAGAACAAAAATTATATCTGTAATCCATTTATGCGCCAAAACGGGCTACCGGTAGCCTGTAAACAGTAGTTCGCTGCTATGGTTTAGTGCAAAAGTCACTAGTGATGGTGGAACGAACATATGTATGTACAGACTGTACTATTTTATGATATACGGATGTGTGCTCACATTACTTAGCAGTGTTACGAATGTATATAACAGCAAACAACAATGACATGTAAATGTGTCAGCTTGTATAAAGTAGACATGGCTGAAGCCAAAACATGTAAGTAAACATTGTTACATAGCTGCATATTTCATTTTGTGTAATCAGCCGAATGTCAAAACACACGATTTTTGTAAAATATTTTATGAACATTTTGTATTTCAGCTGCACCTGATAATGGCCTAAGTCTGGAATTGCAATGGCGGAAATAAAAAACTTAACAGTCACTGGCGTAAACATGATATCTTTCAAGAAATTTCACACGACTGTGAATCCCAGTTATGAAAAGTTAATTGACAGTTTGTTTGCTGCTTCTGTCACCTCATGATCCATTGACACCCGCATCCTCTAGTATTTCTAAACTCGCTACAATTAATCCTTTGAGGAGATTTATTTCATCTATCCCCAAGTTTTGAAAGCTTTCCAGAAACATTAGTTCCCCATTAATGTTGGTTATGCGCACTTTCATCTACTGCTTCATTGTTCCGCAACTGCTTAACTACACAAAATGCCTGCTTTGGCACATTGGCATCTACAGATAACCAAACCAGCTCCCTATACCAACAGGTACTTTGTCACACATAATTATCTTTAATGTACATGTACGCAGTTCAGTTGGTGACACCTTAGTAATTGGTGTACTGTTGATATTGAAACATTTGCAGCTGTTGGGCTCAAATGGAAACAAGCTTCCATCAAGCATGGCTGTTTCCTGTGCAAGATTAATTCTTGCATAATGTCTATCCAGGTAGACTACTCTGAAGATTGCAGGATACCCTTATCCACTGACAGCAACACTTCCATATGCTCATGAAACTCTACAGCTCCAACCCTAAGAATGAGCTGCGTTGTCCTAAGTGATATCAAATCATTATTTCCCACCCAACATAATTTATACCTTGGAGTCCCTCATCTTCTCTTACGCACGAGGTCTAGACTAATCGCAATGCATATGCACTGGTATCAACTAAAAATTTACATTCTTTACCATTTACAAAGCCCATCAAACAGCAATCCATCTCTGCATTGATGCCTGCAGTACTCTGACTCACTGGGAATGTTTCCAATGGAAAAAAACACCCCTGTTTGTTTTTAATGTTTTCCACTGCTTATTTCCTTTATCCTGCTTTTTATTCCCACTCTTGTTTGCCTTTGGACCAAAACACCCACATCTGTAACATCATGGTTAATTGCATTGTGCCTTCAAATGTCCTTCCTTCCCACAATGATAACAATTCTTTTCAGAAGCAAAAATTCATTTATCACTGCATATTGTGTAGCAGATACAAGATAACAAAGTGCTGCAGCAAAATCCTCTGGATTTTCCATTCATCCTCTTCATGAAAACTGCACCAGAATTCCTTGCAAAGAAAAAACTTTTTCCACCACCCTGAGTTCGACATGATCTGCTTCTGGATCTCTTCTCAACTTGTATCTTTATGCATTGACTTTACAGATTCTGTCTGAATAAGTTTCTACAGTCTTAATTTGCCTTCTCCGTCAACCCACTCAACTTTTCTCTACAGTAACCTGGCACTTCTCTGCTTGTAGTATCTCTGATGGAAACCTTCCACTAATTGTTAAGAAGTACTTGCCTTGTTCAGCATTTCGTGATACATCATGATGTCTTGGCTTCACTCATAAGGCATAAATTGGCCATCTCTAAAGTAGTTTCACTTGACCAATTACTCATTCATTCATGAAAACTATTACGTCCTCCATCATGTTGCCAGAGAAAGGTGTGATTAGGTTAGCTACTGGAAAGTGGGGCTACTCATGACTCAGAGTCACTTGGACCAGACTGTCGCTTTTGCACAGCCAGCAAAGATTCTAATTGAGCCATGAGATCACAACAGCGTAACTTCTGTTGAGCATTCTCCTCCAACAATTGTGAGTCTTGCTCCATTGAAGTGGCCACACTATCATTAGCAGTAGCTACTATCACTAGTATCACAGCCATGGGTACCTTCTTATGCCAACCTGTTTACAGGCCATCTAGAGGAAACCTTCCAGCCTTTCAAAACCCCAGTCTCCAGGTCTGGTTCAGGTTCACTGATGACAGCTTCACGATCCAGGCTCAGGGCCAAGAAACCCTATCCCAATTTTTCCACAATCTCAACACCACCTCTCCCATCCTCTTCACCTGGTTCTCCCCAAATGAGCAATTGATCTCATCTCCTGTGGTGGCTACATGCACATCTCTGTCCACATTAAACCCACCAACTGTACCTGCATTTCGATAGCTGCCATCTCTTCCACACTACAAAAATCCCTCCATACAGCCTGGCCGTACTGGCACAGTCTATCTGCAGCGACAAGAAGTTGGCTCCCAGTATGCTGAAGGTCTTCACAGACAAGTACTACCCCCAGATACAGTCTAGAAACAGATTTCCGGTGCCATGTCCTCATCAACCCCTAAGAACCAGCTACAAAGGAGCACCTCCTTCATCATCCAATTACACCGCCCCCCCCCCCCCCCCCCATCACCTCCCTCCCCCGGCTTCTGGAAAAGGTTTTTATTTGCAAATTGATGGCTTTTTGTGCAGGATTATAAGGTTAAGTCATGAATTTTCGAAATATGTGAATCAGCAGACTGGATTGCTGCTCTTTATTGCATTACAGGAACCACACAGTCTTTTTGGTGGTATGCCCAGTATCACTGTACTGTTGGAAGACAATTTTCTCAGCTAAATCTTTAAACTGAGACCACATACAGTACGTGGCAAAGGATAAATCATGCACCACTATTTTCAGTCCAAATATAAACTGCTGCAAACAAGTTCATGTATAACAACTGCATCTGAGACCGAGATCTCTGAACTATTTGTTATGCAGCAAGTAGTAGAGAGTAGTACAAAACTAGTTCACCAATTTGCACACAAGTCAGTGGAGGACGGCACAGATTAAAATTTCTCGGGGCACTTTAAGAGATTTTTGTGAGGCTTTATAATAGTCTCATGAGTATGGCTCCTTTTCTCTGGACTATGAGATGAAAAACTTCCCATCTCTACCTAGAAGCATGCTGCATCCTCGTTCACTATGATGCCAGTAGTCCATCCTGGCACAAAATGCAGTAAACATAGAGAGCGTTAAGAAGCCATGATGATCTACGACCATTCAGCACTCATCCATAACCCAAGTACATTGATCATAGGTAAGACCACAAAATACGCATCTCCCTTAAAAAGTTTTCAAGGTGTTTTCAAGTTTTAAAAGTTTTCAAATAGGATTTTCATCAGATAACACCAGACTAGCTTACTTGCATCCATGGAGTGTTTCTCGAAACAATGGAGCATCTTCCATGCTGTAGTTACACATAGTTTGCAGGATGTTGTAGGTGAACAAATTAGTTCACATGGGACAGGAAGTTTCCGTATTGTTAACCTGTAATGATGGCAGACTCATCAGAGACCCCATGGAAAATGCATTGTCCCATGTGGTTTTTTGATGTCCTAGTACCACACTATCAGGCAATGCCCACAAGTACCATTTTTTCTATGCTCTGGGCATTAAGTTTTAACATTCCTACACTAATGCTAATCTCTTTGCCCTTAAAAATGTGTGGTGAAAATACAATAATAATAATAATAATAATAATAATAATAATAATAATAATCGCAATCCAGTACTGCATAGGGAAGTGACTTGCTGCTTTATGTACCTTCCACCCACTGCCATAAGGCACAACAGTCACCAGTTACCCAAGTTGTCAAAATGTTGTTGCTATGGTAGTCGGACAATGGCAGCTGTTTTTTCCTGAACTGATCCGTACCCTTGACAATCCAACACATTAGATGCCTATTGCCAGCATGACCTTGGAGATTGAATGTCTAGACATTATGAAGCAGTGTTCTGCCAAATCAAATTTCATTAAATTTTGTCTCTTGCCCAGAATGTACTCAACTGCCATCCCAACACATCACGGCATGTAACACACCAAGTCATTCCACTCACCATTGTAACAAGAAATTAGCATTGTTGTAAACTAGAGCAATGTGGACATTAAGGTGATACCACCGTATACAAAATTGCTTTTCAGATATGTTCCCAGCCACAGAGGTCCCTTGAACTTCCCAAGATTAAGATCATGGTAACACTCAGTAATACACTTTCTTAAATGCACACTCATTCTCAGTAATTTGAAATACTAAATTACCTATTATTATTAATTTGTTCAGCAAAATTTGTCAGCATTTAAAAGTTAATGCATTCACTGTCATGTGATAACATCAGATGCCCTCATTGTATGCCGTTTGGGCAAGCATAGCTCGTGACATGTTAACCCATTAGTTTTTTTCAGAACATTCAGTAAGACCTCTCTCCATTTATAGTTTCTTTCTGCCAAAATACTCCTGTTTTTATGTACATTTTAAAAGCATTTCTCATGTAAGAACTGTCAGTTTTTTTACTTCTGTGGGTTAACCTTTCTGCAGTTATGAGGGCCAAGCATCCTGTCTTCTCGACCAGCTAACAGGGACGAAAGAATTGTGCACCTGGCCGGTCAGTGACTTTACTGCCTGACAACCTCTTCAGGCTATAGCCATTCTAGATTAGTGGCATGTTCCACTGAGCAGAGAACCAATATTCAGTAACACTTTCTACAAAATCAGTATCACACTACACATTCACAGTGGTTTCAGCTAACCATGAAAGAGAGCTTTAAAACTAACCCACACTTTCTGTTTTAAGTGTATCCGAAGCTGAACAAAACACTTAAGAAAAATGAAAACAATTTTTTTTGTGATTGAAAAATTCTGTAACTAGAGGTCTATATCAACAATACATGTGCAAGTAACAGTTCTGACAGTTCTTACCATCTATAAAAACTAATTGCTGAACTTTAAAACAACATTGTCTCATACCCAGCCTGATGCAGAATTAACACCAAAGATATTGATATAACTATTTGTGATAGGCCTATTGGTTCATCTGTAATTAAAGCCTACACTCGATTCTCCATAATAATAAGTCTGACAGTAGGGAGTTTACATGCTTCCTACTTCTTGTTTCCTCTCAGCTTATGTTCAGTATGATCCAGTTTAGCAGTTTCCTGTCGTCATTTCGAATCAGGCTTAGGACTGCAGCTGGCAGAGAGTCTTTTTTTCCGTACATTCCTTTTCTTGGAACATATTAGTTACTGAAACAACCTAATATTTTCTTAGAGTATGATGTTTTGAAAAACATGGACCTTCATACTTTTTTGCACAATGTGTGTCATTTTTCATTGTGAATTAACAGCGTATACTGCAAAGCATCTCTCGTAATCTCTTTCTCTGTTCTTCCAAGGAAACCTGGACAATGAATGTTCTTTATTTTGCAAACTAAATGGTCTTTCTTTATATGGTGTCTGTGGGAACTCAGTTTTACAGGTAGTTTCATGAAATTTATTCAGCAACTGCTGGATTAGTTTCAAGTGGAATTTCAAATTGATTTCTTCTGAGGCTTTTCTATTTCTTTTTATTATGCACAAAGAAGTCACTCAGATGAAAGAATTCTTTTTGTGGTACTTAATTGTCTTTCAACAGCAACATACGTAACTTAACATCCTGTGTCTTATCAACGGCTCCCATTGACTTATTAACTAATTCCAGAAGAGAGTTTTAATTTATTTTGGCCCGTTTTATGTTCCTTTTTCTCTGTCTGAACAAAATCCAGTCCATTTACAGTGCAAAGGCTCCAGACTTTCGTTTGTCCATCCATTTTAATGCCAAGTGTTTCTCTTAGGCAACAGTGGTAAATGTTTCCCATTTTTGCGTATTGTTCTGATGGCATTGATACATTTCTCATGGGGCCACAGAAGTAATTCAGGACCCAAACTTCAAATGTCTAAATAAAAAGTATGAGCTTTGTTGAAGTAGGGCAATAAACTCTCATCACCCGATTTTCCTCCATCAGCATCTACTTCTGTGGCAGCGCAAGTGCAGACAATTTAACCTAGGATATAATGACTTTGTACACAACAAAAGATAAATTTTAATGATAAAATTACAACATTTCTTTGGTATATACTTCTATAAATTGGAGCCTTCCTTTGGAAAGTAGCAGAGTTTTACCTATCACAATGTTTTCTAATGTGTCTATGGCTTCTCTGGTTGTTTTCCCTGTGTGTTTTACAATGAGACATATTTTCCCAAGAATATATCGAGATGCAGATGAATTATCAGTAATATGCAACAAATGCAGAATCAGTCAGTGCTGGGCCCTGGCCATTATATGAGCTAATATCAGGGTTTGAAGCAAAGAATCTATAAACCAATATTCACTTCTAACTTAATATGTCTTGTCACAAGTGGGGAACATCCCAAGAAGCAATGAAATTCTGCAGGCTCTATACACTTGCACCATGGTGATCTACTGTGCGCTGTCATTGTTTTGATAATAAATATACAGTAACTATTCATCTCTGCACAAGTGGCAGAAACAAATTTGACGGGCAAAGTACAAAAAGATGTAAATAACTTTCTGAACCTTTATACAACTGTAGCATTTCACCACAGGGGCACACTCCCACAATCATACATTCTTTTTCATGACAAAGTTGTGGTTACCATTCCATCATCTTTTCCCTCTTCAGAAGAAGAATCTTCTGATTAAGTTCCTAGTGAATTGAAGACCCAGTAGTAGGTCGACACACATCCAGATCCCCACCCAATGGAAGGTCCAAAGTAGCATAACCATCTTCACCACTACCATGCATGAGGATTTCCACAATTTCCTTGTCTAAGAATTACATCCCGACTTTGCAACCCGCAATACATGCTAACACTGTCATATAACCAAAAACAGGTACAGGACAGGTCTAATGGCTGACTTAGGCAGAAAGGGTCGAGAAGCAAAAGCTATAGAGCTTTCCAACATTACAAAGTAGAGCAGGTAATGACAGTGTTGGCAGGAATGTCAAACTGGGAACAACAGCGAGTTGCCAGTCTACTGTGTATCTTTAGCTGATACCTGACTGGCATAAATGCTCTCCAAAAAATACTTAATCTGAATTTTATCAAAACTAACATCACAAACACAAGCAAACTATAAGAAGAGGATACCACTAGAGCAGTCTGAAAAACAAAAAATAAGTTATTTAAATTGAGTGTATCACCACAAGAAGTGTCATGAAAATGTATGCTCTCTTCCAAATTTAAAGTGTCTGCAGTACTAATACACCAGATTGTTATAAATGAAGTGCAACTAACCAATGGCTTTGTCACGGTGGTAGCACCAGTTCCCATCAGGTCATCAAATTAAGCACTGTCGGGCTAGGCTATCACGTGGATGGGTCACCGTCCTAGTGTGCTGAGTGCTGCTGGCAAGCGAGGTGCACTCAACCTGTGTGAGGCCCATGAGGAGCTACTTGTGTGAGAAGAAGCTGCACTGGTCACAAAAAAACTGACAACAGCTGGGAGAGCACTGTGCTCACCACAAGCCTCTGTATCCGCACCTGGTGACGCCTAAGGGCTGACAGACACGGAAACTGGTCGGTACCATTGAGCCTTCAAGTTTTGTTCAGACGGTGTTTGTTTTTACTCACAGAGGTCCAGTGTTGGCCATAATTACTGTATGGAAGTGAAACTTGGTAGATATTTTAATGCATTAATGTGGAACCTATATGTGCTGGAAACAAATTAATTCAAATTTTATCCATCAGGTGCAAAGCTGGCACTGTGAATGCAAGGAGGACACACAGAAATGGTCCCATATGTAATGGATTGGGAACAGGACATGGGCAAAGAACGTCAAACAAGTAAGAAAGGCATAATGTTGATTTTATTATTAACTACAGTTTACACATTGTTCAATATGAGCACTGGGGACACTGACAAGATGCTGCATCCATCAAATGACGTGATCAACAGTTGCTTGCAGCACTTCCAGTGGAATCTGAGCACCATGTTCCTGTATACTGGCCTTCAGATCGTGTAGAGACTGATCATGTCCCTGGTACACTTGTGTTTTTTAATATCCCCTGGGCCAAAAGTCGCAGAGATTCAGGTCAGGTGATGTTGCAGGCCATGCATCTGGAAAACCTCTGGAGATAACATATTGGTGGAAGGTTATAATACTTATGAGGTGCTACCCAAAATATTCAAGAACATCATTATACCAGTCAAATCAGTAGCAGTGCGGCATTCTGTCACTAGACGTCTTTAGGCACCCATCTTTGCTACTGCACCACAAACTTGGGTCAGCTTTGGCACATGTCTTTGTGAGATGTAATGTGTGTCAGGATGTGTTTCAGTGCTTCTGCAAATTGTGAAATGGATGACATGAGGGAGCAACAGATTTATATCAAATTCTGTTTAAAGTTTAATGCTGACAGAGGCATTTGCTGAGAGTGCGTCGAGTCACACAAGAACATCTGAATGGTTCAAGCACTTCCAGGAAGGTCAAGACACTGAGGAAGATGACAAACGTTCTGGTCGACCGGCAACATGTACAACACCAGAAATGATCAAAAACGTGCGCGATGTGATTCATGAAGAACAAAGGCAGACAATTCACAATGTTTGTAAAAGACCTGGGATGTCATACGTTACATATCAACAAATTCTAGTCTAACTGGACATGAAACTAATTGCAGCAAAATTTATCCTTTGTCTTCTCAGCATCGATCAATGAAACCTCGGGATTCACAGTGCACCAAGCTACAACAAAGAGTTCGAGTGTGTCCAAAATTCTTATCCAGAGTTGTAATGTGATGAATCTTAAGTCTACAGTTATGACTCGGTAACGAAGCAGCAATCATCACAATGGAAAACACCATCTTCTACGAGGCTGATAGGAGCTTGACAAGCTCACAGCAACATGAAGTCAATGTTGATTTTTTAGTTATTTATTTATTTATTTATTTGTCAATGACAATAGTAAACAAGATGTCAGTTCCAGCTGGTTGGACTGTCATCAGAAACTTTTGAGATGACTGAGGGACAATGTTTGGTGCAAACAGCCAGAGTTGTGGAAAAAGAACCACTGGTGGGTGCACCCATGACATAGCACCCGTGCACACCTCACTCCTGAAGGAGTTTCTTACAAAAATCGACATGGCAATGGTCCCCAGACCTCCCTACACACAATGCCTAGCCTAACTGTCCACGAATATAAAAATGGTGTTGAAAGGCTGATGTTTTGACTGTACTGAAGACATGCAAGTGGCATCTCAAGAGGTCCTGAACGAACTTCACCCTGCCGATTTTCAGGTGTGCTTCAAAAAATGGGAACAAAAGTGGGATTGTTACAAACATGCCCGGAGTGACTACTTTGAAGGCAGGCTATTAGAACGTAAGTATATTTTTCTGATTTTTAAAATGAAATTCTTAGATATTTTGGGTAGTGCCTTATACACACGTCCCACGACATACAACATACACTATTCTATGTGTAAGATTGCATATTGTTGCACAACGGTACCCAACTTGGGTTACTGCCCAAGGGACTGATGTATTTTTCAGTGACATGGCATCGTACATGTGGCAGCAGGTGATATGGAACTGAGTGTTCGTTCCAAGTGGCTGTAGGAGCCGTACCACATATGGAAGCAATGTGGGGTTGGTTCCCAATGCTAATGAACACATGCCAAACACGGTCATCACAAACTTCCACAGAACAGTTAAATATTAAGAGACGACACAGGAAACTGCAGTCGAATCTTGATAATGTCACTAGAATTGATTGCAAATGTGCATTAATGATTGTACAATCTTAATGCACCATTTAATTTAGGTGTTGGATTGTGGCAAATGGAGCAACATATATCTGCAGTGAGGTCTGGAGCACATCTGGATTAGTACCAGCAATAAACATGTGGCATCACTAAATTGATTTGAGATGTTATTTAACAGTGAATAGTCCTTTCCTTGACTGACTCCTCTTGGTATGATTTCACAACTGGCAGCATCACCAGCACCATGAGGTTGCAGCCTGCACTACCTACTGTGATGGAGGGACAACCATCTATACAAGATCCCAGGTAGGAGCTTCTGTAGACACACCTGATGCAGAATGTGGTGAACTTCCTAAGTTGCATTAAGTAGATTATTACTGGGCATGCAACATGAGGAGTTGCACCATCATCTATATAAACAGTGGTTTCCACACAATTGCACTCTTCCAAAGCAGGAATCACATGCTGTACAAGGTGGTCTTGAAACCATGCAGACATCATAGTACACCTGACTGGTCCTCTGGGTGTGTTCTCCTCAAAGAAGAAAGGACCAAGAACGAAGATGCTTCTGAATCCACACCACACGGCACATACAGTGAGTGTAATGGCTCTTTGTGTACCACATGCAGTTTAAAAGTACCCCAGATTTAGCAATTCTGTGTTTTCACTGCATCCTGTAGAGTAAAATGTGCCTCAACACTCTACAGAACATTGTCCTGCCACATGTCATCAACTTTGCTCTGTGCAAGAAACAAGAGCAAATTCAGAATGTTGCTGTAGATTATTAGGTTTCAGTTGCAGCACCATCTGGATCTAATAAGGCTGCTAGTGTAAAGTGAAGTACAAAATTTTCCACGATATGGACAATTCTCATGACATTGCATGAGCACTAAAAATACCTGGAGCATGTGCTGCATGATAGTTACAGCAACAGTAACCTCATCAATAACTCACTTCCGGCAGGTTAGTAAGCCTTCCCCTTCCAGTTGCCACACCAAGCTCACCCATGTTTTTAAATTTCATCATCACCTTCTTCAAAACATTTAATGAAATCATCAGCGATACTCTCTCAATGCATCACTGTAGTTGCTGCTGTTCACGTAAAATGTTTCACAAACAGTATATGTTCTCTCTTCTTGGTATCCTACTGTGTACTCACATTACGGTTTGTCAAATGATAGAGTGGATGTTATACCATCATACAGTGTACAGCACCAGATTTGGTACCTAAGTAGACTAGATTTGGTTGACTGCAGATAGGACCTGTTCAATAACTATTGTACCATACCATGACCATCAATCATCCTGTGTTCCAACTGGGCAGGTACCTCTCCCCAAACAAATAATACAGACCATAAAAAACTGAAGCTGCTGTTCCCAACTACTTTCTTTGATAAAAAGTTTACCAATAACAATGAAATAGCACAATACAACAAATGTTTCTAACACTGATAGTTCCTCATTAGCTTGTGACTTCTTCCACCAACTCTTTGACAAAGATTTTGTCAGTTTACAATAAAGTGAAATAATAAGTTGCACCGTATCCAAATCAGCAGTGAGATTTTATTTCCTAAACACAAAAGACGCACCCAGTCAACTTCTGTTTCTGTAAAATAACCAGAAACCTGAAGGTTGGTTTGAACGCTGCAGAGCTTTATTGTACATGGTACAACCCTCTCTCCTCCTGTCCTTTGAGGAGACTTACCCATTAAGCTCTAAGCGGATCTGCATTTCAACATTAACGAAGTGTTATGTAAATTGGCACTTTTCAAAAAAAAAATCACTGCCTCAGGTGAAAGTAGCGGCAAATGAAAGAAGGAATCTTATAATTTAATCTTCGAATTTTTAGGCTGGCATTTAACCATTGAATCATCTGTGACAAAGCTAAACCTGAAACTTAATATAAATTTGGCACTCACTTAAAAAGACTTTCGTACTGAATATGACTAGCATAACATGATCAATATGGGAAGCTCAGAATCCTAAACTATGATCTGTTACGCTTACATATGTGGAGTGTTGCAGAGTTATTTTGCATCCTTTCGGACAATGACCGAATGAAAAGTCGCTTTTCCAGGATTGAGGCAGAGCACCCAATGATAATCTGACACTTCCATATTAATCAGTTATGTATCACAGATGAATATGTCAATTGTTAGGACTATGTTTGATGGCAAGTAAACAGAGCAACAATTTCTAATACACATTTGTATCTGCATTTATTACCAGTTCACATCTGACATCTCATTAAAATTAAGATCATTACACAAGCAAGTCTTTAAAGCATTTTAAAAATTATGTCGGCCAGATTTCCTAATATTGAAGAATTTCCAACCTGGTATGCTTTACATGTACATATACAAATTCCCCAACAAAAAGAGTAAATTGTTACAAGAATCACTGTGGGGAAATATGGTCCTCCGATAGTTTGTTTCAGAGACTTTCGCTGATGTCTACTGAGAAATTATTCAGACAAAGCTCCAATGATTATCCAAAATACATGTCAAATAAAATTTTCATAATCAACCACACGAATTAACAAGTGTAACTAAGCACTGTTCATTTCGGATGGCAAAAGTCACAGAGCGTATATGTTCTACATAATCATTTCTGGTATGGTTTGGTAAATTGAATGAATTCATTAATTAAATATTAATAAACCAACAAACAAAAATTTTAATGCTTTGCTCCCCCCATCAATAAATGTCCACCAACGAAGTTATAAAACAGATCAAATATTTGAAGAAATATATGTATTATCAAGCAAATGACGAAAGACTTCAATTTTCCAGGGAAAAGTCATCAGGTGCAGAACAAACTTGTGAGAAAAAAAAAAGATAACTGAACAGTTACAACAGCACATATTTCACAGAAACAGTAATCTGCCTATTCATTTAAATAAAAATTTTAAAACAATGTGTAAACAGCAGATTTTATGCCATTTGAATTGGAGCATGATGCTATGAACATTCAAATACAAGTAGAACTAATAAATAACAATTATATGATGTTTGGCAACAGCTTTTAAACAGCAGTTACATATACTTTAAGTATTCGTCATCATTTTGACGAACAAACCAACCGAAAGAAAGAAAGAAAGAAAGAAAGGGGGTCGAGTATTAAATATACATCTACATGTTTACATGCTTGTACGAAATAAATTTAACAATTTTCTAAAATGAGTATTATTACGTCTGATATTTACATTATAAATACATAAATAATAAACAACTCTTAAAATATTTTATAAAATAAATATCATTACAAAGGAACTATAGATAAAAGGAAGAATAGATTAATTTTGTTGGTAACTTATCAAAAATTGTATAGTAATAAATGCTGCACAATGAAACAAAGGTTTCCTACAAGAAACTATTGGCTAAATAAAAGTTCAAAGTTGTGCAGTGATAAATTACACAACTCTGCCTGACACTTTTCTGTAACTAACAGGTGCATTATTTTCTATGGATCGATAATTTACAATTTGTACACAGTTAACGAAATAAGTTAGCGGTCCTACATCTACATCATTTGTTTAATCATTTATTTATCTAGCATGCATAAAACTTGCATGCATTCATGAGTGTCATGTTTTGTCCTAGTCTTGCATATACTTAATTTTTTTCTCCTCTATAACATTCCACCTGTTCCATGAGCAGATATATGTAGTGGACAAAGCCCTGGAGCCCTAAATATATAAAAAAAATTAAGACTAAAATTGCCTTTTTCACATTAGTGTACAGGCGTTGTTCTATTAAGAATACATTTCAAATTATGTCATCAACAACCAATGTGGCTTCAGGTCGTTAAAAAATCTTCACACGTAAATAATTTATATGAAATATTTAATATTTATCAATAAGGAGAAATTGTGTGTTTAACATAAATTTACAGTCCGTAAATAGAAAATGTTTCATTCTAGATTACTGACATATAATATACAAAGTAGATTAAAAATGAAATGACCATATATTAATTCTGAAGCTACAAAGTAGTTCTACTTTAGATACAGTAGTTTACAATTAAACACACATTTTATGATTCTTTTTAATTTAATACTGTGCTAATTGGGTATAGGTACCAATTGCACACAATGTGCAGTCTTCTTTCTTTTTAAAAAAGAAAAAAAAATCACAAAATTGAAATACCACAATTTTCATAACAATTACAATGAAAATGTCTCCTCAATTTCTTCACATAGAGCAGGTGAGAATGGGGAGGGATGCAAAAACTCTGAGCTAGCTACTGTCAGTCTGGGTGTATAAAATCAAGAGACTGTCAATAAAAGCATTCTTAACAGTTTATGATGTAAAGTTATATTGTACATTCAGCATAATCTTCAGCTGAAGAATCACTGTTATCAAATATAGTAGTGATTCTGGTCAGAAGAGTGTGGGCTCAACACAAAAAAGTAAGTAAAGGGAGAAAATCTGTTCTGCGCAGACTGAGCAAAAATGAAGCAGCACGACGTGGCAGATCAATGAAAAGTAATTTCAGTTTAGAAATCTACTGTACACAAACACAATATTGTTCTAGTCTTCTGAACACACTTCAAATTTTAACCTCTTGTCCGTCCCACTCACAAGGATGTACTGGTATAAAGAGGGAAATTATACTGAGAACATAAAAAACTTATCCGCTCCCTTTGTCCATCTTCCCTCCTATTAGAATAACTCACCAGATTCGAGAACAAAAAAATAAAATTAAAAACAATAAACGCGTGTTGCACTCTAAAAAGTCTTGCACTTTTCTGGTCGTACATCATGTTCCTTACCAATAACTTCACACAAACACCTTTGCAAGTGCATCAGCGCCTGCACTGGCAATGTAGGGCCTGGATGGGTGGAAAGCCACATCAAATATACTCTCGTCGAATTTCTTGCGGTGAGCTGTAATTTCTTGTACACACGTCTTATTTTCCAGATTCCACAGACGGATACTGCAGTCATGACCTGTTTTGAAAAAACTGCATGTTAAACAAATGAGCACTATGCCACATTATAACTATCAATGAATTTATGTAGAATACTCAGGTTGCTGCACATATAGCAACAGTACATAAAAGATACAATTAAGAACAAACAATACTGAGGTGCACCTACAAACCACCCTCTGTACCAGCTACGATATTACTGAATCTCAGCTATTCAATTTTATTTATTAATTTAAGTCTGAGTCCTCCTCCACTTATCACTGTTTTGGTGGCTGGCAACAAGGTTTTTTTTTTTTTTTGTTTTCAAAATATTATTATGATTTATTTTGAATTGTTACACATTCCACATCCTGTAATGCAAGGACTCCTAAGAACAGCGTGCTACTCCAAACTAATCTGCAGAAAATAAAATGTTTTCTTCTATGAACTGTACAGTATTCTACAGAGATGAATACTGTACTCTACCCTAAGGTAAGGAACTGTGTGTGTCCTTTAGAGACAGCTAACAGCATTTTAAAGAAAATCATATGTTCCAAAATGTGCGAAGGGAAAGGAAGATGCTGAATGATGCTTGGTAGCTAATATAGAATTTGTTCAAGTGCTTAATATTACACAAGAAATTGATTTCAGTAGCTGCCTAGTGACATGACGAAAGTCGTACTGACCTGCAACACGTTTTTCATTGCGAATCTTGCCAGACTTTGTATCCATCATTGTTGCTACATGCTCAGCAATGACCTGCTACATCTCACGTAACATAATCTTAATTGTGATTTGCAACCATAGCACTCTCTAGCAGCAGTTATCGGCTACAGTTAGGGTGCTAATCACACAGTCCATTTACGGAAAATAACACACATAAAATAGTTAAACTATTAGCTATCATAAAAGGTGGTCAGAGAAAACCATAAAGAACTTTCCGTAATCACTAACAGTTTGAACTGTCGATTGCTGGTTGAGGAACACTACATACACTGCACAACGATTGGAGATACATTTTAGTTTGTTAACTCAATTGAATCTCCACCACATTTTCAGTTTTAAAATGAATACAATTACAGTATAGTGTCCAATCCCAAGTTTCTGCATGCATAACAACCAATTCACTACATTGTGTTGACTACTATCTCACTGAAATAACTTGCTGCATCACACAGGTTTCAAGATAGAGATTTGTTTCATAATTTCATTTTAATGGCAAAAGTTTGGATGTAGCTAGATACAAACCTGCTACCCTTCTCTTTATATCTCACATCACTATCTCCTATCCTATGGCTTTCACATGACAGAAGTATCTAAGTCACATATTTTACAATGTCTAAAGGCCGTAACTACAAATGTCATTACTTAACTAAGACAAACTGCAACAAAAACAATAAACCATTGTTGTGTCGTAGCAATGAAACAGTATACTTTCTAGCTCAGAAGCCGTAACACAGTGAGCGTAAAAAAAACAAACTAACTAACTACAGATATATCATTTTCTGTCATTTTATTTAACAAATTGCACCTAAAATGACATTCAATCTGTTTGTGCTTTGAAACATATTATAAACACACACTTGTGTATGGCGCTAGGCGTTGTGAAACAATGTCACGCGCCGCCAAGAGGGTAGACACAGAATATGCCATACAAGACATCATGGTAGCAGGTCTGCAGGGTAATGATTTCAATGTATGTGACATCAAGGTAAAAGAGATGTTAGGTTTGAAGTTTCATGTCCTTTATTTGTAAACTCTGGAATATCTGCAACTGTGTCAACTACACACGTGGCAACTACACACGTGACAACACTACAGGTTTTCCACCTCTTATTGGGACGTGAATGCTTTCCTTCTGGCTGTGCAAATGGCTGTTTGATAGGTTTAGCATAGAGGGCAGCATCTGTGCACATTGTGGAGTCTTTTTCACCCTGCATCAGTTTGTCATTAAATGAGGAGACATTGGTTTGTTATTGTGTAGAGGGGAGAGGAAATGGGACATTATTCTTGGGAGGAAAGGGCAGATATGCCCTGTGCTTACGGGGCAGCAGATGGAAATGCTCACATTGCCCAAAGTTTGTACGTTTGGCAGTTTCCAAATTATTAAGCACCAGATCCACACTCATTTACTGCCACCCGCAAGTCCCTATGAGAGCAGGTTCACAGAATGTAAATTTTCCACTAGCACATGTGCACTTAAGGCCTACTTGGAAAACTGATGATGTCATTTTGTGTTGCAAGTGCAAAGGCCTGAGGGACGTGGTTGCCAATGCACAGTGCATATACCAAGCCTTTAAGATGAGGCGTTAGCACGGCTGGAAAACACACGCTCAAGAAGCTAGCACTACGTTGCCTGGGAAACGGGTGTAGACCATTCCACAATTTGGCATGTGTGGCAGAAATATGATTTGCACCCCTTCAGAAAGTTCAGAGCGTTCATGCCCTTAACCAAGACGACCTTCCATATCAAACTGAATTCTGCCAGTGGTTTTTGCAAAGGTGTGCCATTCAACCAGACATTCTGAACCACATACTTTTTACTTATTTGGCATCCTTCGCATGAGAGGGTATGTTCAACAGCCACAACCAACACGTGTGGGCACAGGAAAATCTGCATGCCACTTTTGTTCTTGGTTACCAAGATCACTTCGCTATCAAGATTTGGGGCAGTTTAGTCTGTCCATACATGTTCCCCCATTGTCTGAATGCAAACACACACTTTATCTCTTTATGAGAAACTCTGCCCAAGTTGTTGGAACATGTTCCACTCAATGCTCTACAGCGAATGTAGTACCAACACGATGATGGACTTGCGCACTTCATACATGCAGTGCGAATACATTAGGATGAAACGTAAAGTGAGAATTGGATAGGGCATGGTGGGCCAGTGGCATGGCCCAAACTTTCACCCAACTTTGTGCCCAATGATTTTTTTCTTCTGGGACCACCTGAAACCTGTTTTCTATGAAACACCAATTGAGACTGATTATCTGGTAGTGCACATTATGGCAGCCTCTGATGAAATTTCCACTTTGGCAGAGCTGTTTGAACGAGTGTGACGGTCACTCTAGCGTCATTGCACGGCGTGCATTCAAGCAGGAAGGCCCAATTTCAAGTGCTTTATGTAAATGTTTTCAAATAAAGGTTATAAAACTTCACCCTGACATCTCATTGTCCTTGATGCCATAAATAAACTGAAAATGTTGCCCTATAGTCCTGCTACAATGACAGCTCGGATGACTTTTTGTGTGCCTACCCTCTTGGGTGCCTTGAAGTTGTTCAATAATGCCTAGGACAATATGCTATGGATGCAGACGAGGGTTGCTATGTGAAACATGCTTGTCGTGATCCACTAAAGAAACAGAGAGAAACTCCATACGGCTCCATACAATTTTCGGTTTGTGACATACAACTGATGTTGCATCCCATTGGCCACACTTCTCTCCACATGGCAACATTCAGACACTGCAGATTCTTCCTTTCCCACTTCGCAATGTACTGGAATGCAAAATTCTATGCTGTGATGTCACTAGCCACTCATCCACGAATGATTTCACATCCTAAGACAGGACGCTGCCTTCAACATCACATGTATGTTAATGTGACAATGGTTTTGCCCGCTGCACATCCCATATGGAATAAATCTACCGTATGAGTGTACACTGAGAGAAAGTACTCCTGGTAAGTATTAGCCACAGTGTAAGGGGAGAAGAGAAAGAGGCAGTGAGGGCGAAGAGGCAGTGAGGGCGGGGGGCCAGAGGGTAAAAATAAAAGAGAAACAAAAAATTAAAAATCATTTGGGTGTGCATCTAAAATGTGAAGAACAATGAATCAAACCTTAATTATACATAAAACAAAGGAGCACTCTCAATGGACCTACCGCACATGTGAAAGAAAAGATGAGTGAGAAGATGGGTTATAGAACAACTTATTTGTGGAATCAACCAAACATGGACCACAAAAATTCAAGTAGTAGTTTCTCTCTCTCTCTCTCTCTCTCTCTCTCTCTCTCTCTCTCTCTCTCTCTCTCTCTCTCCCCCCTCCCCCCCGCCTCCTCCTACCCCATTTGTCTGTTTAGTGACAGAGGATAAGGAAAATAATGTGTCAGGACACAGCCTTCATTCTCAAAATAATGTGCATCTAAATTCTGAAATGGCTGCCAAATATACATTAAATACTAACTACTTCTGCACTGATTTGCATAGTCATCATCCTAATTTCGAACAGATAGTCTGCAAAGTTCCATTACATGAAAATGTACTCTCATATAATCCTCCACATACAAAATTAAAGTCCAAGTACAAATGTATTTTACTCACTTCCTGAGAGAAGATACAGGCCATTCGGATCAACAGCTAGACTTGTAACAGAGTCTAAATGAGCAACCATTGAATGAACCAGCTTGCCAGTCGTGTTGTCAAAGAATCGAATATGTCGATCCTCATGGGCAGTGATTGTCAATGGAAGAAGAGGATGAGCCACCACACAATTTATTTGGCGACCCATTACATTATTGTCAACTTCCTTAAAAATAAAAGCACAACAATCAAAAAATTAGCAACAAATAAGGAAACAACATTAATATTTTGTTTGTCATTAATCAATTTGGTTACAGAAATAAATAGCACTATTAGTACATACCTCAAAATCTGTAATGCATGAATGTGTTAAACTTACGGTCAGAATTGCACAAAAGTAAGT
Organism: Schistocerca gregaria; assembly: GCF_023897955.1. NCBI lineage: Eukaryota > Metazoa > Arthropoda > Insecta > Orthoptera > Acrididae > Schistocerca > Schistocerca gregaria. Next base: position 298,480,059 of record NC_064925.1, read on the forward strand.
TTACCGTAGAATTACTAAAAGCTTTTTTGATAGGTTTCAGTAAGTTCAACAATTTGAAAAAGTCTTACTTGTTTCTTGTCCAAAATGGTATAAAACTGTTTATCTGACTGAACTATCAAATTAGATTAAATGGGCAAGGTTCACATACGTCTAAAACTTCCTGATGGGCTTCAATGAAATTGAAATACATACACAGACAATTGTAAAAGGTGTAATTGACATACCTCACAAATTATTTTGCTCTCAACTGCTCATCAAAACACAAATTAAGTTCACAGAAATTAAATTATTTTAAACTTGTGTCAGAAAATAGGAAGGGAGAGACCATGCCAGCAATGATTACTATTTGCATCTACGCATGTATACCACAGAAAATTGCTCAAGGGAAATTCACCACATACCAAAATAATTAAAATGGTCAGGTACCTACTAAAACAGTTAATAAAATGTAATATGTCTATATATCTGCAGAGCATTTAACAATATAGCACAAGATACATTACAATCAGAATAATTCTTAACATGTGAGACAACTGAAATAAAGAGAGAGACTCTTTCAGGATCTATCAAAAGGAAAACTATGTACTTTGGTGTTTGTGTACTGCCAGTATTGAAAGTTTCATTTTCTGAACATAGGTAATGACCAGCTATTCTGTCCCATAACGCAATGCACGAGTGTCAACCTTACCTTTAAATAAGATTAAACACCAATACTTGAGGTAGTAAAATGCTACCTTCCCTTCTGGGGGAAAGGAGAAACAAAAAAGAAACAAACAGGTTTGTCACACAATACAAGGAGAGAAAAAATTCTCAGCCTGACTCAATGACGGTGCTTAGATGAATGAAATTTTGTTTCTGTAACTCCTTTAAATCAATAAACTGTGGTTTCACACTGCCACATTTGCAGTTTTTATTTCTTTTCGCTACTGTACCACTAAAGAAATTCATCCAGTGTTTGAAGGGAATGATTAAACCAAATGCATAATTGTCAAACATACCATACCTCTCAAGGATGATCATATTGAACATCCAAAGACTGCAACACAGATGCAATCATAACATAATACAGTTTTATGAGTGGCAATTAAAGGGGTATTTCACAGCTCATGTCATAGGTGTACCAAACAAATGAATTAACTACAAGAATGTATGCCAATTTGTAATTGTCAATCAGATTTAAGTCCATCACTTTACACTGGAAAGGAAACATCGCAAGCACAGGGTGAAAACAAGTGGCCCTGAATCACATAAGGTGAAATTTATTTCATCTACTGGAAAGGTTATGGCCTGTGAAGCACGATTTATGGAACAGCCACCCTTTTCAGACATGATGCCCTCCAACCTCTAAATATTCATACAAAGAAATTTATTAACACAAAACATTTTGATATTAATGAAGAGTCATAGCATCCTTATTTCAGACCATACATCTCACTTCAGGGATTGTATCAATGCCCTGGAAAATGCTGGCCAGAGAGGGATACTTAAAACTTAACAATGCCTTCACAGACAAGGAACGAAATTCTCCCTCACATTTATTAAAGTGTTTTGCAGGCAGTCTTCCTGAAGAGGGAGCTACATCTGCACAAAGAAGATGTACTTGAGATATGTGAAGCAGCATTGTTAAGCTGTCTTTTCTTAAACTGACCAATTTTAAACTTAGCTGATAACTGTTTAACAGTTTACAACTACTAACATGTAGCCGACTAATCTTTTTCCTGTCTGAAAATAGCATTTGCACTAGGGAAGCATTCTACCATTATGTTTTATTGTTAGAGGTGGAAATGTGGTAAGTGACAAAAATCTTATAACAGACCAGACCTTTAGATCTGTAATCTGGCACTTACCCACTGAAGCATTAAATCACAATATGACAATGGAAGACAAAGAAAAGGGGGGGGGGGGGGTGTTAATCCCATTCTACTGCTACCATCAATACTATATCCAACACCAGCAAGGTCACATGGCAGCCTCATTACTCAAAAGTTTACTTATTACGGTGAACATAAAATTCTGAGCAGCTTTAAATATACACTTCAGATGATTGCCAAACCCCATCAGAAAAAAATGGTTCAAATTGCTCTGAGCACTATGGGACTTGACATTTGTCGTCATCAGTCCCCTAGAACTTAGAACTACTTAAACCTAACTAACCTAAGGACATCAAACACATCCATGCCCGAGGCAGGATTCGAACCTGCGACCGTAGCGGTCACGCGGTTCCAGACTGAAGCACCTAGAACTGCACGGCCACACCGGCCGCAAACTCCATCAGAATGTACAATATTAAATTATACTGAAATCTAAAGAGAAATACATACTGGACTTGTCTCAAGACGTAGAAGCTGTTTTCCTGTTTCTATATCAAAAATGACACAATGTGCTGAATTGTATGCTGCCACCATTCGATTCTGCTCATCTCTAATAAAATCAACTGATGTTGGAGCACCATCTGCAACAAAATATCATTATACAAGTTACTAGCAAACAGTGTTAGTGTACTGATACATGCATGTAAATGCAAATACACACGTGATGTTCAAACCACCACTCACGTTCCATCATACATTATTAAAGATCAAAATTTGCTCTGTAAGCTCTGTATCACAATCAAATACAGTAACAGTTTTACAGCTTTCATACCACAAACTAACCTTGTTTGTATTAGTGTTTATCCAGTTGTTTCTAAATCTACACTTATGCTCCCATACCAACCAAAATTTGTATAGCAGGTAGTGATTAGAATTAGTACTATCTGCACCACTTCCAGCCATGGCAACTACAAGGGAAAAAATCACTGCCTACAAAACAATATCAATTTACTATTGTGATCTGCAATGACTACAGCCCTCTACCTGAGAAAGAAGCTGCTGCTGAGAAATGGTATGGTGTGGGTTTGTGCCTACTGTGTGTGAAATATTGCTTATATTTTAAAGATAAACAAGACAATATAATAATTCAATAAAAGCACATAAAAGAAAAAATCTATGTTACAAATAGTCATTTCATGAAGAAATGGAAACCCTACTTCAGGAAGAACTTCAGGGCAACTTCAGGGTGTATATGCACACAAGGAAAAAAATATTCCCGAATTTCCTGATTAAAAATACACTTTTCCCGGACTAACATATTTTACCGTGTTAAGTGACAGTATACTTTCCCTTGGAACTGTAAAACATGTCAAACCTTTCAATGGTTAAAGGCTTTATACACGAGCGTAGAGCTTCCCAGCTCTCTACAAAATAATCCCCCCCCCCCCCCCCCAAAAAAAAAAAGCGCTTTGGAAAAGATGTTTGATGTGCAGACACATGTACAGTGCACAATTTTATATTATGATACGTTGCACATCTTCGTATAATGAAAGTATGAAGTCGACTCCCACCAAACTCAGCACGCTAGATTTAGAAGCACTGAAACCGAGTTTGCAATGTGTTTTGTAAGCCAATCACAACTCATGTCACATGATTAGTCAGCTGATAACAGCATATATTGAGCGCATATGACACGTCATGTCGTCAGCCCACAGCAACACTACTGTTAAGTAGCATTAACACACAAACAGGGAAAGTTAATGGTTTAAATTAATATACATAGTGTAGCTACAAGAAAAGTTGAGATTACACACCTTTTTTCTCTCTTTGCATGTGTTACACTTTAAGATACAACACACACATGTGCCAGTAAAATTTTAAATAATGTCACAAACGTCTCGTCTGCTGGGCACAAAGTTGTTGTAAGTAGCTGGTTCTCTAAGTATAAAGTTTTAAATGAGGGTCGAACGCTCTGTCATTTAAGAAATTGATTAACATCAAACATGTAACATAATTCTTATTGCGTAAATTTTCTTTTACTTTGAAAGTAACACCTTTCATACCATAATTCGCAATATTTTCCAGAAACCTATTAGAAATAGGTTCCTATCAGCAGTTGCCAGGGAGCACAAGAAAACAGGCGTTACTGGGCATGCGTCATTACAACAACACAGGAAGCCCGTATGTTTGACCACATATAGCATTAAGAGATCTTACATTACGCCATACATGAAACAGGATATCAGAGCATACTCCAAGAGCATCGGAATTTCATAAACTATACTAAAATGCATAATTCAGTTTAAAACACAGACTCACATGTCCAGATTCATAGAGCTTAGTTTTAAAAAGTTAGCAAGTACTTAAAATTTCCTTCCACTATTCCAAATTTTAATTTCTAGCTCACATTTTTCATATAAAAATCATAAAAACTATACATTTCATTATAAAATTATGAGAAAATTAAAAGTAAACAGTGGTAAGTCATTACAGTAAATTCGCATAATTACAGTGATTCACATTTGCCTAAAATTTTAATACAAAATATGTAAAAAAAAATTGGGGAAAAATGAGTATGTATGTTTTCTTATGTTTCCTTTTTCAGAAAAAAATCAAGTTTGAAAAAAAGGAGGTAAACGGAGGTAAACAAAATAGCAAAATAAATTTAATCAAGTTAATCTTAATTTTTTCCTTTAAGCTCTTCAGTCCCGACGTACACATATGTGCACATCAGGTCTTTGTAGTGTCATCCTGCCAAATGATGTTTTCCTGAATTGAGACCTGATGTGCACGACTGCGCACATCATGCGGTTTCCCCGTTTCTGCCGCTAGGTCGTGGGCAAGTCAGTTTTGGTGTGTTTTCTTGCATCCTGAAACTTCCAATCTGAAGGATGGCGTCATCTGCGACACGCGAGAAAGGTAAATTCAGTTTCAATAATCCTTTTTGAATTTTATTACTGTTTTTATCGTGTCTTACTCCAAACAAGACATCAAGAAAGTGATGTGTATGCAATGAAAACGATAGTTTCGTAGTTTTACAAACATCGACTGTTGAATTTGAAGTACACATTTGTGTACATCAGGTCTTAGCTCACAGAATGTAGTGGTACTAACGCTATGACTGATCTCATTGTGAAATCGTAATATAAAACGTAATCAAAAAGTAAAGTCGAAAGTTTAGCTACTAATACTCTAGGAGAGCACCTAAGTTATTGTGGTGTAATGGGTAGTGTGTTGGATTCGGAACACATAGGTCCTGGGTTCTAATCCTGGTGAAAACTCAAAAATTTTTGATTTTGTTATTAGGTTCAGTTTCATTTCTTTATTCCATTACATCAACAGTTACTTTCACTTTATTTCATTTTTGCTTCTCAGCTCTAACAGACGATGAAATTATAAAACTGCTCGAGACGAGTGACTAGTCACACAAAGATGATCCTGTTGATGAACCTGCAACTCCGCCTGAACGAATAGGTGTGCTTTAAGTTGAAGGATGCAATGTGGATGTTACTCCTGAGGCACCTGCATCAGCTTCATCTTTTCACTGTCGTCCACTAAGATGGAGGCAATCTAAGTAAGCAATACATTGGTGTAGTTCTGTGTGCCATCTGACATGATTTAGATCAGTATTTTTCAGTGGTACTATTTGTTTGCAAGATGTGTAATCGACAGCCTTCTAACGACAAATTTGAAGAACAGACTGATGATGAACTGAGAAACCTTTCACAGTTTTTCTTCGAGTACTTCCATAAAAATTTCTGGAAAAATGTTGCAGGACAAACTAATTTAGATCATTGCCAAAAGAACTCCAAAAGTCTGGATACAAATACTAATGAAATTTTGTCCCTTGTCCGAAGTGAGATATTGATGGGTACATTGAAATTGCCCCAGGCAAGACTTTACTGGAATATGCAACTGGATATTCCACTTGTATCATCAATCATGACAAGAGAGAGATACTACAAATTACGAAATAATCTGCATTTTGTAAATAATTTGGAAGATCATGACGTAAATGACAAACTTTGGAAGGTTAGACCTCTAATTGATGCTTTTAGAAATGTACTAGTTTACCCACGTCTCAACACCTTACTGTGGATGAACAGACTATTCCATTCACAGCGAGGTGTAAGATGAGAACATATGTACCTTCCAAACCTAATCCACTTGGCCTCAAAAATTTATTTTAGCGCCATCAGATGGACTTGTCCTTGACTTTCTATATACACTGGCAAAGGAACAATTCCTGACAGCGATCAAAAAGAACATGGCCTGGGAGCGGGTATACTCAAACTACTGGCTAGAACTATACCCAATGATTACAATCATGTAATTTACAGCGACAGATTTTTCACCAGTTCAAAATCTGTTCAGATTTTACTAGACAGGAATATATTTCAGACAGGAACTGTGATGGCCAATAGAATAAAAGAAGTAGCTTCTAAGTTCAAGAGAGATCAGGAGCTGCAGCAGGGGCAATGGGATGAGTACGTACGGAAGGACCAGGAAATTTGTGCCCTCAAATGGAAGGACAATTAATCAGTCACTTTCTTACCCTCGTGCATAGGGAGCAAACCAGAGGGTACCTGCAAACGATGGTGTAATACAGAAAAAGCAAAGGTTAGTGTCAAACAACCAGCCATCATCAAAAGCTATAAACGCAATATGGGTGGCATTGCTCTTTGTGATAGATACATGGCATACTATAGGTCAAACATCAGAACAAAAAAGTGGACTGTCAGAGTATTCAACCACTTCACTGATTTAGCCGTAATTAATTCATGGATTATGTACAAAAGGTGTTGTCAAAAAGAAGGGAAACCAAAACAAAAGTGGATGTCTCTCATAAACTTCAGAATTCACTTGTCCCACGACTTGGTAAAGTCTTCAAAAATTGTAGACTCACTGGAATTGTCGAAAGAAATTTCTGCGAGTGTGACACAGGAGTATGTCAGCCGTTCTGATGAAGATGAGCAGCATCAGCCCACAAAACGAAGACAAATTGTACCAAAGCCAACTAAAGAAAGCAAATGTGACAGGGTTGACCACCTTCCCAAATATATTGAGAGTAGTTTTGCCTCAAGGTGTCTGTTACCAGGGTGCAAGTCACGTTCCCACATAATGTGTAAAAAGTGCAAAGTTTATTTGTGCGTATTAAAAAACAATGTTTTGCTAAATTCCATAAACATGAGAAGTAATGTGCTCATAAAAATGAGAAGTAATGTGTACATTTTTCATTGGTAATAAAAATATGAAAATACTATGAGATCGACGTTTTTTTCTCTGTTGAGACCAAATGTACACACACATGTACATTCAGTTACTCAAACATTATATAAAATAAAATTTCAAAATTAGTTTTTTTGTGTTACTTTGACATCAGATGCACCAAAAAAAGCAACTGAAACATTTTTCCATTCTTTGTTTATCTTCGGGACTGAAGAGGTTAACAAGATTTCAAAAAGGTGCAGAACAGCCCGCACATTGTTCACCACACAACTTCTGTTTGCTTCGGACTCCTCTGGCCCTATGTACATGGCAGTAACTTCTGGATTACTAGAAGCCCTCCATTTATTCGGGCCACTATTAAGTAAAGAAGCGAGTGTTGGTGGTTTTAGCCAAACGAAGCCCCAACCTGATATTAAGCTTTTTCAGTGCGATTTTCAGGATGCAAATTTTCTTGGTGTACCAGTACTGTATTATCTCATTTTTGGTTCTTCATTATGGCATAATGCCTTATGTGCCACAAGATGAAAACATGCACTTGAAAATCAGCGAACAGTTGAAACTAGCCAATACTGTGGAATGAAGCACTCCATTTCAAATAAATTGACTGTGTCTGTGGGAAAGATTAATGAAGGCCAAATTTCTTTAGCAAACCAACAAATACAACTTCATTGTTCTACAAGGCAATTTTGCTTGACTATCAGAAAGATGGACAAAAAATAAAGTCCGAAAACTGCAAATAACGACATACTTTAGCCCTCCATAAGTATGTCAATGTATTTTAATCCACTTGATAGGTCCCGGCCACAGAAAGCCGTTACACTTTCTTTTGATGTGAGAGCTCTAAAAAAAGAAGAAACTGCGAAATCACAAAATGTAAACATGGGTCACATTGAGAAGCTTAGGTGCAGAAGAAAAAATTTTCCGGGTAGCATCTGCAGATTGTTACTACTGCTGAAACAGCTAACAGCCCCAGTTCAAGTAGCAAGGAGCCGGAGAAGGTGCTGTACATTCACGACTCAACTGCACACGTGCATGAGACAGGTGGCAACGGCTCAAATGAACCTAATGTAAATAACGCTCAAATGAACCTAATGTAAATAAGTGTGATGTCATGCTCATCAGAAACAGTTTGTTGTTACAGAGTATTGCATAGTCTTCGTTCTAAGGCCTTTGACCCATTCTGCTGTTTGCAGAGTATCAGTTCTTGCTGGTCAAAATTACAAAAAAAATTAGCTAGAAACTAAAACAATGAAAAGTTCCCAGAATTCTAAAAAGCTCCCAGGTTTTTCTCTGAACTACCTGTTGTCCTGGGGCATATACACCCTGAACTTATTAACACACTGCTCTACATGCAGTGAGCTACAGAAAAAAAGATTAATCTAAAATGCACTTGCAAAATTTCACGTTTATAGGTCTTATTCACAAAATGTTACTCCTGTGAAATTTTTTTTCCAGTCAGTAGTAAGAAATTGCAAAATACATTATGATAAGAGCAAACCCGTTTTACATTCACAAAGGGTTCTGTCTGTTTTGAGACTACCAAAATTTGAAGCAGGCAATACATTCATTTTCTTGGGAGCAGCTACCACATTTCTTTCTTATTCAGCCATTACAAAATTATGTTTTAAATAGAAGTATGAGATGCATCCAGAAAGTAGATTTCCCCATTTTTTTTAAAAAACAAAGAATACATAGCTACATGAAAAACTTTATTGGCAGCAAGTACAGCAATGTTTGAGTTGTTCTTCGACAGTCATCAAAAGAATTGAGACACTTATGTTGTGGGATCAACTTCTGTATTCCTACCTCGTAGAAGTCTGCCACCTGTGAATGGAAGCATTGTGTGACAGTCATCTTCAGGCCTGTGCTGTCATTAAAATGGTGGCCAGAGAACAAGAAATTCTTGAGGTGCAAGAGAAGATGGAAATCACAGGCAGCAAGATGACAACTGTATGCTGAATCATCAAACAGCTCCCAGTCAGCAACTGTTTTACAGAAGTTTATGTGCCGAGTCATATGGGGACGAGCATTGTCATGCAGCGGCGTAACACCTGCAGTAAGCATTCTATGCCTCTTGTTCTGAATAGTACTTCATAGTTTCCGCACTGTTTCACAATAATGTGTCAGCGTTCAGAGTTTCACAACCTCTGGGCAAGAAATCAATGACCAGAATGTCCTTGCTGTCCCAGAACACCATGCCCATCACTTTTTGGACCAATCTAGCCTGCTTGAATTTAGTCTTGACCAGAGATCCACTGTGATGCCAAGGCATTGTCTACTGCTTGGTTTCTGAGGTCAAATGAGAAATCCACATTTGTCAATCATGACAATTCTGTATGGAACTCATTGCCGTCCTCATGATACTTCTGCAAAATGCCAGTGCTGCTCTAAAGTGTTTCATTTTGTGCTCAAGACTCAGGTTTATTGGTATCCAATTGGCACACAATTTCTTGAACAGCAGGTGTTTAGTGGCAATTTCATACAACAAGTATCACAATATTTCAAGAAAACGGCTGCTGATCTCCACAACAGTGAAGTAACAGTTCTCCAGGATGCACTGCCACACCGGCTCACATTCTGCTCATAGACCTGACAGAGCTGATAATGAATTTCAACGACCACTATGTTTTATGCATTAAGGAGCCTTATCACTGACAGAACCTCACATTTGGTGGGAGAACAAGTAAGAGATGCTATTTCAGGGCACTGCTGCTATGGTACTGGCACCAGGTAGGACCTGTCCGACCAGCATCTGATTGTAGTGTCATCTGTTGCGAATGCACAATTTTCTCGGCTAAACACGTCACAGTTAGCCTTCTGCCGCCGAGAAGTGTGTCAGCAGTGCGCAAGTAGCAACAAGTGGCTTATTTAGCATTCATATAAGAGTAGTAAAGTTTAAAGTTAGTTTGAGTGTTCTTAGCACACTTGTTTAGTTAAATCCATCAAATCATTTTGTAGTTTCGTAATTAGCAGTGGCAGATTTGCATTTTAATATCTGTGACATGTAAAGTCGCGTAGTTGTCTGTCAATTGTTTATTTCTTTCAGATAGTCTTTTTACGTTACTGACACTACAGTTAGCCTTCTGCCACCAAGTAGTGTGTCAGCAGTGCGCAAGTAGCAGCATTACTGCATTTACTAGGCAGTCTTGTATTATAATAACTATTTAAATTTTGTGTCTAATTGTTTGTGCTCTCTATAGATTAGTTCAGACTTTCTTTGCACAACAGTTTTTAGCATGGATAGGGACTGCGACTGCTGTGTTCGGATGTGGGCTGAGTTGACATCCCTTCGCTCCGAGCTTCAGTCACACAGCACGAGGCTGTTGCCAATGGGCATCACTGAGGTGGTCTGGATGGGGGTTTGTCAGGGACGGCCGGCTCGTCCCATGCATCCCCCGATTGGACTACGGCTGTGGCTGACCGGGATTCTGCCCACACTGAGGCTGACCCCTCACCCGTGGTAGAGTGGGAGGTCATCTCGAGGTGTGGCAGGGGGCGAAAGACATTCCGGAGGGCTGAACCGAAGGCCTCTCCAGTTCGTCTGATGAACCGGTTTCAGGCTCTGTCTCCGGCTGATACTGATCTTTGGCCAGACATGGCTGCTGGTCCTGTTCCAGAGGTTGCCCCTCTATCTGCAAGATTTGGGCAGTCGCAGAGAGTGGGCTTCCTGGTAGCTGGCAGCTCCAACGTCAGGCGCGTAATGAGGCCCCTTAGGGATATGGCTGCAAGGGAGGGGAAGAAAACCAATGTGCATTCCGTGTGCATACCGGGGGGAGTCATTCCAGATGTGGAAAGGGTCCTTCTTGATGCCATGAAGGGTACAGGATGCACCCATCTGCAGGTGGTAGCTCATGTCGGCACCAATGATGTGTCGCTATGAATCAGAGGAAATCCTCTCTGGCTTCCAGCAGCTATCTGATTTGGTGAAGACTGCCAGTCTCACTAGCGGGATGAAAGCAGAGCTCACTGTCTGCAGCATCATCGACAGGACCGACTGCGGACCTTTGGTACAGAGCCGAGTGGAGGGTCTGAATCAAAGGCTGAGACGGTTCTGCGACAGTGTGGGCTGCAGATTCCTAGACTTGCGCCATGAGATGGTAGGGTTTTGGGTTCCGCTGGATAGGTCAAGAGTCCACTACACACAGCAGGCGGCTACACAGGTAGCAGGGGTTGCGTGGCATGGACTAGGCAGTTTGTTTTAAGTTAGATGGTCTTGGGCAAGTACAGAAAAGGCAGCAGCGTCAAAGGGTGCGGGGCAAAGTCAGGACATGCGGGGACCAAGCAGCAATCGGTATTTTAATTGTAAACTGTTGAGGCTGCGTTGATAAAGTACCGTAACTTCAAGCACTGACAGAAAGCATCGAAGGTGAAATTGTTATAGGTACAGAAAGCTGGCTGAAGCCAGAGATAAATTCTGCCGAAATTTTTACAAAGGCACAGACGGTGTTTAGAAAGGATAGACTGCATGCAACCGGTGGAAGCGTGTTTGTCGCTGTTCGTAGTAGTAGTAGTAGTAGTAGTAGTAGTAGTAGTAGATCCTTTAGTGAAATAGATGTAGATAGTTCCTGTGAATTATTATGGGTGGAGGTTATACTCAACAACCAAGCTAAATGAATAATTGGCTGCTTTTACCGACCTCCCGATTCAGCAGCATTAGTGGCAAAACAACATAGAGAAAATCTGAATTACATTTCACATAAGTTTCCTCAGCATGTTACAGTCTTAGGTGGAGATTTCGATTTACCAGATATAGACTGGGACACTCAGATGTTTAGGACCGGACAGAGCATCGAGTCACATTATACAGAGTGCACTATCCGAAAATTACCTCGAGCAATTAAACAGAGAACCGACTCGTGGAGATAACATTTTGGACCTACTGGTAACAAAGACCCGAAATTTTTGACTCCGTAAGCACAGAAAGGGTATCAGTAATAAGGTCATTGCAGCATCCCTGCATATGGAAGTAAATAGGAATATAACAAAAAAAAGGAGGAAGGTTTATCTGTTTAGCGAGAGTAATAGGAGGCAGATTTCAAACTACCTAACAGATCAAAACGAAAATTTCTGTTCCAACATTGACAATGTTGACTGTTTATGGAAAAAGTTCAAGGCAATCGTAAAATGGGTTTTAGACAGGTACATGCAGAGTAAAACTGTGAAGGACGGGAAAAACCCACCGTGATACAACAACAAAGTTAGGAAACTACTGCGAAAACAAAGAGAGCTTCACTTTAAGTTTAAACGCAGCCAAAACCTCTCAGACAAACAGAAGCTAAACGATGTCAAAGTTAGCGTGAGGATGGCTATGCGTGAAGCGTTCAGTGAATTCGAAAGTAAAATTCTATGTACCGACTTGACAGAAAATCCTAGGAAGTTCTGGTCTTACGTTAAATCAGTAAGTGGCTCGAAACAGCATATCCAGACACTCCAGGATGAGGATGGCATTGAAACAGAGGATGACACGCATAAAGCAGAAATACTAAACTCCTTTTTCCAAAGCTGTTTCACAGAGGAAGACCGCACTGCAGTTCCTTCTCCAAATCCTCGCACAAATGAAAAAATGGCTGACATCGAAATAAGTGTCCAAGGAATAGAAAAACAACTGGAATCACTCAACAGAGGAAAGTCCACTGGACCTGACGGGATACCAATTCGATTCTACACAGAGTACGCGAAAGAACTTGCCCTCCATCTAACAGCCGTGTACCACAAGTATCTAGAGGAACGGAAGGTTCCAAATGATTGAAAAAAGAGCACAAGTAGTCCCAGTCTTCAAGAAGGGTCGTCCAGCAGATGCGCAAAACTATATACCTATATCTCTGATGTCTATCTGTTGTAAAATTTTAGAACATGTTTTTTGATTGAGTACCATGTCATTTTTGGAAACCCAGAATCTACTTTGTAAGAATAAACATAGATTCCAGAAACAGCGATTGTGTGACACCCAACTTGCTTTATTTGTTCATGAGACCCATAAAATATTAGATACGGGCTCCCAGGTAGATGCTATTTTTCTTGACTTCCGGAAGGTGTTCGATACCGTTCTACACTGTCGCCTGATAAACAAAGTAAGAGCCTACAGAATATCAGACCAGCTGTGTGGCTGGATTGAAGAGTTTTTAGCAAACAGAACACAGCATGTTGTTATCAATGGAGAGACGTCTACAGACATTAAAGTAACCTCTGGTGTGCCACAGGGGAGTGTTATGGGACCATTGCTTTTCACAATATATATAAATGACCTAGTGGATATTGTCGGAAGTTCCATGCAGCTTTTCGCGGATGATGGTGTAGTATACAGAGAAGTTGCATCATTAGAAAATTGTAGCGAAATACAGGAAGATCTGCAGCGGATAGGCACTTGGTGCAGGGAATGGCAACTGACCCTTTACACAGACAAATGTAATGTATTGCGGATACATAGAAAGAAGGATCCTTTATTGTACGATTATATGATAGCGGAACAAACACTGGTAGCAGTTACTTCTGTAAAATATCTGATAGGAGGCGTACAGAACAATTTGAAGTGGAATGATCATATAAAATTAATTGTTGGTAAGGCGGGTGCCAGGTTGAGATTCATTAGGAGAGTCCTTAGAAAATGTAGTCCATCAACAAAGAAGGTGGCTTACAAAACACTCGTTCGACCCTATACTTGAGTATTGCTCATCAGTATGGGATTCGTACCAGGTTAAGTTGACAGAGGAGATAGAGAAGATCCAAAGAAGAGTGGCCCATTTCATCAAAGGGTTATTTGGTAATCGTGATAACGTTACGGAGATGTTTAGTAAACTCAAGTGGCGGGCTCTGCAAGAGAGACACACTGCATCGCTGTGCAGCTTGCTGTCCAGGTTTTGAAGGGTACGTTTCTGGATGAGGCATCTAATATATTGCTTCCCCCTACTTATACATCACGAATTTAAAATTAGAGAGATTCGAGCACGCACAGAGGCTTTCCAGCAGTCGTTCTTCCCGTGAGCCATACGCGACTGGAACAGGACAGGGAGGTAATGACAGTGGCACGCAAAGTGCCCTCCACCACACACCATTGGATGGCTTGCAGAGAGTGGATGTAGATGTATATGTACTGTAAAGGAAACAACAACAGGACACTCACTTCTGGATGTGCCTTGTATGAGCATTACATCATCATTATCTGTTACTATCTCTACCTTCACAAATAGTTAAGCTTTTTCCAACAAACTCAGAAAACCTGTTAGTAGTTTCGAAAAAGCAGCAGCATCACCTGTATCAGCTACATTTAACACCACAAATTTAAAGATTATTTGGTACTCAAACAGTTTGTTACTTTATTTCGAAACAAAAAATTAAATTAGACCTTCCACATCAATCATGCACAGGCCGAAGTAAAAACTCTGGAAATGATACTCATTGGTCTGAATGAAGCCAATAGTCAGATTGTGTGCACATTAACACTGGTAGTACAACAATTAACATAAAATCAAACTGAAAAAATTAAAAAATTTATTTTAGAAAGCTCCAAATAAGGGGAGAAAAAGAGCACTTCTAGACAACTACTAGATACTATTACTACATCACATACCTTGTTCTGAAGTGTATGTAGACAGAAGAGGCATTTTACTAGTTGGAGACCACAGCTTCACCGTTCCATCAGCAGAACATGAAAGCAGCTGCAGCTGCTGGCTTTGTATACTGAGACCCCAAACCGCATCTGTGTGTCCCTCCATGCTGCCTGTCAGAACACCTGGATCTGTCAACACACCCATTAACAAGATCAGTATTTCTGTCCGTGCACTCTTACCATGTATGCTGAAAAATAGGACATATAATATAGATGTGGACTACCAATCAATTTGCATCCTTGTCATCACAGTTAAAAAAATGAAAGTCTTAGCTAGAATACACAACTCACTAAACTCTGCACAGTACCTGTCCTCACAAATGCAAGGGCCCCAACTACACATTATTAGGAATAAGATTTAAATTGCTCTACCCCCAAGCAGTCCTATAAACACTATGTCTGCAATGTTAATTAATTTTGCCCAATTTCAAGTTTAACATACATACAGATACAGTCAGTTAAAAACCTTCATGTGCAACAGAAAATCACTAAGTTTCATCACATTAACTAACAGTTTTAAAGAAAAAGACAACACAAAATTTATTGAAAGTATGACAGCATGAGGAGTTGTTATTAGCACAAAAGTAAATATAGAACTTTCAACTGTAAAAACTTTACTTCTTTGAGTAGCACAAAAGTATTCCCAAATACAAAAAGATACAGACAATGAATTGGGGTTACTCAGGCTGTTGCATCACTTATTTTACTCCAACACAATCCTCAAACTGGAAATGTTCAGTGAAGGACACATACGTAAGGGTCATCCAAAGCAGATTTTACTGGGAAGTGATACATTTAAGCGCTAGTAGTACACACAGGTGAGTAAAGAGAAAATAAACTGTTGTTGGAAATCCACAAAATTCAAGGCCATACATGTTTCATCATGCAGCATTTTGTCAACTTTTCTTTTTTCACCTTGGCACGCACGCGCGTGCACACACACACACACACACACACACACACACACACACACACACACACACACACCAAAACCATTTTAAAAGTGATGAACAAGCAGATGGCACAAGACACAGCATATGTTCAAATTTCCTGCTTTGCAAGTGCAACACTGCGCAAAGGATGATTGACTAAACAAATGCAGTCAATTTCAGAAATACTGACTAATTTATGTAAGGAATCAGGATTAATGGCACTGATACATTTATTTCATTGACAGAAAAAAAGGAGAAAGTTATTAATTAGTCCTAAACACATCACTAGCTCATTGGCCAAGGTTTGGAGCCATGGGAACTGACTCTAAAAGAATCATTCCAGCATTTGTCAGTACATATTTAGGGGAAACCATGAAAAAATGTCACCTGGATGGCTAGCTATAGCTTTGAATCTAATTTACCTGAACATGAATCACGTATCTTCCTACTGCACAATACTCGCAAGTAATCATAAGGTAAGTTTTATCCCATTTCAGTGAAGTTAGGCCTTTCAAATTATATTACAGCAGTATGTACATGACCAAATGATCAGTAAAAATGCGAAGTAGAATCTTCTCACTAGTAACCCATAACATTAACTGGTAATGCTTTTTCAAGTCATCAGAAACAGGTCTCCCAACTGAAATACAAAAAATGTGGAGGACCGACACGCAAGAGGGAAAAAATCATGCCAGTTTATGGGATGATTCAAGAACAAAATTTCTTTTTTTAATGGCCAAATATATGATGTGAGAAAAAGTCACAATGTTCATTCTCTTTAGATAACTGTTTCGCCACAGGAGCCACAAAGCTCAAGTTGCGCATTGATTAACTTTTATCACACACATATCATAGATGCTAACTGTACAAAAGAAAGAAAACAAATCAACATTAAAAATGAACACTGTAGGACCTGTATGTCCCTGGAATGCGTACAAAGGTTCCACATCCACAGATACTGCCCTATTACTGCAGGGCATCAGGTTAATATTTAAGTATTTTAAGGTGACTGCTACTTACTATACAGGAGACATGTCTAATGTCAGACAGTTACGATTAACAGACACTTGCACAAAGCCTTCATCAGCAAAAGCATTCTGGCCCGAGCTGCCAGAGTTGGCAGTCATGTGTGCCTGACATGTCCTTGCTTTTGTGTATGAATGGTGTGCGTTTTCTCTTTTGCTACTGAAGACTGATCGAAAGCTTTACGTAAGTGTCTCAACTGTGCCTGTCTGCAACTTAACATGTCTTCTTTCCGATAAGTAGCAATCTATCTTTTCCTACACTGTTGATATACTAACCTGGAGTTTCCATTGTCCAACATCAAAAAATACAATTAAAATACAAGAATGCAAAAACCATCATCATCAATAAAACTGCCATATATCTAACAGACTGAGAACACAATTCTTATGACTATCGATCTATGATTGGTAATGCGATCAAATTCCACTTCATTATTCAAAGGCAGCCACCTTTATTGTAGTCAATATATTCTCCTCACACCCTCAAATGCTATATAGTGTTTAGAGTTTATAAATTGTTACACTTTTCATTCACCTTATTTTCAAAGTTCATCTGATTTTGTAGCTCACCCACTAGCAAAATAAAAACTTTAAACTTTATCATTAAATCAGAAATCTGCTGTTAACCAACAATCGCATCCCCTTACCAATTCCCCCATTCACATTTAACATTAAACATTACACAGCAATCTAAGTTCTCTGTTCAATACATTTAATTAACATGGAGAAATTAAAATAAATAAGCAAATATTGCTCACCAAATGAATCGTAGGGATCTATATTTGTACATGGCAGGTTCCAACAATGAATGTTACCATCGAGACCACCACTGTAGCACTGCTCTCCTGTAGCAGTCATGGCAAGACACAAGACAGGGCCCGTATGTCCCCGGAACGTATACAGAGGTTCCACATCCAGAGACGCAGACCTATTAATGCAGGGCATCAAGTTAATATTTAAGTATGTTGAGGTGAAGACACTACATATTACACATATATAATGCTCTATATATTTAAATAAAATAAAAAGAAACTTCCACATGGGAAAAATATATTAAAAACAATTATTCCAAGACTTACCAAGCGGGAAAGCGCCGGTAGATAGGCACAATAAATAAAACACATGGATGTGGGTTTTCACATCCTTTCATTTTTCCTTTTCGTTCCCTCTTTCCTGACGAAGCAGCCGCCAGTTGCGAAAGCTCGATATTCTGTGTGTGTGTGTGTGTGTGTGTGTGTGTGTGTGTGTGTGTGTGTGTGTGTGTGCGCGCGTGTGTGTGTGTGTTTGTGTTTTATTTATTGTGCCTATCTACCGGCACTCTCCCGCTTGGTAAGTCTTGGAATCTTTGCTCTACATATTTATTTATATTTGGCTCTGAATGCAACACTAACTATTCCTCATTACCTCTGGCATCCCTGCTACAAATTGGTTATACAATACGGGCACAAAACATTTGTACATTTACTGTTTTAAAGCACCTGGTATTTCAGGAGAAATCTTTGAAATAATGTACTATTTTGCTATTTCAACATGGAAGAACCCCCCCCCCCCCCACTTTGGTGCAGTTTGAGAGCTGTATATGTATGCATTCTGAGGCAGACCTATGTGATATTTATTTTAATTTGTTTTTATTGTGACGATTGTATGGTGACTCACTTGCTCCTTTACAATACTGAGCTACAATGGGCAGCTGGCAGACTATCCTATGAGGGAGGGAGGGGAGGGGGGGAGCTGATTGAAGTAAAAGACATCCTGGACCTTTCAATAAACAAATCTGGATAGTTTGCTTTTGATAGCATTGTGTACAGTGAATTGACACTGTCTGAAATACTTCCATTAAATTTAAAACCCCAACGCAATGGCAGTCAATATATGATTTTTTTAGTTTAGCCTGTATACCAAACAGTTTGGTCTACACAACACTGTATTTACAGTTTCTCACTCACTTCTTGGCAGGTGCAGTTTTCAGTAAGTTCCACAGCTTTAACGTATGGTCTTCACTCGCTGTAATAAGAACAGGCTCCACAGGGTGGAACGCCAGCGCACGCACCCCATCAAAGTGACTGCGTAAAGTGTATTTAGCAGTCCATGTCTTCCTATATGACTCTTTAGTTGCAGCAATCTACAATGAAAAGAAAAAATATATTATTGTCATGACCATTAAATTTTATAATAATTAATGAAACCAATGTTAACAATACTAATTAGCAATCCAAATATTTGTCTTAGAATTATTTGCTGTTAAACATCATCCAGTTCAATGACACTAGTTCTTTATGCTTCACCAAAATGGTACACTTTTCACGATTTGTTAGTGAAAACGGGAAGGACAATCAAGTTTAATATCAATTGGGCAATAAGATCAGCAGATGACTCACTTGCACCCAAATTATAGGTAATGCAATGCAAAATACAGGCAATACAATGACAACCCTTCACCACCTGGTCGCATACATCAAAGTATCTAACGGAGCACCAACATATAAATCTGCCAAATTAAGTATAGTTAAGTAACGAGCATCGTACCATTGAGCCCAGGAGATTTTCAGCTTGTACTCTTTCCATAAGAGTCAAATTTCCTTAGCGTTTCCAACACATACATACCTGATGTTTTGTTGCAAGCATTTTATTGCCAAGCATTTCAAGATGTCAGGCAACTTTACATTGAACTGTAGAGTTATCTAAAACTTACTTTAAGTTCTGGATTATTAATTTTATGATTGTATCCAATAAATAACTATTTAATTTTATTATCTCATATTACATGGTTCACATAATTTATCTTTACAATTTAAGACTTCAATAACTTTCAAACTATGCTAGGTATTAACTAAATGTCTTCAACATGTAAAAAGAAATTTCATGAATTGTACTTGAAAACCTCATAAAATGTGGACATCACAGGAGAAAGGTCAGTGTGTCGCCTGGTTCATACAGAAGACAATGTATGGAAAACAAAAGTACCTAAATGCAACGAAACTTTCAAACACAGTTTTGTGAAGGATCTGGTGCACCAAACAAAGGTTAGAGACCTACAGAACTTTAAAGCACACCACAATGGAAATCTTTAATTGTTCCTGGAAAGAGAGTTCCTACCATACATTATCCATGCCACTAACACTGTACACGTTGATGTGTATGAACGAAGAAACAAAACTTATCACATACTGAAAAGCATCTGTTAATATCCAGTATAGTTTGAAAGGGATTAAAGTCTTAATTTGTAAAGATAATTTATGGACACACTGTATTTCTCGTCTTCAAGTAACACTGCTGTCTGTGGCAAGTTGTAAAGAGTAAAATATTAAACTATCAGAAAGTTATATGAGTAGCTGCCTATGATAAAATTAAAAGCCATAATTTATGAACAATTTAGATGTAAAGAAGACAACACGTGGAATAATAGAAGCATTTGGTCATTAAAAAATAAATAAAAAAATATTGAAGACTTCACTATCTTTTGGATGAATCCCATCAGGGGCTGCAGCACGCTTACAGTGAGAGCAAGATTTTGTTCAGTGTGTTGTCTCCTTCATTCCTGAATTATTTACATTTTGGCAATACTGTCCTCATTATACAAATGTCATTTTTTTAGTTATACAAATTTACTGTGCAATTACTTAAGACTTCAAATTACTCTAACTTTGCCCTATGTCCAAAACAGAAAGTGGTTTTCAGTTTCTACATATTATTCTAGATAATGTTACCAGAAGTAACTTGTGAAAAAATAACCAACACATGATAAATCTGTCACTAAACATTCTATTCTTGCACCGGAGAAACATTATAGTTGACAATTTGCATTATGTCAAGTTAGATCGGCTATAGCGCTACAGCAAGCTGCAACGGCAGTGTGTGTATATGTATCAGGCAACACCGATTTCCGTTTCACAGAATAAATGTAAGCTAATGAGTAATTTCAATGTATATACCTATCATTTCTGAGTTGCTACCATACTGACAGCAGATAAACAACCAAGTAATAATGTAGATATATGTGTAACAAGGCACACACCTTCAATGACAGAACAAAGAAATACAGGAAATAAGCACTGTTTATGTTCATACAAAACAAAGCAGTGAACGCAGGAGCTTCAATGTCACAACTGGAAGTAACTACTGAACTGGAATTGGTTCTTGCCCCCTCGCAAAGCACCTCATGATTCTCATTCTTCACTTGTTAAACTGTCATGCTGCCAACTGTAAATGCATACTACAAGTGCAAAATTTCAGCAACCTAGGTATAAATCAAAGAAGTGCTAATCTAAAAACCTCACACTGCCATGTGAACATCGTCAAACTGTGTGAGATACAATCCCTTTCTTTTCTACAATGAAATCTCCAATTCACCAAATGTGATGTCAAGTAATGTCATGTTTAATAAATTATCTTGAATAGAATAGTGAAAGAAGCACCTAGTTCTATACAGGAAAGCCACCAAATCAATCATCAATGAACGAGTTACATCACACCTTTTCGTCAACATCTTGTAGCCGTTCCTTCAGGTACTGTTACCACAGTAAACAGGATGGCAACTGAAATTGCCGATTCAATTTTTGTGACCTGTTACCACTATGTACTTTGCTTCTCTCTGTCACAGTATGAAATGATCCTCTAAGCTGTGGCTATGACATTCCTCCTTAATAGCCTTTATTCCAGGAGTGCTAATCCAGCGAGGTATGCAAGAGAGCTTCTATGAAATTTATGCAAGAGAGCTTCTGTGAATTTAAAAAAGTATGTTCTTCTACTTGTCTTTTTCTCCAACTTGTCTAACAAGATCCGTTTACTAGAACAATATTCCAGATTTGATACAAAAAGTTATGAGTTTCTGACTCTAGGACCTCTTAAGAGGATTGTTGATCAAAAACCCAAATTGGAAGGGTTTTCAGAGTTACATTTGTATTAACATTTCTTCTGTAGGTTAACACTACTTCTGCAGGCATTGAAAAAAGTACATACAGTATTTGTAATCCTCACCGTAAACATCCTGAGCGATATTATTGAAGAACTTAGCAGTAAGAGGAGCTCCATGCACATTTGGGATGCGATCAAATAGCGTAAATGTAGTACCCTGACCCAGTGTTTACTTCGTTACAAGCAGTTTAACATCATGTTATGAACATTAAAGAATTAGAATGTTTAAACAAACTTCTCATGCTCACATCATATGCAGCCTCCGCCTCATTATTTACTGTGAGTTGTGCCAGATCTCCCAAACCAAGCGTTGAATCCAGGACCTCGTCGTCTCCCAGACCTGGACCTAGCTGCCTGCGATGACCGCTGCCTACCTGGAAGCCCAACCCTCTACCCCCTGCAAAATAATGAAATATACTTAGTTTTCGTGAGCCAGGCCAAGTGCATTGAAAATATTAACAACAGTAATGAAATATTATTATATCAGTCTTTCTTTTTGTGGAACCACGATCCAAATGAATGCAGCATGAATTAACTACATCATTAAAGTTGAAAGAATTGCAACTTACTCTGTATCATCTGTTTATTATACCAAAGAAAGGGTTTCAGGTTCTAAGGTGACTACTCACAAACACTGCCAGACATAAGTATTTACAACAGAGTTGTTTCTTTCCTAAACTTAAAAACCAGCCTAGTTTCAGTGTGCTATGTTGCTGTACATACGCGACATGGGTAAGCTACATTTAACTACCTTATTTCTAGTACTTTTCAATTTGATCACAATGTCTCAAAGAAAATGGGCACAATATTATCTGTAATGCCACTATGCACACAGCATAAAACCTGACAAATTGCTGCTTGTTCTCACAAGTGGCCCATCTGAGACAGTGTTGCTACTTACCACATACAGCAAAGAAGAAACATTAGCTATAGCCTTATATTAGGAATCCCACAAAACATACTGACACTACTCAGTTTCATCATAGCTTAAATTTCAAGATGGAAAAAATATGCAAGAAATGAAAACAGACAACTTGTCACCTCACAGATGAACTGTGTGATTTACTTAAACAGCTCTTTTCTGCCTTTGGCCTTAACAAATCTCTCTCTCTCTCTCCTCCCCCCTTCTCCCAAAGTAACTGGTGGCCTGTTCTCGTTTTACAATAAGTTTTTATGTACAACAAATTACTTGTTTAAAAATTTGAATCAAATAATGGAATCAAAAACTGTGCTTAATGAAAAAGAACAGTAACAAAATTATGAAAGAGAACTAATCTCTTCTCTAATTCCATCGACTGTGCAAGTGTCTGAAATGGTAACTATGAAGTCTTAATAGAAATCATTGCTTTATATAGATCTAATAACTTTTACATTACCCCTCCCCCAGCCTTCCCCGAAAGTGCTCATTGCCCCAGAACAAAAGTAGTTCTCTCACTTACTCCAACCTGGATCATTTTGAGAATGTATATCCCCTCCTGAATCTTCCACTTCAGTCAGCATATTGAGTTCATTTAAAACTTCTTCTGCTTCAGCATCAACATCATCTGTAAGACTTTCGTTCAGCATTAGACTCTGGAACAACATCAGTACAAACTCAATATAATTTATCATCCACTTAAAAAAAAAAAAAAAAAAAAAAAAAAAAAAAAAAAAAAAAAAAAAAGTAGTAGTAGTTAGCATTCAATCTCATGTAATTTCAAAGCAAAGCAAATATGTTTAGTGTCACTGAAGTCCAAATCAAAACAACAATTTTCAATAAAAAATTCACCACACTATTAAGTCAGTTCTTCTGTAGAATACTGAATTTATGGTAACAGTATTATGAAAAGGAAAGTGGAGATGCTGAGTCACAGATAGAAACAACAAAAAGACTGTGACAAATAAAGCTTTCAGCCAGTAAGCCTTCATCAAAAATACACACACACACACACACACACACACACACACACACACACACACACACACACACAGTGCAAGTCTCAGACTGGGGCACTTGTGAGAACAAGCAGCAATTTCCGTGTGTGTGAGTGTGTTTTCGAAGAAGGCCTTAATGGCCAAAAGCTTTATTTGTGACAGTCTTTTTGTTGTGCCTTTCTGCAACTTAACATCTCTGCTATATGGTGAGTAGTGACTTTCCTTCATAATATTGTTACATTCCATCCTGTATTTTCCATTGTCAAGTTTATGTTAAGAGTCATTCACCAATTGATTTTTCACCTAATCCTACAAGCCAAGTAAAAAAAAAAGAAAAGAAAAACAAACAAACACACACACATTACAAGTCGTTTCCTGCTACAGATAATATTAAAATCCTTCGTACATGCCTTTCACACGATTTCAGTGACATACATCAGTAACAAATCAATTAAGCAAGTTGGAATAATGTGCAACTGCTTAAAATCCAAGTCTATAATTGTATTAACAATATGTGAATTTTTCAATTATTTAATATGATTATCATTTCTTTCTAGGTAATACTCTTGGGCATAGAGCCTTAACTAATGTTCTTTCAATATATTTAAATGGTCTTGAATACTGTACCTTATCAGATATTTCTCATCAGCAGGTACACAACAGAGTAAATTACTTGCTTCTTTAACACACAGAATAAAACCCCATTATGTTTTAGGAGCAGTCATATGTAGTAGTTATGCATGTTCGAAATGAGATTACAATTATTGATTTAAAATTAAAGTGAACAATCTGAAGAAATTCAACTGAAATATTGCTACACCACCACCTTATGCGAGGAAACAGCATCTGAAATAAAGCACCTTTCAAACATTTACAAGCCCAGAAGTTGTTCTTATGAACACAGATTTTGTTATGTTTCAAATTGGACTGTCTGATTTTGTTTCCATTTTCTATCCATCACACATTTAGATTTTTTTTTAAGTGACATCACTGCTGATGGTGAAGGCTTGTAGAACACAGTTAACAAATGGAAAGAAAATCAACAACTACACAGCAAGAGAAATGTATGTGTCAGTAAATGGCACTCTTAAAATAAACATGAACAGACAATCATTACAATCCTGCAGTTGAGTCCACAACGCTATAAACGCACATCTTCAATTTAGCTAAATACACTGATGAGTCAAAACACTATGACCGTCCAATTAATAGCTTGTCTGTCCATCTTTGGAATGAAGTACATCACTGATTCTGTATGTCAAGGATGTGAGAGTTTTTTGGTAGGTTTTTGGAGATATGTGGCATTAGATGTCTACACACACGTCATGAAATACGTGTGAATAATGAGCTGCTGATTTGTTGGCAAGGTGGTGATGAACGATAGCGACCCAAATGGGTTCCATAGGTTTTACATCCGGTGAATTTGGTCAAAGAGACGTCATCAAGAGTTCGCTATAATGCTCCTCAGGGGGTTGTTTTCCCCAAAAAGAGCTTCAAATAACCGATGTCATCTCACTGACGAGGATGTGATCGGCTGAGCGCGCGTCATCTGCTAAAATGGAAGATGTATCAGGCTACAGCTGTAGACTGGCGCATAGTGGAGTAAAATAGGGGCTGTCAAGTAATAGGTGTCTCACGGTCCACAGTTGAGAGCACTGGGGAAAAAGCGGAGGAGGATCGTCACTTAAAAGATGACGATGTCTAAAAAGACAGTGGTGTCCTATCCATAGGATAGTTAAAATTACCTCCTCCCAACGACGAGTTTGGGAAGAAGAGGTCCAAGCACAGGGAAGAGCTTTCACGTCCCGCAATTTATTATTGGGAAGCATAGACCAATATGCGTGCCATAAAAGAGCAACACGACGACATAAAACACTCTGTAGATTGGCGAAGGGAACCATGCGAACATCAGGCTGAAGATGAGAGAGTGCAGCCTTGGCCGCTATATCGGCCACCTCGTTTCCACAGATACCAATGTGTCCTGGGATCCACAGGAATGCCACAGAGACGCCCCAAGTGGAGCAAGTGGAGGCAGTTCTGAATCAGGTGGACCAGCGGGTGGACAGGGTAAAAAGCTTGGGGACTGAGGAGAGAGCTGAGCATATAATATACTGTATCCGCTGATGACGGATGTATTGGACAGCCTCGAGAACAGCGTAAAGTTCGGCAGTAAAAACCTAACACTGGTTGGGAAGCCGAAATCAATTAGGGGTGTCGCCAACAATATAGGCACTCCCAACACCAAATGATGTTTTAGAGCCATGAGTATAAATAAATGTGGCATCCTTCATTTGTGCGCATAGAGCAGCAAATGCCCGACGATAAACGAGAGAAGAGGTACCATCCTTGGGAGGCTAACAAAGGTCACGGAGCAGGTAGGTCCGGTGGCAGAGCCAAGGTGGTGCTGTACCCCCAGTTGTCAAGAAAGTTTTAGGAAAATGGTAGGAAAGAGAACGAAGCAGTTGACTGAACTGGATTCCCAGTGGTAGGAGAGAGGAAGGGCAGCCTGCATACCCTAAATCGAAGGAGTCGAAGAAAAAGTCATGGGCCGGATTAGCAGGCATGGAAGACAGATCACTAGCATAATGACTCAAAAGGACAGCTCACCGATTGGACAGCGGAGGTTCAGCAGTCTCAGCATAAAGGATTTTCACAGAACTGGTGTAAAAACCTCCAGACGCTAAACGCAATCCACAGTGGTGGACAGAGTCGAGACAGCGAAGAATAGATGGCCGAGCAGAGGAGTAAACTATGCTTCCATAGTTCAATTTCGAGAGACAGCGAGCTGAAAGATAGGAAACTTGGGAGGACCAGTGCAGTTTTCTGTCAAACATAAGACCCAAGAATTTAGCAACATCCACGCACGGTAGGTCGACAGGTCCTAGATGTAGGGAAAGCAGAAGAAACTCCGTATGACACCAAAAATTGACACAAACGGTCTTACTGGGAGAAAAGCGGACGCTGGTTTTGATGCTCCAAGAGTGGAGGCAATCTAAACATCCTTCAAGATGTCGTTCAAGAAGGCTGACCCATTGAGAGCTGTAGTACATCACAAGATCGTTCACAAAGAGGGAGCCCAAGACATCAGGATGGGGAGAATCCATAATTGGATTTATGGCGATGGCAAACAGTACAACACTTAGCACGGAGCCCTGGGGTACCCCATTTTCTTGGGAGAAAGTACAGGAGAGGGTAGTGTTCACCCACACTTTAAATGTGCACTCTGCCATAAATTCACGAATAAATAGGGGCAGCCGACCTCTAGAGCCCACAGAAAACAGTGTGCAAAGGATGCCTGTCCTCCAACAGGTATGTATGCTCTTTCCAGATCAAAAAAATATTGCTACCAGTTTGGTGTTTCCAGAGAAAATTGATAATGATGCAAGTGGAGAGAGCAACAAGATGGTCAACTGCAGAATGATGCTTTCAGAAACCGCATTGGGCAGGTGTTAAAAGGCTTCAGGACTACAGCGACCAGGCTAAACGGCAATTCACCATATGCTCCGAAACCTTACGTACACTAATCATGAGATAAATGGGGCGACAGCTAGAGGGGAGATGTTTGTCCTTTCCAGGTTTCGGAACAGGAACGACGATAGCTTCCTGCCATCTTCTAGGAAAAGTACTGTCGGTCTAATTCGATTATAAAGGTGAAGGAGTTAACACAAACTATGATATGATAAATGCAGCAACATTTGGATGTGGATACCATCCAGTCCTGGGGCAGAAGAGCGAGAAGAGAGTGTGTTGGGCGTTCCCGCATAGAGAAACAGTGGGGAGATTGAACAGGCGATCTTTGTGCTGGCTGATCTGACAACCGTGGCACTGAAGTTGAGATCACAAGTCTGTGTGGTTGCCTCCTTAGTACGCCGAGGAGATGCAAGGACAGTGCTATATTTACCTGCTGGAGGCACAGTGGGCTTTCGACTGGCAAATAACTTACGAGCAGCAAATGAAGACACCTTTTCCTTCACTCTGATTTCCTGAATAAGCCGTTCATGTTTGAAAATGAGGCGATCTCTAGAGGAAGCAGTGTGGTCATCCATACAGTTGATGCAATGAGGGGATGGAGATGGACAAGCACCCTCATGGGCACATCCTTGCCCCACACAATGCATTTGGCCAGATTGGAACATGACTGGCCGGTATGATTAAACCGCTGACACCGATAGCGATGCGTAAGGTTGGGGATGCAAGGGCAAACAAATTCTCATAGCCCGCTTTAATGTTCGATGCAAGTTGAACTCTTGTCAAATGTCAAGAAGATAGTACGGGTTGGAAACAAGTCCTTGTCAACCCTTTTCATGACTATGTACAGCTGTTACGCTCTGTTCAGACAGTTAGTTTTGAATTTACTTGTTGGACAATCTGTCGAGTGAACGTGTATAAACCACCCCGTGTGATGAATATAAAGTGTGGTGCGCTTCCACCCAGACAGGGAAGGGGTGTAGTAGTGAAGTTCGCAGCAATTTTTGTGCCTGAAGGGCAATGACTGTTTCTAACAACAAGGTGTCATTTCTAAATCGGGAAGAAGACTTTACAGGACCTGCAATTGCATCAACACCTTTCTGAATAATGAAAGGATTGACTGTGGAGAAGTTTTTACCTTTTACCTTCGTCCAACCGAGAAACAACAAGGAACTGTGGCACTGATAGAAGAATTGTCTGTGTCTGAGACTCTAACTTTCGCTTGTGAGCATAAATTGTAGACGTAGAGGAAGCCATTGCAGAAGTACCCCCACGATTACAGGAGTCTCCGATGGCGCGCTCCTTCCTTGTGGGGAACATTAAGTTGTGAAACAGTCATCAAAATTGCACTATCTTAAGTGACACGAAATGCAAATTCCAGGAAAAATTTATTTAAGTAAACAAAAGCTATCCTTTTTACATTTATCAAATCAAAATCCCACCCCAGTCAAAGAGTGCATAACTGTACATTTAACAGCATAAAAAGCAATCACAGTCAGACAGACAGAAACGTGATTGCAAACTGTAAATAGTCCCAGAACAACTACAGGAGGGAAAACAAGAGGTCTGTTCAGTGGCAAACAAACACTGCTAACTTACTTTGTAAGTAAGTAATTAACATGAGAAATTTTGTTAGATCAGAACATATTTTATATTGCCAATGGATGCATGTGGGTTTTTATTCCATGCCAAATCAAGAAGTGCTACAACCTGATCCTCTTATATTTATGTGAAATTAAATATACATGTAATATTGATAAATAATAGCACAAAACTTTTTTCACATTTTCTGTGGAGTGGTTATCTAGTGACTGCTCCTAAAAAATGTAAAAACAAATCCATTTTTTCTTCACCACACATCAATTTGTTCACAATTTTTGTTCTGATTAAACTACAATGAAACCATGACTGAATTTAATGAGTTTTGAAAAAACCATGTTTTTTTAAAAATTGTAAAAAAAGATATATGCCAACAATAGTGCTTCCCTCTGTGTAGTCTGAAAGTTCCAATTTAAAATGAGCGTGATATCACTATCAAAAACAATTTTGTGTGTATCACAACTCTGTTAAATATCATTCAGACCATCAATTGTTATTTTTATTTTGTTATCCATGACAATTTTACAGAACTGTAGTATGATTTATCACTATTCCAGCAAAATTTTACTTTTCATACTTATAACTGTGTTTTAAAGCACAGCACTAGCTAAATTAATAAACTGCTCAACATATCTAAAATATGTATCTTAAAACAAGCAATAAACCTCACGGTACAGACTGTATACAAGATGACCAGTTGGTGTGATTATCTCCCATTTGTTAGGCATTTTGTCACTGGAGAATATTCATTCAGCTACTGTAGAAAAGTGACCTGTACGTTTTCTTTTGGTACAACATGGCATAGTAAAGTAAAATAATGTGACTAATTCTGACATGTGTTTTGAAATTAGCTTGTTGTTGTTGTTGTTGTGATCTTCAGTCCTGAGACTGGTTTGATGCAGCTCTCCATGGCAACCTATCCTGTGCAAGCTTCTTCATCTCCCAGTACTTACTGCAACCTACATCCTACTGAATCTGCTTGGTGTATTCATCTCTGTCTCCCCCTACGATTTTTACCCTCCACGCTGCCCTCCAATATTAAATTGGTGATGAAATTAGCTTAAAGATACTTTAGTACAGTTCTTGCAAAAGTGTAGAAGTTTATATGCCTACAACCAATTAGTATTTGCAAACTATTAACGTAACCATAAATTTTCTTCCAGGAAGAGGAAAGATGGAGAAGTAATGTTGCGTACTGCTAAATCAAATTAGACCATTCATTTCAGAATGGCATAAAATACCTAAAATTTTTGCTGTGACAAGTGCCAGAAAATACTTCCCTAGAAGTTTCTGATACATCTAGCACAGAAGACTATGACAACCTAGTGTGTTCTGAGGTCAAACAAAAAAGATGTTAAGGTATAGTGACATACAAGTCACTGTTGCAAGTTCAACCCTAAAAACTATGAAAACTTGTTTGCAGTCTGTTGCAGAATTGTGTTAAGAAAAAGAAACTATGTGAGGTGCAGTATACTAAAAAACAAAAACTAACTTCAAAAATACAAAGAAAAGCATTGTTACTGCCTTCTGGTGAACAACTGAATGATCATTCAGAATCAGAGATGACCTTTCAGCTGAAAGAGACATTTAGTAGTTGCTAATCTCGAAGTAAGAGAGGTGAAAATTCTTATTTTCTACCTAAAGATGGAGTGTTAAGAAGCTTCAAGAGGAATTTAGTGTTACTAATTACAAGGCTAGAAAAGTAAAAGAAATTTGGTGAAGGCCAAGACCTGGCAAGACTCTTAATCAGATGATTTGTTGATTCTGTAAAAAAACATTGTTCTTACAAAGGCAAGCAGGTCAGTACCTGGTAGAAAAGAATTTGTGGTTATAAAAATAGATGGAGGGGAAAATCAAGTGCAAAAAGGTTACTTTCAAGTAATTTGATAGAAATTTAATTGTCCCAAAAATTGCATTTTAGCTAGGAACAGTGATACACATTGTGTGTGTGTGTGTGTGTGTGTGTGTGTGTGTGTGTGTGTGTGTGTGTGTGTGTGCGCGCACGTGCCGTCCATATCTTTCACATTTCGCTGACATGTAGATGTTCTATCAGTAAGTAGCAGATAAGTAAAGGCAATATTGAACCCTTAAATGCCTAGAGGGCAAACATGTACATTATCCCATACAGAAATGGTGATGGGCAAAAAACTGATTGGCTAGACACGTGATGAATTTGACATATGACTCATCTCAGTAGCAATAACTAATAACTGATTTTAAGCCTATCTCTAGTATTCACTTTTTCCAGGTTTGTAACCCTGTCTTTTTACTTAGACACTGATTAGGTAACCTTTTTTAATATCTATTAGAAACTACTTTACTTTGATGTCATACAGTAAGACACAGCTGATAAGCAGGTCTAATACTTAAAATAAATTAATTTCTGAAGGTGTTTAGAGCTGAACACCCATTACTCACTAACCTTTTGCCAGAAATATGTGAATAAATGTTTTGTGTTACTGTTTATGAATACTACAAGCATACTTAATTTCAAATAAATCATAAGAGGTACAGATTGAAAAAAGTTTGTGGATTGAACATGTACTGGCCTATGACATTTATGCACTGAATGTGTTACCACAGGATTTTTACTATGGCCAAGGTTAATCTACTGGCATACACACAGATGAGAGTAGAGTAACAGTAGATCGTCTTTATTGGACTTTAATTCAAAGTGACAACTTAACATAATGTAAACTTTGATTGTGACCATGTACAGAAGGAAAACAATATACATCAATAAATGCTTTTGTTTTCCGAGAGTTTCAGTTCAGTGCAATATACATCCACTTTATATGACAATTTACATTAGCTTATGATCCAAAGTGCACACAAACAAGAAACTATTGGGCACAACTTTCACTGCAAGTTCTCTGAATTAACTGCATTGAGTTATTTAATTTCCCAATGCCATCATAAATGTGACCAATAACAAAGGAACACCAGTTCATTACAAATCCGCAGATGTCAGTAAGGGACAAAATAACCAAACCTGTTGTCAAATACAGAGCAGCAAAATCAATCATTATGAAGCTTCCATTTCCGTATCATACCATTGTCACCTGTACATTTCTATCCAATGACTAGCTGAATTTTGCCAGAAAATCTGCAAGTGTGATATGACACACACACACACACACACACACACACACACACACACACACACACACACACACACACACACAGAGAGAGAGAGAGAGAGAGAGAGAGAGAGAGAGAGAGAGAGAGATTAACTGCAACACCAACCACAGACTTCTTTTTTATCAAAGATATTTGTGAACAGCACCTGCCCAAGTATTTCCACTGGATTCAGAGTGCTTTTCCATAATATTCGTACGATGATAGACATTACTGGTAACAAATCTAGCAGAATGCCTCTAACTGCTTTGATGTCTTCCTTTAATCTGACCTGGTGAGATCCCAAACACTACCAAGTGCAGTGGCACTATGGTTAGCACACTGAACTCTCTTTCAGGCAGATGACGATTCAAAACCGTCTCCAGCCATCCTGATTTAGGTTTCCTGTGATTTCCCTAAATCATTTCAGGTAAACACCAGTATGGTTCCTTTCAAAGAGCACAGCTGATTTCCTTCCCCAACCTTCCCTACTCTGAGCTTGTGCTTTGATGTCGACATGACATTAAACACTAATTCCCTCCTCCTCCCGAACACTCCGCAGTACTCAAGAATGGACTCTACTAGTGTTCTCTGTGTGGTGTCCTTTATATGAGAGCTCCAGTTGTCTATATGTCCTCGTTAGATAAGAGATATCCCCAGTGGTGGGTTTGACTTTTTTAAACCATCTGTACGATTGTGTAGATTACGGTCAAGTATCATGCTCTGTAGTCATTCACCCTCATGGGCTTTTGTTTATTAGTAATGGACAGAGGGGGGGACACCTCAATATTTCATGTGTTGGTCTAGAGCCTTGAAAGTAGTACAAACACACAGATTGATAGTGCAACATAAGCATTACTGTGGATTCCCCACATTCAGAAGGTTGTGCATTCGAATCTCTTCAAGTGTTTTGTAATTTGCAATCTTTATTGAAATGGCTTTTATCTACATCTACATGACTACTCTGCAATTCACATTTAAGTGCTTGGCAGAGGGTTCATCGAACCACAATCATACTATCTCTCTACTATTCCACTCCCGAACAGCGAGCGGGAAAAACGAACACCTAAACCTTTCTGTTCGAGCTCTGATTTCTCTTATTTTATTTTGATGATCATTCCTACCTATGTAGGTTGGGCTCAACAAAATATTTTCGCATTCGGAAGAGAAAGTTGGTGACTGAAATTTCGTAAAAAGGTCTCGCCGCGACGAAAAACGTCTATGCTGTAATGACTTCCATCCCAACTCGTGTATCATATCTGCCACACTCTCTCCCCTATAACGCGATAATACAAAACGAGCTGCCCTTCTTTGCACCCTCTCGATGTCCTCCGTCAATCCCACCTGGTAAGGATCCCACACCGCGCAGCAATATTCTAACAGAGGACGAACGAGTGTATTGTAAGCTGTCTCTTTAGTGGACTTGTTGCATCTTCTAAGTGTCCTGCCAATGAAACGCAACCTTTGGCTCGCCTTCCCGACAATATTATCTATGTGGTCCTTCCAACTGAAGTTGTTTGTAATTTTAACACCCAGGTACTTAGTTGAATTGACAGCCTTGAGAATTGTACTATTTATCGAGTAATCGAATTCCAACGGATTTCTTTTGGAACTCATGTGGATCATCTCACACTTTTCGTTATTTAGCGTCAACTGCCACCTGACACACCATACAGCAATCTTTTCTAAATCGCTTTGCAGCTGATACTGGTCTTCGGATGACCTTACTAGACGGTAAATTACAGCATCATCTGCGAACAACCTAAGAGAACTGCTCAGATTGTCACCCAGGTCATTTATATAGATCAGGAACAGTAGAGGTCCCAGGACGCTTCCCTGGGGAACACCTGATATCACTTCAGTTTTACTCGATGATTTGCCGTCTATTACTACGAACTGCGACCTTCCTGACAGGAAATCACGAATCCAGTCGCACAACTGAGACGATACCCCATAGCTCCGCAGCTTGATTAGAAGTCGCTTGTGAGGAACGGTGTCAAAAGCTTTCCGGAAATCTAGAAATACGGAATCAACTTGAGATCCCCTGTCGAT
The DNA here is from genome assembly GCF_023897955.1 of Schistocerca gregaria. Taxonomy (NCBI): domain Eukaryota; kingdom Metazoa; phylum Arthropoda; class Insecta; order Orthoptera; family Acrididae; genus Schistocerca; species Schistocerca gregaria. Next base: position 298,513,726 of record NC_064925.1, read on the forward strand.
AGCGGCCATTACTTCGTGCGAATAAAGAGCTAGCTGCGTTGCACAAGAGCGATGTTTTCTGAAGCCATGCTGATTACGTGTCAATAGATCGTTCCCTTCGAGGTGATTCATAATGTTTGAATACAGTATATGCTCCAAAACCCTACTGCAAACCGACGTCAATGATATAGGTCTGTAGTTAAATGGATTACTCCTACTACCCTTCTTGAACACTGGTGCGACCTGCGCAATTTTCCAATCTGTAGGTACAGATCTATCGGTGAGCGAGCGGTTGTATATGAGTGCTAAGTAGGGAGCTATAGTATCAGCGTAATCTGAAAGGAACCTAATCGGTATACAATCTGGACCTGAAGACTTGCCCGTATCAAGCGATTTGAGTTGCTTCGCAACCCCTAAGGTATCTACTTCTAAGAAACTCATGCTAGCAGATGTTCGTGTTTCAAATTCTGGAATATTCCATTCGTCTTCCCTGGTGAAGGAATTTCGGAAAACTGCGTTCAATAACTCCGCTTTAGCGGCGCAGTCGTCGATAACAGTACCATCGGCACTGCGCAGCGAACGTATTGACTGCGTCTTGCCGCTTGTGTACTTTACATACGACCAGAATTTCTTCGGATTTTCTACCAAATTTCGAGACTGTTTCGTTGTGGAACCTATTAAAGGCATCTCGCATCGAAGTACGTGCCAAATTTCGCGCGTCTGTAAATTTTAGCCCATCTTCAGGATTTCGCGTTCTTCTGAACTTCGCATGCTTTTTCCGTTGCCTCTGCAACAGCGTTCGGACCTTTTTTGTGTACCACGGGGGATCCGTTCCATCTCTTACCAATTTATGAGGTATGAATATCTCAATTTCATTATTATCATTATTGTTATTCAACTGATTGGTTTAAATGTAATTTTTTTTATTTCTAATTCTTATTCACATCATTTTAATCTCCATACTAACTTCTTGATTTGCTCTCATTTTTTGTTCCTTTCATATTATTCTTTCATTTGGTATCATTGTTCACGTAATTTTATTATTATGTGCAGGAAGAAATTTATGTCTAAAATGTTTGTACAATTGTTAACACCCAAAAAATGTACATCTTACAACCAACAGATTTGATTTTTTTTTTCAAATGTTTAAATATTATGATATACAAATAAAAAATAATTAAATTCAGATGAGTGTTTTTATTAATATTTAAAAATGAAAAATTTCAACAAACCCGATGAGATGCTAACCCACAACTTTCTGTACAAGGGATGTACTTTAACCATTACACTATGACGTTAGCCTGTACAATACTCAATTCTAAAGCTCTAGAGCAACATGCAAAATCAGACTTTTTTCATAAATTACTCACAAATAAGGGCCCAGCAGGGCGAGAAACATGTAACACAAAGAAGCTACACCTCTGAACAGAACATTTTTAAAAAAAGAAGAAGAGGAAGGAGGAGGAGGAGGAGGAGGAGGAGGAGGAGGAGGAGGGAATCAGTCCCCAGCCCTGGGGACCTGCCTTCCTCTTAAGGCGACTATCCTCAGCCCCCTACAACGAAAGTTAAATGCTCTTTTCATTTCCTAGAACATTGTAATGTTATGCCTTGATATTTAATTGACGTGACGTGTCAAGCAGCAAACCACTATAACACTCTACTTTAGTTACACGATTGTTTTTCCTATTCATCTACATTGACTTACGTTTTTCTACATTTGAAACAAGCTGCCATTCATCACAACAGATAAAAATTATTTAAGCCTTCCTGTATCCTTCTAGTCACTCAATGACAATTCTTTCCCATATGATATAGCACAATCAACAAATGGTCATGTATTGCTGTTCACCATATCTGTTTAGGAGAACAAGAGCAGTTCTATCTTAAGTCCCTGGTGCTCTTCTGACAATACCATTGTCTGATGAACCCTGGCTATCAAGGACGATGAACTGGATTCTATTATTTACAAAGTCTTCGAGCCAATTTCATATCTGACAAGCTATTCTAGATGCCTGGACCATGTTAACAGTCTGCAGTAGAAAACTTTCCGGAAATCCACAAATATGTAACCTGCCTGTTGCCCTTCACTCATGCTTCACAGAGTCTCGTATGAGCACAGGAGACACTGAGTTTCATATGTTTAGTGCTTTCTCAATCTGTGATGATTTGCGTACAGAAGCTTTTCTGTCTGAAGGAAATTTATCATATTTGAACTTCAAACATTCTTCAGCAAACCAACGTTAACAATAGTGGTCCGCAATTTTGCATGCCTACTCTTTTACCCACATTATATTCAGTTGTTACCTGTGTTTACCCAGTCTCTTGGGACTTTGCAATGGGTGAGAGATTTGTGTTAAATGCAACCAATGTAAGAGGCCAATGCAATGGAGTACTCTATGTAAAGCCAAATTGCAATGCCATTCGGACCTGATGGCTTATTTGTTTTCATCTCTTTCCGTTGCTTCTATACTCCAGGGATGCCTATTACTACGTCCTTTTCTGAAGTCTGTGCAAGGGTCAGACAACAATGTCTGTGTGAATAATTTATTGAATGTGAAATTTATACTTCATCTTTCCTTTTGCTACCTTTACTACTGTCACATCAGACTAGTCAATAAGTGACTGGGTAGAAGCCTTTGACCCACATACTGATTTTACATACAACCAGCATTTTCTCATGTTCTCAGCAAGATCTTTCACTAAAGTATGATGGTGGTAGTTGTATGCGTTGTGCATCAATGTTAAAGAGCATAAACAAAGAGAAAGGACTATTTTTAAATGAGAAATTCATATATGAGACTTCCCACACCACTGAGGTGGTTGTAACTATAGTGACAATAATCCAGTTAAATTCAAAAAGATCGGTGCTGTATCATAAGTAACTTTGTTCACATACCTGACTTTTGTAACTTTTTGGTTCAGTATCAGAAGTTTTTGTGACTTCCACGCATTTCTTACAATTACTGATCATTCTTAAAAATGGGATTGTACAGTACTTGTTTGAAAGTCAACATTGGGATAATGGAACATGTAACTCCTTAAGGGCCATTTTTGTAAATGACTTCCAGGATAAGGACAGCTAAACTATGTCTTCTTCAGGACTTACAGTGGACCATAACCACCACATCCTCCACAAACAAAGTATTCATTCAATAAATTTATGAGTTTTTCACAAGTGATAACAACTGCTGATAATTTTTAAAAAATTAACCTACTGTTGGGTTACACACACTGATGTAATACTATGTATATTTTACAGTTTGTAGACATAACTTGTTATGACCATATAAAATATGAGAAACCTCATTCAAGGAGTTATTTTATTGACTAATAACTGAACTGCATATTGTCATCTAAATTAATTCCCTGACTGCAAATTCTTTGACATCAGCTGTATTAGGTATAGATTTACTACCTGTTTAGCATGTTTAGCACCAGACTGGGACTAACTGATTTCCCACGTCCGGCACAAATTTTCACGATGCTATTAGGTAGTAAGTCTATATCTAATACCGCTGATGTCAAGCAATTTGCTGTCAATGAATTTCAAAATATTTTGCACAGCTGTGAATCGTCAACAGTGTGTGTTCTTTCAGACATGTATGTAAATGTGCTTACATTATGTTTGCAGTACAGAACACCCGATCTAGTACCAGTGCAGGAGATATATATATATATATGTGTGTGTGTGTGTGTGTGTGTGTGTGTGTGTGTGTGTGTGTGTTTTTTTTAATGGCCAGAATAATTCCCCACCACCTTCATGGAGGGAGGGGGAGGGGGTGGGGGTGGGGGAGTGGGTGGGAGATCAGGGCTTTTTCCCTCTGAGCATGACAAAGTCTAACCGAGTCAAAATTATTTAACACCAAAAATGTGTGTACATAAAAAGGAAACAATTACCTTCCCTTTGCGCTTAGCTGTCTTAACATCATCCTGTTCATCATCTGGTGCTTCATCCAAGTCATCACTCATGTCATCATCATCATCCATATCAACTTCTTCCTGAGCCAAGAATTCAAAACTTGACATAACTGCAGCTTCTGTATCAAGAATCATTGCTTCTGTCAAAGACGGAGGAGCCTACAAAAGAATAATTTTGTACAGTGTCATGCCACAATCACCGGAAAATACAAAATGAAGATGAAATATGATACAAAGGAATATCACTAAATCAATTAGTCTCCAAAATACTGTTGGCTCACAACAGCACCTGTAAAATAATTCACCACTATAATCTTTTATATTCATTTTTATTACAGCAACATGAAACAGTTTTGATGTGGTTGTTTAGGTACATTTCCCATTGTCTCTACAGGCTCGGTCAAGATCAAACAACACAGTCAGAATGGTAGGCAGTTTTATGTATTCTCGGTATTCGAGGTTCTGCTATGCTACACAATATTTCCCTACAAACTGACAAGTCACAGCTTCCAAAGCCATACAGTTACAAGGATTATCCTTAAACTAACATTACATGTCGGAATATCTATGGTGGAAGCTGGTACCACTGCCGTGTAGTGGGAAGCCAACAGAAGGAATGAGCATTTCCAACAAATTGTAGCTCATCAATTAGCGTTGTGACTGTTAGAAATGAGTGTTCTCATTCCTGCTCCCACCAACTGTGAAGTGCGGACTGTAATTTGCTACCTAAATGCTAAAGGCATGGATGCCACTGTGATTCGTCATGAAATTGTTTCAGTTTAAGGAGATGACGTAATGTCAAGGCAGCACGTGACGAAATGGGTACGGAATTTCAATTTTTGGAAGGACAGAAATTCACAATGAAGATGGAAGCAGAAGGCCATCTGTTGCGACCAATGACGTGGTGCAGAAAATTGAAGATAATCATCTATCTGATCGCCAATCGGCAATTTATGACCTGCATGCAGTCTGTCCAAACATTTCAGGAATTATTGTTCGTGAAATGTCAAATCGACAAAATTATTGCAAGTTGTGTGCGTGATGAGTGCCCTGGATGTTTACCAGAGCGCACAAAATGAACAGAGTTATTGCCACTCACAAATTTCTCTATCATTTTAAGACCGAAACGGTGATGCTTTTCCCAAACATGTACTAACAGGAGATGAAACTTGGGCTGATCACCATACTCCAGAGAGCAAACAACAATACGGTGGTGCCATACTCTTTCTCCTTCAGCCAAAAAATTCAAAACTCGACAAATAGTGAGGAAAATCATGGTGTCAGTGTTTTGGGAGAGAAAAGGGATTCTGCTCATTCACTTTTTGGAAAGAGGTGGAACAACAAATGCTGCAAGATACTGTGAGACCACGAAGAAACTTTGCAGAGCCATATAAAACAAACATCGCAGGATGGTCACAATGGGAGTCTGTCTCCTCCATGACAATGCAAGTTTGCACACCACTCATGCAACACAGGAGTTGTCGACTTCATTTGGCTGGGAAGTGTTTAGTCACCCCACTCACAATCAAGATCTCACACCTAGCAACTATAATCTGTTCACTAAATTGAAGGAACATTTTCGTGGAAAACACCTTTCTGATGATGGCACGGTGAAAATTGAAGTCAAGAACTGGCTGAAAACGGCAGCAGGAGATGTCTATGACACAGGAATCAAAAATCTTGTCCCACGGATGATAAAATGTATTGAGGTAAATAGTGATTATGTGGAAAAATAATGCAAGACCTTCACTACAATGCAAGCAAATTTTATTTTACTTTTTTTTGTACTTCAAAAAATTGTCACCTTACTTTCCAGATTAGCCTTTTAATTCATTTCTCACTGGAAATAAAGTATTCCACTAGAGCTGGTCCTACAACTGTGATTTCTTTCTGTTTCAGTCGCACTGTCAAAAAACAGTTTTTGGGTGACATCTTTATTTCAGTGGCTGTGTATACTATGATTGATGCTGTAGATTACTCGTCTGTTAATAGCAATATGGAGCCTCACGAAGCTTAATATCCATTTTTGACAGATGAATCACCAGCAAGTGTCATACCTCACTTCACGAGCTGTCTGAAATTTAATCACAGATATTGCTACAGAGTATGTATGTCACCACTTCTCACTATTAATCAAATACTGGTGATAGATATGTCTTCCACCACTAATATTTTAACCAGTGATTTTTCTGGCATAAGATCACTGCACAAGAACAAGCCAAGCATCACGCCAGGAGGTGCTGCCTGATACATTGCAGAGTATAAGCCTCAATGGAAAAAGCCCTATACTCTAGCACTTGTCAAAGAGACTGCTAGAAACAACACTGCATTGCATTTAATGTTTAGTGCACAAGTCTATAATTTCACAACACTGAAGTAACTGAATAATCTTTAATAAAATATCTTTAATTGTATTACATTGTAAAGGCATTATTGAATATGCAGCCCCCACACGGCAGCAATCAATGAAAGTATACAGTTTCTGTAAAAATTTCAATGACTTTTTTTGGATTAGTCTGGATCAATTTCTGCAATCACACACTCTATTTAGTTCTTTAACTGAGGAATTTGATTTCCTTTTTTCAATAACCACTTGGCTTCATGTATCCTCACTCAAAACAGTTGCATGGCAGCATGTGGCAATATCTTTGTGGCTAATTCTGGTCTCCAAGATAGGCGATAAGACCCATGACCCTGAAATTTCTCTTGCAACAATGAGCATGATTAACTTTCAAGTGGTGCCATCTAGCTCAAATCACTTTTTTTTCAGTCTATTCCCTCCAACTGGAGCTGAAAGAGACATTTATCATATGAGATAATGTATGCCATTTGTCTCACTGCATTACCAGTGGAATACTCAAAAAGTAGGACCTAGTCACTAGTTGGTTAACAGGGGCAGGAACTAGATTGTGACAATGTGAATCAACAGAACACTCACTCCATTTGACACACAGAAAGGAGGATGAAGATTAAGAATGTGAATTTCACATATCTTGGTAGTGATGTGGCAAGTGATGGGAGGACCAACCTTGGGGTTCTGAACAGGGTAGTCAAACATGCCAAAATTTTCAGTCTGCTATGAAGACTTCCCTGGAGTAAGTACATTCCTCTAAGAGCTACACAGAACTGCTCAAAAGTTTCTTTCTGTCCATCACGTTGTCAAGTTTGCAGAGTGTAATGTCACTACCCTTGTGGGGGAGATACGGCAGTCACCCTAGTTCTGTGTTTTAACCAATTAAGGCCAATTGAGTGAAGCAGTTCATCTTACATCAGCACAAGATATGAAAATCTGCTATGTATAAATGTCTATCTCTGAGTATTTCACTATGAACAAGGATCAGCTTGGCCATCAAAATTACAGCATCAACTTCACAACCCAGTAACACTACAAAATTACTGACTTTATTTTGGGCAAATAGAAGCTGAGAAGAAGGGATAAAGAAATTACTGTTAAAAAGTTTTCAAATAATATTTTTTATCTCTAAAGCCAATCTAACACAGTAAGGTCTACCTTAAGATTGCTGGATGTCAAAACTGACTGCCAGGAGGGGTGGCAGCTAGCTCACATTCTGAACCTCTCACACAGTGTAAGATTTGGCACAGAAGCTAGCAGGCATGCTCGACTGCCTGATCTGTAATCTTTCTCAATCAATTTTAAAGAAACTGTTTGGAGAAAAAATTTAATTCTCACATATCTTATAACTTCATTCATCAGCTTCACAATAAAACTGACTACCATTTCATCAATTGTCAAAGTTACTGCGATATTTCAAGATTAAGTGAACTACTGGAAGAATTTCTACAGATTTGCTACGAAAAATAGGAATCACTGAAGAGGTGCCATTTGATTAATATGCTAATTTCACTATCTACAACAACATTCCAGAAACTAAAGATGTTTTTGAATTAAATAATGTAATTTTTATGGGCCATCGATAGATGGTCAAACAAAAACTGCTCTGAATTTTGCAACAATATCGCTGGAAAAGTGGCACATCTATTTTTATACTGAGAATGGGCTTTTCTCATAAGCTATTGACCTGTCTTTCCCTTAGTTGCTAGTTTAATAATATGTTGTTTGAAGCGTCTACCACAATTTTAGCTGCTTTAGAATGTTAATGAGATGAATATTTGTAAACTTCACTGAGTTTTGGCAAAAGAAGCAGATTTTAACATGGTGACATGTGAAATCACATACTACCAAAAACTCTTCACCAATAACTTATCTCTGAAGAAAAAAGGAATGGAATAAGAAGTCTGGGAAACATAAATTACTACTTCCGTTGAAATTTCAGCAGAATCCGGTATTCCATGTATTTTTAATAATGAATGACTGGTACTGAACTAGCCACAGAAAAAATATGAAAATATTTCAATTTGCATAACCCTGTCAGGTACCAGTTAAGGTGTACAGATATTAACAATCTCTCTTACAAACTAAAAAATGTTTTTCAAAACGTACAGTTCTTCACTCTGTACAGGATAGTAATGAAGAGACAGTATACTATGCATCACTGTTTTCATATTTCTCAGATAATTGAAATAAGTGTCCAAGGAATAGAAAAACAACTGAAATCACTCAGAGGAAAGTCCACTGGACCTGACAGAATACCAATTAAATTCTACACAGAGTATGCGAAAGAACTTGCCCCCCTTCTAACAGCCATGTACCGCAAGTCTCTAGAGGAACGGAAGGTTCCAAATGATTGGAAAAGAGCACAGGTAGTTCCAGTCTTCAAAAAGGGTCGTCGAGCAGATGCGCAAAACTATAGACCTATATCTCTGATGTTGATTAGTTGTAGAATTTTAGAACATGTTTTTTGCTCGAGTATCATGTGGTTTTTGGAAATCCAGAATCTATTCTGTAGGAATCAACATGGATTCCGGAAACAGCGATCGTGTGAGACCCAACTCGCTTTATTTGTTCACGAGACCCAGAAATTATTAGATACAGGCTCCAAGGTAGATGCTATTTTCCTAGACTTCCGGAAGGCGTTCGATACAGTTCCGCACAGTCACCTGATAAAGTAAGAGCCTACGGAATATCAGACCAGCTGTGTGGCTGGATTGAAGAGTTTTTAGCAAACAGAACACAGCATGTTGTTATCAATGGAGAGACGCCTACAGACGTTAAAGTAACCTTTGGTGTGCCAAAGGGGAGTGTTATGGGACCATTGCTTTTCACAATATATATAAATGACCTAATAGATAGTGTCGGAAATTCCATGCGGCTTTTTGCGGATGATGCTGTAGTATACAGAGAAGTTGCAGCATTAGAAAATTGTAGCGAAATGCAGGAAGATCTGCAGCGGATAGGCACTTGGTGTAGGGAGTGGCAACTGACCCTTAATATAGACAAATGTAATGTATTGCGAATACATAGAAAGAAGGATACTTTATTGTATGATTATATGATAGCGGAACAAACACTGGTAGCAGTTACTTCTGTAAAATATCTGGGAGTATGCGTGCGGAATGATTTGAAATGGAACGATCATATAAAATTAATTGTTGGTAAGGCGGGTACCAGGTTGAGATTCATTGGGAGTTTCCTTAGAAAATTTAGTCCATCAACAAAGGAGGTGGCTTACAAAACACTCATTCGACCTATACTTGAGTATTGCTCATCAGTGTGGGACACGTACCAGATCGGGTTGACGGAGGAGATAGAAAAGAGCGGCGCGTTTCGTCACAGGGTTATTTGGTAACCGTGATAGCGTTACGGATATGTTTAGCAAACTCAAGTGGTAGACTCTGCAAGAGAGGCATTCTGCATCGCAGTGTACCTTGCTCGCCAGGTTTCCAGAGAGTGCATTTCTGGATGAGGTATCAAATGTACTGCTTCCCCTACTTATACCTCCCGTGGAGATCACGAATGTAAAATTAGAGAGATTCGAACGCGCACGGAGGCTTTCAGACAGTCTTTCTTCCAGCGAACCATACGCGACTGGAAGAGAAAAGGGAGATAATGACAGTGGCACGTAAAGTGCCGACCGCCACACACCGTTGGGTGGCTTGTGGAGTATGAATGTAGATGTAGAATGTAAGAATAATATCCTCCGAGTGCAGCAAATCATCTTGGGTTGGGCTCAACAAGACGTTGCACTAAATATTTAGCAAGCTGCCTCTATAGCCATCCATAATCATGAAAGTGTTGCTGGGAAGGATTTTATAAACAAACTGACCTCTCGATTATGTCCCGTAAATGTACAATGTGAGTCATGATGGGTGACCCGAGTGGCCAAATTAGTAACTCAAATTGTCTAGAAAGTTCTTCAAACCAATTACAAACAATTGCAGCCCAGGAATATAGCACAGTGTCATCCACAAAAATTCCATCGTTGCTTGGGCACAAAGTCTATGAATGGCTGCAAATGGTCTCCAAGTAGGTGAACACAACCATTTCCAGTCAATTTTTGGTTCACTTAGACCAGATGATCCAGTCCACTCCAGGCAAAACCAGCCCACACCATTATGCAGCCACCAGCAGATTGCACAGTGCCTTGTTGACAACCTGGGTCCATGGCTTCGCGTGGCCTGCACCACAGTTCTTACCTACTGAAATTGGGCCTCATCTGATCATGCCACAGTTTTACAGTCATCTGGTGTCCAACTGATATGGTCACATCCCCTGGAGAGGCACTGCTGGTGACGTGATGCTATTAGGGGAGGAACTCCTGTCAATCATCAGCTGCCACAGCCCATTAACGTCAAATTTCGCCACACTGTCCTAATGGATACATTCGTCGTATATCCCGAATTGATTTCTGCTATTATTTCATGGTTGCTTTTCCATTACCGGCGACAACCTCGTTACATGAAAGCCATCAGCCCTCACTTCGTCCGTGGTCAGATGTAATGCCTGAAATCTGGTATTCTTGGGACACACTTGGCACTGCGGATCTTGAAATATTGATCTCCCTAACGATTCCTCAAAATGACTGTCCCATGCTTCTAGCTCCAACTACCATTCCATGTTCAAAGTCTGTTAATTCTCGTCCACGTGACAATACTCACATCAGAAAACTTGTCCCATGAATCACCAGAGTACAAATGGTAGCTTGGTCAATGCACTGGACTTTCACACCTTGTGTATGTGGTACTATCGCCATCTGTATATGAGCATATCGCTATCCCATGACTTGTCACCTCAGTAAGTAGAGCACTTTGTCAAGGCGAAAGCTTTTGCCCGATTTTGTAGTTTTTAAAAGGTATTTCAGTAGATTTTTTGCTGTTTTAGTATCATTTTATCAATTATTTCACTAAATTTTATTTCCACTTTTCACCAAAGAGAGCTAAAGGAAAATTTACATAAATTCAAGAAGCATGAAAATCATGTGTCCAGTGAGAATATTTACATTAAACTATAAATGCTTCAAAATATTTATCTCTCCACTTTAAGAAGTAGGACCTAGCCTATGTACATAATCTACACATCAGTCTGAAAAAGATACTATAAATTCCACATTACCACAATTACAGCAGTTCTCCTGTCAATATTACAATATGTTGAAAATGACCTCTCCCCATCAGCATTACTGACTCGGATCCAAAAAGCCTTCACTGCAGTTTGCACAAAATGCTCATACTCTGATTTCAGGGAAAGAAGAATAGCAATCACATCAACATCTTCACCTTCTCTATAAGAAATAGCAACTAAATCCCTAAACACTGTCTATGGTTCAGGAAATTCTGATGCTGAAGGTTCCTGTAGAATGGGAATTCACTTCATTAGCCGAGAGACTTCTAAACTGTGTAAATCACCTTTCCATTATGTTTGTTGGGTCAAACAAATTACTGATAGAAGGAATGACAATCTTTCCTACGTCACACTCCATTAAATGGTGAAGGGTCACTAAGCTAACACTGTCTAACATGAATTGATGCTATCTTGAAGCTCTCTAATGTCACCAGAAAGTTGCAGCCTTTTGAGCGATGCTTGACTAGAAAAATAGGCACTTTTTTTTTTACTGTACTGGAGGTCAATGTTTTAAAATAGTTCCCAGCACCATCTTCAACAGTATCAACTAATTCTACCATATCACTGAGATATTCTCAATGTTTGAACACAGTTGAAGAAATAGAATTATCAACTTCCTTGCCTTCAAAATATATGAACTGAAATCAATTAGAAAATACACCTGCAAAAGTTCGATTGTCATTTGTGCCAACATAGCAAGCACAGAAAGTGTATTCAATCTGATTACAATTTCCATGTAACTGAAGTGATTGATATGGAAAAATATGGGTATTAGTTCAATTACGGGGCTTCTGATCGCCAACATAACGACCACACAGCATCACGGCCGACAAGCACATATGTAAATAAATGGCTGCAAACTTCTTTACATCCTTCCTGAACTACACACTGTAAAACATTATAAAATCCTGGCATATGACAGTTTGGTTAGGTTGACAATATTATGAGAAAGTAAGTTGCTACTCACCACAGAGCGGAGATGCCAGGTCACATAGAGGAACAACAAAAAGACTATCAAACAAAGCTTTGACAGTCTTTCTTTGAATCTATCTGTGACTCAACATCTCCACTGTATAGTGCGTAGAAACTTTTCTTTTTATAATATTGCCATTATTTCATTCTGGATTTTCCATTGTTTTGTTACATTGAGGACGTTATTTCTACATATTATAATTTTTGCCACTTGACGATTGGAAACAAAGAAAAGGCCAAATTTTGCTCATTCACAAGGTCTCACTCTCATTCTTGCTATTAAATTAAGAATAGTTATTGCAACAGGATGGTGGGTTCGAAGCAACATGAAGGAATTATCTTCCCTCCAAGCTACATTTTGTTACACAAAAGTGCATTTGTTCATTTTTGTTAACACTAGGAAAACATCTGCTTCAAAGCCACACAATCTGACACTAATTTAAGTTAAACATTTCTTCCCCTCAAAAAATTTGTAATATTACAAAAACACAGTACACATTTTTCCACACACTTCCTCAGCTTTGGATGAGCAACTCAACTTTTTCTAGTGGAATATTAGCTCAACAATAGCTTGAGTTGTTAATAAAATTAATTTTTCTTTACTGGTTTATACTCATTTTGGTATTACACTGACATCTCGGAGCAACTTTTCGTTTGACGCCTGTCATCGTTAGTGCCTCTTTCTTATTCTTCTTATGTAAATGACTGTTGTTAATAGGTTTTAGGCGCAAGTGCTTTTTCTGCCACTAACACATTGCAGTATTTGCACTTAACACTTTTCTAGTTTTTTCGAACACGTAAAATCATTCTGATGAAAATTCTTTTTCTCGAGAAAAAAAAACCATCCCTACCATACTTGTTAAGATTTACTGTTAAGCATCAACATAAAAGATGAAAATCAAGCAATGGAAAATCTAGGATGAACTGTAACAATATTATGAAAAGAAGATGCCGAGTCACAGGTAGGCACAACAAAAAGACTAACAAATAATGCTTTCGGAAATTAAGGCCTTTGTCAATAATAGATGTAGAAACACACGCACGCAAACACAACTCTCACACCCGACTGCAGTCGAAGGCAACCGAAACCGCACTGCGAGCAGCAGCATCTGTGCATGGTGGCAGTGGCGACTGGGTGGGGAGTAAGGAGGAGGCTGCGGTGGGGAGGGAGAGGGATAGTATGGTAGAGGTGGTGGACAATGAAGTGTGCAGGCTAGACAGACGGCAGGGGATTAGTGGCGGTGGGGGGGAGTAGCGGAAAAGGAGAGAAGTAGAAAGACTGAGTGTGACAAAGGAATGATGACTGTAGTGCTGGAATGGATGGGTAAGGACAGTGACTGACTAAGGCTCCCATAAACCTCCTGGCCTGAGCCTTCGTTAGTCACTGTCCTCACCCATCCAGCCCCTTCCCTGTTCCATTCCAGCACTACACAGCCGCCATTCCACCATCACTCAGTCTTTTCACTTCTCTCTTTTTCTGCTACTTCCCCCCTCCCCTTCCCCTTCCCACTACTTCCCCCCTCCCCACCACTGCCCCGCTGCAGCACTTCATTGTCCGCCACCCCTACCATTCTATCCCTCTCCCTCCCCATCACAGCCTCCTATACTTAACCCCACCCAGTGCGTGTGTGTCTACACTATTGTTGATGAAGGCCTTAATGGTAGAAAGCTTTACTTGTGACAGTCTTTTTGTTGTGTCTATCTGCAACCTGGCATCTCCGCTATATGGTGAGTAGCTACTTTCCTTTTCATATACAGGGTGAAAAATTATTTAAACCAACAACCTCTGGGAGGTTGCAAGGGACACCGGAACAAATATTTTTCTCTAAGGTCTTTTCCAGGGAAGATTTTTGAACTGGTAGAGGGAGTTTTCTTTGGGTGAAAATTAATTAAGCTTAACTCTTTGAGGTTGTATGGTAAATGGAAACACATTAGAAAATGCGTGTTCTGTGAGGACAAAAAGTAACGCAAACAAGTTAGTTCTTAGTTGTGTTGAGACAGCAACCAGTCAAAAATTTATTTTCAGTTCCTTTGTTCAAAAGGTACATTTACCAAGAAACAACAACATTGCCACAATTATAACAACTACAGTAGATGTTCAAAAATGTTAGCCTTGTTGATGACAAAATTTCAGTTCCTGCAGAAGACTTGCTGCAACCCATTTGGGAAAGAAAAACATGTAACCAAGAAGGCTTCAACAGCAGTAACCATTGCAGTGTCTGAAAAATTTCTACCAAATGTAGACACGAAGTGGCCTAAAAAGAATCATCTTGCCAGGATAAGCAAGAATCACCATCCACAGAAGACACTGATGTTGTTGATGGTTTATTAAACCTATCATTTAAATCCCTGTTGAATTGTAGTAGCAGCAGTAGTAGTAGTAGTAGTAGTAGTAGTAGCAATTAAGGAGGCTGCTGCAACCTTTGAACTTATTAGACATAACATGGCCCACCATTGTAATCTTTGTTTACAAGTCAGTAGACACACTATCTTATACTATTAAAAGCCACTACAATTACATGTTTTATTTACAACTTCAATTGTATTAATTTTTTGTATTTGTCAGTAACCCATTTTCACTACTTTTGAATATGTATCCTTACTCATCAATATGCAAGAGCCAGAAATTAAACAATACAGCTTTGAAAGCTCAAAGCATGCTCTTTCCAGCTGTGACTAGAAAAGAGAATTGAACACGACATGGTTGAGATATTGCCCCTCAAAAATACCCCAAATTTGCATGTAGAAAATTTTGGCCTACTTTGCAGATGCCTATATTTTCTTCTAGACATCCACTGTTAATTAAATATGATCTACATATAGACACCATAGGTAGAAATAACCCTCTGAAGTTTTGGTGTGACTGGTTCATATGAACAGTAGCAGTGGTCTTTCTAGAAGTAACTGGGCCAGAATAAAGAGGACCACAGAAGGAAATGAGACACCTGGAATGCTGTGGTGAAGGAGGAAATCTACAAAGAAAGAAACAGGAGACAAATCTTTTGAAAACATCTTATCCAGTTTGCTGGAAGTAATACTACTACTACTACTACTACTAAACTAGATGAACACACACACAGTATCACCAGTACAGAAAATTAAAGTAAAGTAAAATTTAGATTTCTTGAGATAGCTTTGGGTAAGTGCAACACATTTGTAAATAATATTGTACATGGGTGTACAGCACCCAATTGTAAGAGTACTTGCTCCAGTGTTTGGAATCCTTAGCATGCAAGACAGCGATTAACTTCTTTTGGAAATATGCTGACATAACAGATCCATACAGTCAAATGCTGCCATAACAGATCTGTACAGTCAAACAAAGTGGAAATAGAAATCTTAGGAAGAAAGACAACCCTATTCTCACAATATCTGTGAGGAAATAATGAGACAGGATGTTGAAGGAAGACATATGTAATACGGCTGCCATAATCTTACATCTTGTGTAGTAATCTCGGGAATGGAATGGAAATGAGTGTTTGGCATCATCAGCCGGGAGGCTCCTTACAGACAAGGTCCGGCTACCTTGCTGAAGGTCTTATTACATTCGACGCCACATTGGACGACCTGCACGCTGGAGGGGGATGAAATGATGATGGAGACAACACATCACCCAGTCCCTAAGCAGAGAAAATCCCTGACTCAGCTGGGAATCGAACCCAGGCCACTTACGACGGCAGTCCTTCACGCTGACCATTCAGCTATCGGGGTGACATCTTGGGAATACAGTAATGTAAGAAATATCAGGACACATACAAAAGATAAAGGCAGCCATTTTTCGCCTTTCATTCAATATGTGCACTGAATGGAACAAAATTGCTAAAATCGATGGCACATCCTATGCCATGTGCTGTGTGTTAGCTTGTAGGTTAAATGTGTGTGTAGTATGGATCTGTGGAAGAAACAAACTAACGAATGAATGGAGGACACATACATGGACACAGTAACAATAGGTATCTTAAAAGGAAAAGTTTCAAAAATGTCTTAGCAGTTTGTTAAAACATATTTATTTTATATAAGGTGGTATTAAGCATTTCCAGTTCACTGTGAAGGCTATGCCATTTAAGGTGAGCTCCTCTTTGCCCCACTTGTTGAGCGAATCCAACATCTCCCCTTACCCTTCCAAATTTGGTCATTAATGTTCAAAGCTAGTTAATTTTGTGATCCTAAGAAAGTAAAAAATAATCATAAAGAACAAGAAAAATTTGGTAAAACTGCAAAAGGAAGGAGTGGTCCACACTTTTAAAATGTCAAGTTTCTGTTGGTTAAAATCAGTTTACACACTTATGAATATTCTTACCCAACACACTGTATAAAAGCCGAGAGTAGAAACAATTTTAACAAGAATTATACCTTCTTCCTGATAAACTTGAGTTCAATCTTTCAAAATGCAGCTATGAGACATTTGTATACTACAAGAAATGCACACTGTTGAGTCACCCTGCAGTGTACTATGCGGAGACTATCAGTATCTGGTAGGAGCTAAAACACTAGTCTCTTACTGTTTCAGTGACCTACAGCTTTTTGTCTATCACTCACTTGCCCTCCTCTTCCTCCTCCTGACATCAACCACACACTTATGACAAACTGAGGTACAATAACTACTGTTTGCTGCGTTCCTTTGTGCTGCTTCATTCATTGGCTGTAATTCCTGAATGCCTGGGTACGATGAAGGACACCACCTTACTAATAAGTGTTATAGGTGAATAGAGGTGTCCTGTCCTACCCCTAGTTAAGTATTTCTGCTGGAAACCTCCACAAAATTACTTTCATCTTCATCTACATCTACACACTGCAAGCCACCTCACCATACGTGGTGGAGGGCACTTTGTGAGCCACTGTCACTTCACCTTTTTTGTTCCAGTTGTGATGATTCATGGGAAGCATTACTGCTGATAATCCTCTGATACAGAGCAAGTGATTTTCTTAACTTTAATTGTTTAATTTGTTCCAGTCCCCATAAGATGGCAAACCCTTCTACATAAGACATTGAATTCATGTAGTATGTGCCTCTAGAGAACAAAATTTGGAAGAATATGAGGGAGCCAAAATAGTCCCTCAGTTTGGACCTGTCACTGTAAGTCAATGCTGAAGTGGTTGTATACGATACTGTACAATTATGTTATTAACAAATAATCTGTACATTCCTCTTAATTAACATTCAATAGTCATGGGTGACTGGAATTCGAGAATAGGAAAAGGGAGAGAAGGAAACGTACTAGGTAAATATGGATTGGGGGTAAGAAATGAAAAAGGAAGCCGCCTAGTAGAATTTTGCACAGAACATAAATTAATCATAGCTAACACTTGGTTCAAGAATCATGAAAGAAGGTTGTATACATGGAAGAACCCTGGAGATACTAGAAGGTATCAGATAGATTACATAATGGTAAGACAGAGATTTAGGAACCAGGTTTTAAATTTTAAGACATTTCCAGGGGCAGATGTGGACTCTGATCACAACAATCTATTGGTTATGAGCTGTAGATTAAAACTGAAGAAACTGCAAAAAGGTGGGAATTTAAGGAGATGGGACCTGGATAAACTGACTAAACCATAGGTTATACAGAGTTTCAGGGAGAGCATAAGGGAACAATTGACAGAATGGGGGAAAAATAGAGTAGAAGAAGAATGGGCAGCTGAGGGATGAAGTAGTAAAGGCAGCAGATGATCAAGTACGTAAAAAGAAGAGGGCTAGAAGAAATCTTTGGGTAACAGAAGAAATATTGAATTTAATTAATGAATTAATGAAGGAGAAAATATAAAAATGCAGTAAATGAAGCAGGCAAAAAGGAACACAAACGTCTCAAAAATGAGGTCAACAGGAAGTGCAAAATGGCTAAGCAGGCTTGGCTAAAGGACAAATGTAAGGATGTAGATGCTTATCTCACTAGGGGGCAAGGTAGATAGTGCCTACAGGAAAATTATAGAGACCTTTGGAGAAAAGAGAACCACTTGTATGATTATCAAGAGCTCAGATGGAAACCCAGTTCTAAGCAAAGAAGGGAAAGCAGAGAAGTGGAAGGAGTATATAGAGGGTCTATACAAGGGAAATGTACTTGAGGACAATATTATGAAAATGGAAGAGGATGTAGATGAAGATGAAATGGGAGATTCGATACTGCGTGAAGAGTTTGACAGAGCACTGAAAGACCTGAGTCGAAACAAGGCCCCCGGAGTAGACTACATTCCATTAGAACTACTGACGGCCTTGAGAGGGCCAGTCATGACAAAACTCTACCATATGGAGAGCAAGATGTAGGAGACAGACGAAATACCCTCAGACTTCAAGAAGAATATAATAACTCCAATCCCAAAGAAGGCAGGTTTTGACAGATGTGAAAATTACCGAACAATCAGTTTCATAAGTTACAACTGCAAAATACTAACGCGAATTCTTTACAAACGAATGGAATAACTGGTAGAAGCCGAACAAGCCGAACTCGGGGAAGATCAGTTTGGATTCTGTAGAAATGTTTGAACACACGAGGCAATTCTGACCTTACGATTTATCTTAGAAGAAAGATTAAGGAAAGGCAAACCTACATTTCTAGCATTTGTAGACTTAGATATAGCTTTTGACAATTTTGACTGGAATACTCTCTTTCAAATTCTAAAGGTGGCAGGGGTAAAACACAGGGAGCAAAAGGCTATTTACAATTTGTACAGAAACAAGATGGCAGTCATAAGAGTCGAGGGACATGAAAAGGAAGCAGTGGTTGGGAAAGGAGTGAGACAGGGTTGTAGCCTCTCCCCGATGTTATTCAATCTGTATATTGAGCAAGCAGTAAAGGAAACAAAAGAAAAATTCGGAGTCGGTATTAAAATCCATGGAGAAGAAATAAAAACTTTGAGGTTCGCCAATGACATCGTAATTCTGTCAGACAGCAAAGGAATTGGAAGAGCAGTTGAACGGAATGGACAGTGTCTTGAAAGGAGGATATAAGATGAACACCAACAAAAGCAAAACAAGGATAATTTAATGTAGTCGAATTAAGTCTGGTGATGCTGAGGGAATTAGATTAGGAAATGAGACACTTAAGGTAGTAAAGGAGCTTTGCTATTTGGGGAGCAAAATAACTGATGATGGTCGAAGTAGAGAGGATATAAAACGCAGACTGGCAATGGCAAGGAAAGAATTTCTGAAGAAGAGGAATTTGTTAACATCGAATATAAATTTAAGTGTCAGGAAGTCGTTTCTGAAAGTATTTGTAAGAAGTGTAGCCATGTATGGAAGTGAAACAGGGGCAGAATAGAAGCTTTCGAAATGTGGTGCTACAGAAGAATGCTGTAGATCGCACAACTAATGAGGAGGTATTGAATAGAATAGAAGAGAAGAGGAGTTTGTGGCACAACTTGACAAAAAGAAGGGACCGGTTGGTAGGGCATTTTCTGAGGCATCAAGGGATCACAAATTTAGCATTGGAGGGCAGTGTGGAGGGTAAAAACCGTAGAGGGAGACAAAGAGATGAATACACTAAGCAGATTCAGAAGGATGTAGGTTGCAGTAGGTACTGGGAGATGAAGGAGCTTGCACAGGATAGAGTAGAATGGAGAGCTGCATCAAACTAGTCTCAGGACTGAAAACCGCAACAACATTCCCCTTCAGTGGTTTTATTATTATTCTGGGCACCTCTTGCACCCAGGGTTATAGTTTAGTCGACCTTCAGACAAAGACAAGAAACGGGGTTGTGCAAAGCAATGTCTGCTTTCGTGCCTTTGCCACTCAAGGGCAATGTACAAAATGATATTTCAACATGTGTGCATTCAGCGGAGTTGAATACCAGTTACTACGGCTGCAAAGTTTTCTGTACATTTGAAATAGTTCATAGCTGCACACTAAAAACTACATAGCAGCCGAAGGTGTCTCCTTGGCCCAAGCAGTGAAGACATCTCAATAGTTTTGCTGGTACTCCAAGCCTGCTTAAAATTTGGCAATCAAGATTTCTTATACTAAATCAAATTTAGAAAATGAAGCTGAGGAAGTTTTCTCTTGCCCCGTGTTAAAGCTTTCAACACTCTGACAACAGGGTAAATGAGATACTCTTTTTCTCAGCTCCTAAATGGGACTACTAGAAGTTTAGAAGCTTTTGTTCTAATACCTGTTGCAAAAATAGGTTAAAGGTTATTAACTGGAACTGGCCTGACTTTATATGCACACTGTACCATCAGAAACTTCACTGATTAATTAGGGGCAAGTATCTAGCAGCAGCAACAGCACCACGTAAGTTGGAAATGCGGCTCATTGTCAAAGCTCATCACTAATCTAATGCCTTCATGATGAACTGACACCAAGGTCTTCCACTGTACAGATTCCTTAAAACTGAGTATGGATACTCGGTGTTACTGTAGTATGAAGCGTAGCTGACTAAAATTGCAAAATATACATTTATCTGAGGAAAATTTGAGCCTTTGGTTTCACTCTTAGTTCTACTGTTCATAATGTTAATTGAAACTGCCCGAAGACAAAAGAAAAGAAAAAAGTCAGCTGGGGAGCATTCTACAAACATCTCTTAATTGTGACCACAATGCTGTTAATGGCTATTGCAAAAAGGGGAACATTAAAATATTCCCAAGGGGAGCCCATGGTTCTGAAAATGTCCAGTTCACTGCCACCTGTGAAAATAAAACATGGTTCAGAAAGGAAGGATCACACTGTGATCAAAAGGAAATGCTTGAAAGTCAAAGTTGTGAGACTACACAATCCACTAGGTAGTATTAAGTATTTGTGAGATCCAAGAATATATTGAATAAGTGTAGCCTGCACAAAAAAATGGTCACCTATAGTGCCAATACAGAACTAGACTACTTAGTACACAGGGTGGTCAGAGTACGTCTGAAAAACTTTTAAGGGTGTTGCAGAGTAAAATGTGCTGAGAAATAATTGTTAAAAAAACTCAATGCATTGCACCATTTCCAAGTTAATTAGCATTGAAGCTAGAAAATCAGGTCATTGTGTGAAATTCCTGCAGTCTGCCATATCCAATTAGTGTGGTGTTCTAGTAGTGTAGATGATAGCCTTTGGCTGGGGTTTGGTCCTTACTAGTATCCCACCGAAATGGAACAAAGAACACATTTGGCGACACTGTGTCTGCTTGGCCACCTGAATTTATGTGCAATGGTCAGATGCCAAATAACTCTGAAACAACAAAAGATATTGAATTTATTTCTTAACAATCATGTCTCAGCACAGCTTACTCTGCAGCATCCTTACAACCTTCTCAGACTTTTTACTGACCACCCTGTAGAATGATACCTCTGGAAAACATAAAATATTCTGGTTCTAATGTCAGTCTAAGTAGGTATCCATTCATTTTAATATTTTTCCTACGCACTCAGTAAGATTTACACTGTGGTAGCTACTCTGTTTGGTGTGATCCTTCTAGGATTTCAGGACGATAATGTTATGGTTTCTTTTTCACTTTCTATATCCAAACTGACTCTTGCTCTTCTTTTTCCCTTCTTATTATTGTTGTTGTTGTTGCTGCTGCTGCTGCTGCTGCTGCTGCTGCTGCTGCTGCTGCTGCCGCCTTCATTTCTAATAGTGCTTTGATGCAGCTCTTCGTGCTAGTATATCCTGTGCAAGCCCCATTATTTCTGTACAGTTTCTGCAACCTTCAACTACTTTAATCTGCTTACTTCAGTCAAACCTTGGGAATAATAGTGAAATTTTATTGTGGGACATACTGCTGTCTGCTTCTATGTCTTCCAAGCTGACCACATGCAGTATTCTGAATGTTATTACATTCTCTGGCCACTCAGTCAAATGGTTTCCACACAGATGCTGTACTGCAATGCCACTTGTAATTCCACATGCATATTCCCGAAGGACCTGTCACTATCTGTGTACCAGCAATACTTAATAAAGTCTGGAGCTGTATAGTTTTAAATAAGATCTTCGCCAATGTGCAACACACATTATGTATAAAGGAAAGTTAAATGAATAATGAGACTAAACATCAACTTTTGTAACAGCAGATTCCATTAGCAATAAGAGTAAAATTTATTTCTTCAAATTATGTCATAATGAACAACAGACACCAAACACCAGCCATGAATAAAAAACATCTTAACCTCAGGGTGAACTGTCTGACCATGGGACAAATGATTTATGAAGCGATATAGACAGTCATAGGTGATCTCCTGTAGCTCTGTAGTTTTAATTGCTCAGATATGCAGTGCTTAATGTGAAATGTTTTTCCCTCTGCTGCTGCCACTGCACCCCCAAGCTGATTGTAGAGGTTACGTAGTCAGTATCATTTCACTATTTAATACTCTTTATGGTTCAGGTGATCAATCAGAGCGTTTTCACACCTATCGAAGAGTACATGGAGAATTTTAAGAAATTGTTTTTGTGAAAATTTCTCTCCTTGTAAGTGTATCTCAGTTAAAAAGGATATTATACTTCCACTGTTTTGTCAATATTGATGTGAGATGAGCAGAGAGGAGGTAAGACTGGCAGGTGAACTGGCAGATTGCAGCACACAATGAGAGTGAGGGGAAGTGAATTGGGATGAGGTGACAGGACAGAGGAGGCTGAAACTGCTGTGTGGTGTGGGGTAGTAGGTTGAGACTGGAATCATTTCAGCAGCAGATAATGTGTTGTATGGATAACTCATATCCGCTCAGCTCAGAAAATCTGGTGGTGGAGGGGAGGATGCAGCTGACATGGGATGTGAATGAAATCATGCATGTCATGTTCAACTGCATGTTGTATCATAGAATAGTCCGCCTTGCTCTTCACCAGTTTGGTTGTGGCCATTCATACTAGTGAACAACTGGTTTGTAGTGTGTGTGCTGTGATTGCAGCAGAAATGACTGCTTACATCACCGGTCACTCAGCATCCCAATGCATGGCAGCCTTGTTCTGTTGTCCTCTTAGGCCCTACACACACGACCAGACAGTGCTTTTTCTCCACCCTCCCAAACCCTGCTATCTCCTCCCATTCCCTGCCCCACTTCAGATTGCAGTTTTTGTTCTGCACGATACCTGCAGTCTGCCCAGAGCAGCTGAAGATAACGGTTGTGTGTGTGTGTGTGTGTGTGTGTGTGTGTTTCCTTTCTTTTTCTGAGGAAGGCTTTGGGTGGAAGCTCAGTGTGTACCAGTCTTTTTATTTTGTCTGTCTGCAACTCAATGTGTCCATCTTTATTGTGAGCAGCAATCTATCCTTTTCATAATAATACAACATTATGAAGTGGATAGTTGTCATCATATAGCAGACACACTGAGTTGCAGATAGGCACAACAAAAAAACTGTTGGAGAGTGAGCTTTCGGCCAACAAAGCATTTGTCAAAAATACACACACACACACACACACACACACACACACACACACACACACACACACACACACACAATCGTAGTCTCTGGCAGCCGGAACCAGACTGCGCCACTAGATGGGAGAGGCAACCGAGTGGGGGTAAGGAGGGGCTGGAGTGGGAGAGAGGGAGATAAGGCAGGGTAAGGATGGGGGTGGGGGACAGTAAATTGCTGCTAGTGAGAGCATTCCGGGAAATTCAGGAAAGAGAACAAAGGTCAGAAACTGAGTACAGTAATGTATTATCTTATTTTTGATCTCATTACGACTTCACGCCAATTTCATTTGGATTTTGCCTTTCAGTATTAGCCTACTCCCTCAGATATTATCTTATTTCCCCTTATTTCATCCATCTCATTCTTTCCACGATTCATGATTTTTCCCAGGTGTTTGGGTGTGTTTTTGAAAAAATTTTCAGACATAATTCTACATTATTCACATATTTTTACACTTTTTTACCACCAAGGATCCTTGCTCCTTCCATCCGCATCAATACAGAAAAGTTTCCTCATTCCTAGCCAGAACTGACTCCCACATACTGTTCCTGCCTTGTTGCTTTGCACAAGGAATTCCCCAAATGGTCATACCATCAAATTACCCACCTCCGGCTGCCACCCTTCGTTCCACAATGACCTCCACCTGTTCAATTTCCACCAAGCCTTAGCCTCAGAAGTATCAGTCCTTTCCAAAGGTCTCACCTTTTGCTCCACTCCGAATTCAATCAAGTAGAATGTTTTAAACACCTTCTCTCCTTATCCCAGTCCCTACAGTGTAATTTCACTTTTTTACCACCAACACTACTAATCAGGCTCAACCACAGACTAATGTTTAACCCTACCTGACAGTTTACTCCTCCATCAAACAGTGATATGTCCGCAAATCAACTTCCATTAACTTTCCACAATTTCTTAACCTCTAACGCTGCCTCACCATCATTCCCCAAAGCCCTCGACAAGCAAACTAACCTTACGTCCACAGAAAGAACCACAATTCACCATCTAAAACCTGATCCTGACCTTATTATCCTACCTGCTGACAAAGGCTCCACAGCTGTTGCACTGAACCACAAAGATTACCTGAGAGAAGGACTCCGCCAGCTGTCAGATTCATCCACTTATACAAACCCCGCCACACTGACCCCAATGCAGAAATCTAGACTCTCCTCAAATCCCTACGCCCATCTCAGAACCTCTTCCTGGAGTCCATCTCTCTCCTCATCCCTACCTCTCCCCATACTCTTACATTCTACATCCTTCCTAAAGTTTGTAAACCCAACCACCCATGATGCCCTAGTGTGGACGGTTACTGTGCTCTCTGAGAATCTCTGCTCTTTTAGACCTACACCTTCAGCCTATTATCAGCAATCTACCCTACTACATAGAAGATACTAACCATTTCCTCCACCAACTCTCCACAGTTCCTGTTTCTTTAAAAAACATTACCCTGCTTCTCACCTTTCCCAAACCAACAACCTCCTTCCTAATCACCATGACTAACTACATCCTCACCCACAATTACTACTTCTTTGAAGGCATTATCAACACACAAATCCAGGGTATGACTAAGGGCACCTGCATGGCACCAACTTATGCCAACCTACTTGTGGGCTATCTAGAGGAATCCTTCCTAAATACCCAGAATCCCAAACACCTTACCTGGTTGAGATTCACTGATCACAAATTCATGATCCAATCGAGGGTGAGGGACACCCTATCCACATTGCTCCAGAACCTCAACACCTTTTCCACATTTACTTCACCTGGTCCCAATCAATACAACAAGCACACTTCCTCAATGTTGCCCTCCACCCACAGCTGCCATAGAGTGCATGTGTGCGTGTTTGTTTTTGACAAATGCCTTGTTGGCCGATAGCTCATTCTCCAACAGTTTTTCTGTTGTGTTTATCTGCGTCTCAGCATCTCCGTTATATGGTGAGTAGCAACTATCCTTTTCCTAACATTGATCTAATCCACCCTGGATTTTTCCCCATTTTCTTTTCATAATATTGTTGCTCTGATACTGGATTTTCAGAGACTCCCTATAGTTCTTGAGAAGAAGACAAAGAATACTTTTCTTTTGCCAAATACTTCTGAACACCATTCCTTCTCTCTGTCCACAATTCATGGCTGGAAGCTGTCTACCTCATATTAAACTGAATATGAATCAGGCATTGTGCTGACAATATCAGAAACAGCACGACTCACGCCCGGTACTCACAGCTTTACTTCTGCCAGTACCTCATCTCCTACCTTCCAACTTTACAGAAGCTCTCCTGCGAACCTTGCAGAACTAGCACTCCTGAAAGAAAGGATATCATACCAGCGCACACTCCGCTGCAGAGTGAAAATCTCATTCTGGAAACATCCCCCAGGCTGTGGCTAAGCCATGTCTCTGTAATATCCTTTCTTTCAGGAGTGCTAGTTCTGCAAGGTTCACAGGAGAGCTTCTGTAGAGTTTGGAAGGTAGGATACGAGGTACTAGCAGAAGTAAAGCTGTGAGTACCGGGCATGAGTCATGCTTCGGTAGCTCAATTGGTAGAGCACTTGCCCGCGAAAGGCAAAGGTCCCGAGTTCGAGTCTCGGTCGGGCACACAGTTTTAATCTGCCAGTAAGTTTCATATCAGCGCACACTCCGCTGCAGAGTGAAAATCTCATTCTGGAAATATCAGAAACAGCTGATTTTCAGACGCAATATCTGACCACTCTAGCAAAATTGCTTCTGCCCTTAACATTTAAACACAACAGTGGAAAACAATTCATGAACTTTTTTCATCTTTCGGGAGTTGTTATCTGTGTATGTAGCTAATAAGCCAACTTTCGAACTTTTGGTTAGCAGACAAACATATGCTTTCTTTGTTCTAAGACAAGTGCTTATTAAGAATTGTCTTCACGTTTTTTCAGATGAGAAGATAAAATTAAATGGAGCTCGCTACTTATACTGGAAAACTTACACAGGTATGCTGATCAGCTGATGCTAACATTTTACTATGGTGTATAAGAACTTTATACTCTTTCACACGAGTAACAAAACGACATCATCATCTCCAGTCAGATCACTTTATTACTTTTTACCATCTGCAATCCATTTTGAAACAGTAAGGCTTCATCTTCAAGTGACTAACACAGTAATATAAGCTTTGTATATTCGCAAGTACATAAGGTTACCACAAGATAGTATCATCTGGTATGGCTATGATGTAACTGCTTGTAACCACACCAAATGGCACTGCATTATGGTAACCCTAAACACTTGTGAAAATATAAAATATATATTACCATGTTGTGTGCTTAAAAAGGAAGTCTTAGTGCTTTGAAATGGATCCCAGAAGGTCAACTGACAGCCAAAGCAGGTTGTGCGTATACTTGGCACCGAAAATCAATCATGGAAGTTTGCATCCAGTATATGGAACTGCTGTTCCAGAATAAATACTGAAGTTTTTACATGACCAACCAAACGCGTAATTAGGAAACCTGGTTTAAGAAATCTGGCTTTGGGAGTACCAAATGAACACAGTGATTGTGGACATTTTAAAACAGCAGTTTCAGATTTGAGTGTTTTTAACTGTGGTCACATCAGAGACCAGTAAAGGATGGACCTGAACCACCTTATTTATGACAAAGCTATGCATGCAACAGTGTGGTAGATGTTTCTGAATGATTTATGTTGTGTATTGCTTGTTGTTTTCTTTTCTTATTTTGGATGGTTAGTTGGTTTGTGGGATTGAAGGGACCAGACTACTAGGGACATCGGTCCCTTTTTCAGGAACTTGAAACAACCACAAAGAATAAGAATAAACAACGGAGATGACAAGAGATGACACAGGACAAGAAATACACAAAGACCAGAAAAAAGGAATTAAAACCCCACTGAGTGGGACAGTGGTTGGCCGACCATAGAAACAAAAGGAAAAGCCAACTACCAAGAAACGCACTAAAAACCCCAGTCTAAATTCATAGGCCAAAGGCCAGACTCAACACTAAAAAAAGAAGCACAAGCACTTATATCAAGTGATAAAAAACCCCTGCACGAATAAAATTCAAAACTAAATCTGCCATTGTAACATCATCTGATAAAAGTGCAGGAAGCGTATAGGGCAGCGCAAACATCTGCCTGAGCGGAGTTGAAAGCGGGCAGTCCAACTAGATGTAGACCACCATCAAAGCTGACCCGCAGTGACTAAGGTGGGTCCTCGCGGCGCAATAAATAGCTGTGTGTTATCGAAGTGTGGCCAATGCAGAGCCAGCAGAGGACTACAGAGTCCTTGCGAGAGACCTGCAAGGAGGAACACCACGCACCAGTAACCTCCTTGATGGACCGAAGTTTAATGGGTGAAGGAAGGGAGTGCCATTCTTCATCCCAGGTGCGAAGTACCTTCTGCCGCAAAACTCTCTTAAGGCCAATCTCCAAGGCTGGTGCATCGACAGCCTGTTTGGCTAGCGTGTCAACACGTTCATTTCCCGGGATGCCAACATGACCTGGTGTCCACACGAACACCACAGAACAGCCGCAACAGACAAGATTATGGTGGGACTCCTGGATTGCCATCACCAGACGAGAGCAAGGGAAACACTGGTCGATAACTCATAAACCGCTCAGGGAGTCACTACATATAATGAAGGACTCATCTGGGCAGGAGCAGATACACACTACGGCCCGAGAGATGGTGATCACCTCGGCAGTGAAAACACTGCAGCCAGCCGGCAATGAGTGTTGTTCATAATGATCCCCTAGAGTAAGAGCATAACCAACACCGCTTATATAAAATGAATTATGAAGGTTAGTAACATTTCACCATTTACTTACATATTTTTACACAAAAAACAAATAAGAATGCATAATATAATGTTAACACAAAATCGTCTCCCATCCAAAGCAAGTTCATTTTGCACTACTCTACATATAATTCACAACATTTTTAGGCTACACCTATAGTATACCAAAAACCTAGTGTTTTATTCGTAAGTACAAAGAATTTTGTAGGATTAATTTTTGCTAAAGTGTTTAAATCAACAGGTAGCACCATCAAATAATTTCTAGGTCTTGAGGACCTGTTACGCATGAAGTGACCCTTACACAGAGAGAGTGATCCAAAGATTTATTGGTGAAAAAATGACTAAAATCTTAGTTTCGTGACCCCAGAGCCTGTGCCATGTGTTCACTATGTCAATTAAAACAACATTCACACCTCAAACCCTACATTACTCGTGTAACTACAGTAACTTTGAACCTGGATCTCAGTAACTGAAGACACTGAAAAATGTTTCAAGGTTCCTCGAGATCTTAAATATTTTCAACATTTTACGGCCCTATCAGCAACTGTATAAACATTAATTTTAATTTTAAAAACCAACAGCCTCAGTTGCAAAGTTTACCTAGCTTTACATAGGTTTCAGTCGGGATAACCCAACCTTCTTCAGAATAGAAGTAACTATCTGTTTGTCCACAGTGGACATCGTCAAGCTAAAACTACAAATCCATGAATTATCGTCATACTGTAAAAACTTATCCGAAACCTCCTCGTCCCACTTCGCTACAAGGATGCAACAGCCACGAGTGCTGTACTGGAACTGACCGTAGCATCATGAGGACCGCCTAAGCGGACACAATACCTTGCACCTGCGCACGAACTGTATCATGGGTACTTGTTGGGACACGACTAACCTAACTCCTGACCTTGAATTTACTAGTGAAGGTATAAGGAGCAAATTCCGACAAACTGGAGATTGCACATGTAGTTCGACATTTGCTGAACATTTAGTGCAACTGGCTCATGCACCATCAACAGCAGTCTGTCCGTTCTTCCAATTGGTATCCAATGGTCACTAGTCAAGGGCTATTCGAAATACTTTACCCCTTACCTCTATGATTCAACACAACCAGACATTTGTCTCCCCCCCCCCCCCTTTCACCGCTTCGAAACAGATCGCACATGATCAAAAAAATAGATTAATATAATCTCCTCATTCAAAATAACCTGAAGACAATTTTTAACATGAGTTCATCGTAATTTTGATAATGACTGACTTAGTTCTGGTTTTAGCTACATTACACTCCAATACTGATTAAATTCACATCTGGCACCGACAATTTTATTTAAGTACAAGCTTTTATTTGTCACATTAAGAATAGCAATCCAGAAGGAAACTACATACACTTTGAGAAGAAAAAGTCACAGCTACCTTCTTCGCTGGAGTCCGACGTCCCTGGCTTTCACTAGCACGTTTGTTGGAAGATTCATTCCCATTAACATTTGTAACAACTGCAGCATTGTTCTGGTTTTCTTCATTTTCAGCATTGTTATTGATACCTAGTAGTGCTCTGACCCTATTTGATCTTACATCTATTATAGTATCTGTATAGCCAATTTCTTGAAGGTACCTGGAAGATAAAAGTAAGTATCTGCATTAATTGTTGCAGTAATGCCACATGTCCTAACAACTGGTATGAATAAGGGGGAAAATCAAATTTTCAAAATGGACACTATTTTTCAGTAATAGTTACAACAAACAGAACTCAAAATTCTCTCAACTGTCGTTTTACCAATTAACTACACAGTTAGGCACAAAGTCTAAACAATTAACATTTAAATTAATACACAAATCAATGTGATTTGGTGCTTTTGAAAAGAGCATAGCAATACAGGTAAACTGAGAAACACTGTCTGCATAGTGCCACTGTTTAACATTTTGTAACTCCTTATCACAAATGGACACAATGAAGTTGATACGCACAGCAACTCCTCAAGGAGCTGGTGCAGTCAGAATGAAGTTACAATTACAAATCTCACTGTTCATTTAATAGGATTATAGTGGGGGAGGTGTGCAAGGAATATTTTAATCTACAGTAGCACTGCTGTTTCATATTTCAGTCAATAGAATCCTGTTTTTTAATAAATACAGTTTACAGTGCACAATGTGCTCTATAAAAGAAGCCAAAATTTAGGTCGCAAAAATAAAGAAAACAAAAGGGAAAAAAACAGTTACTTGAAGTAACTAAGGAGTTAAACTAACATTTCATAGCAATGTTAAATAAACAACTACTTTTGCTCATACGGAACAAGCAGTTCACACACAAAATCCAGAAAGTTATTTGAATAACTATGCCGATAGAAACAATTTTTCATCAAGTTGATTTTATCATGTTAACAGAATCTTCCGTTGGTTCTTGGTAGAACAACATTATAATAAATGAAAAGCACCAGTTTGCTTTTGCTCCACAGTATTACTTTCATTGTGTTACCCAGTTTTTGGCTTACAAGACATGTTACTTCTCTGCCAATGTTGTTTGCAAACATTGTAGCTTCTTTGGTGACAATACTCAGTAAATATCTGCAGAAGGCCTTGGAAGCTGCAAACCAATTAAAACAATAAAAGTAATACTGTGGAACAAAAGCAAACTGGTGCTTTTCATTTATTAAGCTCATTTTACATTAGCAACTCTCTTCTGAAACAATACTTGCTACTTACTCATGTGACAAATTAGTCACAAACCAAGTCATAAATTTATCAGTGACTTCAATTATCGGTATTAAGAAGACGTAGGAATGGCGGAGTCTCTTCAATCTTATTCTCTTTATTCATTCGGTGATCCGCTCCCCAATCAGAAACGTGGTTGTGGTGATCCGGTGCAACGGAACCCTCATGTGAGTCTTCATCATCATTTGTTGATAAACTTATTCCAGTAAATTTATGATCAAACACTAGCGACTCCAGGTTGGAATGTAAACAACAAAGGTGACATTACATTGCAGACAGGCACAGTTAAAAAGACGCTTACACATTAACTTTTGGCCACAGCCTTAGAAAGACGAAAACGCGCGCGCGCGCGTACACACACACGCGCGCGTACACACACACACACACACACACGCGCGCGCGCGTACACACACACACACACACACACACGCGCGCGCGCGTACACACACACACACACACACACACACACACACACACACACACACGCGCGCGCGCGCGTACACACACACACACACACACACACACACGCGCGCGCGCGTACACACACACACACACACACACGCGCGCGCGCGTACACACACACACACACACACGCGCGCGCGCGCGTACACACACACACACACGCGCGCGCGCGCGCGCGTACACACACACGCGCGCGCGCGCGCGCGCGCGCGCGCGCGTACACACACACACGCGCGCGCGCGCGTACACACACACACACACGCGCGCGCGCGTACACACACACGCGCGCGCGCGCGCGCGCGTACACACACACACACGCGCGCGCGCGCGCGCGTACACACACACACACGCGCGCGCGCGCGTACACACACACACACGCGCGCGCGCGCGTACACACACACACACACGCGCGCGCGCGTACACACACACACACACGCGCGCGCGCGCGCGCGTACACACACACACACGCGCGCGCGCGCGCGTACACACACACACACACGCGCGCGCGCGCGCGCGTACACACACACACACGCGCGCGCGCGCGTACACACACACACACGCGCGCGCGCGTACACACACACACACGCGCGCGCGCGTACACACACACACACGCGCGCGCGCGTACACACACACACACGCGCGCGCGCGCGCGCGCGCGCGCGTACACACACACACACACGCGCGCGCGCGCGCGCGCGTGTACACACACACACACACGCGCGCGCGCGCGTGCGTACACACACACACACACGCGCGCGCGCGTACACACACGCGCGCGCGCGTGTGTATGCGCGCGCGTACACACACACACACACACACACACACACACACACACACACACACACACAGGTCCGACGTCCGAGCTGCTGGAGATGATGGCCATGTAGGCACAAGATGTGCTTGCTTTGTGTGTGTGTGTGTGTGTGTGTGTGTGTGTGTGTGTGTGTGTGTTATCCCCGTCCTTTAAAACAAATACTAACAAAGAGATAGAGGGGCTGGCCAGTACTTCCCTCAGCTCAGTACAGCCGATAGATACACAAAAAACAACCAAAAATTTACGTT
The DNA here is from genome assembly GCF_023897955.1 of Schistocerca gregaria. Lineage (NCBI taxonomy): Eukaryota > Metazoa > Arthropoda > Insecta > Orthoptera > Acrididae > Schistocerca > Schistocerca gregaria. The sequence continues at coordinate 298,546,393 of NC_064925.1, forward strand.
CCTAGCTTTCGGAATAAATGTTCCTTCATCAGGGAGGAGAGAGGGGAAAGAAAGGGAAGAAGGGAAAGTGGATTTAGTTACTCACAACCCAGGTTATGAAGCAACAGGGAAAGGAAAACAGGGAGGGTAGCAAGCATGGAGGCATGGCTGTCAAAGGGAAGACAAAGATATTCTACTATAAGTACTGTGCCAGCTTCGAACCAAAGAGGATGTATACAGAAGTAAAAAGGTATATAGTATAAAGATGTAGAATGAAAAGATGCATGAATTCCTCTTTAGCCATTCATGTATCTTTCCATCCAACATCCATACCTTCCACACTGCCCTCCAATACTAAATTTGTGATCCCTTGATGCCTCAAAACATGTCCTACCAACCGATCCCTTCTTCTAGTAAAGTTGTGCCACAAACTTCTCTTCTCCCCAATCCTATTCAATACCTCATTAGTTACGTGATCTATCCACCTTATCTTAAGTATTCTTCTGTAGCACCACATTTTGAAAGCTTCTATTCTATTCTTGTCCAAACTAGTTATCGTCCATGTTTCACTTCCATACATGGCTACACTCCAAACAAATACTTTCAGAAATGACTTCCTGATACATAAATCTATATTCGATGTTAACAAATTTCTCTTCCGCAGAAACGCTTTCCTTGCCATTGCCAGTCTACATTTTATATCCACTCTACTTCGACCATCATCAGTTATTTTACTTCCTAAATAGCAAAACTCCTTCACTACTTTAAGTGTCTCATTTCCTAATCTAATTCCCTCAGCATCACCCGATTTAATATGGCTACATTCCATTATCCTCGTTTTGGTTTTGTTGATGTTCATCTTATATCCTCCTTTCAAGACACTGTGCATTCCGTTTAACTGCTCTTCCAAGTCCTTTGCCGTCTCTGACAGAATTACAATGTCATCGGCGAAGCTCAAAGTTTTTACTTCTTCTCCATGAATTTTAATACCTACTGAAAATTTTTCTTTTGTTTCCTTTACTGCTTGCTCAATATACAGATTGAATAACATCGGGGAGAGGCTACAACCCTGTCTCACTCCCTTCCCAACTGCTGCTTCCCTTTCATGCCCCTCGACTCTTATGACTGCCATCTGGTTTCTGTACAAATTGTAAATAGCCTTTCGCTACCTGTATTTTACCGCTGCCACCTTTAGAATTTGAAAAGAGTATTCCAGTCAAAATTGTCAAAAGCTTTCTTTAAGTCTACAAATGCTAGAAATGTAGGTTTGCCTTTCCTTAATCTTTCTTCTAAGATAAATCGTAAGGTCAGAATTGCCTCACGTGTTCAAACATTTCTACAGAATCCAAACTGATCTTCCCCAAGTTCGGCTTGTTCGGCTTCTACCAGTTATTCCATTTGTTTGTAAAGAATTCGCGTTAGTATTTTGCAGTTGTAACTTATGAAACTGATTGTTCGGTAATTTTCACATCTGTCAAAACCTGCTTTCTTTGGAACTGGAATAATTATATTCTTCTTGAAGTCTGAGGGTATTTCGTCTGTCTCCTACATCTTGCTCTCCATATGGTAGAGTTTTGTCATGACTGGCCCTCTCAAGGCCGTCAGTAGTTCTAATGGAATGTAGTCTACTCCGGGGGCCTTGTTTCGACTCAGGTCTTTCAGTGCTCTGTCAAACTCTTCACGCAGTATCGAATCTCCCATTTCATCTTCATCTACATCCTCTTCCATTTCCATAATATTGTCCTCAAGTACATCGCCCTTGTATAAACCTTCTATATACTCCTTCCACCTTTCTGCCTTCCCTTCTTTGCTTAGAACTGGGTTGCCATCTGAGCTCTTGATATTCATACACGTGGTTCTCTTCTCTCCAAAGGTCTCTCTAATTTTCCTGTAGGCAGTATCTATCTTATCCCTAGTGAGATAACCCTCTACATCCTTACATTTGTCCTCTAACCATCCCTACTTAGCCATTTTGCACTTCCTGTTGACCTCATTTTTGAGACGTTTGTATTCCTTTTTGCCTGCTTCATTTACTGCATATTTATATTTTCTCCATTCATCAATTAAATTCAATATTTCTTCTGTTACCCAAGGATTTCTAGCAGCCCTCGTCTTTGTACCTACTTTATCCTCTGCTGCCTTCACTACTACATCCCTCAGAGCTACCCATTCTTCTTCTACTGTATTTCTTTCCCATATTCCTGTCAATTGTTCCCTTATGCTCTCCCTGAAACTCTGTACAACCTCTGGTTCTTTCAGTTTATCCAGGTCCTATCTCCTTAATTTCCCACATTTTTGCAGTTTCTTCAGTTTTAATCTACAGGTCATAACCAATAGATTGTGGTCAGAGTGCACATCTGCCCCTGGAAATGTCTTACAACTTAAAACCTGGTTCCTAAATCTCTGTCTTACCATTATATAATCTATCTGATACCTTTTAGTACCTCGAGGGTTCTTCCATGTATACAACCTTCTTTCATGATTCTTAAACCAAGTGTTAGCTATGATTAAGTTGTGCTCTGTGCAAAATTCTACTAGGCGGCTTCCTCTTTCATTTCTTAGCCCCAATCCATATTCACCTACTATGTTTCCTTCCCTTCCTTTTCCTACACTCGAATTCCAGTCACCCATTACTATTAAATTTTCGTCTCCCTTCACTATCTGAATAATTTCTTTTATCTCGTCATACATTTCATCAGTCTCTTCATCATCTGAGGAGCTAGTTGGCAAATAAACTTTTACTACTGTAGTAGGTGTGGGCTTCGTATCTATCTTGGCCACAATAATGCGTTCACTATGCTGTCTGTAGTAGCTTACCCGCATTCCTATATTCCTATTCATTATTAAACCTACTCCTGCATTACCCCTATTTGATTTTGTGTTTATAACCCTGAAGTCACCTGACCAGAAGTCTTGTTCCTCCTGCCACCGAACTTCACTAAGAAACAGGTGGAAACCTATAACTCTTTTGTATCAGTTGTGAACAAATAGTTGCCACTTTAAGTTCCAACCCTCGTACATTTCAAATTTGATCTTAAGTTAACCCTTACAATCACAGTCGACTAATAGTATGAGACCAGGAAAAAAATAATTTAAAAAATTAATTGAACAATGGAAAGTCTAGAATGGATAACAATATGAAAATGATGGACTGCTACACACCATGCTAAAGAAGCACTTATCTGCAAACACACACAACGAAAAGATTATTGCCTGCCTGCAGGCTGCATTTGTGTCTGACGTATGATGGTGAATGGTGGGGGGAGGGAGAAGGTTAGCAGTGCTGCTATGAAAGTGAGCAGGGGTGTGGTGGGGGCAGCACAGGGTTGCTATGTGGACGGTCTGGAAGATGTCCTGATGGAGAGGGGAAAGGAAGAGAAGAGACAGAAGGGGGAAAACTGAAAAAACTTAGTAGGTGGGCTACTGGACTAGAAAGTGTGGGTAGTGCTGCAGTGGGAGCTTTCAGCACAGCTGCCTGACTCTTGTAAAGGTGGAAGGGCATGAAAGGGAAGCCTTGGCTGAGAAGGGAATAACAGAGTTGTAACTTATCCCCAATGTTATTCTATCTGTAATCTGGAATGTAGACAAATTAAGTCAGGTGATGCTGAGGGAATTAGATTAGGAAATGAGACGCTAAAAGTAGTAGATGATTTTGCTATTTGGAGAGCAAAATATCTGGTGATGGCCAAAGTAAAGAGCATATGAAATTTAGACTGACAATGCAAGAAAAGTGTTTCTGAAGAAGAGAAATTTGTAAACCTGGAATATAGATTTGTGTTAGGAAGTCCTTTCTTAAGGTATTTGTCTCTAGTGTAGCCACGTATGGGAGTGAGACAAGGACGATTAGCAGTCTGGACAAAAACAGAACAGGAGCTTTCAAAATGTGGTACAACAGAAGTACACTGAAGATTAGATGGGTAGACCACTTAAATAATGAAGAGGTACTGAACAGAACTGGGAAGACAAGAAGTCTGTGGCACAACTTGACCAAAAAAGGATCGCTTGATAAGGCACGTTCTGAGATATCAAGGAATCACCAATTTAGTATTGGAGGGAAGTGGGGGAGTAAAAAATGTGAAGGGAAACCAAGACATGAGTACAGGAAGCAGATTCATAAGGATGTAGGTTGCAGTAGTTATTCAACGATGAAGAGGCTTGCACAGGATAGAGTAGCATGGGCTTGCGAAAGTTACCTATGTAGTTCTCTAAGGCTCAATCATGGGTGCACTACTGTTTCTCAAATGTACACGACCTTCCATCGCATACACAACAAGCAGAATTAGTACTCTGCCATGTATGACATTGTTCCAATTAATCCATACAGACAAAAAAAGAAATAGTAAACTATGTATAATTGACTTGTTTTCTATGAACATTCTGACTCAGTTCAAAAAAACATTCAGTTAGGGTGCAAGTCTCGAGTTCGGACAGTGGCATACTTACATGTTTCATGCAGGAATATTGTCAGTGCCTGCCATGAGGCATGATAGGAATTAAACAATATGTGTCAGCTGTTTGTCCTATGCAACTAATGAGAGAACAGCAGGTAAACATATTGCAATTAAATATCACATACATTAATGTACCGCAACGTCAGAAGTTGTAATACTTTCCGAAAGAAAAAGTGAAACACTGCTGTTAATAAGGGTTATACATTTAATTATTCTCTCTCCGACTCACTGCTACTTAAACTGTGCTAGCAGCTGGTAACCAAGAGACAAACTAGTAATCCACGATACACTCAGAGGGGGGTGGGGGAATGAAAATTTTTTGATGATCAAGACCATACATTTAATTGCTCATCTAGCTGGCAGCCACTTAAACTGTGCTTTTAGCCTCAAAATTAATCAATTTCATAATTTGTAACATACTCAGAAAAAAAACAATGAAATACCTATGACAATGAATATTATTAAAATAACTCCTGCTTGTTTCATAATGCAACCTACCCACAACTTTAATTTGTGACGTTTGGAAAAAATTATTCATCACAACGTAGGTAATTAATGTAACTGCTTGATGTTTCTTTAGCAGCAAATTAAGATGTGCTACTAGCTCCCTACCTAAGTACAGCTTGCTACTATCTAACAAGGTTTAAAAAAAATTGTGATAATGAACATTAATGTAAGTAATTCTCCTTGTTTATTAGCAGTAAGCTATGCAACCTGCATTACTAGCTCCCAAACTCAGCAGACTGTCAGTCTGTCACCTGTTCAGTGGGGAAAAAAGAACTGAAATAGTTTTGAAGAGAAATATTAAGTTTCTGTGAATCAAACCGTCACATCCCTTGCGTAGACCTCACAATAAGCTGCAGGTCACACAGTCGCTAGGTTTTTTTTATGTTACACATTCACAAGTAGTGTCACAGTCCAACATAATGTAGACCTCGGGCCAAGCTACAGATCAGTGTTGCCACAAGAAGGTTTTTCAGCTATCAGATGTGTTGGCTTCACTAACTCACAAGTAAATGTTCACACCAAACTTAACAACCTAAGTGACAATCCGGAAAAAAAAAAAAAAAAAAAAATATAGCCAAATATTTGTGGCAACCAAAAATACTCACAGCAATGAAGAGGAAGCAAAATTAAATTTACAAATTTCATTCACTTGCATTATACACCAATCAGGCAGCCCACAAAAATGTATGATTTCCATTTTGTTTGCTCCACACTTATACAAAGCGTCACCTGTCAAAAAACGTCTTTCACCATCTTGTGCCATGAAGGGACCATCCAATTGCAGCCACCGTGCCTTCTGTACTATCCGTATGGGTATCTGTTGCCACATCCTTGAAAGTCTGCATCTATAGCAATACTCCACAAGCCACCTGGCTTCTGTGTGGCGAAGGATACTTTTGATACCACTAACTGATGTCTTCGTCCCCCCCCCCCTAATGGCATGTGAGAAGAATGACTGTTGGTAACCAACCCTCTGTATTAGCTGTAATTTCTTGAATTTTTTCAGTGTGGCCATTTCACAGAGTATATGTGGGAGGCAGTAATATGTTGTATGGATCTTCACAGAAAGCATTGTCTCAAAATTTCAATTTTAAACCTCTCCGTGATGCACAAAGCCTCCCTTGTAATGGCTGCCACTGGAGCTTGTTGAGAATCTCTGTAATGTAGACTAAATTATCCTATGAAAAACACGTTGTTCTTCATTGGATCACAACAATATGCTTGAAAAACCCTGTCTCTGGAACATTTATAGCAGAAACACAGTCCAATATTACTGTTGTCTCTGACAAAATACTCTCTTTAACAATTTTCAGGAGCTTTCAAATGCTTTGGCACAATGCTAAAAAACATTTGGTTGTGCCTCTTTGTACACCCCCAAAAAGCCGATCTTCCACCACAACAACAACAACAACAACAACAACAACAACAACAACAACAACAACAACAACAACTACTACTACTACTACTACTACTACAAAATTCATCGCTCTCAACAATTAGCCCTTCACCACGAAGTTTCTTGTCCCACTTCACACATACTTCCACATAAATTGCTCTACAAAACTGTCTCCAATCGATGACAATAAGCTTGGCCGAGTCAACTTCTCGTCACATACATTTTGATTTACACTAAAACCAACAAATACGTCCATGTAGGATGGTAATAATTTTCAATCTGCTTCCAGAAATATCATGAATGCCTTCACATAGAAAACTTCGAAAATTGACAGCTTTTGCTACACTTCAAGAAGATTCGATCCAAAGAAACCTTTGACTCTTTCCGTCCCGTTTCTCCTCCTCATCTGATACACTTTCATTCCTTGTCAATTAATCCACGAGATATGCTCCACTGAATGCCATCACCATGCAGAACTAAATCACTTCATCACTCCTCTTTGTAAAATATCCTGTCATAATCATATAAAAATCTCACCGAATACACGCACTATATTGATGAGTAAAGTGGACAGCACACAGTTTGGAACTCTTAGAACTTAGTTCACCCTAATTTGCACTTAGAATCAAAGTAAATGAGAGAGAGAGAGAGAGAGAGAGAGAGAGAGAGAGAGAGAGAGAGAGAGAGAGATCGATCAGTAAGTTGACATTCTGCATATTTTCATTCAAAAATGTCTTATGACATAATGATTTGCAGTAGCTCATCTTTAACAAAGAAGGGTTTCATTGCTCAAAAGTGTATTGTAAGAATAATATATGGTGCTCACCCACGAACATTTTGTAGCCATCTGTTTAAAGAGTTAGGCATTTTGACTATTGTTTCATAGCATATGATTTACATAATTGCAGTATCAGAACAAAAATGGGATTCGTTACTCCACATTAGGACTCTAGCACAAAATGAGGTGAACAATGTTGCAACCAAAAATTTTGATCACTTAACCAATGATATAAAATGTCTGACAGACAGCAAAGTAAAATTTGAAAACAAACTGAGAAAGTTGCTTCTTGAGAACTCCCTGTATTCTATAGAAGAATTTCTGTTATTGCAAAGGGTAAAAGATAGTCTATAGGAATTACTAACTCTCATCTGTATATATATCAGAAGCAAAAAAACTTAAATGCTCAGTATGTAGCCATATTTATCTGTGATATGAGTGTAAAACACTCACTCCGCATCCTTACAAGGTACTTAACAAATGATACACAGAACATGAAATGAACTTACACCTCCACCATCCAGCAGCACAGCTTCAGGAAGTTTATGCCTCTAAATGCAAAGATTTTTAGTCGCTTCACCACGACATATTGATATCAGTTGAAACAAAATTTACTGTTACTAGTCACAATGTTGACAACACACTGAATTTATATCTGCCTACGTAAAGATGATCTTTAGAAGATGGCACCCACTGAAAAGTACAGTGACACAGTGCTCATAAGAAGGCAAAAGTTAAATAGTGCATTATGTGAATAGTGTCACAAACAGGTTATAAAGGGAATTCTGTGTGTGAAATGCAACATGTGGCTGCATGAAAGGTGTGCAAAAAATGCACCTAAAACTTATTAGCAACGATAGTCACTGGTCGTGCCTTGGCTGTTTGCAGGACGAAAACAAAACTAGATTCTACAGCAAATTCACAGGAAAAAAATTAATAACATGCTTTGTAGCAACATTGACACTTTAAAATCAGAATTATCATCACAAAGGCAAGAACACTGACCTGGAAAGCGGGATTTACTTTAAAAAAAAAACAGTAGTCAAAAGACTGAATTAACCTCAAAAACGAGTGTAATGATACAGTTACTGGCTCAAACAACAAGGCTGCTGGACTTAAGGAAGAAATTCGTACAGAAGTCTCAAGAACCGAAAATAAATAGAAGTAGACAAGCATAACTTACAGTGAAAAGAATTCAATACGTCTCAATAATTACGGAGTGAAAAAAATGAATTCCTTGTTATATCTGATTCTCTGCTGAAAAATTTTGTGGTACCGAATTCCACAATAAATGTTCATCCAGGAATCGGGACCCCACCAGTTGAAGAAACACATTAGCAACATACATAGCTTGCAGGATGATTCAGCAGAGGCACCTCCAAATAACTACAAAGGAGTCTTCATCCAAGTATGTACAAAGTCTATTAGAAACAGCACTGAAGATGAAATGGTAAGTGAAACACGAAATTCAATTCTATCTGCCAGTAACCTCTACAAAACGTCTAGAATCATGGTGAGTTGTGGCTGTTGATATACTTTCCGGGATGTGAGGTCATGGTCCAAGAACTTTTTCTGCTCCTTACGTTTCGTCCAGGACTGCGCTGGACTTCCCCAGAGGCGCTGCTCCGCTGACTCTTGCCGACTGACTGGTCGGGTGTCTGAGAGCGACTTATATATTGTGAGAAAGGGGGGCGTGGTTCAGGTGACATGTGATGAGCAGTGATAATCCATAGCAAAGATAAGGTTGACTATCGATTACCACCTTGTCAAGATAAAAATTGTTAGAATTTTGTAGAGCCACTGTCCATATATCGCTGAGTTTCATAGCCTCCTCTTTCCTATTAAAATTATCGAGATGTTTATAAATTTCAATAGCTTCTCTGTACAGGCATGGATAGTAATTTAACATTGTAGATAAAACTTCAGTATCCGAAAACTTCACTTGGGGGTTTCTTGGTTGAAGAGCATGCAAGAGTCAGCGGAGCAGCGCCTCAGAGGAAGTCCAGCGCAGTCCTGAACGAAACGTAAGGAGCAGGAAAAGTTCTTGGACCACGACCTCACATTCCGGAAAGTATATCAACAGCCATGTCACCCGGTCGTGAAAGCCCTCATTCTACAATGGTGAGTTGTATTATCTACAGCAGATCTGTCAGTGTTTGATATACTGAGAGAATACACCACAATTTAAACAAGAATTGTAATTATCTAGGAGCTGTGTTCATAAACCCAAGTAAATGCTAAAGCAATAAAAGTTTGGGTGAAGACAATCTACATTTAAATAGGTTACCATCCAAAATATTTAGTAAAATGTTTACAGATACATGTAAAATTCTGTAAAATAGCGAACACTTAAATGATGGGTATGAGAAACAGTATTTGGTAATGAAAACAGCAAAACAAACTTGTTCCCAAGAAAGCGTATGTTTGAGACCATTATGTACAATAGAATGTCCCTACATAATGACTTTTCAAACAAAACTCACAAAGCGAACAAATTACAAATTATTCTGTCTGAACGTAGGAATATCAATGTTATTTGCCTCAATGCACATTGGCTTATACCTGACCATATTAAAGTTCTTAATAAAATAGAAAATTTTGAATTAGCCAACAGCCTTTGTAGACTAGAGAAATCACATTGAGGCTCTTGCATACTTACTCATTCTGATATAAAATATTAAATAAGGAATGATTTTAATCATTTAAATGAACAGTGTACATATAAAAGCTGCTGTACAGACTTGAGGGACCTAAATGATTATGTAGTTTCTATTTACAGAGTACTAGAGAAAGCTACAATTGAACCTTTTCTGGTGAAATTTCATTGCCTGCTTGAAAAATTCAGTAAAGAAAAAAGAAAATAATAGCTGCCAACTTCTATACTGATATCACAGTTGAAAGCAACAATGTGTCCAAATTCACAGACTTAATAAAAAACTTTTGCTTCAAAATGAATACCATGCAACTCACTAGAGTAAATGCACAGTCCGCTAACTATATTGATAATATTCCAACAAATTATGTGTTTGAAGGTGTTTATATTCTGCATAGATTTAGGAATCTGACCACTTTGTACTATTCATTTCACAAACAAAAATTAAGAATGAAATTCCACATAAAACGAAAGCCAAATGAAAAGTAATTTCAATGAAAATGATTCAATTACATTTATAAGTATGTTAAGAGAGGTTGAATGGCCTTCCAACAGTTTTATTTCGAGTCATAGTAACTTTAACCATTTAAAAGTTGCTTTTTTGAAATATTAAATGAAATTTCTTCACCTAGAACCACATGCAACAAAACTACTAACAAACTTAAATGGATAACCCAGTGTACAAAAATTTCTAGTGCCAGAAATAGGAAACTCCACAATGAACTGAAGTATACTACAAAACAGATATTTTACTGGGTATGTTTGTCATTAAAAAGCTACATTTAAAAAAGTTGTGAAGGCAGCCAAACAAATGGCAAACAAGAAGTTTATTGTACAACATGAAAGCAGGACAAAAGCAGTGTGGTCTGTTGTCAAATCAGAGTTAACTGTCCGAGTTAGTAGAACTGAAATGTCTAGGATTAAGTAGATTATAGCTTCATTGTAAACTCATCTCAAATATCAGAATGAATTCATTTAAATTCTTCAGAAGTATGGCAAAGTCAGATGTCGGTGTATCAGAGTAAAGTAAATCTCTTTGGAATCCAATCTTATGGATTTTAAGAAAGTCACAATAAAGGACTTGGAAAATGTTGCAATTAAAAAATTAAAACTCTACTGGGTGGGATGGGTCACCAACTAAAGTGACAAACGATGCGGCTTAATGGCACATGTACTAACTTATATTCGAATAGTGTTTTGAACAGGGATGCTTTCCCAATGTTTTAAAGTGTGCTGAAGTGAGACCCCTGTTCAAGAAAAGGTCAAGGGAAGACATGGGAAATTATCAGCCTATTTCTACTCTTCCAGTCCTATCAAAAGTGTAGAGAAAGTAGCTGCAAACAAGATAAAAACTTTAACGTAAAAAAGGATACTATAAGTAACCAGATTTGGATTTCAGCAAGGAAAAAACACTCTGCATGCAGTGAATAACTTTACTAAAAAAAGACGGGCAAATCATTGAATCAGAGAAGTAAAGTTGCAGATATATTCTGTGATCTCTCAAAAGCATTTGATTCCATGAACCATGATTTGCTTACATACAAATTAGACAAACACGGGATTAAGGACAATGCTCTAAATTGACTAACATTATATTTACATAACAGAAAACAAAGAAAGAGTAACTACTATCTCAGATGCAGTAAATTATTGGCCTAAATGGAGTACAGTATCGCAAGGTGTGCCTCAAGGCTTCATTTTGGGACCAATCCTGTTCCTATTCTATGTAAATGACTTACCTAAAAATATAAGTTCCACATCAGTTCTGTTTGCAGACGAAACTTTTGGTTTAATTGAAGATGACTAAGAAGAAAAAAAAATTCAAAGCGCCGTCGTAAGCACACTGGATACCTTAGAAAACCGGTTCAAGTTAAGGGGGTGAAACTGAACATTGCAAAAACCCATATTGGTACATTTTAAAACCAAACATTCTAAATGCCTGGAACTTAAAATGCAACATAACAATCAACCTATGAAAGAAGTTGACAAGGTTAAAATCCTGGGACTAAATGTGGCCAAGAACTTAAGCTGGAATACACATATTGACTTCCTATCAAATAAACAAAGCACTTTTGCATTTGCAATCCAAATACAAGCAAACTCCACTAACTTGAGTACACAAAAAATTTCTTATCATATGGATTGAAAAACGTCATTAGACATGGGATCATTTTCTGGGGAAGCTGAAGCAGTCTATCGCAAATACTGAAACTGCAAAAGAAAATTTCCTGATGCACAGCAAACAATCTTATCACCCATTATTTCAGAAACATCAAATCCTAACTGTTCCCTCCATATACATTTATGAAATTATAATCTTCCTACTCAGCAGACAAAAAGTATTTGAGGAGAATCATTTTAACCAGACATGTAACACAAGAAATAAAAATAATTTTATGCTATCCACACACCAGTTGATATTATGTGCACGGACTCCGCATTATATGAGGATGACAATGTATAACAAGTTAATGAGCAAAAACATATCTAATATGAAGCCGCAAATTTTAAAAATGAGGCTACAGAAAATTCTGTGGGAAAAATGCTACTATTCAAGAGAAGAGTTCATAGAGAAAGAAATGATAGTTCAAGCAAGGGGTAATTGTTAGATTTATTGTATGTATACGTAACAAAATTGTTTTTATTATTATTATTATTATTATTATTATTATTATTATTAAGCTGTTTGTTGGAACAGCTGTTTTTTGATTTGTTGAAATTGTTCCACCATTTCAAGTGTATCCTGTACTTGAATCAAATGATTTAGGTTATGTACGTTATGAGACAAATAAACCACAATTCACAATATTCATAATTTTTCTATGCTTCAAAATCCCTCAACCAACATGAGCTCACTATAGAGATTTTTTCAATACTTTCCAAAGGACTCTAATGTCTCTGGCCAAACAACTCTGCTTGAAAAGTTAGAAACTTTAGCATCAGAGGTGTAGCACACAGCCATTTCTATCCATATCTTTGAAACCACATTCAGAAGTTAACACTTAAGTACAAGTCAAACTTTCATAACAAAATCAGAAAGGACATTTTGTTACCAGATGAGTAATTGCTTAGGACTTCATTCTGGACCCATTAATCTTCAATTTATAAGTTTGCTCTCGAACATGTGAAATTCATTTCCTAATGACACTACTATATTACTATCACGAAAGGTGTGCAATAAAGAGCAGAAAAATATGTAAATGCTTTTGGATTTGTTCAACACAGATTATAAACACTGATAAAACTTGTCTCGAATCTAATCAAAAGTAGCCAAGCAAGATTAAATGAGGAAAATTACAGAAAAAGTCAGTAATGACAAAATTTCCCATCCTCAGGTTCAGTAAAACTTTAAGTGGGATACGCATATACGTCATGTGTCACACAAAACTCACCAGTAAGATACGATCTGATGATACTAAAATACAAAATGTAAACAAACAGTGCACTAGCAACTCTAAGCGCAATTCCATTCACTATGGAATCATTTTCTGACGTTACACTACTTGGATCATGAACTTGTTTAGAATCCAAAAGACGAGCATTGATAATTGTTTTGTGCATTTTTTATTTTATAAAACTCATGTAAACAAGAGGTCACCAAATCTCCATTTTTTCCCCCTGATCACCCTACCAGAAAACTGTAATCCACTGTAGCGTAACATTATACAATAACACATCAGATGCTCCAGAACCAGTACTTGTGAGAAAACAAAACACATTCCTAGTAAATGACAGCTTTAATTCTGTACAATAATTTCTAAATGCGCAATAACTATTTTTCGTCTACTGTAGATTCAAACAACTATGTACAGTGGATTGCAGAGTATCTACAAAGATGTACATGTATGATAGTTTAGTGATGTTTACCTGTTTTCCTGATTTTGTTTACACTAAACATTATGTTATTTTGATAATTCTAATGACACTTTTGTTACAGCCTGTTCTGTATGCTAAAATTGGGCGTACAAACATAACACACAGGCCACAGAAGTAACAGCATTGTTTGGATGGGGAGGGCAGAAGCTCCCTTGCTTTAAAAAAAGCCAACAAATTTATTTCATTTATCAGAAATAGTACCTGGAAGTGACAACTTAAATAAAATTAATATGTAAACAGCTTGTGCTGTTAAAAATGGTGTGCTTTTAAATTAGAAGCACCCTTTTATTGTTTCAATTGGTATCTACAGAGATAATTTTTTGGTTACAACAACAATCCCAAATTCTCATTTCTGACATTCATTTGTACTACCAAATGATAATATTTAATGTATAGATGAAGAGAGAGCTAATATTCCTATTTTTTTCAATTTATGGATAGAACTTTTTAAACCTACAGTCCTACTTCACTGTTTAAGTGTTAAAACAAACAACAGATACTGCTACTCACTGTCTTAGAAGCTGCCTGCCTTGCCTCCAACTAACATTGCTTACTGTAGTGAAAGGGGCCTCTCCATCAACCGGTGCTTCAGGCCCACCTGGTTCATCAAAAATTGGAGGTTTAACATCACCTTGCTGTAATTCTGTACCATATTTTAATTTATGATACTTTGCCCTGCAACAAGAGACTTACTATTAGTACCAAAACCTCAAGCATTTATCCTACACGAAGATAAGAGCGAAAGCACACAACTAACAAATTAAGAATGTACCTTTCTTGTTTGAGAGCATATTCCAACATTTTTATTCTTCGGACCAAATCATTTTTCAAATTTTCTTGACCTTTCCTTTCGCCCTGAAGAAACGCTATCCTGGCCTGTGTAAACAGTGATACAGTCAGTCACCAAACAAGTGCGTCATTTTAGTAGTACATTGTAAACTTGACACTTGGGAATCAACTAAGTTGTTTTGGCTAATAGTAGGCCAAACCAAACGTGTCATGAATAAAACACTAGACACTAAGATGTTATGTCCTGGAGATGGCAGTGCTGTACACAGATTAAAAACTGAAGCTTCATGTTCTAAACCATCTATTAAGTAGACATTTACCTGCAATTCGGCTCTATCCACTTCCCACTGCGATCTCTCCATTTCGAACCTTGCCCACTCATGTTGAATGAAATGCAGTATTCCTGGTATAGAATATTGCGTTATTTGACTCCGTTCTTCATTTTGTTTGTTTCCTACGTTGACTGCACCACCAGACGGTCCCAACTGTCCATTGTGGTTTTGTGACGGAGAACTATCTTCCATTGTAGATCCACCGCACTGGCTGGATATCTTCATGACATGGCCGCCATTAAAGCAACTTCATGAGCTCTAATTAATACTTACAGATGGAATCTAATACTTAAACTAAAATCCACTTCCAAGATGTCATTCTCTCACATTATTTACACACGCTTTTCGTCAGTATTTCCAAATTTTTACGACAATTACGTATTGTGACACTCAACTGACTACTGTCAACCGCATTCATGGAGGAGAATACAGACTGCCTTTCGGCTCCCCTCGGAATTTCTGCTCCACTCGGCTCTTTCCGTCACGGTCACGTCAAAGATTTTCTTCTAGTGTCTGTGACATGGTCGTGACCGTAAGTAATTATATGAATTGAATAATTAGCTCATACTAGCACCGTTCATCTCTGAAAAGTGCTCGTTTGTCTGGATTCCTACAAATTTATTTGTTTATCATATTTTATTTCCGAGGTGATTGACTCTGCTCCTCTCGCGGTCATGTCAAAGATTCTAGCAAAAAGAGTTAGTACTCGTACTGAGCATTGAGTAAACAGCGGAGTAGAAATTAGTGAACGAAGTGTGATTTCATTGTCAACTGGATGTTGTTTGTTGTATATGTGGTAAGAGAATCACGCTCATTAAGAACTTATGCGACAATACAATAACAAAGATCTGAATTTTAAACAAGCGTGGTATAGGTAACAGTTGTGGTCATATTTACGAGGGTAGCTGCCCATAATCGTCACATAAGAACATACACAACCAAATCTTAAAAAGTTGGAAATTATGTGAGATTCATTGTCCATAAAGTTATTGTTCATAGATATATTTGGCTAGTATTTAAATTAGCTACGTATTGTTACAATTGATCATTTCGTTGCTTACCCCCCCCCCCCCCCCCCCCCCCGCAGTGTGAGTGAGTAGTGTATTTTTTGCGAGTCACTACACAAAACACTTTACTCTTCAACTTATAAAGAACTATAGAAATGTACACACACAAGAAAAACACTAGGTTGTACACAATTCTCCCACCACTATTCTTTACAATTTGTTTGCTTGGCTTCCTTTAGCTGTCTGAGTGACGGAAACGAGAAGAGAGAAACACCATCGAAAAAAATCAGTAGAGACCATTTGCATCTTCCTGCTTATGTATTTAAATTGGCGAAGATGTTCTGTGGAAAGTATCCCTCTTTAATGACTTTTGTCTACGTATACTTTTATGTTACATGTATTGGCTGAGAATGAACAACCTAATTTATTTATAAATGTGTTACCTTCTTTAGTTCATGTATTTTTATCGTATATTGTGATTAACAAATGTGCACAGGTAATTCTTTCAAGTACACAATTGTTTCCTAGAAATACAAGGAAGTATCAACACATTTGGATAATGAGAAAGCACCAGTCTTTGGCACTGCTCTGTTGCTGAGACTTTCCTCAGTTTTGTCAAATAGTAATGGAAGTAAAACCTTTCTCTTTGGTATGGATCTGGAGAATTTCGTATCTTACTTATGTGGCAATGTTATAGGTTAGCATATCCAGAAGACTAAGTTCTTTTGGAGGTAAAAGAAATTGTGAAGTAGTTGATGTTCTGAGAGCAATTTTAACTATTTTCGTGATAACATTTGTTAGGTAGGCCTAAGGCACTTCTGCAGTGCGTTATATGTAGTATTTACAACTTAAAGAATAGTGTTATATTGGATTGATTCATGATATTGTTGGAAGTGAAATAACTTATTAGAAGTACAATTGAAAGAAAAACAGCCCTCGGTCACTATTTTTAACAAATTAACCTAGTTTCAACACTGCTAGGAGTGTCTTCTTTAGAATTTAAAAGAAAGAATGGTCTATATTGTATAAGATGATCACAGAATAATGACTAAAAAACATATAATAGGGTGTAAGTACAGAATTGTCATAAAAGACTCTTGGTCCTCTCATGTGTCTTACATGGCCACCCACTGAATGCGTTCTCTCAATGTCCTGTGTGTTCTCAGCTGTACTTCCAGGGGAGCGGAGTGAACCACCCTCCTCTGTTTGTACCAGCCCCTTGTCCATTCGGAACTAGGCTATTGGTGTTTCATTTAATTCAGCTGCACGTCCATCCGCCTTAATGCCATCTCAATAGAATCCGCCATCATGGCATCGTTAGGCCACTGGCACCTTTTACACTAGCCCAGATGAGAGCCTGTATGCAGAAGCTGCCGAACTACTGCTGTCATGTGACTGATTTTCTTCTCAGCAGATAAGAATGCTATTTCTCTGCCATGCCTGACCACCCATCCTATGCCTTCATCTTTGATGACTCATTTGATCACCAGCATGTGGCATGTCCCTCTTCTCTATTACCTCCTGGAGTTTGCTTTCAGCTATTGCTCCGACAGGTATAACTTCACACTATCTGCCACTTTCCCGATAGGTGTGAACCCTTTCCACTTTGGCTTCCTAAGGACACTACTCCAGCCTCACTCTATCATTGTATGTTTCTCAACCTTGCCATAGAACATTGCAATAGTACCTTTGTGTTCACAGATGGCTCTCGGACTGACCATTGTGTGCCTTCGTCATTGGCACCAACATTTTTCAGTATCGGCTTCTGGAACACTGCTCAGTATTTACAGCAGAGCAGTGTTTACAGCTCTTCACCCTGTGTCAGACCATGCATTACATCCAGCGACAAGGCTTTTCAGTTGTGTCATTTACTCTGACTTTCTCGGTCCCCAGGACACCAGGTGTAACGTGGGCTGCCAAGACCGCCAACCACATCCTAAAGGCTTTCTACAGAACACACGGGTTCCAAGTCAAGCGACATGACACTATCATGCGGTATGTCGCTCATGGGCTTGTGCAGAGGGGCTTCAACGTCTCTGTGGAGCCCCACCTTCAAACGCCAGAGGAACTACGCAAGTCTGAAGCAGTGGTGGTAAAAGATGGCATCGCCCGTGTGATAGACGCCCAGATAGTCAGCAACCATCTCTGGCTCGACTGGTGTCACACACAGAAGATGACCTACTATGACACGCCGTCCACCCGGCGTACAGTCTCCAACCTGCAACAAGACATCCAGGAGGTGACAGTGTCCACTGCGACGTTGAACTGGAGAGGGGCGTGGTCTCTTGCGTTGGCGAGGGACCTCATTAACCTGGTGTTCTGAACCCGAGAGCTGGTGGTTCTAAGTGCCCGAGTTCTGCAGAGCTGGTGCATCAGCTACCAGATTTTCGAGTACATGACGACGAATAGGCTGATTCCACGTGTCGGCATCGGATAGTGCACTGGTTATCTCTTTATTCCCTGACTCCTGGGGACTATCACAGGAGGAATAATGCCTTTGTTCCTCTGTGTATCATACATCATCCAGCCCTTAGTGCAATGGGTCCAGGAAAAATTTCCCTTGATCACTCTTGATGGAGCCACTGTGATGTTTACATGGGTCCCTGTTCACCTCGGTCTAACAGGAAATGAGGCTGCTGATGCTGTTGCCAAAGCTGCAATCATCATACTTCTGACCACTAGGTCTTCCATTTCCTCCAATGACATCTGTGTTGCTGCCTGTCAGCAGGTGGTGTCACTTTGGCATCATCACTAGTCTTTCCTTCATGGAAACAAGCTCCGGGCAATTAGACCTCTTCTAGTGTCTTTGGACAGTCTCCTCTCGGCCCTCTCGCTGTGAGATCATTTTAACTAGCTTGCATATGCTGCGCTGTCTTTTGAGCCATTACCATTTGTTAAGTAGTGAACTTTCAGCACTTTGTGCTCCTTACCTTTGACGATTCGTCATTTCCTGGTTGAATACGCTTTTTTAACCACTTACGTTTTATTTATGTTTGCTGTCTGAGTTATCAGCCGGTTTGGCGAATGTCGTGGGCTGTCAACCACATTTTACTTTTTATTCGTTGTAGCAATATGGCGAAGGACATTTAATCTTTAGTTCAGACCTCTGTTGTCTCTATAGCATATTTTGTGGACCGTTCTTCAAGTCCCCGTTTTTAGCTGTCTTTCCTTCCACTGATTGTGATTAGCATACTTTTTTTCCCCCCCTTCGTGTTCTAATGTTCTGACATGGACACTTACGACCCTAGTTGTTTTTTGCCTCCTAAAACAAAACAATGCAGAAGTGTGCTGTCCAGAGACAAAAGAAATATTGCTGAAGTGAGATAAAAAGACAAAACCTGTTTATTAATGGAAGACCAGGTGTAATATAGTGGAAAGTCAAGCCAGATAGGCCAGAGGTCTATAAATTTTGTCTTGTGACCACAGCCATACCATTCAGAACACCCTTTTTTTATACCAAAACCCAATTTTATTAATTTTTCTGACTTACATAATACATGCCAGCTGTAAGTGTGTGTTGTGTACATATTGCACACAAAAAAATTATTACAAGAAACATACAACAATGTACACTGTAAAGTATGATGTATGATTACGCCTAAGGGAGAAGATGAAACATATAGATTTGTATTTTGACAATCTCCTGACAAATAGTAAGTGAAGTGAGTATTATATTCAGATGTTCTAAATTTTTTATGTTGTAGTTTCTAGCATGTTCCACATCCACGAGAATCACCTCATTTTTTTCTGTGAAACAAAAACTGGATCTAGTCTAATCTGATCGTTTCCTTAAGCTCATTAATGTACTGCAGTGCTGCCTCAGCCTTGAACCCTCCTGAATGTGACATGAGATTTCTCCTTCACAACATTGTTGTCATTTATTTCATCAGCTTCGTCATTTGCCATCTATTCTGTGCCATCCTCTACATCAACATCCTCACAGTCCAGTACACCTGTGAACAACAAAACAATATCATATTTTCCATCCTTGACATCAATTGTAGACATGGATTCAATTATGAAATGTCCTCCTTTATGGTCTAAAAGAATGATGTATTCGCAATCTGTTGCCACACATCAACAGACCACCGTATCACTTCAAGCAAGTCAGCCCTTTTCAGAATCATTAGAAGGTCTTTGTTATCATCATTAGCTGATATTAACAAGCTGGGAAGGTGGCAGCCATACAAGTGATATATTCATGATATTTTCCCATGCATCAGCTGACCACCTTATGACTTCAAGCAAGTCAGTCCTCTTCAGAATCATTACATAGTCTTCATTATGGTCAACGGCTGATATCGACAAGCTGAGAAGATGGCACCAATACTTCGTCTTTGCCATTTAAAAGTATGCCATGGTCCATTGGCTGACAAGTACCAGTCACTTTTTGTGGCAAAAATAATGCTTTGATATCCTTATATGTGAGTTCATCACTGGCAGGATGTGGAGGCGCATTATCAAAAAGCACCAGAGCTCTCCCAGTAAATTGTTGTCTTCTGCTGCTGGTACAAATTCATTTTGGAACCAGATTTTAAAGTTTTCTAAATGTGTTCATTCATTCTTTTGATGAGTGTAATGTAAGGGCAGTTATTCCTGTTTTTTTGAAAGCCCCAATTTTCTAGATTTCCATGTTAATGTAAGCTGAAGCTTGCTTGTGTTTGCTAGTTATAACAACTCATTCCTTGTTTTTCTTGTATCTGGGTGCTGCAGCTTCGTTTCTTTAAGCAAGAATTTTTATATGGAACATCTTGTACTTTAAACCATGCTCATCACAATTATACAACTGTTTGCCCAAAATTCCCCCCTCATCAACTAACTTTGAAAGATAGTCTTTAAACAATGGCTTATCCTCTTTGTCAGTGGATAAACACTCTCCAATAATGGTAATGTGGCAAATACTGACAGAACCATTTTTCCACTGATCCAACCATCATCGTCCATCACTGACAGTAAATTCTGAATCTTCTCCTTCCATTTGCTGCTGAAACTGCAGTGTTTTTTCCCTGTGTTATTGACCCAGCAACTTGAACCTTTTCCTCTTAAATATTTATGCTTCCTCAATGTCTTTAAGCTTACCTTCCAACATTACTTATTTACTTTTATTCCACTTCCACTAGCTTAGGAAGCACACCACTTTTCAATTTATGTGATCCTCTCTCTCTCTCTCTCTCTCTCTCTCTCTCTCTCTCTCTCTCTCTCTCTCTCTCTCTCTCTCTGTGTCTCCAGAAGTACTTTTTCCCACACCTAACTCCAAAGCAGTAATTTAGTTGTTATCCCAGAATCTAGTCATATTATAGCACATAGTTTCTGATCCGTAGTCACTACAAGTTTTTCATTTATCACCCATTTTGGTCTCATTATTTAAAACACAGAGGACTGCACAAAACAAAGAGTTTAACAAAACACACACACTCACACACTGTGCCCACCTGATGTGCAACTGAAGAGACAAAGAAAACAAAGCAGGGTTGCCAACAGAGCTGCTCTCTACATTTGTTCATTGTTTCCTGTGAGTGCTGGAAGAGGGCTGTTAAGTATTGTTCCGAAACAAATACTAACAAAAAGGTAGAGGGGCTAGCCAGTACTTACCTCAGCTCAGTACAACCAATAGATACACAAAACAGAACAGAAAATTTACGTATCCTAGCTTTGGGAACTTTGTTCCTTCATCAGGGAGGAGAGAGGGGAAAAAAGAGGAAGGAGGGAAAGTGGATTCAGTTACTCACAACTCAGGTTATAAAGCAACAGGGGAAAGGTAAACAGGGAGGGTAGCAAAGATGGCGTCATGGATGTCAGAGGGAAGCCAAAGATATTCTACTGTAAGGACTGAGCCAGCTTCAAACCAAAGAGGATGCTTACACAAGTAAAGAGCTATGTAGCATAAAGATAAACACTACTACGTAGGATGAAAAGATGTGTGAATGGCTGAAGAGGAGAAGACTCAAGAGTGAGGTTGGTTAACGTAATTTCAGTTCGGGGGGTTGGTTTGATGTAAGGATGAGTTGGAGTGCAAGTTCCCATCTCCGCAGTTCCGAGGGACTGGTGTTTTGGTGGGAGAAGCCAAATGGCACATACGGTGTAGCGGGTTCCTAGGTCCCTATAATTATGCTGGAGGGCATGCTCTGCTGCTGGGTATTGGACATCTCCTAGGCAGA